>NC_090372.1:209887239-210593906 GCF_036365525.1 Heterodontus francisci | reverse complement strand
GTGGTGGAAGGTATAGTAATGTGATTTCTCCAGCAAAATGCAGTGAAGAGAGGAACCATTACATTACTGGATGTATTCGAGGGTGGGAAAGATACAGAGGAGCAAATTAAGAGAGGTGCAAAAACTATAGTGTAGTGATAATGTGGGACTTTATTGTCTCTCGAGATAAGGAGGCCCAAAAGAAAGAAGACTGAGATCGTAATAGTGTAAATGGCAGAAAGGGAGAAGAGTTTCTAAAGTGTTTTCAGGAGAGGTTTCTACATCAGTATGTTTCCAGTCCAATGAGGAAGGAGGCCTTGCTGGATCTGGTTCTGGGGAATGTTTTTTATTTGTTTCATGGATGTGGGCATCGCTGTCAAGGCCAACATTTATTGCCCATCCCTAAATTGCCCATGAGTAGGTGGTGGTGAGCTGCCTTATTGAACCACTGCAGTCCATATGGTGTGGGTACACCCACAGTACTGTTGGGGAGAGAGTTCCAGGATTTTGACCCAGCGACAGCGAAGGAACGGCGATGTAGTTCCGAGTCAGGATGGTGAGTGGCTTGGGGGGAACTTTCAGGTGGTGGTGTTCCCCTGCGTCCGCTGCCCTTGTCCTTCTAGGTGGAAGAGGTCACGGGTTTGGAAGGTGCTGTTGAAGGAGGCTTGGTGAGTTGCTGCAGTGCATCTTGCAGATGGTGCACACTGCTGCCACTGTGTGTCGGTGGTGGAGAGAGTGAATATGTAAGGTGGTGGATGGGGTGTTGATCAAGCAGGCTGCTTTGTCTTGGCTGGTGTTGAGCTTCTTGAGTGTTGTTGGAGCTGCACTCATCCTGGGAAGTGGAGACTATTCCATCACATTCCTGACTTGGAGATGGTGGACAGACTTTGGGGAGTCAGGAGGTGGGTAACTCACTGCAAAATGCCCAGACACTGACCTGGATCAAGTGTCAGTTGAGGAAAATTTTAGGGAACAGTGCTCATCGTATCATAAGATTTAGGTTAGCCATAGGAAAGGATAAGGAGCAATCCAGAGTGAAAATACTAAATTGTAGGAGGGCCAATTTCAGTGGGTGAGAACAGATCTGGCCCAGGTTTATTGGATTCAAAGATTGGCTGGCAAAACCATACCGAACAATAGGGTGCCTTTCAAGAGGAGATGGTTTGGGTATAGTCGAGGTACATTCCCATGAGGGGGGAAAGGTAGGACAAACAAAGTCAGAGCTCCCTGGATGACGGTAGAGATAGAGAGTAAGGTGAAGCAGAACGGGGGTGCATATGATAGATGTTAGGCTGATGATACAAGTGAGAACCAGGTTGAATATAGAAAGGTCAGAGGGGAAGTGAAATAAGAGAAGCAGAGAGAGAGAGTATGAGAAGAGACTGGCAGCTAACTTAAAAGAACATCCAAAAGCCTTCTCTCAGCATATACATAGTAAAAAGGTGTTAAGAGGAATGTGATTGAATAAGGACCCAAAAAAAGGGAATTTATACATGGAGGTAGAGGGCATAGCTGAAGTACTAAATGAGAACTTTGCACTTGTTTTTACAAAGGAAGAAGATGTTGCCCAAGCCATAGTGAAAGAGGAGGTAGTTGAGACACTGAATGGGCTAAAAATTGATAAAGAGGAGATATTAGATAGGTTGTCTGTACTTAAAGTTGGTAAGTCACCAGGATTGGATCAGATGCATCCAAGGAAGCTGAGGGAAGTAAGGGTGGAAATTGCGGAGGCACTGGCTATAATCTAGGACCACTGCGTTTCTTGATCTATATTAATAACCTAGACATGGGTGTGCTGGGCACAATTTCAAAATTTGCAGATGACACAAATCTTGGAAGTATTGTGAACTGTGAGGAGGACAGTGATAAACCTCAAGAGGACATAGACAGGCTGGTGGAATGGGTGGACAAGTGACAGGTGAAATTTAATGCAGAGACGTATGAAGGTACATTTTGGTGGGAAAAACCGAAGCGAGGCAATGTAAAGTAAAGGACCCAATTCTAAAGGAGGTGCAGGAACAGAACGACCTCGGGCGTATGTGCACAATCATTGAAGAGGGTAGGGTAGTTTGAGAAAGTGGTTAAAAAGGCTTACGGGATCCTGGGCCTTATAAATAGAGACAGAGAATCGAAAAGCAAGGAAGTTATGGTGAACCTGTATAAAAACACTGATTTGGCCTCAACTAGGGTATCGTGTCCAATTCTGGGCACTGCACTTTAGGAAGGTTGTGAAGGCTTTATAGAGGGTGCAGAAAAGATTTATGAAAATGGCTCTAGGGATGAGGGACTTCAGTTACATGGGTAAATTGTTGAAGCTGGGGTTGTTCTCCTTCAAGATGAGAAGGTTGAGAGATGATTTGATAAAGGTGTCCAAAATCACAAGGGAGAAACTGTTCCCATTGGTGAAAGGGTCAAGAATCAGGGCACCCTGATTTAATGTGATTGGCAATTAACCAAAGGCAATATAAGAAACAACGCTTTTACACAGCGTTGTTAGAATCTGAGAGTGTGGTGGAGGCAGATTCAATTGGGACTTTCAAAAGGGAATTGGACTAGCACCTGAAGAAAGAAAATATGTTGGGCTTTGGGGAAAGAGTGGGGGAGTGGGACTAGCTGAGTTACTTTTGCAGAGAGCCAGCATGGATGCGATGGGCTGAATGGCCTCCTTCAATGCTGCAATCATTCTGTGATTCTATGAGTAGGGAATCGTTACATAATGTAAATTGATTTATTGATCCAGCAAAATGCAGTCAGTGGAGGATATCTCCACCATCACAAGTCCATCCCAGTCACTTACAGTAGCATGGACTCCAGGCGTGATTGATGTGGGATGTGCTCAATCATCTCCATTGTGGCTGGGAATATGCATCCATTCTTGATAGAAAGGGATGTGCAGGACAAGGGAAAAATCACTGTCGTCCCGATAGGGGATCACAAAGTTAAAGAGGTAAAACCCTCCACATAATTCTTCTTATAACAATCAATCACTCCTTTCTGGGGAGAAGATGATTCATCTCCCTTTTGAATTTGCTGACACTGTCGGACCTCTGTCTACCCAGGTAAACTGTTCCACAAGTTTGCCTTGTGTGCGGTGTTTCAATCTTGTCTTGGATTGTTCATCTTCCCTTTCTGAGCTCGGATCTATGACTCTACCTATAAAATATGATGTTCTGTTATCAGTGCCTTTTAAAACTTTGGAAACCTCAGGAAGGTTTCTCCTTGGCCTCATTTCTTCCTTATTTCCACCCTGCCCACCTGATCAGCTGCCTTCTCCTCAGTCTCAATTCAGTTGCTTTCATCAATGCCTACGGTTGCTTTCATCAGGCTAGGACATCACAACTATTGCAAGTTGACCAGACTTAACCATGAGTAGTCCAGGTGGAGTTGTACTAGTACCCTTTATAAACTCATAATATCCTCCTGTGTCAGCAGTGGCTCAGTTGGTGCACCCTTACCTCTGAGTTAGCAGGGTGTGGGTTTGAAGTCCCAGTGATTTCAACACATAATCTAGGTGAATGCTCCCAGTGCAATATTGAGAGAGTGCTGCACTATCAAAGGTGCTGTCTTTTGTTAAACCAAAGCCCCATCTGCCCTAGCAGGTGGGCATAAAAGATTACGTGGAACTATTTTGATCAAAAATAATGGAGTTCTGCCTGTTGTTTTGGTCAATATTAGTCCCTCAATTGAAATGTCTAAAACTGACTACCTGGGTGATTATCACATTACTGTTTGTGGGAGCTTGCTGTGCACAATATGGCTGCCATGCTTCCTACATTACAACAGTGACTACACTTCAAAAGTACTTCATTGGTTTTTACTTCTAACTTGCAGTCACTATTATCTTGTGGGTAGATACAGCAGCAAATTAATGAATGACCAGATATTCAATTTCTCATGATGTTTTGTTGAGGAATGAATTTTAATGAGAATGCTGCAAGAACCCCTTGCTCTTCTCCAGTTAGTGCCATGGGATCTTTTACGTCCTCATGATCATGCAAATAGGACCTTACCTTAACATCTCACCTGAAAGATCTCACCTCTCAGTACTGCATTGAAATTTAAAGAAAACAAAGACTTGGATTTATATAGCGCCTTTCACGACCCAGGATGTCCCAAAGCATTTTACAGCCAATGAACTACTTTTGAAGTGTAGTCACTGTTGTAACGTAGGAAACTCAGCATCTAATTTGTGCACAGCAAGATCCCACGGCAAGCTGGAGTGGGTCACTTGGAGAGAACTCGAGAGTAAGGAAGCTCTCGGGATGGTGGAGAAGGATAGATTGTTGTTGAATATCAAGAAAGGGCTACAAAGGTTGGATTGGTCATATTCTAAGGCATGAGAACTTGCTGAGGGAGGTGACTGAGGAAGATTAGCGGAATATAGACCAAGAGGGAGAAAGAGAATGATGATGTTAGACAACTTGAAATTGAAAATGGGAGGCTTCTACAAGCAACTGAAGAGGATAGTGACGATCGCAAGGTGTTATAAAGTGAGCAGAAGACCTACCCTGAGGCAAAAGAGTCTAACAAGCTCTCATCAAACAGCAATATGATAATGACCAGATCATCTGTTTTTATGATGTTGAGTGAGGGATAAATATTGGCCAGGTCAGGGAGAACTACCCTGCTCCCCTTTGAAGTAGTGCAATGGGATCTTTCACATTCACCTGCGAAGGCAGGCAGGGACTCAATTTAACATCTCACCTGAATGGCAGCACCTCCAACAGTGCAGTACTCCTACTCCCACAGTACTGCACTCTGAGCCCTGCCTTTTTTGTAGTTAAGTCCTGGACTGCAACTCAAACCCACAAACCTCCTAATTCTGAGATAAGAGTGCCACCAACTGAGCCACAGATGTAGGTATTGCTAAACCTAATAATTCAATCCTAACGAGTTGAAATATATCAAATAAAAATTAAGGTCACCAGGCAGAGTTTTCATAGATACATAGAGGGGGCCCAAGCCCCAGGACAGAAACAAAACGCCAACACCCAGGCCCAAGAAATGGTATCCCTCTTGGGGAAAAATATATTAGACAGATCCCCAATTGGATATGACCAATTATGGGAATGTTTGAAGACTTTGTTATGGATGATATATGTGTTTCTTGCATTGAAAGTCAAATTTAGGGCTGATAAAATGGGCATTCAAACATATCAGAAAGCTTGTTTTTGGTGAGTGAACTTGTTCTGTGCTGGTTGCTGCTTCATGAATGGAAGCAGTTCAGAGAAGGTTCACTGGGATGTGAAGGTGTTGTCTTATGAGAAAAGGTTGAGCAGATTGAGCCTATACTCATTGGAGTTTAGAAGAATGAGAGGTGACCCTATTGAAACATACAAGATTCTGAGGGGGCTTGACAGGGTAGATGCTGAGAGGATGGTTCCTCTCATGGGGGAATCTAGAACTAGGGGGCACAGTTTAAAAATAAGGGGTCTCTAAATTAAAATGAAGATGAGGAGGAATGTTACCTCTCAGAGGGTCGCTAATCTTTGGAATTCTCTACCCCAGAAAGCAGTGGAGGCTGGGTAATTGATTATATTCAAGACTGAGTTAGACAGATTTTTGAGCTACAAGGGAGTCAAGGGTTATGGGGAGCAGGCAGGAAAATGGAGTTAAGGCCACTTTCTGATTACCCATGATCTTATTGAATGGCGGACCAGGCTTGAGGGGCCGAATGGTCTACTCCTGCTCCTATTTCTTATCTTCTAAGAGGAACAAAAAGAGATTTGATTGGTTTGTTTCATGCTAGTTATTAACTGGGAGCCTTTTCTATCAATGGAGATAGTTACTAGAGATATTAAATGCAGCTTCTTCAAAAAACTCTAAAAAATCGGTGCCGTACCTGAGAATAACGAACATAATTTCTGCTATTTTTTAAAGAAGGTTGTGCAGTGGGAAATTATACAACATTATATGAGTAATTTGAGACATGACATGCGGCAAGTGTTACATGCTTGGGAGGAAGAGGTGACTTGACCGCATGTGATTTTCCTCAATTCATATCTGTGTTTGCTATAGACGAACTGATAGAGATTGATTGCTGTTGACCAGTCAACATTTCCCATTATCATTGTATTGTGTGACTATTAGAATGGTGGATGGAAAACTAGATAGACCACGGTTATTATTCATCTAACAATTCCTAAGTTCTTTTTCTTCAAACATCTGGAGTAAGAAAACATCTTCCTCATTATGATTGGAAAATCATACCCAGTGAGTGTCCAAATTCCTGATGGATGATTCCAGCCAGCAGAATAAGGGCAGAAAATTATCCCGGAGTTTGAGGCATAATGACCAATAATAGCATTGATTTAACGCTTTGTATTTAAAGGTTAGTCATTTATTGTCTTGAATGTATTAGTCCTTTTAATTTCACAAGTTAATTGAATTGAATTAATAACATTCGATCAGCCTGGCCTGATTCTCAGCTGCACAGTGTGTTTGTCTCTCGCACTTTTGTTAGGAGCGTTTCATTTATAAATCAATGATGTTTAACTGGGACTAGTCTCATTCAACTGTGAGGTCCAGTTAGCGGAGCAGCAATGAAGAAATTCATGAGATTTGTAATCAGGACCAACTAATTGGGAAGGAGAATCCCAACCCGGGAACTTGACATGCCCTGCCATCAGTCAATTGTTTTGTATACGAACAGAGATGGGGGGTGGGGGGGGGGGTGGGGGGGGCGTGAGCAGTGATAGCTATGAGCGCAAATATTTTGAAGTCAGCCACTTGGATTCTGTTATAATAGTGCGTGCACAGTCATAAGGAATGAAGATTTAGACACGGCAGCTATTCAGAGTTATTTGTTTCCCAAATGTCATAGTCCACTGGCAGGTCTTTATTCCCATAAAAAAATGAATAGAGAGGGACCTGCAGTAGTGGACAAATAACAATAACTTGCATTTGTATAGCGCCTTTAACACAGTAAACCATCTCGCGCTTTACATGAGCAAAATCAGGCAAATATTTGACACTGAGCCACGTAACGAGACGTTAGTGTAACCGAAAGCTTGGTCAAAAAGGTAGGTTTTATGGAATGTCTTAAAGGTAGAGAGGTTTATGGAGGGAATTCCAGACCTTGGGAGCTCGGGCAGCTGAAGGCAGGGCTGCTCATGTTGGGGTGATGGAAATCGGGAATGCAAGAGACCAGAATGAGAGGAACACTGAGTTCTCGGAAGGTTTTAGGGCTGGACAGATCAAAGTAAGTCTGAATCACACTGATAGTTTGCCTGTTGCATATTCCCAATGTGCGAAGCTCAATGGCATATCCTTTATCGAGCATATGGCATCTCAGATGGTGGCCAGATAAGAACAGATGCTACTTGTCACCAATTCATTTGGCCTACTTGTGAGTAGGGTATTGCAAAATGGTAACAAATCTCAGAGCCACAAACTAAATAGTGGCGTCACAAACTTGGATTTAATTGTCTTCCAGTATTAATCCCCCCACATGGTGGGTGATATAGTGACCTGGGGCAAGGTCTGGAGGAGAGCTGCAAGAATGATTCCCAGTTTAAAGAACCTCAGTGTTGGAGAAAATCCAGTTAAAACCCAATGATTCAACAAATTCTCCGGACTCAGACTTTGAGAATAAACAGACTTTATTCATGATATCATGGAGAGCACACCTTACCTAAAAGCGGTCCAGTGTTACTCTCTAGAACAAAGGAAATCCACAACGGATATACAGTTACTCAGCCCATCCCGGCTGGACACAATCCAATCAGAATGGTTATTGATTACATACATTACACATAGTACCAATTAAATCACTGATTAGGCATCATGTGATGACCTGATCAGCTTATGCCGGCCCTGATCATCAATTGATGAGCTCAGGTCCCATCCATTGTCCTGAAGTCTCCCAATTGTTACTTTAAATGGGCCTGCATTCCTGAAGGTGCCGGGCAGTCTGCAGATTCACTGATAAGAGGGGTCCCCTCTCATTGTCTGTGTTATGCTGTACCAAGCTCCAACTGTGAGCTCACTAAATCTGTCCCACAGTGCCTCGGGCTAAAACTCCATTTTGTATCAATATGTGGCTATACTTTCAACTCAGATAAGAGAGAATATGTATTTACGTTCTCACTCGGATTATATTAATCTACTTACAAAATAATAGGTATAGAAGCAAAACTCAGCAAAATTGCTCCCACACTCAGCCACTCCAATAGGCTTAAAGGGTTGGTCTATTTATAGCAACATGGACTTAGAGGTGACCTGATAGAGGTCTACAAAATAATTAAAAGGCTGGGGTACCGTCTCTCCCGATAGATTATTCCAATTGAATAGATTGAAGAGGACCAGGGACCATGTGCATAAACTATATTAGAGTAGGAATAGACTGAGTGTTGGGTAGTTCTTCATTTCCCAGAGAGTAGTGAGTGTTTGGAATACATTGCTGGCTGGTCTGATGGGTGCTGACTCTTTGCATTGGCTTCAAGAGGGAGCTGGACTGGTTCTTGATTGGGGCTGAGATTATATAATTATTACCTTGGATATACAGCACTGGTATCATATAGAAGGTAAGGGTCTTTATGGAGAATACTTGGTCCATGTAATCTCTTGAACTGGTTTTAATCACCTGAGGGGGTCAGAGAGGGATTTAACAGAGTATCTTTACTCTTATTGGCCCTGGGTTTTCTTTTTCTGTTGTTTTCCAGGAGATTGCATGGCTGTGGGAGTGCGTCTGCATGGGTGGAGGAGGTTGTGGGAGGGCAGAAGTGTTTTTAAACCATGATGGTCCAGCCATTGTGAGACAGGCTTGATGGCAAAGCTGGTTCACCAATTTCGTATGTTCGTTTAGTAACCAATTGACAAGTTACATGCTCTTGGGGTAGATTCAGATTTCTAAAAAATCTTTTGACAAAAGTGCCCAGTTAGAGACTCAGTGCGAAAAAGAAATTCCGTGAAATTGATGGGGATATTGCAAGGTGGATCACAAATAAAGGTCCATTTGCAAGGGGTGTTATGCTGTGTAACTGCCCATTGGGCTCTGGACTGGAACCTTTCCTGTTACATCTGGAGCAGGGCACAGACTGTATAGTTCTTAACTTTGTGGATCATATGAATTTGTGCTGCAGAGGCGACATAACAAGGAAATTGATTACAACCGGATCTGGATAGATTGGATAAGTGGGACCAAGATTAGAATTAATCCTTCAAATTAGAGATGTGTGCAGTTCACAGAATCACAGAATTGTTACAGTGCAGAAGGAGGCCATTTGACCTTGGCCCATCGTGTCCACACTGGCTCTCTGAAAGAGCAATTTACACAGTTCCATTCCCCTGCCTTCTCCCTGTAACCCTGTACATTCTTCCTTTTCACATAACAGTCTAATTACCTTTTGAATGCTTCAATTGAACTGCCTCCACCATGTTCTCAGGCAGTACATTCCAAACCTTAACCATTCGCTGCCTGAAAAGGTTTTTCCTTATGTCAGTTTTGCTTCTCTTACTAAATAATTTAAATCTGAGCCCTTTCATTCTCGATCCTTTCACAATTTGGAACTGTTTCTCTCTCTACTCTGTCCAGACCCCTCTGATTTTGAATACCTCTATCAAATCACCTCTCAGCCTTCTCCAAGGTAAACAGTCCTAACTTCTCCAATTAATCTTCATAACTGAAATTCCTCATCCCTGGAACCATTCTCGTGAATCTTTTCTGTACTCTCTCCAATGCCCTCACATCTTTGCTATCGTGCAGCGCCCAGAACTGGATGCAATACTCCAGCTGAGGCCGAACTAGAGTCTTACACAAGTTCAACATAACCTCCTTGCTCTTGTACTCTATGCCCCTATTAATAAAGCCCAGGATACTGTATGCTTTATCAACCTGTTCTGCCACCTTCAATGCCTTGTGCACATACATACCCAGATCCCTCTGCTCCTGCACCCCCTTTATAATTGTAGCCTTTATTTTATATTGTCTCTCCATGTTCTTCCTACCAAAATGAATCACTTCACATTTCTCTGCATTGAACTCATCTGCCACTTGTCTGTCCAATCCACCAACTTGTCTGTGTCCTTTTGAAGTTCTACACTATCCTCCTCACAGTTCACAATGCCTCCAAGTTTTGTATCATCTACAAACTTTGAAATTGTGCCCTGTACACCAAGATCTAGGTCATTAATATATATCAGGAAAAGCAAGGGTCCCAACACTGATCCCTGGGGAACTCCACTACAAACCTTCCTTCAGCCCAAAAAACATCCATTAACCACTACTCCTTATTTTCTGTCACTCAGATAATTCCATATCCATGTTGCTACTGTCCCTTTTATTCCATGAGCTATAAGTTTGCTTACAGATCTGTTGTGTGGCACTGTATCAAATGCCTTTTGAAAGACCATGTACACCACATCAACAGCATTGCCCTCATCAACCCTCTCAGTTACCTCTTCAAAAAATTCCCTTAAGAAATCCGTGCTGGCTTTCCTTAATTAACCCACATTTGTCCATGTGACTATTAATATTGTCCCAAATTATTTTTTCTAGAAGTTTCCCCTCCAACCAAGTTAAACTGACTGTCCTGTACCCTCACTTCCCTCAGTATCCTTGGATGCATCTCATCCGGTCCTGGTTCCATTATCCACTTTAAGTACAGGCAGCCTATCTAATGCATCCTCTTTATCAATTTTAAACCATTCTGGTGTCTGAATTACTTCCTCTTTCACCATTGCCTAGGTTGCATCTTCTTCCTTGGTAAAGACAGATGCAAAGTTTTCATTTAATAACTCAGCTATGCCCTCTGCCTCCATGTGTAAATCCCCTTTATAGTCCCGAATAGGGCACACTCCTCCTTTTACCACCTTTTTACTATTTATATGCCTATAGAAAACTTTGGTATTTCCTTTAATTCAAGGTGCCAGTCTCAGATAAGTGTGCAGAATTTGGAGATAGAGTATAACCTATGGGTTGGGAAAGGAGTACCCTTCCCATCTCCTCAGATAATGAAACCGATCATCCCTGCATTCAGAAAGACTTGGACAACATTTAGGCTTGGGCTGATGAGTGGCAGGTAACATTCGAGTCAGAGAAGTGCCAGGCAATGATCATCTCCAAAAAGAGTCTAACCACCTCCCTTTGACCATTGATGAATCCCCGTTGTTAACCTCCCCAGGATGTTATCATTGACCAGAAACTTAACTGAACCAGCCACAAGTGGCTATAAGAGCAGACCAGAGGCTGGGAATTATGCAGCAAGTAACTTGCCTCCTAACTCCCCAAAGCCTGTCCACCATCTGCAAGATACAATTCAGGAGTGTGATGGAATTCTGTCCACTTTCCTAGATGAGTGCAACTCTAATAACACCCAAGAAGCTCGACACCATTCATGGCAAAGCAGCCCACTCGATCGGCATCCCATCCACCATCTTAAACATTCATTCCCTCCACCACCGACGCACAGTGGCAGCAGTGAGCACCATCTACAAGATGCACTGCAGCAACTCACCAAGGCTTCTTCGGCAGCACCTTCCAAATCCACGACCTCTATCACCCAGAAGGACAAGGCATGGGGACATTGTTTCGACTGAGGTTGGAGGAATGCATTGTATTTCTCTAGTTCCACTACTCCACTGGTCTCAACATATGTTTAAATGTGTTACCCGGTTACCAATAAAGCCAATTATATATTTTATCTATATTAGTTTCTGGAAAAAGTATCCGCCAACCAGGTTTCTTTAATAAATAACAAAATTATTGATTTATTATAAAACAAGACTTATTCAATAAAGATGTAAAGCTTATTAACACACAATTTGAAATATGAAAGTATAAATATATACCCTTCTAAAATAACCCAACACACACGCCGGTTAAAGGAAAAAAGAATAAAGAAAAATGAAAAAACTGGCTCTGCAGAGATCAACTGTAAAAAAAAAAGCTTTGGTCAAGTTATTGTCAATTTTTGAAGAAAAAGGATAAGATATGGAATGTTCCAGATGGCCTTTGGTCTGGATGTCACTGGGATCTTTCTGTAGCAGTTCTTTTCAAGTGACATCAAGGAGTAGTCTTGTAGGCTTTTGGGGAGAATTACTGCATCAGTGGTTTCAGCTATCACACTGGATTCTCAGACTATTTTTCAAAACAGGTGGAAAAGGATGAGTTGGGTGGCTTCTCTCTTAGCAGGTTACACACCAACTGAGCATTCAAACGGTCCAAGGCCCAATCAAAAAGCCAAAATACTCCTGACAGCCATAAACCTAGGCATGTGACTTCTCTGTAAACAAATCCAATAGCCAGCAAGGTTCCTTATGTTTATTTTAGCAGTTCACTACCTCTTCCAGTGTTTTCTTTAAAAAAAAAGATCCAAAGAGTCCTTCCAGTAACCTTTTAAAAACAAATCAAATCCAGGCATCTCCTCGGTCTTTCAAATGAACCAAGTTTCATAAGCTTTTAAGCACGAGTCCACAAAAAATATCAATAATGGCATGACAACATCACCACTAACTCGTTCCCTTCCAAGCCACACACCATTCAGACTTGGAACAGTATCACTGTTCCTTCACTGCCACTGGGTCAAAATCCTGAAACTCCCTTCCTAACAGCACAGTGGGTGTGCCTACGCCCCATGGGCTGCAGTGGTTCAAAAAGGCGGCTCACCACCACCTTCTCAAGAGCAATTAGGGATGGGCAATAAATGCTGGCCTAGCCAGTGACGCCCACATCCCATGAACAAATAAAAAAAGACACTTGGACGTGACCATTGACTGCTTGCTAAACTTTCAAGTCCAGTTTCAGTTGGGTGCAGCCAAAGCCCTGATCAAAGAACAAAGAACAGTACAGCACAGGAACAGGCCATTCGGCCCTCCAAGCCTGCGCCGATCTTGATGCCTGTCTAAACTAAAATCTTCTGCACTTCCGGGGTCTGTATCCCTCTATTCCCATCCTATTCATGTATTTGTCAAGATGCCTAGAATCTATATTGCCTAGAATGTTCAGTATAAAACTAGGACCATGGTAATAGTCTTTGGTGAGACCCCATCTGGAGTATTGTGTACCCGTTGGTTTCATCACCTCAAGGAGGACATTCTGGGGAGAATTTTATGTTCTCTCCATGGTGGGTTTGGAGGTGGGGAAAACATATAACTGGGTGGGATGGTAGTGGGGGGGGGCTGCCACCTTCCCACCTCTGCCAAAATTGCCAATTGAGGCCCTTCACTGGGCAATTAATACCCAATTAAGGACCTCATCCCACCGCCACAATTAGCCAAGTGGAGGGCAGGCCCATTGCCGCACGTGAAGCACAGCCGGAAAAACCATGCGGGCTGTTTCCCACCACTCTCCCCGCGAGACCCCTTCTGTTCTGCCTTAGCTGTGGCCTGGGTCCAGCGCCGCTCCTTGGCCTTCACAGAGTGCTCTACCACCAGCAGCCACTGCCTCCCCGGTGGCGCTGCTCAGTCAAAGAACTGCTGGCCTCTGATTGGCCGGCAGCTCTGAGGGTGGATCTTCCTTCGTTGGGGTCCTTGATCCCGTGGAAGGCCCGCTGCTGTCCAGTTAAGTGCCTAAGTGGCACTTGATTTGGTGGGCCTCCCACAGAAGAGACAACACAGGGTTCTTGGCATCACTGTTGCCAGAGGTCGAGACCCTCTTTGCCCTGATAAAACCCTCCTCCAAGCCTTGAGAAGGGTGACGAGGACAATCCCTCTGGACATAGACTCATTGCCTTGGGTTTGGATTATCTGGAGAAAAGTGGGGTGAGCACATGGCCGAATAGCAGTTTCTCATTCTTACTATAACATAAGATAACGATTTGACCTGGTATGTGTCAGTTGTGGCTCAGTGGGTAGCTGTGGCCTATTAGGTTATGGCTTCAAGTTCCACTCCAGAGACTTTAATATGAAACCTTGTGCTCACAATTTGTGTCAACTTTTTCCCATTATAAGTTCCTCTGCCCACATTTATTTGCCGATGTATTAATTCAGAAAATTATATTCTCATTTTCTCTCTCTCTTTCTCTCTCTCTCTCAAGTTGTGATGGTAGAAGTTTTAATTAAAAGCGATAACAGCCGTCTAATTAGTATAGTCTGACATGGTCACGTGAAATTGTTTGCCCGCAATTTCCACACAGGTCCCTCTGATCTTCTACCCCCCGCCACCCCCACTCCTGCCCCCCTCCTCCCCTACCCCAACCGCCATCCTGTAACTTTGGCAGAAGACTAATGGGATGTCCTAGAGTAATGACATGAGTAACCAGTTACATCAAAGGATGGGGCAGTTCGGCTGCTCTGCCACATTAGGAGACCTCGGGGAAAGAAGAGATGCGCTGGAGGAGGCCATTCAGCCCTTTGAGCCTGTTCCAGCATTCAGTTAAATTACGGCTGATCTGTATCTTCATTCCATTTACCCACCTTGGTTCCATAAGCCTTAAAACAGTCGCCGAACACAAATTTATCGATCTCCGATTTGAAATAGACCCTTCCCACAGCCCCAACAGTATTTTCTCCTCCGATTTGTTATTCAAATCTGCTACTGTTTACAAACTTCCTAATTAACGTGAGTTGACCAATCTTCTCCAACCCTTTGGGCTGGATTTTGTGTGGCCGCTGCCGTACTTGGTGGTGGTCGTAAAAGATGGCGGCCCGCTTGCGCAGCATTCACTCTGCAGAGCCACCCCGATCTTAAACACGGCGGCTCATTAACATACCCGGGGCAGCCGCCGCACCCCCCACGATGATGTGGAGGAGGCGGGCGAGCCGAATCTTTCCATCCCCTCCCCCACCCACCCAATAGCCTTACATTCAATTCCTTGCCTACTTACCCCTCCAAAAATACTTACCTTGACTATGTGTCCATCCCACCCCACTCAAAGTTCATAAACTCTAACCCTCAACCCCTTCCCCACATCCCCCCAACCAATCCAAAGAGTTTGACCCCGCTCGCCCACTCCCGCACTGAGAAAATTACCTCCTTCCTCCTCCCCACAGGAGTCGGGCCTCATTTCCCCAGATGGGGATCTGAAGGATGCCGGCTGCCAGGATGAGGATCACAACCTGCTGTCTCAATCGCAGCAGCCTGTATGTAAATGAATGGTAAGTGCCCATCTGCATAATGTAATCTGGGTCCCATCGCCGAGCGGCAGGGGGGGCTGGCACGAGGCCTCACCGCTGCCACCATGACCGGGATGGGCCCTGCCAGCGTCGAGCCTGATGACGGGCCTGATCTGGAGCAATCTTCATGCACCCGCCACATTCCCGACATCGAGGGCTCTATAGAATTCAGCCCTTTGTCTCAGGGTGTTGGACATATATATAAAATATATATATTTTGCTTTCTGGTCTGTGCCCCTGTTTCCCCTCATGGTCTGTATAGTTCCACTGGTTTGAAGACAGCTAGACACGTTAGCTGTGGTCAGCCCAGGGTCTGGATGATGTCTGATTGAGTGGAGGCATCACAGTCCACTCCTGATACTATCCTCACTGATCCAGGAATCACTGCATAGGAAGCACTGACAATTTTCGCTTTCCTGTAGCTCATGGCCACTGTAGCCACTTCAACCCACCTAGTACCCGTTTCTTTATAGAATCATTGGACGATTACAGCACAGAAGGAGGTCATGTGGCTCGCCGAGCCTGTGCATGCTCGCTGCAAGAGCAATTTAGCATGTCCCAAGCCCCAACCCTTTCCCCATAGCCCTGAAAATCTTTTCCCTTCAGATAATTATCCAATTGTCTTTTGAATGCCATGATTGAACCTGCCTGCACCACTCTCAGGCAGTGCATTCCAGATCCTAACCACTCGCTGCGTGAAAAAAAGTTTCTCCTCATGTCGCCTTTGGTTCTTTTGCCGTTCACTTTAACTCTGTGTCCTCTAATTCTCGACCCTTCTGCCAATGGGAACTGTTTCTCCCTGTCCACTCTGTCTAGATCCCTCTAACAAATCTCCTCTCAACCTCTCCTCTCAAAGGAGAACAACCCAGTTTCTCTCATCCATCCATGTCAGGGAAGTTTAAGTTCAGCTTGCTCAGCGCGTGCTGTGGTGTGGGTTTCAAACCTTCCTGGGTCAGTCACCCACTAAACCTTTGATATATATTTCATTGAGCTGCTTGTCTATTTTTTTCTGAGGGTTAATTCTACAAGTGCATGCTCTTGTGTTTTATGGGCATGGTAGCATAATGGTTGAGTTACTGACTTAGTAATCCAGAGGCTTGTGTTACTGCTTTGGAGACATGAGTTCACATCCCACCATAGCAACAGGGTGATTCCGAATTTCATTTAAATACATCTGGAATGAAAAGCTAGTATCTATAATGTTGGCCATGGAACGACTGCATAGTTACATAAATCCATCTGGTTCACTAATGTCCTTTAGGGAAAGAAATCTGCCGTCCTTACCTGGTGTGGCCTACACGTGTGAGATGTGCTACAAAATGCTCCTGACTGGTTTGATTCACACCAAGATTGTGTCATCATTAATTTTACTTTTTATCATACATGTAGTCATAACTTGTGGTGTGATATTGCAGGACGTGATCCCAGGAGTAACCATCTGCTCACATTTGTCTCCTGCTCGAGTTCTGGTACTCTGTGCACTCATTAATGTAAATTCATTTATTAATAAACGTGTGGAGCAACAACTGCATCAAATGAGGTCGGTTATGTTGTTTTCTTCCATTGTGACCCCTTTTATGTCCTCTTAGGTGAATGTAAAAGATCCCATGACACTATTGCAAAGAAGAGCGGGGAAGTTATCCCTAATATTCTGGCCAATATTTATTCCTCAATCAACATCACAAAAGCAGATTATTACCATATTGCTGTTTGTGGGAGCTTGCTGTGCACAAATTGCCTCCTGCATTTTCTACATTAGAACAGTGACTACACTTCAACCGTACTTCATTGGCTGTAAAGCACTTTGAGACAGCCCGAGGTCGTGAATGCAAATGTTTCTTTTGCTTTTTATCATGAATGTGATCAACAAAGACTTTCTTGTCCCTTACTGTCCTGCGTTTGTTTACTATTGATGTTTAACTCCGATGGACAACAGAAAGTGCCGACTCCTCTGAAGTTGCAATTAAATAACTTCTGACAGCTTCTTCAGCTTGCTGCATCGAGCTGAATAATAAAGCTGCACATTCAAATGGAATGTG
Source organism: Heterodontus francisci (assembly GCF_036365525.1). Taxonomy (NCBI): domain Eukaryota; kingdom Metazoa; phylum Chordata; class Chondrichthyes; order Heterodontiformes; family Heterodontidae; genus Heterodontus; species Heterodontus francisci. The sequence continues at coordinate 210,576,834 of NC_090372.1, read as the reverse complement.
TTTTATTATCTCTCTAGAAATAACAAACTCTTCACAAAGTCACGTCATGTTGCAACGTGACATTCTTGACTCCTTCTCGGGGTGACGAATCCTAAAGTTGAAGTTCTCTGTGCATCTACATCATCTATAGAATTGAGAGAGGAGGGTTAGATTTATCTTCCATCGATGCTTGTTCTCCTGTCTATTGGGTTCCAAGTTCCCCTTTTCAATGTGTAGAAGAGATGGGCCATCAGAATTCACCGTCCAGATTGAAGTTGACAACTGAAATAAACAGGGAGTAGGAAGGTACTAACACAATAGGAATGAATTACACATAGTCCTCGAAAACCTCAAGCGAGGAAGAGATAATCTGTGAATGGCGAATTGCTGCAAGTTACTCAACAATTTGTGCAGCTCTATCATTAGCCTTGCAAAAACTGCAGCTTTCCATCAACTTCCCTGTGAGTTTCAAGACACTGCTGCACTTGCACATTAATTGCCAATTTACCTCGCCGCTGCAAGTTAGGGCTAGTACTTAACAGCGTAAGGACCCATTTAATGATGTGATTTACATTCCTGCAGTGCGACTGAACCTCCCTGGTCCTGAATGAGAACAATTTAAATTATAACGTCTCATTCCTGCAGGTAGTAAATTGTTCTTAAGGTGATTACAATTTAAATATTTATTTTAAAATTTTTTCTTACTTTTCCTTTGTGTCTGTCTTTATCTTTTTCTCTCTCTCAACCCAATCTTTCTTTCCCTCTATTTCTCTCTCTTTACCTGATTTTGACTCAAATTCACCCCATTTCCTTCTGTTATTTATGTTTCTTCCTCAATCCTAAATCTCACTAGTTAAGAAGATAGACTGTTGGTCCCATCATTCACCAAGGTCTCCAATGCCCCATTGCCCTCGTTATCAGCTCACACTTCCAGCAACTTGCAGTGCAAAATTTTTTTGAGCTGAAGGATGAGAGGAAAAGTCTAACTAATGGACCAAGGCATGAAGAGCTCACAGTCCTCTTTCTTTATTTGACTTGACAATAATGTCTTCCAACTCTGTCTTCAGTGTATTGAATGTATATGTATTTTTCTTTCTGGCTTGTGGTCCCTTTTCTCCTCATGGTCAGTACAGTTCCATGGGTTTGAAGATAACTGGATCTGCATGATGCCTGTTTGTGAGGAGGCCTTACAATCGACTTGAGATACTGTCCTCACTCACTGATCCACATGTACGCACTATTCAGCAGGAATTACTGGATAGCCATCAGAAACAGTTACCCTGACTGACTATATTTTCCTTTGCGCAACTCACAGGCACTATGGCCATTTGCAACACACCCAGCGCACCTTTTGGCTAAGATCAGCTTACTCTGCACTTACCGTGGGATGGAGTTTTCAACCCTTGCAGAGTGAGAAAGACTTGCATTTATATAGTGCCTTTCACAACCTCAGGATGTCTCAAAGTGAGTTTCAGCCAATGCAGAGCTTTCCTGCACAATGTAGGAAATGCAGCAGCCAATCTGCGCACTGCAAGATCCCACTAACAGCAATCTGGCAATGACCAGATAATTTTTTTTGTTAGTGATGTTGGCTGAAAGATAGTTATTGGTGAGGATGCCAGGGAGAATTCCATTGCTCATCTTTGAAATCGTGCCATGGGATCATTTACGCCCCACTGGGAGGGCAGGCAGATCCACATAAAACTCGATTACAAAACACTGCCCATGCAGAATGCAGACACCATGGACTGATTGGGCCGAACAACCTTTACTTCATTGTGATTTCTATGTAACACAAGCTAATGGGACACATGAAGGTGAGAAAAATAAGCTCATTGGCAGGAAGTCCGGCAGTCAGTAACAACCAATCCAAACTTGGAATGACTACAGTGCCTCCAATAACTAACGTAGTGATGGCGACTGAGATCAATGGTGAGTTGTTTGTGGGAGGAACACCCCAGCCTCCGAGGGTCTTCTTGGTCTTCTGCCATCACTTTGGTGGGAGATTGGAGGAACGCACAGGAGGAATGATGTAAGACAGCAGAGGATTCCTGCTAGAGAATCCTCCCCACCTCACTCCTGCACGGAGACTCCAGGCACCCATTTACAATGATTGTGGCAGCACCTCGCACTTCTTCCGCACCTTTTTTTGAAAAGGTGCCCCAAAATGCTCCACAGTTGGGGGCAGGGGGGCGGGTACAGGGTTTGGGGGGCTGGAGAGGGGAAGGAAGTGGAGAGGCACGGAGGGGCAGGGAAGTGAAAACTGATGTAATTGATGTATTTTTGAGATGGATTTTGAAGGGATGATGGAAGTGAAATATCGGAAGAGTAGGATGTAGTACACCTGGATGGTGGCATGGAGAGGGATTACTCAGGACATTGGACTCAAAATAAATACTTTCATTTGTATAGCACCTTTCATGACATCAGGGCATCCCAAAGTGCTTTACGGCCAATGAAGTGTAGTCACTGTTGCAATGTAGAGTAACCTAAGGATGAGGGAGGGGACATAAGGCTGCAGCGATAGGCTGTGTTCTCCCAGCAGAAGCTTGACCCACATATGCCTTCGTAGGCTGAGCTACACAAAACACTGATGTGAAGCTGCAAACGCCTGGATTAGGTCTTAAACATGGAGGCCATAGCCAGTCACCTGGTCTGTGTAACTGCGGGTTTGGGTCCAAGATTCCACCCTCTCCAAAAAACAGCCAACCTCATTAAACAGGTGCAGTCTGTTGATGCTCGCAGGTAGAGCGGGGCAATAGGTGGAGACGGTGGTGTAGTGGTAATATCACTGAACTAGTAATCCAGAGGCCCAGGCTAATTCCCTGCAGACACAGATTCAAATCCCACCACGCAGTTCGTGGAATTTAAATTTAATTAAGTTAACAAAAAAATTCTGGAATTGAAAGGTAGTCTCAATCAATGAAACTATCATTGATTGTCCCATCTGGTTCATTAATGTCCTTTAGGGAAGGAAATCTGTTGTAAAAACCCGTCTGATTAGAGATACAGCACTGAAACAGGCCCTTCGGCCCACCGAGTCTGTGCCGAACATCAACCACCCATTTATACTAATCCTACACTAATCCCATATTCCTACCAAACATCCCCACCTGTCCCTATATTTCCCTACCACCTACCTATACTAGTGACAATTTATAATGGCCAATTTACCTATCAACCTGCAAGTCTTTTGGCTTGTGGGAGGAAACCAGAGCACCCGGAGAAAACTCACGCAGACACAGGGAGAACTTGCAAACTCCACACAGGCAGTACCCGGAATCGGACCCGGGTCCCTGGAGCTATGAGGCTGCGGTGCTAACCACTGCGCCACTGTGCCGCCCACATTGTCTGACCTATATGTGATTCCAGGTTGACTCTGAAATGGCCTAGCAAGCCACTCAGTTCAAGGGCAATTAGGGATGGGCAATAAATACTGGCCTAGCCAGTGATGCCCAGATCCCAGAAAACGAATAAAAAAAAGATAAACTAACTGGTTTCTGATGTTGAAGCCCAAAAAGGCAAACATATCCAGGCATGATGGGATGAATGGCCTCTTTCTGTGCTATTCTATGATATCCTTTGAATTGATTTAGGCATGTTCACAAATGATGATCAACCCTAGCTTGCTGAATGGATCACCCTATTCTGCTGATGAGGACTAGAGATGTTGCCTTCACACGAGGAATAACCACATATGGGAAAGAGCCAGAGGGCGAGTGGCCTCTTTGACAGCACAGAAGCAGGGGCCTGCACCATGAGGAAAGCAAAACAGAGAGCCTTGCCTTTATACCGCACTTTTCAAGACCTCAGGACACCCCAAAACACTCAATGAAGAACTTCATTTCAAAATTGTAGTCGCAGTTATAATTTAGGATACATAACAGCCAATTTGTACACAGCAAGCTCCCACAAACAGCAATCTGATAATGACCAGACAATCAGGTTTTAGTGATGTCACTTGGTGGGGTAAATATCGACCACGACATCAGGAGATCTCTTCTTCAAAATTGCTCTATGGGATCTTTTTAATGTCTGCCTGAGAGGGCAGATAGGGTTTGAAGTCTTATCCGAAAGGCACCACCTCTGACAGTGCAGCACTCCCTCAGTAGTGACTGGAGTTTCAGCCTAGATTATATGCACTAGACTCTAGAGTGGGACTTGTTATGAGAGGCTTCCATTTATAAAAAAATGTTTTTAAGGACTCATTTAAATTATGGAAATGGATACATTTGGAAGCTTGAAGAAATGCTTTGTTTTTTTCACTGGTGTCATTGAAAGGACACTTGACTGTGAAAACACGTTGGAAGAATTAAGGAGTGCTAAAAACAATCTCGACTGGAGATCACCTGCTTTAAGATAAATAAACAACAGGAACCTTGGACTAAGGGGAGATATTTATAGAGAAGCCACATGTCAAGGTTTGTGGAGGTCAGGAGCTTGACTTTCTGTTTTGGTGTTTAGCTTCTTTTCAGTTCAGATTGGGGTGTGAACTGTTTTGAAGACTGTTGGTGCTTTACCTGCCATGGAAAAAGACACCCCCCCCCCCCAGCTCATCTTTCCTGCACCTCTCTGAGACCCTGAGAAGTCCAGTGTGTCAGCTCTTCTTTCCCTCTGTCTTTGGCTGTCTGAAACCCTTGATGCCACATTTCTCCTGAAAAGCCTACCAGATGATTTCTTGACATCTCCAAATAGAACTGCTTCTGAAAAGATCCCAGTGACCCGTTACTGTATACCCGGATGCCAGACCAAAATGGATACTGACATCTTCCCATATCTTTTTTTCCTTCAAGAATTAGCAAGTATTTGGCCAAAATATTCTTTTTTTGTCTTTTCTTGTAACAGACCTCTGCAGAGGAAATTTCAGGGGTTTTTTTCAGTGTGAGTTTGTATGTGGGGGATTTTAAAAGGGAACTTTTATATTTCAATCTGTGTGTTAATGCCTTGCTTCATTACTGGATAAGTCTTGTTTTATAATAAACTGAAATTTTGTTGTTTATTAAAGGAACCTGGTTGGTGTAGTTTATTCTGGGATAAACATTTAAATATATGTTGTGACCTGTGGAGAAGTGGAACTAGAAAAGACAGTGCACTTCTCCTGCCTCGGTTGTAACAGACTTGAAGCTATGACCTTCTGACTCAGACGTGAGAGTGCTACCCACCGAGCTCCAGCTGAAGGGGAGAAAAGGAGGTGCGAAAGTCAGGAGGAGAAGAGAGTAAAGATTGATCGACAGCCTAAGTAGGATTTGTAAATGTGTCCTGAGACCACAGCAGTAGTTTAACACTTCCAAGTTATTTTAATATTTTTCTAGCCCAAACCATGAATAATTCATCACTCTCATTTCAGATCATGAGGCCTGATACAGTGGCACTTGATATAATGTTCAGAAATATTTATTTGAAGAATATTATTAATGTACATCTCTAATGCTCGTGCAAACTGCTTATGATTTGCTTCACAATAGCAGCTATGTCTGTTTACATAACGTTGCCTGAATTTTCTCTCCGTCAATACAAACATTAGGTTCATATCTTTTCAGTTTTTTCTCTGTCGGGAATGTGTTTTTTTTTAAAAGCAACATTGAAACGATTATTTGACACTCAGTCATTGGCTCCATCTTAAGAGAATCCTCCCATTTTGTGTTTTGGAATTATTTGCTTCCTGAATGATGAGAATACTATTCTCCTTGTTTAGTGGTTTCACACTGGATATTCTGGTTCAGTGTCACTGGCCCCTCCTGTAAGTGGACATCACACCCCTTATGATCCAGAGTGCATCCGGATCAGACTGCCCAATATCGAGTGAAAGATTAGCATTTATATAAAAGCAAAATACTGCAGTTGCTGGAAATCTGAAATAAAAGCAAAGTGCTGAAAATACTCAGCAGGTCAGGCAGCATCTGTGGAGAGAGAAACAGAGTAAACATTTCAGGTCTGTGATCTTTTATCGGAACTAGCATTTATATAACACCTTTCACAACCTCAGGACATCCCAAAGTGCTGCACAGCCAATGAAGTCCTTCTTGAAGTGTAGTCACTGTTATGTAGGAAACATGGAGCTGCACCCATCCAGGCAAGTGGAGATTGTTCCATCACACTCCAGACTTGTGCCTTGTAGATGGTGGACAGGCTTTGGGGAGTCAGGAGGTGAGTTACTCACCGCAGGATTCCTAGCCTCTGACCTGCTCTTGTAGTCACGGTATTTATATGGCTACTCCAGTTTAGATTCTGGTCAACTGTAAAACCCCCAGGATGTTGATAGTGGGGGATTGAGCAATCGTAATGACATTGAATGTCAAGGGGAGATGGTTAGATTCTCTCTTGTTGGAGATGGTCATTGCCTGGCACTTGTGTGGCGTGAATGTTATTTGCCACTTATCAGCCCAAGCCTGGATATTGTTCAGGTCTTTCTGCATTTCTACACGGACTGCTTTAGTATCTGAGGAGTCACGAATGGTGCTGAACATTGTGCAATCATCAGCAAACATCTCCACTTCTGACCTTATGATTGAAAGAAGGTCATTGATGAAGCAGCTGAAGATGGTTGGGCCTAGGACACTACCCTGAGGAACTCCTGCAGTGATGTCCTGGAGCTCAGATGATTGACCTCCAACAACCACAACCATCTTCCTTTGCGCTAGGTATAATTCCCACCAATGTAGAGTTTCCCCCTGATTCCCATTGACTCCAGTTTTGGTAGGGCTCCCTCATGCCATACTCAGTCAAATGCTGCCTTGATGTTAAGGGCAGTCACTCTCACCTCACCTCTTGAGTTCAGCTCTTTTGTCTATGTTTGGACCAAGGCTGTAATGAGGTCAGGAGCTGAGTGGCCCTGACGGAACCCAAACTGAGCATCACTGAGCAGGTTATTGCTAAGCAAGTGCCACTTGAAAGCACTGTCAATGCCACCTTCCATCACTTTACTGATGATCGAGAGTTGACTGATGGGGCAGTAATTGGCCGGGTTGGTTTTGTTCTTTTTGTGTACAGGACATACCTGGCAATTTTCCACATTGCAGGGTAGATGCCAGTGTTGTAGCTGTACTGGAACAGCTTGGCTAGGGTCGCAGCAAATTCTGGAGCACAGGTCTTCAATACTATTGCCAAAATGTTCTCAGGGTCCATAGGCTTTGCAGTATCCAGTGTCTTCAGTCATTTCTTCATATCACACGGAGTGAATCGAATTGGCTGAAGTCTGGCATCTGTGATGCTGGGGACTTCAGGAGGAGGCCGAGATGGATCATCAACTCGGCACTTCTGGCTGAAGATTGTTGCAAATGCTTCAGCCTTATCTTTTGCACTGATGTGCTGGGCTTCCTCCATCATTGAGGATGGGGATATTTGTGGAGTCACCTGCTCGTGTTAGTTGTTTAATTGTCCACCACCATTCATGACTGGATGTGGCAGGACTGCAGAGCTTAGATCTGATCCGTTGGTTATGGGATTGCTTAGCTCTGTCTATCGCATGCTGCTTACGCTGTTTGGCATGCAAGTAGTCCTGGGTTGTAGCTTCACCTCATTTTGAGGTATGCCTGGTGCTGCTCCTGGCATGCTCTCCTGCACTCTTCATTGAACCAGGGTTGATCTCCTGGCCTGATGGTAATGGTAGAGTGGGGGATATGCCGGGCCATGAGGTTACAGATTGTGATTGAGTACAGTTCTGCTGCTGCTGATGGTCCACAGTGCCTCATGGATGCCCAGTTTTGCATTGCTAGATCTGTTCAAAATCTATCCCATTTAGCATGGTGGTAGTGCCGTACAACACGATGGAGGATATCCTCAATGTGAAGGCGGGACTTCATCTCCACAAGGACTGTGCGGTGGTCACTCCTACCAATACTGCCATGGGCAGATGCATCTGCAGCAGGCAGATTAGTGAGGACGAGGTCAAATACGTTTTCCCCTCTTGTTGGTTCCCCCACCACCTGCCGCACACCCAGTCTAGCAGCTATGTCCTTTAGGACTCGGCCAGCTCGGTCAGTAGTGGTGGTACCGAGCCACTCTTGGTGATGAACATTGATGTTCCCCGGCCAGAGTACATTCTGTGCCCTTGCCACCCTCAGTGACAATTCTTTGATTTCTCCCTATTTAATTTTACATGTTTAGGAGCTGTCACAGTTATCAATCAAACCTGCACCCTTATTTATATGAGGGCATCAGAATATCTGTTTATCAGAGTTCCCTGCTGGGTATATCGAATGATTCTTGCTCATGGTCTACCTTACTTACAACTGACTGATCCATGGGGTTTCCCTATTGCCTCAAAGCTACATAAACCTACATGAATGAATGGTACTTCTCTATTTTGTCTCGACAATTGACACTTCAAATTACCAAGGTCGTCAATGTACTTTAATACTGGGTAATGCTAAGTTGAAAATGCTACATTCAACATTGGAAGAAATATTATGAATGTACACATACAATTCTGCTCAGGTAATTATAAGACCGAAAACACTACAGCTTATTTTACTCAGCAGGTTTCTTGTAGTAATATCTATTGTGACTTATTTTTTTGATTGTTTTTCTTCTGTTAATTTTAATCTTCCCCAGAAGACCTTTTACTCCTTGCTGGGATGGAACTTCAAAGGAGCTGGGCAACCATGAGTCATGTGTGACCTGAGATACTAACTGCGGACTGGCTATTCAACCACGGTGTGCATCACAACCAAGCACAATCTCGCTTTCAACCATTTTACGCAGATGGGCAAACTTCTTATCATGGGTTTTAAGGGATGATGACCAGATGGAGGCTAACATGGCACAGACTGGTCATCAAACCTGCTTGGGCCTTTCTGGGGCCAGGGATTCCTGTAGGAATTTTAGATAATTTTTTAAAGGAGATCAAAAGAAACCTTAAAGTGCTTTTTATCACCGCTGTATGAAAAGAAATGGAAGAATTTGAACAAGGAGATGGCGCTAAACATGGTCTTAAAATCTCCATAGCTGTATTTTCTAGTCACCTGTGCATTAGTCTTCCTCTACTCCTGCGTGGGTCACTATTTTTGTATGTTTAGTTGGTATGCTGCCACCTTAATATACACTAGTTAGTCTAGCTTAGAGAGATTTCTTAGTCTTGAGTACTTAGAACATTAACCTTTTATTACATTATGACTATGTACAGCTCCACACCAGTCTGTGTGACTCTTCTGAAGCTACGCCACGTCTCTCTTCAAATCTTTCTCACACGTGATCTCTTACATCATCATGGTAGGAGGTATTCGTTACACTTTCTCAACAGTAACCCTTTCAGACCCTTACACTCCAAATATTGCCTTCAGTACTCTTGACCCTACAGTCTGGAGTCTCCTCCCAAACCCTTCCTCATTGCAATGTCTTGTTTCCAACTTCAAAAGCCTCCTTAAAAATGTCACTCAAAAGCCTACTTTCTCGATTGTGGTTTTTAGCACCTTCCCTAATCTGTTTCCTGGTCCTTGCTGACTATCTCAACCCAGTGAGGCCCAAAGGTACTATCTTTGCATTATGTAGCTTTAAGGCCATGTACAAAGAGTGGGTGTGATCATCGCTAAGGGAAGTGATATCACACAGCATGTGACCTTGCCAGTTGTGGGGTGTGGATTCCAAGGCTAGGTGTGCCTCGTGGACTATCTTTTGTAATATATCTGTAACAGTCCTAGTTTTCAAATAAAAGAACCTATCTTGTTCACACCAATCATTTCACTGTGATTGGTATAATCATGCACAGCAAGGAACACGATTTGATGGCAACAGTGTGCGTTTGAAGACTGGATCATGTTGCAGAATTTAAAAAAAATTCAAAGCCAAGAAGTGGAACAGAAAATTGGATCCGTGGTCTCTACAGCAAAAGATCACTGAGAGTAGCCAGCCCAGAGAGAGAAAACCACCAAAGAAGTTTGGGACCACACGGGATGTTTTCAGCGTGAGCAGTAAAAGGCAAGGTGGCTGTAAAACATTCAAGCTGCACGGTGATTACCTGAATTCAAAATTGCCGAACCGGGGTCAGGAGGGGGGGTGGGGGTGGTCTGTGGAAGGAGCAGCATGGTCCAGGATCCCTCTGTCCTAAGAACAAAGAACAGTACAGCACAGGAACAGTCCATTCGGCCCTCCAAGCCTGCGCCGATCTTGATGCCTGCCTAAACTAAAACCTTCTGCACTTTCAGGGACCGTATCCCTCTATTCCCATCCTATTTATGTATTTGTCAAGATGCCTCTTAAACGTCGCTATCGTACCTGCTTCCACCACCTCCCCCGGCAGCAAGTTCCAGGCACTCACCACCCTCTGTGTAAAGAACTTGCCTTGCACATCCCCTCTGAACTTTGCCCCTCTCACCTTAAACCTATGTCCCCTAGTAACTGACTCTGGCACCCTGGGAAAAAGCTTCTAACTATCCACTCTGTCCATGCCGCTCATAACTTTGTAAACCTCTATCATGTCGCCCCTCCACCTCCGTCGTTCCAGTGAAAACAATCCGAGTTTATCCAACCTCTCCTCATAACTAATGCCCTCCAGACCAGGCAACATCCTGGCAAACCTCTTCTGTACCCTCTCCAAAGCCTCCACGTCCTTCTGGTAGTGTGGCGAGCAGAATTGCAAACAATATTCTAAGTGTGGCCTAACTAAAGTTCTGGACAGCTGAGATACTAACTGCGGACTGGCTATTCAACCATGGTGTGCATCACAACCAAGCACAATCTCGCTTTCAACCATTTTACACAGATGGGCAAACATCTTATCATGGGTTTTAAGGGATGATGACCAGATGGAGGCTAACATGGCACAGACTGGTCATCAAACCTGCTTGGGCCTTTCTGGGGCCTGGGATTCCTGTAGGAAATTTAGATACTTTTTTTAAGGAGATGAAAAGAAACCCTAAAGTGCTTTTTATCACCGCTGTATGAAAAGAAATGGAAGAATTTGAACAAGGAGATGGCGCTAAACATAGTCTTAGAATCTCAGGTGTACAGAACTTTAGTTAGGCCACACTTAGAATATTGCGTGCAATTCTGGTCGCCACACTACCAGAAGGACGTGGAGGCTTTGGAGAGGGTACAGAAGAGGTTTACCAGGATGTTGCCTGGTAAACATGGAGGGCTTAGAATCTTGCCAATTTTTATACTCTATGGCCCGACCGATGAAGGCAAGCATGCCATATGCCTTCTTGACTACCTTATCCACCTGCGTTGCCACTTTCAGTGACCTGTGGACCTGTACGCCCAGATCTCTCTGCCTGTCAATACTCCAAAGGGTTCTGCCATTTACTGTATACCTCCCACCTGCATTAGATCTTCCAAAATGCATTACCTCACACTTGTCCGGATTAAACTCCATCTGCCATTTCTCCGCCCAAGTCTCCAACCGATCTATATCTTGCTGTATCCTCTGACAATCCTCATCACTATCCGCAACTCCACCAACCTTTGTGTCGTCCGCAAACTTACTAATCAGACCACCTACATTTTCCTCCAAATCATTTATATATACTACAAACAGCAAAGGTCCCAGCACTGATCCCTGCGGAACACCACTAGTCACATCCCTCCATTCAGAAAAGCACCCTTCCACTGCTACCCTCTGTCTTCTATGACAGAGCCAGTTCTGTATCCATCTTGCCAGCTCACCTCTGATCCCGTGTGACTTCACCTTTTGCACCAGTCTGCCATGAGGGACCTTGTCAAAGGCTTTACTGAAGTCCATATAGAGAACATCCACTGCCCTTCCTTCATCAATCATCTTTGTCACTTCCTCAAAAAACTCAATCAAATTAGTAAGACACGACCTCCCCTTCACAAAACCATGCTGCCTCTCGCTAATAGTCACTGCAGGTTGGTCCAGTGTCCGTTCTGACCTTGCTGGAGGTAAAAGGCGGCTGTGGCATCCAATGCAGTCTCTTTCCCAGGTGGACTACTTCGTGTGTGGGGTCGAATACGAGCGCGGGAACCAGGAAACAGCGCCACAGGTTGACAAGACTGGTACTGCAGGCTGAAAAATCCCTGAGCTTTTAAAGGTGGAAGAGTCCAATTCATTTTAAAGTAGAAGAAGGTAGCAGGCGCGAAGCTATCTGGACTATGTGTGGAACAAAAGGTGCGAGTGATGCATCCAACTGAAGGAAGCTGGTTTTCTGCAGAAGTTTTTGAAGGTTTGCAATGAACCTAGATTCTAGGAGTTTACGATACCAAATGGAGCCAAGTTACATAGGAACCGAAGCCAGCAGAGGGAGTTATCCAGCCGTATAACATCCAGCAATCCAGCTGCAACAAGAACATGCTCCAGGGTGAGGCCAAACAATGGGATTATGACAGATCAATGTGAAGCCAACCCACACACTGATAGTACACAGGAGACTAATGTGTCTACAAGTAGACAACAACGAAAGGATAAGTCCAGATTTCAAGAGGGTTTCACCATCATGAGATCTGGAAGGATCTCCAAACCACCTCTACATTATAGAGACTGTTAAACTCTTACACGATAAGTGGAGATCCATCTTTTATATAAATAGTTTTTGCAACTGCCCTATTATATTTGCACTTGTTATTACCGTGTGTGCAGTGTTTATCTTTGGAAAAAAAAAGGGATTTTGTATTATGTTGCTTTGAGGAAATGTACAAAGAATGGGTGTGATTATTGCAAAGGGAAGTCATATCACGTAGCATGTGACCTTGCTAGTTATAGGGCGTGGATTCCAAGGCAAGACAGGCCTTGAGGACTCTCTTGTAATATATCTGTAACAGTTTTCAAATCAAAGAAAATATCTTGTTCACACGAATCATTTCAGTGTGATTGGCATATTCGTGTACAGCAAGCAAGGAACACTGCGCTATCCATCCTTCTGATTGAATGTTCATCTGAGTCCTCTTGCTGCTTGGTTACATGGATATAAAACATTCCCTGGCACTTTTTCAAAGAATGCCTTTCTTTTTATTTGTCACAAGATTTGGGCGTCACTGGCAACGCCAGCATTAATTACCCATCCCTAATTGCCTTTGAAAAGCTGATGGTGAGCTGACTTCTTTGCAACTGAATAGCTTGTGAGGCCATTTCAGAAGACAGTTAATAGTCAACTACATGGCTGTGGGTCTGGAGTCACACATAGGCCAAACTAGGTAAGGACGGCAGATTTCCTTCCCTTAAGGAATAGTGAACGAGATGGGTTTTTACGACAATCTGGCCATTTCATGGTCACCATTACTGAGACTAGCTTTTTATTCGAGATTTATTTAATTAACTAAATCTGAATTCCCCAGCTGCCATGGTGGGATTTGAACTCATGTGCCTAAATTATTAGCCTGGATGATGAGCCTAGGGAAGGGAGTGCAGATAGTCTCAGTCATCTCATTATCAAAAAGGAGGAGGTGTTGGGTGTCTTGCAAAGCATTAAGGTAGATACGTCCCCAGGGCCTGATGGGATCTACCCTAGAATACTGAGGGAGGCAAGGGAAGAAATTGCTGGGGCCTTGACAGAAATCTTTGCATCCTCATTGGCTACAGGTGAGGCCCCAGAGGACTGGAGAATAGCCAATGTTGTGCCTTTGTTTAAGAAGGGTGGCAAGGATAATCCAGGAAATTATAGGCCGGTGAGCCTTACGTCAATGGTAGGGAAACTATTAGAGAGGATTATTCGGGACAGGATTTACTCCCATTTGGAAACAAACGAACTTATTAGCGAGATACAGCATGGTTTTGTGAAGGGGAGGTCGTGTCTTACTAATTTGATTGAGTTTTTTGAGGAAGTGACGAAGATGATTGATGAGGGAAGGGCGGTGGATGTTGTCTATATGGACTTTAGTAAAGCCTTTGACAAGGTCCCGCATGGCAGACTGGTACAAAAGGTGAAGTCACACGGGATCAGAGGTGAGCTGGCAAGATGGATACAGAACTGGCTCGGTCATAGAAGACAGAGGGTAACAGTGGATGGGTGTTTTTCTGAATTGAGGGATGTGACTAGTGGTGTTCCGCAGAGATCAATGCTGGGACCTTTGCTGTTTGTAGTATATATAAATGATTTGGAGGAAAATGTAGGTGGTCTGATTAGTAAGTTTGCGGACGACACAAAGGTTGGTGGAGTTGCGAATAATGACGAGGATTGTCAGAGGATACAGCAGGGTATAGATCGATTGGAGACTTGGGCGGAGAAATGGCAGATGGAGTTTAATCCGGACAAATGTGAGGTAATGCATTTTGGAAGGTCTAATGCAGGTGGGAGGTATACAGTAAATGGCAGAACCCTTAGGAGTATTGACAGACAGAGAGATCTGGGCGTACAGGTCCACAGGTCACTGAAAGTGGCAACGCAAGTGGATAAGGTAGTCAAGAAGGCATACGGCATGCTTGCCTTCATCGGTCGGGCCATAGAGTATAAAAATTGGCAAGTCATGTTGCAGCTGTACAGAACCTTAGTTAGGCCACACTTAGAATATTGCGTGCAATTCTGGTCGCCACACTACCAGAAGGACGTGGAGGCTTTGGAGAGGGTACAGAGGAGGTTTACCAGGATGTTGCCTGGTCTGGAGGGCATTAGCTATGAGGAGAGGTTGGAAAAACCCGGATTTTTTTCACTGGAACGACGGAGGTGGAGGGGCGATATGATAGAGGTTTACAAAGTTATGAGCGGCATGGACAGAGTGGATAGTCAGAAGCTTTTTCCCAGGGTGGAAGAGTCAGTTACTAGGGGACATAGGTTTAAGGTGCGAGGGGCAAAGTTTAGAGGGGATGTGCGAGGCAAGTTTTTTACACAGAGGGTGGTGAGTGCCTGGAACTTGCTGCCAGGGGAGGTGGTGGAAGCAGATACGATAGCAACGTTTAAGAGACATCTTGACAAATATATGAATAGGAAGGGAATAGAGGGATATGGGCCCCGGAAGTGCAGAAGGTGTTAGTTTCGGCAGGCATCAAGATCGGCGCAGGCTTGGAGGGCCGAATGGCCTGTTCCTGTGCTGTACTGTTCTTTGTTCTTTTGTTCTCAGGATTACTAGCCCAGTACCATACCACTGCGCTACTGTTTCCACTGCTGCTGTGAGGTAAATTAGCCTACATTCCTACAGTAACTACACCTGAAGAGTTACTTCATCGGCCATAAAATGTGACATATTTCAGACGTGATGTTAAACCAAGACCTTCTTTGTCCTCTGAAACGGATGCAAATGATCCCATGGCCACCGTTTCGAAGAAGCACAGGGGGAGTTCTTGCTGGTCCTGGCCAATATTTAAAGCTCCACTGACATCAGTATAACTGCTTATAGGTCATGTTTATATTCTGTTTGTGGGATCTTGCTCTGCGCAAATTGGCTGCTGCATTTCCTACATTACAACAGCGATGACACGTCAGAAAAAAAGTACTTCACTGGCTATAAAGTACTTTGGGACATCCTGAAGCAATGAAAGACTCTATGGAGTGGAGTTTACACTTTAGGTGAAATTTATGCTCAATACTGGGCTCGTATTCTGAATTGGATTCTTTGCTCAAGCTTCCACTCAAATTCATTTCTATATTGCTGAATACAAAATCTTCCATGAACCAGTGCAGTCAGGCAGCCTTTTAAAATGTAACTAGTTTTTAAAATTTGCATTAAAAATGTTCCTTGATATAATTGCGAGGGAGAACTTGGGTATCATATTATTGATACAAATGAAAATGGGTTCATCGAACAAAGCAAGCTTTTTTAATCAGTGTCCAGTCCACTAACTGTGAGTAACCTGATTTTAATTAATTGACAATGACTTTCAAAACTATTGTTATGACCAGGTGAAAAGGGGTCTGGGATTCCCTCTCAGCCTTCTCTTGGTCTTACTGTAACAGGGATTAATTTTAAACAGACCGGTTTTTTTTTTTAGCTCCCCCTGAGTGAATCCTTGTTCACTAATTTCCAATGATAAGGCAAAGAAAATAGCCAAACAGGTTTTCTTAGGTTTAAAGAAAAAAGGTTGAACTTTATTAAACTCTAATTCAGTTAACATCTACGGATACGCGACGCGCCCATACTAACATGCATTTGCGATACCCACATGCGGATAGAGACAGAAAGGAGCAGAAGAAATAAAGTGGAAATGTTTGAGGTACGATCTGAAGATGGTTTTGTCTACTGTTCTTCGAGCTCACTGTAAAGTCCTTGATTGTAGGTAGGTCGTGCTTTTCGTTGGGGCCCAGTATTCTTCTTAAACCTTGTCGATGTAGGAGACTTTTCTCTCTTGAAGTTCATGTGTCCTCAGTGGGGTCCAGAGTCTTGTGAGAAAGAGATGGGAGCAGACAGGAGAGGTCTTCTCACTCTAGGAGTAAACAGTCTTTTCCCTGTTCAAACACTTTGTACAATTCAGAAAAACCCAGGTTACCAAGTAGGTTAGTCATGTGACGAGCTGGTCTGACCACGTCTGTTTGTGGATTCTCTTGTCTTAGTCAGCCCTGGAATGTCTCTTCTTGTACACAATACCTAGTGCTCAAAGTCCATTGTGGGTTAAATTGGAGCAGGAAATAGCCCCTTTGTCCCTCCAAGCACTGTCTGTTAGTATGCAAATGTTTTTCATCCAAGTCTGGCAGCCCTTATAACAGGCCTTCTCTTCTTCCCAGCAACAATTTGCAATTTAATGTCCATACAGCAAAATTAATATACCTCATTCTTGGCAGGTGGGGGCCCAGCATGACACCATGCAGAACCATTATTAGTTTTACTGATGTACAGTTTCAGTTTCTGAGTAAATTAACTACTTTTTAATCTTTAAAAGCTTTAAAAACATGCTTATTATTGTCCTTGCTCCTATGAAACAGCTTAACTTTAAAAGCTTCCTTGAAGGCCACGAATGGAGCAATTTGTGAAAATTTGCCACGGTGATTAATTCGAGTTGGGAGCATGGCCGGGTACGTGGGCAGTACCAGCTTCCAGTGGGGTATCCTTTATACCAGCAGAAAGGGATGCAGAAACACAATGTGTGTGAACGTAACTTGTGTTTGAAATTTCTTGATCTTTGTTTTGTGCTGGGTTGGCTGATTTCCGGTCAATTACGCTGAAAAAAAAAACAGTGTAACCTAGTGGAAACAGTAGCTGTATCTCCAAATTTGACCTCGAGATCCCTGGCTTCCTTCACCCACCATTGGCGACCGTGCTTTCAGCTGTCTATGCCCTAAACTCTGGAATTCCCTCCCTAAACCTCTCTGCCTCCCTACCTGTCTCTCCTCATTTAAAACACATCACTTTGACCAAGCTTTAGATCCCCTGCTCTAATACCTCCTTTTTAGACTCGATGTCAAATCTTTTTGTCTGATTATGATATGTCTTGGGGCGCTTTACAGCATTAAAGTTACTATATTAATGCAAATTGTTGTTATAACTGCAAGTATCCCTATCAATGCCTTGTAGTTTAATTATGCTTCTAATGTGATAAAGCACAAAAGTGTTAGAAAGTAAAATTTGACACTGAGCCACATCGGGAGATATCAGGACAGATAAGCAAAAGCTGGGTCAAAGAGGTAGGTTTTAAGGAGAGTCTTAAAGGAGGTGAGAGAGGTGGAGAGGTTTAGGGAGGGAATTCCAAAGCTTAGGGCCTCAGTAGCTGAAGACACGGCTGCCAATGGTGGAGTGACTAAAATTGCAGATGCTCAAGAGGCCAGAATTAGATGAGGGCAGATAGCTTGGAGGGTTGTGGGGCTGGAGGAGATTGCAGAGATAGGGAGGGGTGAGGCCGTGGAGGGATTTGAAAACAAGAATAAGCAGTCTGATGCATCTCTGCCTATGTCGGGCACCCAGTGAATGGGGAGGTGTAAGATAAGGTGAGCAGAGAAATGCTCCTATTCCATTACACTATCTACAAATAGAGGCACAAAGAAATCTTGTAAAGCAGAATAAAACACCTCATGAAATAGTGAAGGTGTAATAATACCCCGGTGTTTGTAATCAGCCTCATGTGCTGTGAAAGCAATGAGAACAATGAGTACCCAGTTCATTGTATCTGTAAGGAAGACACCAGAGAATGGTTAGTCTCTCTGACCCATCAGGAAGCTTCTCCATTGTTCTGTGGAGCAGTTTATTTCAAGCCTATGACACTGAAACACACTGAACTTCTCTGAAAATGTTTACCATGAGAATTAAATTGATCTTTTTGCAACTACATGAGCATTAGAGGTTGGCAGTTTCAAGGGGCAAATGTTTAATGTGTTGTGATGACGTTCCTCAATGGGCTACTTTACCTGAAGTGTTAGCTAGTTTAAAACAAGCAATGGGTGTGCTACAATAACAACTTGCATTTATACAATGCCTTTTAATGGAGGAAAACATGCCAGGTGGCTTTGCAGGAGTTCAATGGGGCAAAATTAGACACTGTGCCAAAGAAGGAGAGAGTAGGAGAGATGATTGAAAGCTTGATCGAAGCATTTGCTTTTAAGGGGACTTTTAAAGGAGGTGAGGGAGATTTTAGCGAGAGGGTTTAGCGAAGCAATTTTAGAGCATGGGGCCTGGATGGCTGAACACACAGCCTCCAATAGTAGGGTGAAATTGGGGGTGTCCAAATACTAGAGGCAGGGAATGGGAGAATTTGGGAGAGCGGGGCCTAATTGTAAGGCTAAAGATGATTACAGAGATGGAGACTAATGAAGACATTAAAGGGTTTAAACACAAGGTCAGGAATTTTAAGGCATTGTAGGATTGTGAGACAGTAAATGTCAACAAGTATAGGGGTGATGAGTGAGTGTGGCCTGGATCTGAAGATAACGGTATTGGTAAGTCCATTGCTTAACTCGAGAAAAGTGCAACTAATTAAAGACTGGATGTCAGACAAGCTGGGAAGAATTTTAAAATTGAGGCACCAGGAGCCTATGTATGTCAGTGAGCACAGGGGTAATGGGTGAATGGGACTTGATGCAAGTCAGGATCCCTGCGGCAGAGTTTTGGGTGACCTCAAGTTTATGGCTATGTCCACATTATTACAAAGACCTGAGCTTTGGAACATAGAATCATAGAATGGTTACAGCACAGAAGGAGGCCATTTGGCCTATTGTGTCCATGCCAGCTCTCTACAAGAGCAGCTCACCTAGTCCCATTCCCATGCCTTTTCCCCACAGCTGTACCATTTTTTTCTATTCAGATAATTATTCAATTGAAAGCCTTGATTGAATCAGCCTCCGCCACACTCTCAGGCAGTGCACTGCAGATCCGAATCACTCACCATCGCTTCTTTTGCCAATCACCTTAAATCATTTCTCTGGTTCTTGAACCTTTCGCCTTCTGCTAGGTTTATCCTTATACCCCTTTTTTTTTGAACAAGGATGGAACATTTGCAATGAGATCAAAGTGCTGGAAATACTCAGCGGGTCTGGCAGCATTCTGTGTCGAGATTTCAGGTCCGTGACCCTTCATCAGGAGTGCATTCATTTCAGACTTCCAGCATCTGCAGTATTTTGCTCTTATTTTAGTGTAACATTTGCACTTCTCCAGTCCTCTGGCACCATTCCGGTATCTAAGGAGGATTGTAAGATGAGAAACTTTGACAAGCAAAAGATACTTGGGGTAGAGATAAGCTGGTTGAGAGAACCACTGGGAGTGTCCATGGAGCAAAGAATCATGAATGATGTAATAGAAAGAAAGAACTTGCATTTATATAAAGGACTTTCACAAGCTCCGGACATCCCAAAATGCTATACAGCCAATGAAATGCTTTTGAAGTGCAGTCACTGTTGTAATGTAAGAAACGCAGCAGCCAATTTGCACACAGCAAGCTCCCACAAACAGCAATGAGTTAATGACCAGATAATCTATTTTAGTGATGTTGATTGAGGGAGAAATATTCTCGCTAAATAATAAGAGCATGGCTTGGACAAGGAACTGGTAGTTTTTCTCTCATGCCCTGCATGCAGGGTAGCACGAAAAAAGAAGCCAAGGCAAATCAAGGAAGTTGGCGAGTAGATATTATCAAAGGTGACTTGTCTCAGGACCAGCCACTGGTGTCGGCAGCCATGGCTCAATGGGTAGCAGTCTTGCATCTGAGCTAAAAGGTTCAAGTACCATGACAACAAATGGCATTTATATAGCGCCTTTATTGTAATAAGAGATCTCGAGGTGCTTGACAGGAGTGGTTATCAAACAAAATTTGATCCGGAGCCACATAAGGAGATATTAGGTCAGATGGCCAAAAGCTTGGTCAAAGAGGTAGATTTTACGGAATGTCTTTAAAGGAGGAAAGAGAGGCCCAGGGGTTTAGGGAGGGAATTCCAGAGCTTGGAACCTAGGCAGCTGAAGGTACGTCCACCAATGGTGGAGTAATTAAAATCAGGGATGCTCAAGTGTCCAGCCTAGAGGAGTGCAGATATTTGAGTGGACTGAAGAACAGGAAGAGATTACAGAGATAGGGAGGGGTCAGGCCATGGAGGGATTTGAAAACAAGGATGAAAATTTCAAAAATCAAGGCATTTAACCGGGAGCCACTATAGGTCAGCGAGCATAGGGATGATGGGTGAGCGGGATCTGGTGTGAGTTAGGACACAGGCAGTAGTGTTTTGGATGACCTCAAGTTTACAGAGGGTAGAATGTGGGAGACCAGCCAGGTGTGTGTTCGAATAGTCAAGTCGAGAGGTAACAAAGACATAACTGAAGGTTTCAGCAGCAGAAGAGCTGAGGTGGGGCAGAGGTGGGTGATGTTATAGAGGTAAAAGTGGGTAGTCTTAGTGATAGCACAGAAATGTGGTTGAAAGCCCATCTCTGGGTCAGATATGACACTAAGATTGAGAACAGACTGGTTCCATCTCAGACAGTTGCCAGAGAGAGGAATGGAGTTGGTGGCTAGGGAGCAGAGTTTGTAGCAGGGGCTGAAGACAATTGCTTCAGTCTTCCCAATATTTAATTAAAGGGAATCCCTGCTTATCCTGTATTGGATGTTGGCTAAGCAGTCTGACAATTTAGAGACATTGGAAGGGTCGAGAGAAGTGGTGGTGAGGTAGAACTGAGTGTTGTTGGTGTACTTGTGGAAGCAGGCATGTTTTCAGATGACGTCACTGAGGGGGAGTGTGTAAATGAGAAATAGGAGGGGTCCAAGGAGAGATCCTTGGGGGTTACCAGAGGTAATGGTGCGGGAAAGGAAGAGAAGCCATTGTAGGTGATTTTCTGGCTATGCTTCGAAAGACAAGAATGGAATCAAGCGAGTCCAGTCCCACCCAGTGGATGACAGTGGAGAAGCACTGGAGGAGGATGGTGTGGTCAACTGGATCAAAAACTGGGGACAGGTCAAGAAGTACGAGAAGCAGTAGTTTGCCTTTGTTGAGTTGGTTCAGTAGTGTGGCAGGGCAGAAAAGTATTGGAGGGATTCAAACATGGAGTTTAGGAAAGATGGACATGGATTTTGAAGGTGACAACAAGTTCAAAGACTTTTGAGAGGGAAAGGACTCTACTGTAATAAAGAGACTTAAGCAGTAAATCTATATTGGCACTCCATTCCAATACTGAGGGAGTGCTGCACTGTCAGAGGTGCATCTTTCAGATGACACGTTAAATTAAGGCACTCTCTGCCCTCTCAGGTAGACATAAAAGATCCTGTGGCACTATTTTGATGAAAAAATTGGCTACTGTCTTTAAGTACACGACAGTAATTTATTGGCTGCCAGTTGCTTTGGGATATTCTGATAATGTGCAAGAGACCAAATAAATACAAGTTCTCAATTTGTTTACTGTTAACATCAAGCTCCACAGTTTTGTCCTAGGTTTACCTTTCATGTACTATTTTATACATGTTGCTGTGTCAAACACTTCCCAGCATCTTCAATCTTGCAGCCTTCGCACTAGATACAAGGAAGGACGAGGGGATGAATCTAAATCGAATTAAAATGGCCACTTGCTGAGGCTTGGCTTGTGGTTCTGATAATGAAGTGGAATTTACTCTGATGCTTTCATGCATATGTAAACAGGGGACTTTACATGCAGTGCCATGACTGCCATATATTCTCCAAGTGTACCTGAGCTGAAAGCATAAACGGAGGTTTTATGAATCGGTGCCCTAGTCCTTGTTTACTGGAACATGCAGTGATGACAAATGCTGAAGTTGAAATTTATGAATGAAGCCCAGAGGTGCCTTACTTATCCCTCTCTCTCTATCTCTCTCTGTGTCTCTCTCTCTGTGTCTCTCTCTCTATCTGTCTCTCTCTCTCTATTTGTCTCTCTCTCTGCCCTTTCTCTCTCCCCCTCTCTATCGATTGCTGACTGCTAGCGTACTGCAGCCCTGGTATGAAGCTCACTGCTGCTTGTTTTAGTGTACCTGCAAGACTCAAAAAAGAAAAACGATGATTAAAATGTGTTTAATGGGATTGCAAATACTGATGAGCTATCGTCAGTCAGAGCCATTCACTAATGTCTGGCATCATCTTTGAAATAATTCCTTTTTATTCCCTTACTGGAATTTATTTTTATTGCATTCATTCTGATGCAATGTCCTTTCCCCCCTTTTGTTCTCTCTACATTTTTTTCCTACTAGTTATTTTTTGCTGATCCTTTCTCCCTTTTTTATTTTTTCCAGTGCTGCAGGAGATAATGAGCAGTCTGTGAAGACACTAGGAATGCAGCTGCAGCTCTCCGCAGGAGCAAAGATCTTCAGCAGTCACAGGAAACCTGACAGGAATGTAATGTAATTTTGCTTTATTTTTGCCGTTGATTTGAGTTGATCTTCTGACGGCCCGACACCATGAATTACTTCCTGATCACCATTCTTCTGCTGCCTCTGGTAAGAATGAATTGAGAGCGCATTTAACACCACCCACCACCTCACCCCGAGCACAATCGGTGCCACTTAATTAGTGACAATGTCGACTGTAGATGTTTGATTAATCTGTCATTTCATTAACAACAAATTGCCTTTTGAATCTATGTGGAGGAAGAGTATTTATATTTTTGACGCAGCGCAGTGCACACTGTAATTAAGGACAGGTCAGGATGAAAGAGTTTGAGTCATGGGACATAAATTCCTTGTGGAATGCTTCCCTCCTGTCTCTGTGACTTACTGATTATGCGTTGGCAACACACGAGGTTGAATCAAGCCCCTGGGTTCGCTGGTGATTGAGCCAGCTAACTAGGGGTTTGAGCTCGTAACTCACTCCAGCGCACTAACTGAGGGAGCGCTACTTTGTCAAGTTTGGCTATCCTGCAGCTGAGGTGGCATCTAATGGCTTCAACTGGAGAGAGAACGGGGTGAGCGGGGGTGCAGAAAGGAGAGGGGTGTAGAATGAGGGGAAAGAAGGGGATGGGTGATGAAAGGGGAGGTCAGAGAAGAGCAACATTGGAGAAGGAGGGGAGGGAATGAGAAAGGGAGGCGATGGAACAGGTTGGATGAAGGAGAGAAGGAGAGAATAGAATTGGACCGGAGGGAGGAAGGGAAATGGATGGAAAAGAAGGGTAGAGGGAGGAGAGTGACAGAGAGGGAGGGGCAGTGGAAATTGAGAGAGGGAGGGGAGTGGAGAAAAGGAATAGGACAATCAATCATTTTCCTCAGTGCAGACAGGGGAGCGGTATCTCACCAGAAACTTTGCATCAACAGGAGATTTCTGTCTCAGCGCGAGGAGCAAGGGTGAGGCAGGGGATAGAGAACAAAATCAGATTCTCATATTTCTTAAGGACATTCTTTCCCTTTTTTCCAAAACAGAACCAGTTTTATCTTCTCTTTGCACAGGTGGACTCACAATTTTTGCATTAGGTGGCTGTGTCACATGATGTCATTTAATGATATGTCACATCACTTTATGGCACTTAAGACTATGAGAATTTGTTTTGTGCTACAAATCGTCAAGTCACATAATGTTATCCTCACTTACAGGTGCAATTCCTTTGAATTGGTGCCATTACGTAATACTTTGAATGGCCAATAATTAGAGATGGTTAGAGAGGTCAACTGATTGGTAAAAATGGTAACACCTCAAACAGACTCTAGTCAGTGCATCTCCCTTAAGTAAGTGTTTGTCATGTTCCAACCCTTTTTCATTTGCATATGCTGGAGAAATGTAGGGGGTGTGGAGGTATAAAGGAGGTTCATTGGAGCAGTTACATATCACAGTCGTCAGTCAGTGTGTGATGACCCCTTGGATTTTCTGGGCATAGAGATAGGTATAGTAGATGACACCACTGCTCTCCTATTCTCACTTCTGTGTTTATCTTCAACATATTCTGGTCTTCGTAACAATAAGAGCCTTGCAGCATCAACAGCTTAAATGTCAAAAACACAGAAGCTTATCTTTTTAGGAAGCCATAGAGCCATTACAGCACAGAAGGAGGCCATTCAGCCCATGGAGTCTATGCCAGCTTTCTGTAGAGCAGATCAGCCAGTCCCATTCCCCTGCTCGATCCCCGTAACCCTGCAAGTTTATTTCCCTCACGTACCCATCCAATTTCTTTTTGAAATCATTGATCATCTCTGCCTGCACCATCCTCGTGGGCAGCGAGTTCCAGGTCAATACTACCGCTGTGTAAATCAGTTCTTCCTCACATTCCCCTGCACCTCTTGCCCAAAACCTTGAAGCTGTGTCCCCTAATCCTTGTACAATCAGCTAATGGGAGCAGCTTTTCTTTGTCTACAAAATTATGATAATTTTGCCTCTGCATAATCTGTGAAACTTTCCCTTTCTGAATGTGCAAGCATTAAGAATGTTGATCAAAATTTCTGTCCATAGCTTACAGTCCTGTTACTCTGAGGTGCCTTGCAGTTTATTATGCCGTTATATCTAGATGTGGCTCAGTGGATAGCATGCTTGCCTTAGAGTCAGAAAGTTATCGTATTCAACTCCCACTCCAGGGCTTGAGCATAAACCTCTAGGCTGAGGGAGTTTTGCACTGTTGGAGGAGTTGTCTTTCAGATGAGGTACAGCAAGTGATTCGGAAGGCAAATGGAATGTTGGTGTTTATTGCAAAGGGAAACGAGTATAAAAGTAAGGTAGTGTTGCTACAGTTATCCAGGGCATTGGTGAGACCACATCTGGAGTACTGTGTACTGTATTGGTCTCCTTATTTAAGGAAGGATGTCAATGCTTTAGAGGCAGTTCAGAGAAGGTTCACTCGACTGATTCCTGGGATGAAGGGGTTATATTATGAGGAAAGGTTGAACAGGTTGGGCGTGTATCCATTAGAGTTTAGAAGAATGAGAGGTGATCTTATTGAAATATATAATATCCTGAGGGGACTTCACAGGGTAAATACTGAGAGGATGTTTCCCCTTGTACGTGTGACTAGAATAGGGGACCTAGTTTAAAAATAAGGGGTCTTCCACTTAAGATGGAGATGAGGAGAATTTTTTTTCTCTCAGAGGGTCATTAGTCTGTGGAATTCTCTTCCTCAGAGAACAGTAGAGGCAGGGTTATTGAATATTTTTAAATCTGAGTTAGATAGATTCTTGATTGACAAGGGAATCAATGGGTATATGGGATAGACAGGAAGTAGAGTTGAGGCCACAATCAGATCAGCCATGATCTTATTAAATGGCGGAGCAGGCTTGAGGGGCTGAATGGCCTACTCCTGCTCCTAATTCATATCTTTGGGTAGAATCTTACCAGCGATGGGCTTGGAGGTGGGGGAATGCATTGAAGTGGATCCTTGATGAATTCTCAGGGGCAGTCAGGCAGTGGGATTGGGAGAGTGTAGGACTATGGTGGGAAACTAATTAAGTCAGTTAAACAGTCAATTGAGAGCGATTTAATCAAAGGTTCGTCAAAATAAGTGTAAGATTACCTTATATGCTTTTGAATTCTGTTACTCTAGAAGTGAATCCCAGTGTTTTGTTTGCATTTTTTATGGCTTTGGTAACCTCTAAGGATTTATTTATCTGTATCCCTAGATCTCTATGCCTTTACCTCATTTATCAGCTTGAAGCAGTTGGTCACCACCTTATTGCTCCTGCAAAAATACAGCACTTCACACATGTAGATTGAAATTAATTTTCCATTTACATTCCTGTTCTGCAAGTCTATAAATAACGTCTTGTACTTTATTGCATTCCTCATCAATATAAACTATACCTCCCAATTTGGTGTCATCTGCAAGTTTTGATACTGTACTTCCTGACTAAGTCTAAACCATTTATCTAAATGCTGTACAACTGTGGTCGCAGCACGATCCTTGTGGAGCATCACTTCCCACCTTCTGCCAATCTGAGTAACTACCTTCAACCCCCTTCTCTCTTTTCTAACCAGTTTCCTATTCATTCTGCTCCTGGTTTCCTGACTCCACATGCTGTCATCTTAATTGTGACTCTACTACTCACAACCTCTGCATCACCAACTCGTTCTTTCATCCTGTCACCAGGATTCATGGAGACACCCAAGATCATGTCGTTGGCACCAGCTGGACCTCATCGTCACAAGATGAGCCTCGATAAACAGTGTCAAAATCACACGCAGCTTCCACAGTGCAGACTGCAACACCGACCACTCTCTGGTGTGCAGCAAAGTTAGACTCAAACCAAAGAAGCTACATCACTCTAAGCAGAAGGGCCACCCGCGCATCAACACTAACAGAATTTCTTAGCCACAGCTGTTACATAAGTTTTTAAATTCACTTGGAAAAGCTCTTCAAAACACTCCTGCAGGGGATGCAGAGACCAAGAGGGCCCACATCAGAGACGCCATCTATGACTCAGCAATGACCATCTATGGCAAATGTATGAAGCGGAATGCAGACTGGTTTCAATCTCACTTTGAAGAGCTGGAACCTGTCACAGCCACTAAGCGCACTGCACTGTTGAACTACAAGAAAGCCCCCAGCGAGTTAACATCCGTAGCACTTAAAATAGCCAGAAGCACTGCACAAAGAACAGCCAGGCACTGTGCAAATGACTACTGGCAACACCTGTGCAGTCGTATTCAGCTGGCCTCCGACACCAGAAACATCAGTGGAATGTATGATGGCATTAAGAGAGCTTTTGGGCCAACCATCAAGAAGATCGCCCCCCTCAAATCTAAATCAGGGGAAACGATCACTGACCAACGCAAACAAATGGACCGCTGGGTGGAGCACTACCTAGAACTGTACTCCAGGGAGAATGTTTTCACTGATACCACCCTCAATGCAGCCCAGTCTCTGCCAGTCATGGATGAGCTGGACGAACAGCCAACAAAATCGGAACTCAGTGATGCCATTGATTCTCTAGCCAGTGGAAAAGCCCCTGGAAAGGACGGCACTACCCCTCAAATAATCAAGAGTGCCAAGCCTGCTATACTCTCAGCACTCCATGAACTGCTTTGCCTGTGCTGGGATGAGGGAGCAGTACCACAGGACATGCGCGATGCCAATATCATCACCCTCTATAAGAACAAGGGTGACTGCAGTGACTGCAACAACTACCGTGGAATCTCCCTGCTCAGCATAGTGGGGAAAGTCTTCGCTCGAGTCATTCTAAACAGACTGCAGAAGCTGGCTGAGCATGTCTACCCTGAGGCACAGTGTGGCTTTCGAGCAGAGAGATCCACCATTGACATGCTGTTCTCCCTTTGCCAGCTACAGGAGAAATGCCGCAAACAACAGATGCCCCTCTACATTGCTTTCATAGATCTCACCAAAGCCTTTAACCTCGTCAGCAGACGTGGTCTCTTCAGACTACTAGCAAAGATCGGATGTCCACCAAAGCTACTAAGTATCATCACCTCATTCCATGACAATACGAAAGGCACAATTCAGGATAGCGGTGCCTCATCAGACCCCTTTCCTATCCTGAGTGGCGTGAAACAGGGCTGTGTTCTCGCACCTACACTGTTTGGGATTTTCTTCTCCCTGCTGCTTTCACATGCGTTCAAGTCTTCAGAAGAAGGAATTTTCCGCCACACAAGATCAGAGGGCAGGTTGTTCAACCTTGCTCGTCTAAGAGCAAAGACCAAAGTACGGAAGGTCCTCGTTAGGGAACTCCTCTTTGCTGACGATGCTGCTTTAACATCCCACACAGAAAAGTGTCTGTGGAGACTCATCGACAGGATTGTGGCTGCCTGCAATGAATTTGGCTGAACCATCAGTCTCAAGAAAACGAACATCATGGGACAGGACGTCAGAAATGCTCCATCCATCAATATCGGTGACCACGCTCTGGAAGTGGTTCATGAGTTCACCTACCTAGGCTCAACTATCACCAGTAACCTGTCTCTCAATGCAGAAATCAACAAGCGCATGGGAAAGGTGTCCACTGCTATGTCCAGACTGGCCAGGAGGGTGTGGGAAAATCGCGCACTGACACGAAACACAGAAGTCCGAGTGTATCAGGCCTGTGTCCTCAGTACCTTGCTCTACTGCAGCAAGGCCTGGACAACGTATGTCAGCCAAGAGCGACGTCTCAATTCATTCCATCTTCGCTGCCTCCGGAAAATCCTTGGCATCAGGTGGCAGGACCGTATCTCCAACACAGAAGTCCTCAAAGCTGTCAACATCCCCAGCATATACACCCTACTGAGCCAGCGGTGCTTGAGATGGCTTGGCCATGTGAGCTGCATTGAAGATGGCAGGATCCCCAAAGACGCATTGTACAGCGAGCTCGTCACTGGTATCAGACCCACCGGCCGTCCGTGTCTCCACTTTAAGAACGTCTGCAAACGCGACATGAAGTCCTGTGACATTGACCACAAGTCATGGGAGTCAGTTGCCAGTGATCGCCAGAGCTGGCGGGCAGCCATAAAGGTGGGGCTAAAGAGTGGTGAGTCGAAGAGACTTAGCAGTTGGCAGGAAAAAAGACAGAAGTGCAAGGAGAGAGCCAACAGTGTAACAGCCCCGACAACCAATTTTATCTGCAGCGCCTGTGGAAGAGTCTGTCACTCTAGTATTGGCCTTTATAGCCACTCCAGCCGCTGCTCCACAAACCCCTGACCATCTCTAGGTGCTTACCCATTCTCTCTCAAAACAAGGAGGTCAAAGAAGAAGAGAAGACTCTGTGACACTTGTGATATTTTGATAGACAAGTGAGTCAAGGGTTATGGGGGCAGACAGGAAAGTGGAGTTGAGACCACAAGCAGTTCAGTCATGATCTAATGGAATGGCAGAGCAGGTGTGAAAGGCTGAATGGCCTACTCCTGCTTCTAAGTCCTATGTTCCTATGTACCTTATTGAAGACATTTTTGCAGTGCCTTTTAAATTTTCCACGGGTTTCACAAAATATTCGCAATTTGCTGGCTCAAAGGAGGGCTCAGCAGCAGGTGAGTGTTGGCTGTGGCAGCCATTGAGAATGGCCGCCTTGTCAACCAGGCAGGTGGACGTACGGATAAGAGAAGGTTTGTGCATTTGGAAGCGTTGCAGAGCGTGAGGCCATAGTGGAGGGCAGTTTGTGGATGGGTATTTCCCAGGTCCACTGAAGTGAGTGCAGACAGCACTCGGGGGTTGACAGGCATTGAGCCATGAAGGCTGCAAATCTCAATGGATGCTCTGCACTTTGAGTTTGACTTGTCCAGTCAGGAAGAGAGTGGGAGAGAGATACTTTGTGAAGTGCAGTAATGTAAGAAACACATCAGTCAATTTGCACACAGCAAGCTCCCAGAAACAGCAACCAACAGATAATCTGTTAGAGATGTTGGTTGAGGGATAAATATTGGCCAGGACACTGGGGAGATAACCCCTGCTGCTCTTCTTCACAATAGTGCCATTGGATCTTTATGTCAACCTGAGAGGGAAGACAGAGCCTCAGTTTAGGAGAGACTGCACCTCTGAGCACAGCAGCTCCTCAGTACTACACTGAACTGTCAGCCTAGAGTTTGTGCTCGGGTCCCCATGTGACAGTAACACTGTCTTTAATTTTCAAACATATATACATGCACAATAATTTAATAACAAATGTACAAATTCAGTATTAAGAGGGCTAAAAGGGGTCATGAAATATCTTTAGCAAACAGGGTTAAGGAAAATCCCAAAGCCTTTTATTCATATATAAGGAGAAAGAGGGTAACTAGAGAAAGGATTGGCCCACTAAAGGACAAAGGAGGAATGTTATGCTTGGACTCAGAGAAAACGGGTGAGATTCTAAACGAGTACTTTGCATCGGTATTCACCGAGGAGAGGGACATGACGGATGTTGAGGTTAGGAACAGATGTTTGATTACTCTAGGTCAAGTCGGCATAAGGAGGGAGGAAGTGTTGGGTATTCTAAAGGGCATTAAGGTGGACAAGTCCCCAGGTCCGGATGGGATCTATCCCAGGTTACTGAGGGAAGCGAGAGAGGAAATAGCTGGGGCCTTAACAGATATCTTTGCAGCATCCTTAAACACGGGTGAGGTCCCGGAGGACTGGAGAATTGATAATGTTGTCCCCTTGTTTAAGAAGGGTAGCAGGGATAATCCAGGTAATTATAGACCGGTGAGCCTGACGTCAGTGGTAGGGAAGCTGCTGGAGAAGATACTGAGGGATAGGATCTATTCCCATTTGGAAGAAAATGGGCTCATCAGTGATAGGCAACATGGTTTTGTGCAGGGAAGGTCATGTCTTACCAACTTAATAGAATTCTTTGAGGAAGTGACAAAGTTGATTGATGAGGGAAGGGCTGTCGATGTCATATACATGGACTTCAGTAAGGCGTTTGATAAGGTTCCCCATGGCAGGCTGATGGAGAAAGTGAAGGCGCTTGGGGTCCAAGGTGTACTAGCTAGATGGATAAAGAACTGGCTGGGCAACAGGAGACAGAGAGTAGCAGTAGAGGGGAGTTTCTCAAAATGGAGACGTGTGACCAGTGGTGTTCCACAGGGATCCGTGCTGGGACCACTGTTGTTTGTGATATACATTAATGATTTGGAGGAAAGTATAGGCGGACTGATTAGCAAGTTTGCAGACGACACTAAGATTGGTGGAGTAGCAGATAGTGAAGGGGACTGTCAGAGAATACAGCAGAATATAGATATATTAGAGAGTTGGGCAGAGAAATGGCAGATGGAGTTCAATCAGGGCAAATGCGAGGTGATGCATTTTGGAAGATCCAATTCAAGAGTGAAATATACAGTAAATGGAAAAGTCCTGGGGAAAATTGATGTCCAGAGAGATTTGGGTGTTCAGGTCCACTGTTCCCTAAAGGTGGCAACGCAGGTAAATAGAGTGGTCAAGAAGGCATACGGCATGCTTTCCTTCATCGGACGGGGCATTGAGTACAAGAGTTGGCAGGTCATGTTACAGTTGTATAGGACTTTGGTTCGGCCACATTTGGAATACTGCGTACAGTTCTGGTCGCCACATTATCAAAAGGATGTGGATGCTTTGGAGAGGGTGCAGAGGAGGTTCACCAGGATGTTGCCTGGTATGGAGGGCGCTAGCTATGAAGAGAGGTTGAGTAGATTAGGATTATTTTCATTAGAAAGACGGAGGTTGAGGGGGGACCTGATAGAGGTGTACAAAATCATGAGAGGTATAGACAGGGTGGACAGCAAGAGGCTTTTTCCCAGAGTAGGGGTTTCAATTACTAGAGGACACGAGTTCAAAGTGAAAGGGGAAATGTTTAGGGGGGATATGCGTGGAAAGTTCTTTACGCAGAGGGTGGTGGGCACCTGGAACGCGTTGCCAGCGGAGGTGGTAGACGCGGGCATGATGGAGTCTCTTAAGATGTATCTAGACAGATACATGAATGGGCAGGAAGAAAAGAGATACAGAACCTAAGAAAATAGGCGACATGTTTAGAGAGAGGATCTGGATCGGCGCAGGCTTGGAGGGCCGAAGGGCCTGTTCCTGTGCTGTAATTATCTTTGTTCTTCTTTGTTCTTTGTTCTTAGTAGGAGATACAGATTTATTTTTTGAGTTGTAATCACCTAAACTTTCAACACTTGGACTTTTTATTGAAAGTCTGTGGTGTATAGTGGAATGCTGACCCTATAGACACATTTTGTTTTTTTTTAATTTATTTTCGGGATGCAGGCATCACTGGCAAGGCCAGTATTTATTGCCCCATGCCTATTTGCCCTGAGAAGGTGCTACTCTTCGACTAAAAACAGAAAATACTGGAAACACTGAACAGGCCAGGCAGTGTCTGTGAAGAGAGAAACAGAGTGAATCAGTTGGGTTAATTTCCTCTTTAACCGCTGGTAGGGGATTAATGTACTCACAGCCCTTGCATTTATATTGTTCCTGTAATGCTTTACAAGAGCGTTAACAAACAAAATTTGACACCCAGCCCCAAAAGGAGATATTCGGTAAGATGACCAAAAGCTTGATCAAAGCGGTAGGTTTTAAGTCGCGTCTTAAAGGAGGAGAGAGAGGTAGAGAGGCAGAGAGGTTTAGGGAAGGAATTCCAGAGCTTAGGGCCCAGACAGCTGAAGGCACGACCGCCAACACTGGAGCGATTAAAATAGGAAAAGCACAAGGGACGAAAATCGAAGGAGCTCAGAGAACTGGATGGCTTGCTTGGTCACTTCAGAGAGCAATTGTGAGATGACCATACTGGTGTAGGATTGGAGTCATTTCTAGGCCAAACCGGGATAAACTCAGCAGGCTTCCTTCCCTGAAGGACATTAGTGAACGAGTTGAGTTTTCAATGACGGCTTCGTGGTCACTTGAACTGATGCCGGCTTCTTATTTCCAGATTTCTTCCAAACTGAATTCAAGTTCTCAAACTGTTATGAATGACATTTGCACTCACTGGGCTGAATTTAGTGAGGCCCTTTGGAGCAGGAATGGAGGCATGGGAGGGCTGGAGAAAAGCATCGGACCTATCCACCTGGAAATCTGACGTCGTGATGTCGGTTCCGGATTTAGTCAGTGGTGGAAAATCTCCAAGACAGCGTTGTTGCCCCAACGCGGTGGGAATGTAATTTAAATTGCTGAACAGATGCTTCAAATATATTTGTGTGTAATTGATAGCAATTCAATTGGGGCGGGGGGGGTGGGGGGGGGTGGGTGGTGGGGCATGAAATTAAGTGGACGGCGAGCAGCCCTCACGTGCCTTTGGATTCCTGCCCATTGAAAGCTGGTGGCACATGGGAAGGCAGCCATGACTGGGACTAGACAGGAGAAGAGGGGGGAGCGGAGGCCATTGTCGGCCTGCAGTGCTGTTCACTCTGCTCAGATGGGCATGTAACTGGGTGGCATTACCGGGTGGTCATACTATTGGGTGATCTGTACAGGTGGTCGTACTATCAGGTGAGAGGGTTGACTGTCAGCATGGGTGGGCACTGAGGGCCATTAGCAAGGATCCCGAGAGAAGTAGCAAAAGCAAAGCCGCCAAGACAACTTCATCTCTGCAAGGACAGCACTCCAGAGGCTTACTGATCACCCGGTATAGGTCTCATACACCCTGTCTTTGTGGGCCCCTGTGGCATGATGCAGCGCTTCTGACAGAGGGAGGGACAGGAGATAACTAGACCTGCCCATGAAGCTCCACGATGAGAGCAGCAACAGTCGGCCTTGCCAAGAAGGGCCCACCTGCGCCAGAGAGTACCGGACTCTGATCAGCTACCTCCGAATATCCGAGTGGCATTGTCAGCAAAGACTATGGCTCTCCAGGGAAGCCGTCACCGACTCTTGCACCCTGCTGCAGGACGAGTTGCAGCCCATGGGATTCCATGGTCACCCATTGTCAGTGGCCCTGAAGATCACCGTGGCACGTAACTTTTATGCTTCTGGATCATTCCGAGAATCCAGCAGGGAAATGTGTGGGGACTTCCCAATAGCAGCTGACCGCTGCATCAAGGAGGTGACCAATGCCCTGTTCAAGAGGGCCAGCAGCTATGTGCACTACAGGACTGACCCTGGCAGTCAGGCCGAGAGGGCCATCGGACTTGGGGCCGTCGCTGGATCCCCCCAGGTGCAAGTTGTAATAGATTGCACGCATGTGGCCATCAAGGCTTCAACAGACCAGTACGCCAGCTGCCCTCATCAACAGGAAGGGC
The DNA here is from genome assembly GCF_036365525.1 of Heterodontus francisci. NCBI lineage: Eukaryota > Metazoa > Chordata > Chondrichthyes > Heterodontiformes > Heterodontidae > Heterodontus > Heterodontus francisci. Next base: position 210,543,100 of record NC_090372.1, on the reverse strand, counting down.
TTCCATTCAAACAACATTCAGCTGGTCTGTGACTACCAAACGTATTTCCTGCAGGTGTGTGCCCAGTCACCGGAAAGCATTCACAACGCCTACATACTTCGACAGTCCCACGTGCCACAGCTTCTCAAGCTCCCCGGTTGTCTTGACAAGGGATACCCATTGAAGACATGGCTACTCATGCTTGTAAGGAACCCTTCAATACAGAAGAGGAGATTTACAACACTTGCCACAGCTTTGTGGGATCTGGTTCTCCATGAGGAAACCATACGCTGGCATACCTGAGGCATGGCTGCACTCATGGCATGGATGGACTCCCTCATCGTCCACTCATGGCTGTGTGGCCTCTGGCAGCTCTGCCAGATATTGCCTTACCTCTCTCTGCAACTCCAGTATGCCCTGTGCTGTCGACACCAGAGGCACATCAACAACCAGGGATCGGCATGGGCCTGGACACCCACAGTCCAACGACTGTCAGAGGCCTCGGCTGTCTCAGCCTCAGCCAGCTGTTTGGGCGTGTGCAGTGCTCTCACCAGTTCGTGACCCTGATTCTAAAGCTGAGCAGAAACACACCGAGATGAAAGTGTCTGCGCTGGTGGAGAGTGCAGGAGAGTCACAGGAAGCTGCTTCCTCTGATTGCTCCTCCTCAGAGGTTGCTTGCTATCCCCCTTATGATGGAGTCTCCTGCGAATGCCAACCTACAGTGTGGAACAGGCTGAGGTTAAGAGGGAGGATGTGCTGGAAATTTTGAATGATATGAGGACAGATAAATCCCCAGGGCCAGACGCAATATACCCAAGGATATTACGTGAGGTGAGGGAAGAGATTGCTGCGCCTTTGGCGATGATCTTTGCATCTTCAATGTCCACTGGAGTAGTACCGGATGATTGGAGGGTGGCAAATGTTGTTCCCTTGTTCAAGAAAGGGAATAGGGATAACCCTGGGAATTATAGACCAGTCAGTCTTACGTCGGTAGTGGGCAAATTATTGGAGAGGATTCTGAGAGACAGGATTTATGATTATTTGGAAAAGCATGGTTTGATTAGAGATAGTCAGCATGGCTTTGTGAGGGGCAGGTCATGCCTCACCAGCCTTATTGAATTCTTTGAAGATGTGACAAAACACATTGATGAAGGAAGAGCAGTGGATGTGGTGTATCTGGATTTTAGCAAGGCGTTTGATAAGGTTCCCCATGGTAGGCTCATTCAGAAAGTAAGGAGGCATGGGATACAGGGAAAGTTGGCTGTCTGGACACAGAATTGGCTGGCCCATAGAAGTCAGAGGGTGGTAGTAGATGGAAAGTATTCAGCCTGGAGCTCGGTGACCAGTGGTGTTCCGCAGGGATCTGTTCTGGGATCTCTGCTCTTTGTGATTTTTATAAATGACTTGGATGAGGAAGTGGAAGGCTGGGTTAGCAAGTTTGCCGATGACACGAAGGTTGCTGGAGTTGTGGATAGTGTGGAAGGCTGTTGTAGGTTGCAACGGGACATTGACAGGATGCAGAGCTGGGCTGAGAAGTGGCAGATGGAGTTCAACCTGGAAAAGTGTGAAGTGATTCATTTTGGAAGGTCGAATTTGAATGCAGAATACAGGCTTAAAGACAGGATTCTTGGTAGTGTGGAGGAACAGAGGGATCTTGGGGTCCATGTCCATAGATCGCTCAAAGTTGCCACCCAAGTTGATAGGGTTGTTAAGAAGGCGTATGGTGTGTTGGCTTTCATTAACAGGGGGATTGAGTTTAAGAGCTGCGAGGTTCTGCTGCAGCTCTATAAGGCCCTGGTTCGACCACACTTGGAATATTGTGTTCAGTTCTGTTCGCCTCATTATAGGAAGGATGTGGAAGCTTTGGAGAGGGTGCAGAGGAGATTTACCAGGATGCTGCCTGGACTGGAGGGCATGTCCTACGAAGAAAGATTGAGGAAGGCTTTTCTCATTGGAGCAAAGAAGGATGAGAGGTGACTTGATAGAGGGGTACAAGATGATGAGAGGCATAGATAGAGTGGATAGCCAGAGACTTTTTCCCAGGGTGGAAAGGGCTATCACCAGGGGGCATAATTTTAAGGTGATTGGAGGAAGGTTTAGGGGAGATGTCAGAGGTAGGTTCTTTACACAGAGGGTGGTGGGTGCGTGGAATGCACTGCCAGCGGTGGTAGTAGAAGCAGATACATTAGGGACATTTAAGCGACTCTTGGATAGGTACATGGATGATAGTAGAATGAAGGGTAGTTAGTTAGTTTGATCTTAGAGTAGGTTAAAGGTTCGGCACAACATCGTGGGCCGAAGGGCCTGTACTGTGCTGTACTGTTCTATGTTCTATGTTCTATGAAAGGGTGGGGGAGTGGGTCTAGCTAAATTGCTCTTGCTGATATGGACTCAATGGGCTGAATGGTCTCCTTCTACATGTAACCATTCTACACTTCTATGATGCTATGTAATGACCACATGCCTGTGAGGGGGGAGTGGGGGAGGGGGAGGTGGAGGGGTGGTAACTTGTCCCTGTGAAAAGATGGCTAAGTTTCCAGTAATCCATCATTGCTTCTACCTCACAATTCCCTGAACAAAGCAAATGTTTACTTGAGGGCCGATAGCTGATGTGAGCCAATCAAACCAGGGCCGCAGGTGGGCTGCAATTACATTGATTCGTTGCGTGAGCCCCACTCTTCATGGATTTTAATCAGCTGGATGTGACATATTGGTATAAAAATAGAAAATGTTGGAAATAAGCGGCAGCTTCTGCAAAGGGAAGAGGCAAGTGAATGTTTCGGCTGAAGACCATACATCATTTTTCTATCTTTCCCCTTTCAAATGCTGAATGAGCAGATGTGCATTTCCAGCTATTTATTTGATTTATTTTAGAGTTTATACCTCCTCTTTATTGTAGGCATGTTTTGGGTTATTGTCCATGTTGTCAGGTCTCCTGAGCTTGACGGCTGGGTTGGTTGTCTCTGCCGGGGGATTATTTAGAACATAGAACATAGAACATTACAGCGCAGTACAGGCCCTTCGGCCCTCGATGTTGCGCCAACCTGTGAAACCATCTGACCTACACTATTCCATTTTCATCCATATGTCTATCCAATGACCACTTAAATGCCCTTAAAGTTGGTGAGTCTACTACTGTTGCAGGCAGGGCGTTCCACGCCCCTACTACTCTCTGAGTAAAGAAACTACCTCTAACATCTGTCCTATATCTATCACCCCTCAACTTAAAGCTACGTCCCCTCGTGTTTGTCCTCACCATCCGGGGAAATAGACTCTCACTATCCACCCTATCTAACCCTCTGATTATCTTATATGTCTCTATTAAGTCACCTCTCCTCCTCCTTCTCTCCAACGAAAACAACCTCAAGTCCCTCAGCCTTTCCTCGTAAGACCTTCCCTCCATACCAGGTTACATCCTAATAAATCTCCTCTGCACCCTTTCCAAAGCTTCCACATCCTTCCTATAATGCGGTGACCAGAACTGCACGCTATACTCCAGGTGCGGCTGCACCAGAGTTTTGTACAGCTGCAGCATGACCTCGTGGCTCCGAAACTCGATCCCCCTACTAATAAAAGCTAACACACCATATGCCTTCTTAACAGCCCTATTAACCTGGGTGGCAACTTTCAGGGATTTATGTACCTGGACACCAAGATCTCTCTGCTCATGTACACTACCAAGAATCTTCCCATTAGCCCAGTACTCTGCATTCCTGTTACTCCTTCCAAAGTGAATCACCTCACACTTTTCCGCATTAAACTCCATTTGCCATCTCTCAGCCCAGCTCTGCAGCCTATCTATGTCCCTCTGTAACCTACAACATCCTTCGGCACTATCCACAACTCCACCGAACTTTGTGTCATCCACAAATTTACTAACCCACCCTTCTACACCCTCATCCAGGTCATTTATAAAAATGACAAACAGCAGTGGCCCCAAAACAGATCCTTGCGGTACACCACTAGTAACGAAACTCCAGGATGAACATTTGCCATCAACCACCACCCTCTGTCTTCTTTCAGCTAGCCAATTTCTGATCCAAAGCTCTAAATCACCTTCAATCCCATACTTCCGTATTTTCTGCAATAGCCTACCGTGGGGAACCTTATCAAACGCCTTACTGAAATCCATATACACCACATCCACTGCTTTACCCTCATCCACCTTCTTGAAAAACTCAATAAGGTTTGTGAGGCATGACCTACCCTTCACAAAACCGTGCTGACTATCGCTAATGAACTTATTCTTTTCAAGATGATTATAAATCCTATCTCTTATAACCTTTTCCAACATTTTACCCACAACCGAAGTAAGGCTCACAGGTCTATAATTACCACGGCTGTCTCTACTCCCCTTCTTGAACAAGGGGACAACATTTGCTATCCTCCAGTCTTCCGGCACTATTCCTGTCGACAATGACGACATAAAGATCAAGGACAAAGGCTCTGCAATCTCCTCCCTGGCTTCCCAGAGAATCCTTGGATAAATCCCATCTGGCCCAGGGGACTTATCTATTTTCACACTTTCCAAAATTGCTAACACCTCCTCCTTGTGAACCTCAATCCCATCTCGCCTAGTAGTCTGAATCTCAGTATTGTCCTCGACAACATTTTCTTTCTCTACTGTAAATACTGACGAAAAATATTCATTTAACACTTCCCCTATCTCCTCTGATTCCACACACAACTTCCCACTACTATCCTTGATTGGCCCTAATCTAACTCTAGTCATTCTTTTATTCCTGATATACCTATATTTACTGACATTCTCCATGTCAGATTGATGTAGCATTTAAAATGGAGAGGGTCTTTTGAGCTGTTTTGAGTTTGTAAACAAAATGTCATGTTTCATCACGATTTTCACTTGTTGCAGTTATATAAAGCTCACATCAAGAGGAATTGGGCAGCAACCCTCAGGAAGAATATGCTAGCCTTGGAAGGGGTGCCGTGCAGATTAATTAGAATGGTACCTGGGCTAAAAGGTTTAAATTATAATGACAGGTTGCATAGACTAGGCTTGTATTTCCTTGAATATAGACGGTTAAGAGGTGACCTAATTGAGATGTTTAAGATGATTAATGGAGATAGAGAACAATTATTTCTTCTGGTGGATGAAGTCCAGAAAAAGGGGCCATAACCTTCAAATTCGAGCTCGGCCATTCAGGGGTGCTATCAGGAAGCACTTCTTCACACGAAGGCTAGTGGAAATCTGGAAAACTCTCCTCCTCTGGATAGAAATAAAAAAAACAGATAGTAATATTTAAAAAGGAAGAGTTAACAAAGTGTGTGTTGGTACTATAGAAAGTGAGTCTGTGGAATCAATAATGGATTATGAGGAGATGGCAGATGAACTGAACAGACATTTTGCATCGGTCTTCACTATAGAGGATACAAGTAACATCCCAGAAGTAGCTGTCAATCAGGAAATGGAAGAGAGGGAAGAACTCAAGAAAATTACAATCACCAGGGAAGTGGTACTGAGCAAATTGTTGGAGCTGAGGGCTGACAAGTCCCCGTGTCCTGAAGGTCTTCATCCTAGGGTCTTAAAAGAAGTGGCTAGTGACATGATTGATGCGTTGGTTTTAATTTTTCAAAATTCCCTGATTTGGGTAAGGTTCCATTAGATTGGAAAATAGCAAATGTAACTCCTTGACTCAAAAAGGGAGGGAGACAGGAAAGCAGGAAACTACAGGCCAGTTAGCTTAAAATCTGTTATAGAGAAAATATTAGAAGCTACTATTAAAGATGTTATAGCAGGGCAATTAGAAAAATGCAAGGTTAATCAGGCAGAGTCAACATGGTTTTGTGAAAGGGAAATCATGTTTAATCAATTTATTGGAGTTTTTTGAAGAAGTAACATGTGCTGTGGATAAAACAGAACTGCTGGATGTACTGCACTTAGATTTCTAGAAGGCATTTGATAAAGTGACACATCAAAGGTTATTGCGGAAAATAAAAGCTCACTGTGTAGGGGGTAACATATTGGCATGGATAGAAGATTGGCTAGTTAACAAGAAACAGAGAATAGGCATAAATGGATCATTTTCTGGTTGGCAAGATGTAATGACTGGTGCTGGGGCCTCAACATTTTACAACTTATATAAATGATTTGGATGAAGGGACCAAAGGCATGGTTGCTAAATTTGCTGATGACACAAAGATATGTCAGAAAGTAAGTTGTGAAAAGGACATGAGGAGGCTGCAAAGGGATATAGATAGGTTAAGTGAGTGGACAAAGATCTGGCAAATAGAGTATAATGTGGAAAAATGTGAAATTGCCCATTTTGGCAGAAAGAATAAAAAGGCATATTATCTAAATGGAGAGGGTTTGCAGAGCACTGAGATGCAGAAGGATCTGGGTGTCCTCGTGCATGAATTGCAACAGGTTAGTATGCAGGTACAGCAAGTAATTAGGAAAACTAATATAATGCTCTTGTTTATTGTGAGGCGAATTGAATACAAAAGTAGGGAGATTATGCTTCAGTTATACAGGGCATTGGTGAGACCACATCTGGAGTACTGTGTACAGTATTGGTCTCCTTATTTAAGGAAGGATGTAAATGCGTTAGAAGCAGTTCAGAGAAGGTTGACTAGACTCACTGGATACAGGTGTGGTGCTGGAGGATTAAAGAACTGCTAATGGTGTACCTCGGTTTAAAAAGGGAGTGAGGGATAGACCGAAAATTTACAGGCCAGCCAGTCTAACCTCAGTAGTGGGCAAATTATTGGAATCTATTCTGAGAGACAGGTAAACTGTCACTTATCAAGGCACAGGTTAATCAAGGATAGTCAGCATGGATTTGTTAAGGGAAGATCTTGTTTGACCAATTTGATGAAATTATTTGAAGAAGTAACAAGGAAGATAGATGACGGTAGTTCAGTTGATGTGGTCTACATCGATCTTAGCAAGGCTTTTGACAACGTCCCACATGGCAGACTGGTTAAAAAAAAAATCCCGTGGGATCCAGGGAAATGCAGCAAGGTGGATACAAAATTGGCTCACTGGCAGGAAACAAAGGGTAATTGTTGACGGCTGTTTTAGCAGCTGGAGGGCTGTTTCCAGTGGCGTTCTGCAGGGTTCAGTACTGGGTTCCCTGCTTTTTGTGGTGTATATTAATGATTTAGATGTAAATGTAGGGGGCATGATCAAGAAGTTTGCAGATAACACAAAGATTGGCTGTGTGGTAGATAGCAAGGAGGATAGCTGTAGGCTGCAGGAAGATACTGATGGTCTGGTTAGATGAGCAGTTGAAAAGTGGCAAATGGAATTCAACCTGGAGAAGTGTGAGGTGATGTATTTGGGAAGGTCAAACAAGGCAAAGGAATACATAATTAATCGGAAAATACTGAGACGTGTAGAGGAAGTGAGGGACATTGGAGTGAATGTCCACAGATCCCTGAAAGTTGTAGGACAGGTCGATAAGGTGGTTAAGAAGGCATATGGAATCCTTTCCTTTATTAGTCGAGGTATAGAATATAAGAGCAGGAAGGTTATGCTGGAACTGTATAACTCATTGGTTAGGCCACCTCTTGGGTACTGTGTGCAGTTCTGGTCACCTCATTACAGAAAGAATGTAATTGGACTAGAGAGGGTATAGAGGAGATTTATGAGGATATTGCCAGGACTGGAAAAATACAGCTATGAGGAAAAATTGGATAGGCTGGGGTTGTTCTCCTTGGAAGGCTGAGGGGAGATCTGATTGAAATGTACAAAACTGTGAGGGGCCTGGATGGAGTAAGGGTGAAGGGTCTACTCACCTTAGCAGAGAGGACAGTGATGCGGGTGCATAGATTTAAAGTGATTGGTAGAAAAATTAGAGGGGAGATGAGGAAATACTTTTTCACCCAGGGGGTGATGGGGGTCTGGAACTCGCTGCCTAGAAAGGGTAGTTGAGGCAGAGACCCTCAACTCATTCAAAAGGTGTCTGGGTATGCACCTCAAGTGCTGTAATCTGCAGGGCTATGGACCAAATGCTGGAAGGTGGGATTAGAATAGGTGGATCATTTTTTGGCGGGCACAGATGCGATGGGCCAAGTGGCCTCTTTCTGTGCCTTAAACTTTCTATGATTGTAATGCTGGTGGGATGTGGTGGTATAGTGGTAATGTCAATAGACCTAGCAATGTAGGCTAGTGCTCTAGGGACATGGGTTCAAATCCCATCATTGCAGATACAATTTGAATTCAATTAATAAATCTGGAATTAGATAGTCTAATTGTTGCAAATATTCATCTGGTTCACTAATTTCCTTTAAGGAAATCTGCTGTCCTTACCTGGTCTGGCATGTGTATGACTCTAGATTCACAGCAATGTGGTTGACTCTTAATGCTCTCTGAAATGGCTGAGTAAGCCATTTAGTTCAAAGACAATTAGGAATTACCATGAACAAATAAAAAAAAGATGTGTGGAGTGGGCAGGGTTGCCTTATGAGGCAAGTTTGGACAGGCTCGGCTTATATTTGCTTCAGTTTAGAAGAGTAAAAGGCAATTTGATTGAAACATATAAGATTCTGACAGGGTGGATGTAGAAAGGATGTTTTCTCTTGTGGGAGAATCTGGAACTAGAGGTCACCATTTAAAAATAAGGGGTCACCCATTTAAGACAGAGATGAAGTGGAATATTTTCTCTCAAAGGGTCATGAGTCTTTGGAACTCTCTTCCCCAAAAGTGGTGGAAGCAGAGACTTTGAATATTTTTAAGGAAGAGGTAGATAGATTCTTGATAAGCAAGGGGGTGAAAGGTTATTGGGGATAGGCGGGAATGTGGAGTTGAAGTTACAATCCAATCAACCATGATCTTGTCGAATGGTGGTGCCAGCTTGAGGGGCCGAGTGGCCTACTCCTTCTCCTAATTCGTATGTTCGTAAAAAGCTGTTGGGGCTCGAAGGGTTCAATTGAAAATTTCAAGACTGAGATTCATAGATTTTTGTTAGGCAAGGGTCTATGGAACTAAGGTGGGTAAATGGAGTCAAAATATATATCAGCCAGGATGGGACAGGTACGACGGGATAAATAGCCTCCTCCTGTTCCTATGTTCCTACAAAAGAAATCTAATGCTTTGTAAGAAGGGATTACTCAATCTTGAGCTCCTCTGCAAAATGGTGTCTCTTGATTTTGATCTCCTTTTGTAAGAAGCCCCAGTAAAATGTTGGGTTTCTTTGTAGGATGGTTCTATTCATCTTGGACCACTGAGAGGTCACCATTCAGTCAGTTGCTTCATTAGAAAGCTGCCATTTGATCTTGGCTCCCTTTGTAAGAAAAATCCACCTTCAAAGGTTTCTCTTCCTGATCGCACACTGTTACCTCTGGGGCTCCCAAGGATCTATCCTTGATCCCTCCTACTTCTCATCCCCCTCGATGTCATCAGCTGAAGAAAGGACATTAGTTTTCACATGAACGTTGATGACAGCCCGCTCTACCTCACCGTCACCTCTTCTGACTCCTCCACTGTTGCTAAATTATCAGACTGTTCATCCAACATCCAGTACTGGATGAGAGGATATTTCTTCCAGTTAAATGTTGGGAAGACTGAAACTATCGTCATTGGTTCACCTCCAAACTCTGTTCCCTAGCTACTGACTCCATTCCTCTCCCTGGCAACAATCTGAGATTAAGCCAGTCTGTTCGCAACCTTGGTGTCACATTTGACCCCGAGATGAGCTGCCGACCTCATATTCACTCATCACTAAGACCGCCTCTTTCCACCTTCATAATTTCACCCCTGTCTCAGCTGCTGAAACCCTCATTCATGCCTTTGTTACCTCCAGACTTGACCATTCCAATGCACTCCTGGCTCGTCTCCCACATTCTACTCTCTGTAAACTTGAGGTCATCCAAAATTCTGCTGTCTGTGTCTTAACTCACACCAAGTCCAATTCCCCTTTCACTCATTGTGCTTGCTGACCTACATTGGCTCCCAATCAAGCAAAGTCTTGATTTTAAAATTCTCATCCTTGTTTTCAAATTCCTCCATGGCCTCCCCATCTCTGTAATCTCCTCCAGCCCCACAACCCTCAGATATCTAGCGCCTCTAATTCTGGCCTCTCGAGCATCCTCTATTTTAACATTGGTCCAGCATTGGTGACTGTGCCATCAGTTGCCTAGGCCTTAAGCTCTGGAATACCTCACTGGACCTGTCCGCCTCTCTACCTCGCTTTTAAGACACTGCTTAGAACCTACCTCTTTGACCAAGCTTTTGGTCGTCTGATCTGATATCTCCTTATGTGGCCTAGTGTCATATTTTGTTTTCTAATGCTCCCGTGAAGCACCTTGGGACATTCTATTACATTAAAGATGCTATATAAATATGTTCAGATTTTAGTTTTGCTGTAAGATGGTGTATACCTTGGGATCTTTTGCAAGAATCCACCCTTCCATCTTGTGCCCCTTTGCAGAATGGTGACCTTTGACACTAGGCTGTTTTGTAAGACCTTTGCCTCTTGCAGGATGACATAATGTAAATCTACTTTTCAAAGTATGCTCCCTACTGACAACTAAGGATGGGTGATCTTGCCTTAATAGGCCTAGAGAGACATAATGAGGTTCTATCGATGCTGAAATACTGAAATAAAAGCAGAACACTTTGGAAACACACAGCCAGCATCTATGAGTACTGTCATCACATGTTAGATATGGATGAGGAAAGTCAAAAGGCCCATCTTGGCTAATTCCTCCAAGAAAAAACCCTCTCATCCCAATATCTAATTCTTTCCTAAATGACTTTGGCCTTGATATTATCCTTCCTTACGATGGGCGAGGGGATGATTAAACTCCCAAATATGTGAAACACAACCCTAACTTTCAATGTAGGGGCCTGTTGCTTTTCTTATGGCGTCTGGTTTCATGATGTCCGGGTGTCCACAGTGCAGTTGGGAACCCAATTTAAAGTTCACTGTTACCATGCATATCATGCGATTCTTTGTGTTATCTTAAGCAACACAATGAGGTACGTGGATTCCAGTTTCTTGAAGGTCTCAAGAAGATTTATTAACAGCTAAAACTAATATATACAACACAGAGCAAACTATATACAGAACCTCTGTCCAGGCTGTTACAGTGCAGAGTGACTATGGGTTCTTGTCACATGACTACATCCTGGTACTTAGCTCATTAGCATACTGAGTTCTTAAAGTGAATATACAAAAGCACACATTTCCCATGGCTCGGGAGAGCCGCCAGTGAAAGGGAAGCAGGAGCTGTTTGTTTCACAAGCTAAGTGCTTTTTCCAGCATTTCTTGTGGGCCAAGAGGAGGAGGAGTGTTTCCCTCAGCTCCTCAAGGAAGTCTACACCATCCCTACAAACCCCGTCCCCCCACCAGTTGCAGCCTTGAAGTTCTTTCGCCCCTCCTACCCACTGCTGTGATATCATTTCTTTCCCCGATGCTATAATGGCTGGCTTTCTCCATCCTCCTGAATTCCAGGGACTGCCCCTTAGCGTCCCGATGGTGGCCTCCTGTCATTGGTTTTCTCTCCCAGCAGCCAGCCAGGCTGTCACAATGACTGGCTGCCAACGGGAAACAGGTCCAAAAAATGGTAATTTCTTCAGGACCTCCATATCCCTAGCCTTGCCAGGTTCTTTGGCCATTTTCCACACCTCCCCATAAATATGGGGCCATTGTCTCCACGGTCCTACCCAAACATCTAGGCTGGAATTTTACACACCCTCCCCCAGGAGTGTGCTCAGAAGCGGGGAGGGTGTAAAATTGTGTGGGATGGCGGGGACGCTGTGCCTGTTGCCTACCTGCCCTGCCGGTATCTTATCAGTGGCGGGGGAGGTGGCAAGCGGCCCGCTCATTCTTAGGCCAATCGAGGCCTTTAGCCAATTAATGGCCACTTAAGGGCCTCTTCCTATCACCGTGAATACCAGCAGGGAATGGGAACCTTGGCACCTGAGGAAGCCGCCTAGTACTACCTCAATGAGGTACGTGGATTCCAGTTTCTTGAACGTCTCTAGAAGATTTATTCACAGCTAAAACTAATACATACAACACAGAGCAAACAATATACAGAACCTTTGTTCAGGACGTTACAGTGCAGAGTGACTATGGCTTCTAGTCACATGAGTACATCCTTTTACTTAGCTCATAAGTTCTTAAAGGGACATCACTCTTAAAGTGACCATACAAAAGCTCACATTTCCCATGGCTCGAGAAAGCAGCCAGGGAAAGGGAAGCAGGAGCTGCCTGCTCCACAAGCTAAGTACTTTTTCCAGCATTTCTTGTGGGCCAAGCATGGGCTTCCCCCACTGAAACATTTCCCCCTGCCCTACACTCTGACATTCCCTTCCCCCACCTCCTTGCTGGGGCTTAGCCAATTGTCCCTGGTGAGGCCTGACTCCACTTACCTTTTCAGAGACTGACGTCCATGTTCCTCTTCTGGCTAGGTGCAGTCTAAGCAGTGGCCACCGCACTCAGTGGAGCTGCTGGGACTGAAGAGCTGATGACCCTGTGAGGGGCGGAAGCCACAATTGAAGCCAATTAATGGTCTGTAAAATAGCAGCATGGCTTCCAGACCCGACGGAGGCGGGCTCACCCCCTGCTTTCCAGCCAATGGGTAGAGCCACCGCCTCATTTTTAACCAAGACTAGGGCCAGAATTTATGTTACGTTCCCAGCTTGATATTTGGTTCCATTGAGGGAACTAGTCATTGGGCTGAAGGTATAACAGGGCCATTGATACAAAGCATTACCATCCAAATCAAAATTTTACCCATGTGCTGGTTACTCTTCCAGGAAAGAATTTTCCTGACATCAGTATGAAATTTGCCATTTACTATTTGCCCTTTTGCTCTTTTATTACACTTTAGTTTGCAGCAATGTTGCAGCTCTACTGTGTTCGATATTGTATACTTCAATATATCTCTGTAAGATCACTTCTCAAGTCATCACAACTCAAGTTTTCCCAAAGTCCCAGTCCTTCTAAAATGGAGATCAGTCCTGTGACTCTTCAATTCACTGCCTCAGGGTTTTGAATGTCTTCCTAGTGTTTAGGGGACCAGAAGAAGACAATATTCTCAAGGCATAATCTGACCAGAGCATCATAGAATATCAGCATGACATCCCCCACTTTGCACATTACCATTTTGGTTAATTAGTTGAGCATTCTATTTGCTGTGTTAATTGCTCCTCTCTAATGATTGAATATGTTGAATATGAGTTTTAGACAGTTCCTGAAGTCATAGGCACATACAGTCAACGCCAGGGCATCCTAACAGCAGCAACAACAATTTGCATTTATATAGTGTCTTTAACACAGTAAAATTTCCCAAGACTCTTCACAGGAGGGTTATCAAACACAGTTGACATATGAACATATGTATTAGGAGCAGATGTAAGTTATTTGGCACCTCGAACCTGCTCCGCCAATTGATAAGATCATGGCTGATCTGATTGTGGCCTCAACTCTACTTTCCTGTTTACCCGCTATACCCTTTGACTCCCTTGCCAATCAAGAATCTATCTAACTCAGGCTTAAAAATATTCAATGAGCCTGCCTCCACTGATCTCTGGGGAAGAGAATTCCACAGACTAATGACCCTCAGAGAAAACATTTCTCCTCGTCTCCATCTTAAATGGGAGACTCCTTATTTGACACAAGCTTGGCCAAAAGTTTAAGGAGCATCTTGAAGAAGAGTAGAGATGTGGAGAGGCTTAAGGCGACAATTCCAGAGCTTAGGGCCTAGGCAGCTGAGGACACGGCCACCAATAAGGAAACAATGAAAATCGGGGATGTGTAAGAGACCAAAATTGGAGGAACGCGAAGATCACAGAGCGTTGTAGGACTAGAGATGATTACAGAGATGTGGAAGACCGAGGCCATGGAATAATTTGAAAAACAGGATGACAATTTTAAAACTGAACTTTGCCGGACTGGGGGCCAATGCAGGTCAATGAGCACAGGGTGATGCGTGAACAGGACAATACGTGTTAAAATATAGGCAGCAGACTTTAGGAGTGATCTCAATCGTATGGAGGGTTGGAGATGGGAGGCTGGCTTGGAGAGTACTGGGTCCAAGTAAGAAACAGTTGGATACTGCAGTGGGAAGATGGTCAGTTTGGTATTTTGGAAACTTCGGATCAAATAGACCAATTCATTCATTTAAAAAAAAAACAAGAATATGATAAAAAGAAAAAAAAAATCCTAATTTTCTAACATGAATTGCATATTCTGCAAGATTATTCTCAATAACATCAGGTGTCTCTCGGCATCAAATTTGATTGATTAACAAATGAAGATAACTGTTGACAATCTTTTCCAGAACATTTTTAAATAGAATCTCTATTAACTTTAAGAATGGGAGACCCATTACAGTATAATGGAAAAAGGCAGGTAATTGGGAATGAAATTGTGGCCTCATTTTCACAGTGCCCTAGGCAAAGGAATTGACAAAAGAACACGACAATGTAAATTGAATTCAATTGTCCAGCAGTTGCACACTTGATTTATCTTGGATCAGAGGAGGTTGCTGTTTTCAGGCTGTGCAATAAAGCTGACATCATGAATTCAGGCTGGGGTGTATGGTGGTGAACATTCCCCCAGTATTTCATCTAAGTGACCATTGTCATGTGTAAACCAATCCAACGAGTTCAGAAGGATACTGTGGCTGAATTACTTGGACAGGTTGCACAGGTTGAATATAGAAGATTAAGGAATGATCTAAGATGATTAAAGAATTTGATCGGGGTTTTTATTTATTCATTCATGGAATGTGGGCGTCGCTGGCTAGGCCAGCATTTATTGCCCATCCCTCATTGCCCTTAAGAAGGTGGTGGTGAGCTGCCTTCCTGAACCACTGCAGTCCATGTGAGGTAGATACACCCACAGTGTTGTTAGGGAAGGAGTTCCAGGATTTTGACCCAGTGACAGTGAAGGAACGGCGATATAGTTCCAAGTCAGGATGGTGTGTGACTTAGAGGGGAACTTGCAGGTGCTGGTGTTCCCATGCATTTGCTGCCCTTGTCCTTCGAGTTGGTAGAGGTCGCGGGTTTGGAAGGTGCTGTCTAAGGAGCCTTGGTGCATTGCTGCAGTGCATCTTGTAGATGGTACACACTGCTGCCACTGTGCGTCGATGGTGGAGGGTGTGAATGTTTGTGGATGGGATGCCAATCAAGCGGGCTGCTTTGTCCTGGATGGTGTCGAGCTTTTTGAGTGGTGTTGGAGCTGCACCCAACCAGGCAAGTGGAGAGTATTCCATCACACTCCTGACTTGTGCCTTGTAGATGGTGGACAGGCTTTGGGGAGTCAGGAGGTGAGTTACTCGCCTCAGGATTCCTAGCCTCTGACCTGCTCTTGTAGCCACGGTATTTATATGGCTACTCCAGTTTCTGGTCAATGGTAGCCCCTAGGATGTTGATAGTGGGGGATTCAGCGATGGTAATGACATTGAATGTCAAGGGGAGATGGTTAGATTCTCTCTTGTTGGATATGGTCATTGCCTGGGGCTTGTGTGGCGCGAATGTTACTTGCCACTTATCAGCCTAAGCCTGGATATTGTCCAGGTCTTGTTGCATTTCTACACGGACTGCTTCAGTATCTGAGGAGTCACGAATGGTGCTGAACATTGTGCAATCATCAGCGAACATCCCCACTTCTGACCTTATCATTGAAGGAAGGGTGATAGAGAGAAACTATTTTGTGTGGTGGGCAAGGCCATGTGGCAAAAGGAAAGAATGGAGCAATTTGTTTATCTCTGCACAACACAGCCTTTCAAGGGCTGGAAGTCCTTAATTACAATGCAAATAACTAATCCTGTGCAGACATTGTCTCCATTAGTTTCAAGGATGCTCAGAAACTGAATTTTCCCACTCAAAGTGGTACCAGATGGGAGGTGGGCCAGAAGAGTTTAGGAAGAATATCAAAGTCTTGGAGAGGGTGCAAAGGAGCTTTACTGAAATGATACCATAGATGAGGAATGTCAGTTACATGGAAAGACTTAGAGAAAAAAGGGTTGTTCTCCTTCGAACACTAAATGTTAAGGGGAGATTTAATAGACGTGTTAACAAATCATGGTGGGTTTTGATAAGTTAAATTGGAGAAACTGTTTCCAGTGGCAGGTGGGTCGATAACCCAGAGAACAGGAGCGGAGGGGAAACATTTTGATAATGAAGTGAGTTATGATCTGGAATGCACTACCTGAAAGGATGGTGGAAGCAGATTCAATAGTAACTTTCAAAAGGGGAATTGGATAAATAGTCAAAGTGGTAGAATTTGCAGGGAAAGAGCAGAGCAGGGGAGTGGGACTAATTGGATAGCTTTTTTCAAAAGAGCCTGAATAGGCACGATGGACTGTATGGCCTCCTTTCTATGCGGTATCTTTTTATAATTCTGAAGGGTATTGTATAAGATCTTCAGTAGATGGGATGAGGCGAGGCAGAGATAGGAGATATTATGGAGGTGGAAGTAAGCAGTCTTGATGACGGAGAGGATATGAGAGCAGAAGCTCATCTCAGAGCTCATCTCTCAATAGGATGTTAAGGGTGTGAATGGTCTAGTTCAGGTTTGGACAGTGGCCAGGGAGGGGGATGAGTTAGTGGCTAGGGAATGGAGTTTCTGATGGAGACCAAAGACTATGGCTTCTCTCTTTTGAAATTGAGTACTTTGGTATAACCCAGCACTGGACATCGGGCAAGCAGTTTGAGAACACAGAGGCAGTAGAGGGGTTTAGGGAGGTGGTGGTGAGGAAGAGCTGAATGTCATTAGTGTACACATAGAAACTGATGTGTTTTCAGATGATGTCGCTGAGAGGCAGCATGCAGATGAGACATAGGAGGGGCCCATAGGATAGATCTTTGGGGACACCAGAGGTAACAGTTGGGAGCAGGAAGAGAAGCCATTGCAAGTGATTCTCTGGCTATGATTAGGTAAGAATGGAACCAGGTGAGAGCAGTCCCACCCAGCTGGACGACAGTGGAAGGTAGATGGTTTGGTCAACCATGTCAAAGGCTGGAGACAGGTCAAGAAGAATGAGGTCACAGGTCACAGAGCATGTCACTTGTGACTTTGATTCGGGCCCTTTCAGTAATGTAGCAGAGGCAGAAAGCTGATGGGAAGAATTCACCATGGAATTGTTTAACAGATCGACATAGATTTGGGAGGCGACAACATGTTCTAGGTCTTTAGAGAGGAAAGGGAGTGGTCGTGGGTGTTTTTATTTTGAGCAGTTCAGTGATGTCAGCAGATTTGAAGGGGACGGAGACAGTTCACACTGGTCTTGGTAGTGTTGGCAGAGGAGCATCACGCAAAGCAGTAACACATGTCCAGTCCAATGAGGAACTGGGGAAAAGATTTTTAGTCATCTCCGTGTGTCAGTTACACTGTAAACACAGCAGGAATATTCCCTCTTGTCTGTGTGTTTAATGATACTTTAAACACTGGTTTCCTCTAGTCATTGTGTCCTTGTCACATTTTCATTCAACTGCCCTGGATAACATTGCAATAAATCTCATAAATTCCCCAACAGTGTGGAACCTGAAGTTGTGCCAAAGTTGGAACAAAAATAACAAAGTTTGACCCCTTTGATCTTTATTTTTAGCCTCTTCAGTATGTTTAGATTATTTTATAAACATGGTTTGCAATTGTGCTATACGGTAAGAAACAATACATTGGCACAATAACAGAAACTGCTCTCGACTATGCAATTCAGTGAATGCAATTCAGATTAACGCCTTCATTAAAATAGTGGACATGGTAACTTTATAGGAATGTGCTAATATATTCAGCACTTGGACCAGGTGATGTGATTTCAAAACCCAAGTGTCTTCATGTCTACCTCTAGGTTTTAGTTCTGAATTTTTCTGCTCAAGAAAGAGGGAATCTCAATTCAATGGAATTAAATGTTTTGACTTTAAACAATGATTTTCCCTGGAATTTCCAGGGTTCCTGATCTATGTCAGGGATTTGATTTAACAGCTGATGGCCATCAACGTTGACCTCTTACCCATACTGCCCCTTACTGAGGCATCTGTGGTAGATGGAGTGATGCCGAATTTCATTGATGGGGAGATCTCGAGAGATGGGGGAGGGTCAAAGATAAGCAGCAAGTTACTAGCTTTATAATGTCCAAAAGGAGCAGAATTGAATCATTCCATCTGGGACCAAATATGTTTGCTTTGGGCCATTCTTGGGGGTGCTTTACTTAAGGCCCCAGTTTGGGACTTACACCAGTTCTCAGCTGCCATAGGTTTTGATCGGCTGATCACCATTCCATTACAGAATCACAGATTCACAGAATTGTTACAGCACAGAAGGAGGCCATTCAGCCTATCGTGTCTGCGCTGGCTGTTCTAGTGAGCAATTCACTTAGTGCCCATTCCCCTGCCTTCACCTCATGACCCTGCATATTCTTCCTTTTCAGATAACTATTCAATTCTCCTTTGTATATTTCAATTGAATCTGCCTCCACCTCACTGTCAGGCAGTGCATTCCAGATCCTAACCACTCGCTGCGTGAAAAGGTTTTTCCTCATAACACCATTACTTCTTTTGCCATTTACTTAAATTCTTGATACTTTCATGAGTGGGAACAGTTTCTCTCTATCTACTCTGTCCTCTCATGATTTTGAATACCTCTATCAAATCACTTCTCAGCCTTCTCCAAGGGAAACAGTCCCAACATCTCCAATCTATCCACTTAACTGAAGCTCCTCTTCCCTGGAACCATTCTCATGAATCTTTTCTGCACACTATAATGCCTTCACATCTTTCCTTAAATGCGGCACCCAGAACTGGACATAATACTCCAGTTGAGATGAGAGTGCAGCTCCAACAACACTCAAGAGGCTCAACGCCATCCAGGACAAAGCAGCCTGCTTGATTGGCATCCCATCCACCTTCAACATTCACTCCCTCCACCACCGACGCACAGTGGCAGCAGTGTGTACCATCTACAAGATGCACTGCAGCAACTCATCCAGGCGCCTTTGACAACACCTTCCAAACTCACGAACTCTACCACCTAGAATGACAAGGGCAGCAGATGTATGGGAACACCAGCACCTGCAAGTTCCCCTCCAAGCCTCGCACCATCCTGATTTGGAAATACATCGTCGTTCCTTCACTGTCGCTGGGTCAAAATCCTGGAACTCCCTTCCTAACAGCACTGTGGGTGTACCTACCTCACACAGACTGCAGCGGTTCAAGAAGGCAGCTCACCACCATCTTCTCAAGGACAATTGGAGATGGGCAATAAATGCTGACTTAGCCAGCGACACCCACATCTCATGAACAAAGTTGAGGCTGAACCAGTGTTTTATACATGTTTAACATAACCTCCTTGCTCTCATTAATTAAGCCTAGGATACGATACGCTTTATTAACTACCCTCTCAACCTGTCCTGTCACCTTCAATAACTTATGCACATATACTGTTAGGTCCCTCTGCTCTTGCACCCCCTTTAGAATTGCACTCTTTATTTTATACTGTCTATTCTCGTTCCTCCTACCAAAATGAATCACTTCACATTTCTCCGCATTGAACTTCATCTGCCACTTATCCACCCATTCCACCAACTTGGCTATGCCCTTTTAAAGTTCTACACTATCCTCCTCACAGTTTCTAGGTTTTGTAACATCATCGAATTTTGAAATTGTGCCCTAAAAAAACCATTAGTAGGCTGGGAACTCCTCCATCACCCCTCCCACCCTCCCTGTACCCAACATGTCTCTGCCAGATGAAAGGGGAGTGGAGAAAAGGTTTGCATCCTCTCCATCCTGGGATGGAGCTCAATCAGTGCAGATATACATATGTCTGCAAATTCCTGATCCAACCCCAGAAACCACTGACACACAATACAGCAATTGTGGCTCCATTGTGTTCACTATTGATGTCGAGTGCTACTACAACAGGCAGGTCATTGGGTGGGAGGCAGCCAAGAATGCCCCTGCTTTGTCCCAAAATCATACCCAAATACCAACCTCAAAGGACTGCTGCACTGTCGCATAAAAATTTCTCACAACAGATTAGCCTTGCAGTTAATTTTAAGGAGACCATCCTTTTAATATGCAACTAGTTTTGTACTCCAAACTTTACAGGAGAAATTTTAACCCTAACCCAATTAACAGGAAACTGACTGAATTGGGTCCAATGATAGTTTTACAGCCATCTCAATATTACTCCATTGAATGGAGAGTAATATCAGGAAGGGTATAATACCAGTGTTCTACTTGTCCCACACATCAAGTTAGATTAAAGTTGCCCCCACTCCCCGTCAACCCGACCGCAATTCTCTCAAGACCTGTACAGGTGGCCTAAAATAAATTATTGTATTTATCTAGAGTTATTGAGTCAGAGAGTCATAGAATTATACAGCACAGAAACAGGCCCTTTGGCCCATCGTGTCTGTGCTGGCCATCAAGCACCTAACTATTCTGATCCCATTTTCCAGCGCTTGGCCCGTAGCCTTGTAGGCTATGGCATTTCAAGTGCTCATCTAAATACTTCTTAAATGTTGTGAGGGTTCCTGCCTCTACCATCTCTTCAGGCAGTGCGTTCCAGATTCCAACCACCCTCTGGGTGAAAAACCTTTTCCTCAAATCCCCTCTAAACCTCCTGCCCCTTACCTTAAATCTATGCCCCCTGGTTATTGACCCTTCCACTAAGGGAAAAGCTTTCTTCCTATCTAACCTATCAATGCCCCTCATAATTTTGTACACCTCAATCATATCTCCCCTCAGCCTTCTCTGTCCTAAGGAAAACAACCCTAGCCTTTTCAGTCTTTCTTCATAGCTGAAATGCTCCAGCCCAGGCAACATCCTGGTAAATCTTCTCAGCATCCTCTCTAGACCAATCACATCCTTCCTATAGTGTGGTGCCCAGAACTGTACACAGTACTCCAGCTGTGGCCTAACTAGCATTTTATACAGCTCCATCATAACCTCCCTGCTCTTATATTCTATGCCTCGGCTAATAAAGGCAAGTATCCCATATGCCTCCCTAACCACCTTATCTACCTGTGCTGCTGCCTTCAGTGATCTATGAACAAGTATACCAAGGTCCCTCTGAAACCTCTGTATTTCCTAGGGTCCTACCATCCATTGTCTATTCCCTTGCCTTGTTGGTCCTCCAAAAATGCATCACATCACACTTCTCAGGATTAAATTCCATTTGCCACAGCTCCACCCATCTTATCAGCCCATCTATATCGTCCTGTAATCTGAGGCTTTCCTCCTCACTATTTACGACACCACCAATTTTCATGTTATCTGCGAACTTACTGATCATACCTCCTGTATTCACGTCTAAATCATTAATGTACACTACAAACAGCAAGGGTCCCAGCACCGATCCCTGTGGTACACCACTGCTCACAGGCTTCCACTCGCAAAAACAGCCCTCGACCATCACCCTCTGCCTCCTGCCACTAAGCCAATTTTGGATCCAATTTGCCAAATTGCCCTGGATCCCCTTCTTAACCAATCTCCCATGCGGGACCTTATAAAAAGCCTTACTGAAGTCCATATAGACTACATCAACTGCCTTACCCTCATCTACACATTTGGTTGCCACCTCAAAAAATTCAATCAAGTTAGTCAGACATGATCTCCCCCTGACAAAGCCAGGCTGACTATCCCTGATTAATCCCTGCCTCTCCAAGTGCTAATTAATCCTGTCCCTCAGAATTTTTTCCAATAGTTTCCCTACCACTGATGTTAGAGTCACTGACCTATAATTACCTTGTTTATCCCTCCTACCCTTCTTAAATAATGGTACCACATTCACTGTCCTCCAGTCCTCTGGTACCTCTCCTGTGGCCAGAGAGGATTTGAAAATTTGTGTCAGAGCCCCTGCAATCTTGTCCCTTGCCCCTCATAACAGCCTGGGATACATCTCATCTGGGTCTGGGGATTTATCCACTTTTAAGCCCGCTAAAACAGCTAATACTTCCTCCCTTTCAATAATAATATGTTCAAGTATATCACAATCCCTCTCCCTGATCTCTACACCTATATGGTCCTTCTCCATAGTGAACACAGATGCAAAGTAATCATTTAAAACCTCACCTATGTCCTCCGGCTCCACACACAGATTGCCACTTTGGTCCCTAATGGGCCCTACTCTTTCCCTGGTTATCCTCTTGCCCTTAATGCACCTATAAAACGCCTTAGGATTTTCCTTTATCTTGCCCGCCAGTGTTTTTTCATGGCCCCTCCGCTCTCCTAATTACTTTTTTAAGTACCCCCCAACACTTTCTATACTCCTCTGGTGCCTCCACTGTTTTCAACGCTCTGAATCTGCCATAAGCCTCCATTTTTTTACTGATCCAATCCTCTATATCCCTTGACATCCAGGGTTCCCTGGACTTGTTGGTCCTCCCCTTCACCTTAATGGGTACATGTTGGCTCTGAACTCTCACTATTTCCTTTTTGAATGACTCCCACCGGTCTGATGTAGGCTTTCCTACAAGTAGCTGCTCCCAGTCCACTTTGGCCAGATCCTGTTTTATCATATTGAAATCAGCCTTCCCCCAATTCAGTAACTTTATTTTCAGTCCATCTTTGTCCTTTTCTATAACTAGCTTAAATCTTACAGAGTTATGGTCACTATCCCCGAAATGTTCCCCCACTGACACTTCTATCACTTGTCCGGCTTCATTCTCTAGGATTAGGTCCAGTACTGCCCCTTCTCTTGTAGGACTATCTACGTACTGGCTCAAATAGCTCTCCTGTATGCATTTTAAGAATTCCGCCGCCATTAAGCCTTTTGCACTGAGACTATCCCAGTTGATATTGGGGAAGTTGAAATCTCCTACTATTATTACCCTGCTATTTTTACACCTCTCTGAGATTTGCCTACATATCTGTTCCTCGATCTCTCCCTGACTGTTTGGAGGCCTGTAGTACATGCCCAGCCAAGTGATTGCCCCCTTTTTGTTCTTAAGTTCTACCTATATGGCCTCATTTGAGGAACCTTCTAAGGTATCCTGGTGGCACAGTGGCGCAGTGGTTAGCACCGCAGCCTCACAGCTCCAGCGACCCGGGTTCAATTCTAGGTACTGCCTGTGTGGAGTTTGCAAGTTCTCCCTGTGTCTGCGTGGGTTTCCTCCGGGTGCTCCGGTTTCCTCCCACATGCCAAAGACTTGCAGGTTGGTAGGTTAATTGGCCATTATAAATTGCCCCTAGTATAGGTAGGTGGTAGGGAAATATAGGGACAGGTGGGGATGTGGTAGGGATATGGGATTAGTGTAGGATTAGTATAAATGGGTGGTTGATGGTCGGCACAGACTCGGTGGGCCGAAGGGCCTGTTTCAGTGCTGTATCTCTAAACTAAACTAAAATCATCCCTCCTTACAGCAGTAATTGACTCCTTGATCAACAGTGCAATGCCACCTCCTCTTTTACCCCCTCCCCTGTCATGCCTGAAGATTCTATACCCTGGAATATTGAGCTGCCAGTCATGCCCCTCCCTCAACCATGTCTCTGTGATAGCAATAATATAATAATGCCGTGTGTTAAGCAATGCCCTCAATTCATCTGACTTACTAGGAAGACTCCTTGCATTAAAAAAGATGCAATACAGCCTTGCATTTTTCACTTGTGCCTTAACAGGTCTATATTTGCTCTGCCTTCCAGACTGACTCAGTTTCCCTTCTACAATTGACTGTGCATCACCCCCTACTGTAACTCCACTCTGTATCCCATCCCCCCCAACAGCACCAGCAAACCTCCCAGCCAGGATTTTGGTCCTGTTCCAGTTCGGGTGCAACTCGTCCAACTTGTACAGGTCCCACCTTTGCCAGAAACAGACCAAGTGATCCAGGAAACTAATGCCTTCCCTTCTGCACCACCTCCTCAGCCACGCATTCATCTGCTCTATCCTCCTATTCCTATACTCACTAGCACGTGGCATTGGGAGTAATCCAGAGATTACAACCTTTGAGGTCCTGCTTTTTAATCTGCTAGCTAGCTCCCTAAATTCTTGTTGCAGGACCTCATCCTTCTTTCTACCTATGTTGTTGGTACCAATGTGTACCACGACCTCTGACTGTTCACCTTCTCCCTTCAGAATGTCCCGCAGCAGCTCCGGGAGATCCTTGACTGTAGCACCAGGGAGGCAACATACCATCCTGGAGTCTCGTTTGCGGTCACAGAAATGCCTGTCTGTTCCCCCTACAATTGAATCTCCTATCACCATGGTTCTCCCACTCTTTTTTCACCCCCTCCCGTGCAGCAGAGCCATCCGTGGTGCCACGAACTTGGCTGTTGCTGCTTTCCCCTGGGAGGTCATCCCCCCCAACAGTATCCAAAGTGGTATATCTGTTTGAGAGGGGGATGGCCACAGGGGACTCCTGCACTACCTACCTGCGCCTACTACTACTCCTGGTGATCACCCATCCCTTTTCTGCCTCTGCAGCCATTACCTGCTGTGTGACCACCTCGCTAAACGTGCTATCTACGATGTCCTCAGCATCTCGGATGCTCCATAGTGAGTCCATCCACAGCTCCAGCTGCGCAATGCGGTCAGCCAGTTGCTGCAGCTGGACACACTTCCTGCACACATGGTCGCCAGGGACACTTCCAGTGTCCCTGATTTCTCACATAGCGCAGGAGGACCATGCCACGGTGCTGAGCTCTCCTGCCATGACTTAGCCTTAGATTAAGCTCCTTAGTTACTTCCTTTAATTCAGAGTACTAATTTCAGATTGGTTTCAATCTCATAATGAAGAGCTGGAACCTGTCATAGCCGCAAAGCGCTGTTGAACTACACGAAAGCCCCCAGCGATTTAACATCCGCAGCACTTAAAGCAGCCAGAAGCACTGCACGAAGAACAGCCAGGCGCTGCGCAAACGACTACTGGCAACACCTATGCAGTCATATTCAGCTGGCCTCAGACACTGGAAACATCAGAGGAATGTATGATGGCATGAAGAGAGCTCTTGGGCCAACCATCAAGAAGATCGCCCCCCTCAAATCTAAATCAGGGGACAAAATAACTGACCAACACAAACAAATGGACCGCTGGATTAAGCACTACCTAGAACTGTACTCCAGGGAGAATGTTGTCACTGAGACTGCCCTCAATGCAGCCCAGCCTCTACCAGTCATGAATGAGCTGGACATACAGCCAACCAAATCGGAACTCAGTGATGCCATTGATTCTCTAGCCAGCAGAAAAGCCCCTGGGAAGGACAGCATTACACCTGAAATAATCAAGAGTGCCAAGCCTGCTGTACTCTCAGCACTACATGAACTGCTATGCCTGTGCTGGGACGAGGGAGCAGTACCCCAGGACATGCGCGATGCTAATATCATCACCCTCTATAAAAACAAAGGTGACCGCGGTGACTGCAACAAACACCGTGGAATCTCCCTGCTCAGCATAGTGGGGAAAGTCTTTGCTCGAGTCGCTCTGAACAGGCTCCAGAAGCTGGCCGAGCGCGTCTACCCTGAGGCACAGTGTGGCTTTCGTGCAGAGAGATCGACCGTTGACATGCTGTTCTCCCTTCGTCAGATACAGGAGAAATGCCGTGAACAACAGATGCCCCTCTACATTGCTTTCATTGATCTCACCAAAGCCTTTGACCTCGTCAGCAGACGTGGTCTCTTCAGACTACTAGAAAAGATTGGATGCCCACCAAAGCTACTAAGTATCATCACCTCATTCCATGACAATATGAATGGCACAATTCAACTTGGTGGCTCCTCATCAGAGCCCTTTCCTATCCTGAGTGGCGTGAAACAGGGCTGTGTTCTCGCACCCACACTTTTTGGGATTTTCTTCTCCCTGCTGCTTTCACATGCGTTCAAGTCCTCTGAAGAAGGAATTTTCCTCCACACAAGATCAGAGGGCAGGTTGTTCAACCTTGCCCGTCTAAGAGCGAAGTCCAAAGTACGGAAAGTCCTCATCAGGGAACTCCTCTTTGCTGACGATGCTGCTTTAACATTTCACACTGAAGAGTGCCTGCAGACTCTCATCGACAGGTTTGCGGCTGCCTGCAATGAATTTGGCCTAACCATCAGCCTCAAGAAAACGAACATCATGGGGCAGGACGTCAGAAATGCTCCATCCATCAATATTGGCGACCACGCTCTGGAAGTGGTTCAAGAGTTCACCTACCTAGGCTCAACTATCACCAGTAACCTGTCTCTAGATGCAGAAATCAACAAGCGCGTGGGTAAGGCATCCACTGCTATGTCCAGACTCGCCAAGGGAGTGTGGGAAAATGGCGCACTGACACGGAACACAAAAGTCCGAGTGTATCAAGCCTGTGTCCTCAGTACCTTGCTCTATGGCAGCGAGGCCTGGACAACGTATGTCAGCCAAGAGCGACGTCTCAATTCATTCCATCTTCGCTGCCTCCGGAGAATACTTGGCATCAGGTGGCAGGACCGTATCTCCAACACAGAAGTCCTCGAGGCGGCCAACATCCCCAGCTTGTACACACTACTGAGTCAGCGGCGCTTGAGATGGCTTGGCCATGTGAGCCGCATGGAAGATGGCAGGATCCCCAAAGACACATTGTACAGCGAGCTCGCCACTGGTATCAGACCCACCGGCCGTCCATGTCTCCGCTTTAAAGACGTCAGCAAACGCGACATGAAATCGTGTGACATTGATCACAAGTCGTGGGAATCAGTTGCCAGCGTTCGCCAGAGCTGGCAGGCAGCCATAAAGATGGGGTTAAAGTGTGGCGAGTCGAAGAGACTTAGTAGTTGGCAGGAAAAAAGACAGAGGCGCAAGGGGAGAGCCAACTGTGTAACAGCTCCGACAAACAGATTTCTCTGCAGCACCTGTGGAAGAGCCTGTTACTCTAGAATTGGCCTTTCTGGCCACTCCAGGCGCTGCTCCACACACTACTGACCACCTCCAGGTGCGTATCCATTGTCTCTCGAGATAAGGAGGCCCAAAAAACTAATTACGTTAGGGACCTTATTCTACTCCAAACACTACCTACTACAATCTAAATTCCCTCCCTTTACTTTTACTTCAGCTATTGAAAATAGTAAAAAAAGGATAGAAATACCCACCTGTTCCTACTTACCAGTCAGCTGCCTCCCCTTGCAATGTGTCACTTTCTGAACTGTGACGTCAGTCGTGGAACTGTCTCACTGTCCCTGTGAGAGTGTGTGAGAGTATGCCTCTTTTAAACTGCTGGAACTTGTCTCCTCGCAGGTCCGCTCAGTCTTATCACATCATCAAAACACTTCCCATAATGAATTATTTTTGGACTGTGCAGTGACCTGTGTTAGCTATACAAACAGTAATGAACATAGGAATAGGAGGAGGCCATTCAGCCCCTCGAGCCTGTTCTACCATTCAATGAGATCGTAGCTGGTCTGTATCTTCAGCCTTAGTTCCTTAGCCCAAACTACCCTCAAGTAATAAAATACTATGAATCTCATAGTTCTAGATTTCCACTACCCTTTGTTTCCAGGCATCACTCCCAAACAATATAATAAAAGCAAAATGTTGAAGATGCTAGAAATCTGAAATAAAAATAGAAAGTGCTGGAAATACTGAGCAGGACTGGCAGCATCTGTAGAGAAAGAAACAGAATTAACATTTCAGGTCTGCGACTTTTCATCAGAACTGGCAAAGGCTGGAAATGTGATAGGTTTTGAGCAAGTGAAAGGGGGAAAGAGGGAAAGAAGAACAAAAGGGAAGGTGTGTGATCGGGCAGAGGACAGGAGAGGTTAAATAACAAAGATGTCATGGGACAAAGGCAAAAGGAGTGCTAATAGTTGTATTAAAAGACAAAGCATTAGTCCAGAAAGAGTGTTAATGGCAGAATAATGAACAGCTCTGTCCAAAAGTAAAAAACATGAAAAACAAGTTTAAGACCGGCACATGGTTAAAATATAAAATTGAATTTAAAAAAAGGCAGTCATTCTCTGAAATTGTTCATCTCAATGTTGAGTGCCTGATCGGTAAATGAGATGCTGCTCCTTGAGCTTGCGTTGATGTTCACTTGAACACTGCAGCAGGCCCAGGGCAGAGATGTGGGCATGAGAGCAGTGAATTAAAATAGTAAGCAACTGGAAGCTCGGGGTCATGCTTGTGGACTGAGCGGAGGTGTTCCGCAAAGCGGTCACCCAATCTGCATTTGGTCTCCCCAATGTAGAGGCGACTGCATGGTGAGCAGCGAATACAGTATACTACATTGAAGGAAGTACAAGTAAATCGCTGCTTCACCTGGAAGGAGTGTTTGGGGCCTTGGCTGGTGAGGAGAGAGGGGGTAAAAGGGCAGGTATTACACCTCCTGCGATTGCATGGGAAGGTGCCGTGGGAAGGGGATGAGTTGTCGGGGTGATGGAGGAATAATTTTGTGGAGGGAACTCACTCCTTTAAGATGTATTTTAATCCCAATCACACAAAAACTCCCCATACTTCACAAGAACAAATTTTTCACTCCCTTCACCAACTGATTGATGAGGGAAGGGCTGTAGATGTCATATACATGGACTTCAGTAAGGCGTTTGATAAGGTTCCCCATGGTAGGCTGATGGAGAAAGTGAAGGCACATGGGGTCCAAGGTGTACTAGCTAGATGGATAAAGAACTGGCTGGGCAACAGGAGACAGAGAGTAGCAGTGGAAGGGAGTTTCTCAAAATGGAGACGTGTGACCAGTGGTGTTCCACAGGGATCCGTGCTGGGACCACTGTTGTTTGTGATATACATAAATGATTTGGAGGAAAGTATAGGTGGTCTGATTAGCAAGTTTGCAGACGACACTAAGATTGGTGGAGTAGCAGATAGTGAAGGGGACTGTCAGAGAATATAGCAGAATATCGATAGACTGGAGAGTTGGGCAGAGAAATGGCAGATGGAGTTCAATCAGGGCAAATGTGAGGTGATGCATTTTGGAAGATCCAATTCAAGAGTGAACTATACAGTAAATGGAAAAGTCCTGGGGAAAATTGATGTACAGAGAGATTTGGGTGTTCAGGTCCATTGTTCCCTGAAGGTGGCTATGCAGGTCAATAGAGTGGTCAAGAAGGTATACGGCATGCTTTCCTTCATCGGACGGGGTATTGAGTACAAGATTTGGCAGGTCATGTTACAGTTGTATAAGACTTTGGTTCGGCCACATTTGGAATACTGCGTGCAGTTCTGGTCGCCACATTACCAAAAGGATGTGGATGCTTTGGAGAGGGTGCAGAGGAGGTTCACCAGGATGTTGCCTGGTATGGAGGGCGCTAGCTATGAAGAGAGGTTGAGTAGATTAGGATTATTTTCATTAGAAAGACGGAGGTTGAGGGGGGACCTGATTGAGGTGTACAAAATCATGAGAGGTATAGACAGGGTGGATAGCAAGAAGCTTTTTCCCAGAGTGGGGGATTCAATTACTAGGGGTCACGAGTTCAAAGTGAAAGGGGAAAAGTTTAGGAGGGATATGCGTGGAAAATTCTTTACGCAGAGGGTGGTGGGTGCCTGGAATGCATTGCCAGCGGAGGTGGTAGACGCGGGCACGATAGCGTCTTTTAAGATGTATCTAGACAGATACATGAATGGGCAGGAAGTAAAGAGATACAGACCCTTAGAAAATAGGCGTCATGTTTTAGATAGAGGATCTGGATCGGCGCAGGCTTAGAGGGCCGAAGGGCCTGTTCCTGTGCTGTAATTTTCTTTGTTTGCCCTTATGACTTCTGTGAATGAGGTCATGAATTAATGCAGGTTCAAACCTGCGTCCTCGACCACCTGGACGAGCAAGGGCAGCAGACGCAGGGAACATTACCACCTGCAAGTTCCCCTCCAAGTCACGATATCCTGACTCGGAAGTATGACTGACATTTTACGTTGGGTGGGAGGCCCTGCCCACTGGCCAAAAAGTCAGGGGCGAGCCCACCTCCAACAGGCCTGGGATTTCATGCCAGGATTTAACATTCTCCAGGCCCTTAATTGGCCTCGGGCAAGACTTCCACCCCTCTGAAGCAGGAAGTCCCACCTAATGGAACTGCCGGCCAATTAGCGGGCTGGCACCTCTCAGTCCCAGCAGCGCCACCGGGAGTGGTGGCCATTGCTGGGACTACACCCAGCCTCGGTGGTATTGTGGACGCCAGCCTGGAAAAACGGTAAGTTTCTGGGACCTTGCCGGGGACAATTGGCTGGGCCCCGGTGAGGCAAGGGGAGGGGTCAGTTGGTTGAGGGAGAGTGTTGTGCAGTGGGGGCAGTTGGGCCATGGGGGAGCCATCTATGGGGCACAGAGTGCCCGATCAGGAGGGACCCCACCCCCAAGCTAGGTTTTACTTGGTGGCCTCCTGGAGGGCCTGAGCCCCTGCCCTCTGCTGGTAGTATACCAGTGGCAGCGTGAGGAGCTCCTTAAGTGGCAGTTAATTGGCCACAAGGGCTGTGATAACCTGGGGCTGGAGGGCTGTTTCTCACTGCCATCCCTCGTAAAATTGCAGCGAGGGCAGGAAGTCCTCGGGAATGGCACCCCCCCCACCACTTCGCACTCAATTTTATGACTCCCCTGCCACCAGCGCACTCCTGT
The DNA here is from genome assembly GCF_036365525.1 of Heterodontus francisci. NCBI lineage: Eukaryota > Metazoa > Chordata > Chondrichthyes > Heterodontiformes > Heterodontidae > Heterodontus > Heterodontus francisci. Next base: position 210,512,700 of record NC_090372.1, on the reverse strand, counting down.
GGGGAGGGGTGGGTGGTGTAAAATTCTGGCCTACATCGCCCTTCCTTTACCGTTGCTGGGTCAAAATCCTGGAACTCCATCTCTAACAGCACTGTGGGTGCACCCACACCAGATGGACTGCAGAGGTTCAAGAAAACACCTCACCACCACCTTCTCAAGGGTAATTAGGGATGGGCAATAAATGCTGGCCTTGCCAGCGATGTCCACATCCTGTGAGTGAATTAAAAAAAAGTCACTTGCTCATTTATATGCATTGCAGTCCTAGAAAATCAACAAGTTACATTTATATAAGACCTTTAATGCACTTGAGTATTGCTGAAAATAGAGGCACGTTGCCGAAGCTTTTCGTCTTGCACTCATCAAGACAATCCGCAAGAATACCAATGCAAGGGAAAACAACGACTTTTTACTGTATGAAAAGAGAGTGCTGATTGGTTGGCAAGTGAACTCTGATTGGTAGAGGCATTGTCATGGAGAATGCACCAGTTTACGGTGACTGACAGTTAACTGCCAAGCTTAGTGTAATAAAACGTCCCAAGGTGCTTCAAGGAATATTATAAAACAAAGTATGACACTGTACCACAAAAGGAGATATTAGGTCAGATGACCAAAAGCTTGGTCAATGAAGTAGGCTTTGAGGAGTGTCTTAAAGAAGAAAGAAGAGGCAGAGGAGTGTAGGGAGGATATTTTGGAACTTGGGACATAGGCAACTGGAGGTGCAGCCACCAATGGTTTTAGATTTATAGATTTTTAGATTTAGAGATACAGCACTGAAACAGGCCCTTCGGCCCACCGAGTCTGTGCCGACCATTAACCACCCATTTATACTAATCCTACACTGATCCCATATTCCTACCACATCCTCACCTGTCCCTATATTCCCCTACCACCTACCTATACTAGGGGCAATTTATAATGGCCAATGGTGGAGCGATTAAAATCAGGATGCACGGGAGCTTGGAATTCCGAGGAGCATAGATATCTTGGAGGGTTGTGGGGCCGGAGAAGATTACAGAGATAGGGAGGGGTGTGGCCATGGAAGGATTTGAAAACACAGATGAGAATTTTAAAGTCAAGATGTTGCTTGACCGAGAACCAATGTAGGTCAGCGAGCACAGGGGTGATAGGGGAATGGGACTTGATGCAAGTTAAGACATGGGCAGGGGTGTTTTGGATGGCCTCAAGTTTATGGAGAGTGGAATGTGGGAGGCCAGCAAAATCACCAAAATTGCCTTTGGCATATCGCTTTGATATCTGGCATTGCCTATCGTTGCAATAAGATGTTATTTCCCCTGATATTACTCCAGACATGGTGTTTGTAATACATGTATTATCCACTAGTCTAGGTGTCCACCAGGCCGAGACATTCTTCTTCCATAGCTTCTTCTGTTGCTTGTGACTCATCTCTTTTCAGTGAATCAAACACCATAATCATACAGCAAGGCCATTCGGCCCATCGTGCCTGTGCTGGCTCTTTTGAAAGAGCTACCCGTTTGGTCCCATTCCCCCGTTCCTTCCCCATATCCCTGCAAATTTCTGCACTTCAAGTAATCATCCAATTCCCTGTTTGAAAGTGAATCAGCTTCCACCGCCCTGTCAAGCAGTGCATTCCAACTCAAATCAACTCACTGTGTGTAAAAAAAAAACTCCTCATTTCTCCTCTGATGCTTTTGCCAGTTATCTTAAATCTGTTTCTTTTGGATACTGACCCTCCTGCCAGTGGAAACGGTTTCTCCCTATTTTCTCTGTCAAAACCCCTTTCAATTTTGAACACCCCCACTTAATCTCCCCTTAACCATCTCTGCTCCAGGGGGAACAATTCCAGTATCAGTGTTGCTTTGTCATTTGAGTTGAGCCTGTCTTCATTCCCTGTGCAGTGCTTGGGGGATTTGACTGTCCTCCAATTTGGATGATCCAGCGGGGTGAGAGGAGAATGGGTTGGTGTTGCCTTTCCAGCAGGTGACGGAGGCCTTGCTGTGTGCCAGTGTGTTTTGGCAGTTTTAAATTTCTCAAGAGTACTGTTTTACTCCAATCTGCTTTCTTTTTCAGGCGAATGGTTTCCACCCAGAGTGCATGATTAAAAGAGAAATGGAGCGATGCCTGAGCAAATTAAGCGAAGAGGACGAAACTGCGTTCGGTAAGAATTTAATGATTAGGCTTCAAAATAGAATTGGACGGCAGACGCAGCAATTTTGAGGGCCGGTCAGAAGTGACCAAACTAACACCAAGACTTTAGTTTCAGGAAGCTGGAAATGTACCAGAGCAGAAAGCACCACTGATCCCAAATTTAACAACGCTGGATGCAGTTTGCATTGGAATGGGGACAGTTAAAGGGGAATAAGTGACATTTAATAGGATGACAATAATTAAAAAGGAGTAGGTGAAATTAAAGGGATGGGAAAATTAAAGTGAGGTGTTATAATTGAGTGACAAAAATTCCCAAAGCCTCTCTAACTATTCTAAAGACTCAATTGGCATCTCAACCCCGCAACAGCCTTTGTCAAAGCTTAGCTGGGGCCAAAGAACTAAGAGGCAAAAGTAAAGAGAAAGGAAATCCATGGCCCAGATACGAGTACAGGCTAGTAATGGAGCAGCTCAGCACACAAACCCCCTTATCTGTATGTTACCAAAGTCAGGATGGTCCTCCCTGCTTTGAGATTAGTTGCGAGGCAGGTTGTCCTCTGAGGACCACCATGGCACCATCCCTTGAGAGCCTGCAAAGAGGTGGGGAAAGGTTTCCATGCTTTGACCAATAGTTGCCACTGCCAGCTGTGCCTGGGGGGGTGACCTTGCAACGTTGAAGAGAATTCATGTGGCTGTTTGCCAGGCAGGTATGCCAGTGCCCTCAGGGAGCTTTGGTGGCATCGCATTGGCTGCAGCCAATTGGCATCTGGTGGCTGTTGGTCACTCTGGCATGCAGTGCCACTGAAATGACTGGTCTGAATGGGGTATTCTGGCACTAACATATTTCAGTGGTGCACCTGACTCAGCTTACTATGGGAATGGCCACTCGAAACGTCTACCAAAGGTACATTCACCACTGTACAAACTAGAAAGAAAGACTTGCACCTTTCATGACCTCAAGACGTCAATTAAATCAGAAAAAATGTTTTTGAAGAGGTAGCAAGGAGGGTCAGTGAGGATCGTGTTTTGATGTCGTCTACATGGGTTTTAGCAAGGCTTTCAATAAGGTCTCACCTAGCAGACTGGTCAGAAAAGTGAAAGCCCATGGGGTCCAAGGGTACGTGACAAATTGGATCCAAAAGTGGATCAGTGATAGGAAGCAAAGGGTAATGATCAATGGGTGTTTTTGTGACCAGAAGGTTGTTTCTGGTGGGCTTCCACAGGGCTCAGTATTGGGTCCCTTGCTTTTCATGGTTTATATCATGATGTAGACTTAAATGTAGAGGGTATGATTAAGAAGTTTGCACATGATATAAAAATTGGCTGCGTGGTTGATAGTGAGGAAGAAAGCCGTAGACTGCAGGAAGATATAAATGGACTGGTCAGCAGTGTTCCCTCTAATTTCCCTTTGCTGTGTCCAGCCCATTTCTTGCACTGCATGTCCTCTTTAAGATTGCCAAGTGACCGGGCATGCATGCATCTTAAAGGGACCGCTGCTTGTGTGCGGCCTGTTTGTCCCCTGCATTCCCAATGGCTGCGCACTCATGCAGCATCACAGGAAACATTGCCGGTCAGATGGGCAGAAATTTGGCAAATGGAATTCTGTTACGAGAGGCTTCTTTTTAAAAAAATATGTTTTTAAGGACTCATATTTAAATTGTGGAAATGGATTCATTTGGAAGTCTAAAGAAATGCTGGACTTTGTTTTTTTCACTGGGGTCATTGAAAGGACACTTGACTGTGAAAACAATTACTGGAAGAATCAAGGAATGCTAAAAACAACCTTTACTGGAGATCACCTGCCTTAAGATAAATAAACAACAGGAACCTTGGACTAAGGGGAGATGTTTATAGAGAAGCCACTTGTTAAGGTTTATGGAGGTCAGTGGGGTTTGGATATTGTTTTCAGTTCAGTTGGGGTGTACACTGTTTTGAAGACAGTTGAAGATCAGCCTGCCAAGGAAAAACACCCAACTCATCTTTTTCTTCCTGTTGCTGAAAAATCCATGTGTATTTCAGTGATAACCAGAACCCTTGATGCCACATTTCTCCTGAGAAGCCGGAAAAAAAACCTGCCAGATTCATTCTCAACACTGTCTGAAAAGAACTGCTCCAGAAAAGATCCCAGTGACCCCTCTACGTGTACTGGGACACCAAACTAATAGGGACAAGTGACATCTCTCCATATCTTTTTTTATCTTCAAGAATTAGCAAGTATTTGGCCAAAGTATTCTTTTTTTTTCCTTTTTTTGGTAACAGAGCTCTGCAGAGACAATTTCTTTATTCTTTTCAGTGTGTGTGAGCTTGTGTGTGGGGAATTTAATAAAAGAACTTTCATATTTCAATCTGTGTGTTAATGTTTTGCTTCATTACTGGATAAGTCTTGTTTTTATAATAAACTGATAATTTTGTTGTTTATTAAAGAAACCTGGTTGGTGTATTTTATTCGGGGATAAAGAGTAGAGTCTATGATTGACCATATCGGTAACTGAGTAAACATTTTAAAATATATGTTGTAACCTGTGGAGATGTGGGACTAGAAAAGACAGTGCACTCCTCCGACCTCGGTCATTAACAATTCAATCTGGAGAAGTGTGAGGTAATGCAGTTGGGGAGGGCACACAAAGCGAGGGAATACACAATAAATGGTCAGATTCTGAGAAGTGCAGAGAACAAGACCTTGGTGTACATGTCCACGGGTCCCTGAATGTAACAGGACAAGTTGAAAGGGTGGTAAGAAGACATACAATGTCATCACTGTTGTATTGTGGGAAGCGTGGCAGCCAATATTCTGCACAGCAAGATCCCACAAACAGCAATATGATAAATAACCAGATAATCTGTTTATGTGTTAGTTCAGGAATAAATATCTTCAGGACATCAGAGAGGGCTCTCCTGCTCTTCTTCTCCACCTGAGGGGGACAGATTGAGCATCGGTCTAACATCCCATCCGAAAGATGGCAACACTGCCCCTGCAGCACTCGCTCAGTACTGCTCTGGAATGTCAGTCCAGATCTTGTGTTCAAGCCTCTGGAGTAGGACCTAAACCTACAACCTTGTGACTCAGAGGCAAGAGTGTTACCCACTGAGACCAGGCTGGCACAAATGGAAGATTATCTCACAGTCGGGACCATGGGCATGACGAAAGTGTTTTGGTGCATCGGACTCTGCCACATACAGGGAACATTTGATGCTGGCATCAAGCGATCAAAATGGAAGAGTGTTATATGGAATTGTTAAAGAAATTAAAACAAAAAGTTGGTCATGTAAGTAAGTTCCATGACGTGACTTAATGAAAATGGCTGGTGAGTCGGTGCTGTCTTTGGTCAATATGTATTGATAATGCAGCACTCCATTAGTGCTGCAATGGAGTGTCAGCCTGGATGATGTTGCTCAAATCTCTTAAACCCTCTCCTTTAAGATATACCTTAATCCTAACCTCACAGAGGTGCGAATTACATCACAAGTGCAACATTGTTCTCCCACATCACCAACAGAAACATGGCAGATGAACTTCAAGACTAAGAAGTGTGAGGTGATGCGCGTTGGGAGGACTAATGTGGAAAGACAGTGTACTATACTTTGAAAAGTGTAGGTGAGCAGAGAGACCTTTGTGTACATATACACAAATCATTACAGGAGGCAGGGCAAGTTGATAAGGTGGTTAAAAAAAGCATATGGGTTACTTGGGTTTATAAATAGAGGAATGTAATATAAAAACAAAGTGATGATGCTAGAACTTTATAAATCATTGGGTTAGGCCTCAGTTGGAGTGTTGTGGACAATTCTGGACATCACATTTAGGACTGTTCTCCTTGGAACAGACAAAGATAAGAGGTGATCTACCATAGATTACAGCATATAAATCAACCATTGAAACCTCCAAATATCGTTCCAAAACGAGGATCGACTTATATGCTGAGTATAAAATGTGATCCACCGGTGTGGGTGGTTGCCAAAAAAATAACCCTGGTAATTCATATTAAATTAATGTGGCACAGTTTGTTGGATAACTTAATTCTACAAAACACATCAAATTCATTGCCTTTGGCATCTGATATAAAGAGTTCATTAAGTTCATTCTGAGTCACTTTGGCTATGGTACATCATAAGTATCCCACTCGGGATCAGTTGTGGTGCTTTCAGTTTCACAATCATCCCTCCACAACAAATCATCATCCTCTCCATCCATTTGGATTAGATATTCCGCATTTTTTGAAGGATCTGACAGTTTGTGCACTAATAGCATCCCATGATTTGATGACGGAACCACACAGAACACCAAGCGGGCCAGCCACACATTTCCACTCTTTGTGAAGGTTTTTTTCTCCGTCAACCATCCACTTATTCCATTCGGCGTGAACATGATCCTTGAAAGGCTTGTTGAGGCACACAAGATTGTCGTTAGACCCCTTGGTAAAATTGCAATGTGGGTTTTACTTCTTCGCAGACACCTCTTGATCTCATCAGTTATATGGGATTTGAACATATTCCACATTAATAAGTTGAATTCTTTATGTCGGCCACCGGGATACCCATTCCACACATTATCGATCCATAACTTCACTCCATCCTCATCCATTCAACCATTGTCATGGACATGCACAAAACCTCCTGCAGGGAACTTGATGTTCGACATGGTTTTACGTATGAAAATTACCATAGGCTTTAATTTCATTCTGTCGGCCAAGCAGGCTAATACCACTGTGGATCTTGTCTTCTCATGTCCTGTAGTTTTCACTAGAACTGTTTTCGAACCTTTCCACTCCACAGTTCATTCGCTGGGCATATTGATATTCATGGGCGTTTTATCCACATTGCTAATGTGACATAATGGATAGTTCTTTTTGCCATTGTCTGATGATGAATCGCTGGAAACTGCTAATTTTGACATCAAGGTCTTTTGGTAGTCTCTGAGAAATCTTGGTCTTCTGCCGCAACACTAAACGTTTGCATTCCATAAAGCGACTACACCAACTAGCTGTTGTTCTGAAATTGTTGCTGGACTCAGAGTTTGATTTGGCCCACTTAAGAATCTATATACAGTTATGAAAGTGCTTCCATTTTTGTTAAAAATATTTTTGAGGAATTCATAGTCAAAATGAAGAAATGTTGGACCAGTTCTGAAGAAGGGCCACTGACCTGCTTCTCTCTCCACAGATGCTGCCAGACCTGCTGAGTATTTCCAGCATTTCTTGTATTTATTTAAGATTTCCGGCATCCGCAGTATTTTGCTTTTATTTAAATGTTGGACCAGTCTTTTTTTCAAGAGGGTCTTCAAGAAGACATTGAAAGAACTAGTTTGGCAACAATGTCTACTGGTTGTCACATGACTCAAGTTAAAAATAGAACAGTAACCCTGGTACCTGGGGAAGATGTGTGCAGATAAGAGTCAGCCATATCCCCCTTGCAGGACAGAACCCCAGCTCAGCCCAGCCTGTTCCATCTCTTTAAAAAGCCTGCAGAAGGAAAAGAGAATTCCCAAGGAAGGAGAGAAGACCACAACCCAGCTCAGCTTTCCAGCACCTCTCTAAAAGACCCTGAGAAGTCCACTGTGTCAACTCATCTCGTTTCCTGGCTTTGAAGAAAAGCCAAATAAATTAATTCTTAATGCCGCCTGAAAAGAACTGTTCTATAAGATCCCAGTGACTCATCTACGTGTACTCGGAGGCCGGGCTATAAGCCAGTTTTGGAACACAACAAGTCTCATCTGTTTTTATCTTGAATGAGCAAGTATTCAGCCTAAGTGTGTTTTTTGTCTGTTTTTTTGTAACAGAACTCTGAACAAAAATCCCCTTTACTCTTCCGGTTAACTGGTGTGTGTGTGAGTGTGAGGGGCTAAGATAAAAAGGGAACTTTAAAATTTCAATCTGTGTGTTTATGCTTTACTTCATTACTGGTTAAGACTTGTGTTATAATCAACTGATAATTTTGTTGTTCATTAAAGAAACCTGGTTAGCATGTTTTATTCTGAGAAAATAGAGTATATGATTGACTGTATCGGTAAGTGGGAAAATTTAAAATATATGTTGTGACCTGTGGAGAAGTGGGACTAAAATAAACAGTGTACTCCTCCCACCTCGGTTATAACAATACGCATTGCATTTCCGGTGATGATGTAGCCATACTGACAATTTACGAGGACCCATTCTCAAGATCAGGCCAGTGACTGGTCCCGATGCTCATGGTGCGTTTGGTCTTGGGCATCTTCTTTAGGGCGGATTCCTTCTTCTCCCATTTTCGCACCAGTTTTTCACTATCACTGAATTCCCTCGCTGTAGCGCAGTTATTTGACGAGTTAGCAAACGTTGCTTGAAAGCAGTTTCATATTTCTTTTATTTTGCTGGAGGGCCCATTTCTCTTAGTCGTTCATCACGCAGGGTCTGCTCTGTGTGGATGTGTCTTAAACTCCCGCACATCTTCACAACACAACCCATATCGCCAATAAACATGGTCAATAAACAGAGGTCGCAGATTTAAAAACACTGGCAAAGGGGAGGAGAATTTCTAATTTCACTCTCAGAGTTGTCGGGATCTGAGATCTGGAACATTCTACCTGAAAAGGTGGTGGAAGCCGACTCCATAAATAATTTTGAAAGTGAGTTGGACAGGTACTTGAGGATGAGAAACTTGCAGGATTACGATCAAAAAGCAAGGGTGTGGGACTAAGCATGATGGCTCTTTCAAGAGCTAACACAGGTAGGATGGGTCGAATGGCCTTTTTCTGTGCTGTACACTTCTAAGATTCTATGAGCTTCCCTAATGGCCTCGATGAGTTAAGTCACCAATTTGTGCAGGTAAGTCACATGGCTGGCCTATATTTTAAGGCTGGAATTTAACTCCCGCCCCTATGGGAGCGGGCTGCAGGTGCTGTTCCCATCTCCTTCCGACCCCCACTGCGGCGCGGAGGTGACAAACTGCCCGCCTGCCCAGGCCAATTAAGGCCTTTAAGTGGCTAATTAATTGCCACTTAAGGGTCTCCTCCTGCCACCGCGCACGGGCAGCTCAGCACTTCAGGTGGCTGTCCGGTAAAACCAGGCAGCCTCCTTACAGGCTGGGGCGGGGTGCCCTCCTGATCAGGCATCCTGTGCCCCACAGAGGGTCCTCCCATGGCACAAGCCGCCCTCACTGGAGCTCATTCCCCTCCCCTCCCCGCAGCGGCTCCCCCTCCCTCACTGCGGCCCAGCTGATTGTTCCCGTCAAGGCCGCACACACTTACCATAATTTCGGGGCCTCGCCCATTGCTGCTCCTCTCGTTGGGTGCAGTCCCAGCAGTGGCCACCGCTCCCAGTGGTGTTGCTGAGCCTGAGCGCTGCCTGCATGCTCATTGGCTGGCAGTTCTTGGAGGCAGGACTTGCTGCCTCAGAGGGGAGGAAGTCCCACCCGAGGCCAATTAAGGGCCAGGATCACATAAAATTACTGCATGGCTGTCATGCCCAGCAGGGGCAGGCTCACCACTAACATTTTGGCCTAAATCATTTAATATTGACCACTTAGCATTTTATATGTCCAAGAAAATTACCAAAAATTCCTTTGTGACACATCTCTGTCATCTGGAATTGCATACTGCAGCAATAAAATGTTATTTCCCCTGATGCTACTCTGGTGTTAGTAATACATTCATTATCCACTATTCTAGTTGTCGACTGATCTATCAAAGAAATTAAAACAAAACGTTGGTCAGTACAGACAGTAAGCAAGTTTCACAATGTGACTTCAAGCAAATAGCCGATGATTTGGTGCTGTCTCTGGTTAACACTGTGTATCTCACTCATCCAATAGCCCTGTGAGCTAATGAGCTAATCCTCATCAGACGATGTATTAACCCGACAAATATTATTGTGTAGGTTCCATTATATAATTACATACAAGAATAGCTTGCATTTATATAGTGCCTTTCATGACCACCAGACATCCCAAAGTGCCTTAGATTCAATGAGTACTTTTGATGTGTAGTTAGTGTGGAAGGAAACACAGCAGGCAATTTGTGCACAGCAAGCTCTAGCAAACAGCAGTGCGGTAATGACCAGATAATCTGTTTTTGTGATGTTGACTGAGGGATAAATATTGACCAGGACACCAGGGAGAACTCTCCTGCTCCTCTTCGAATAGTGTCATAGGATCTTTTATATCCATGTGAGAGGGCAAATGAGGCCTTAGTGTAACATCTGATGGCACCTCCAACAGTGCAGCACTCCTTCAGTACTACACTGGAGTGTCAGCCTTAATTTTTGTACTCCAGTCTTGAAGTGGGACTTGAACCCATTTTAACCTTGTGACTCAGAGATGAGAGAGCCACAGCTGATGCATAGCATTACGTAGAATTTGCAGGACTGAAACAGGTCATTTGGTCCAAGAGGTCTATGTCATTGTGTATGCTCCACATGAGCCTTCTCCCTCCCTCCTTCATCTAACCGTATCAACATTGCATCTATTCCTTCCTCTCTTATGTGTTTATCTAGCTTCGCCTTAAATGAATCTGTGTTAAATATTACTAAATATTAGTTAACTGCTCCCTGTGGTAGCAAGTTCCACATTCTCACTACTCTCTGGGTAAAGACCTTTCTCCTGAATTCCCTATACATGGCCAACTGGTGCGCAGTTGCACAATCAGCAGTGTGTATCAGCTGTAAGATGCAGCCTAAAGCAGGGAAACAGATGATAGCAGGAGACCCAGCAGTTGACGTGACTTGGGTAGGGATGAAAGCGGCAGATTGCTGGGAAGCTTGAAGGTGCCACAGTGTTGCGGACTCGGTTCTATGGAGAACTGGAGATGCATTTGTCTTACTGTTTCAAAGCTGTTGGCTGGGATAGACACACTTCTCTACTGGGATGGATGACGCTGGGTCCCAGGGAAGCAGGAACACAGCATTGCACAGTTACTGTGCCATCCATTGCTTTATAGCAATCTTGATGAAGGCTCAGTTCCTTCTTTTGTAATTATGCATTCACCTCTTGGTTGGAATTGCATTAATGAATGGGCCAAGCAGTGTTTGACATTCAAATCCCAGCAGTATCGGCTGTTGCTGGCTATTCTTACTCCGTTTATAATTAAGCAAAACACTGTGTATCTGTGACCCTGGTGAACAGATGGTGCTCCACACAAGTTAGATAGTGCAGAGTTTTAGTTCATTGCTTCATCAGTCCGTTTTACCATCAAGCATACCCTGTGATCTGTCCCGATTACACAGACTCACACTTTGACGGTGATACATTACTCACCCACCTTCCACCCTCCGTAAACTTGAGGTCATCCGAAACTCTGCCTTCGTAACCTAACTCGCGACACGTCCCGTTCACCCATCACCCCTGTGCTCGCTGACCTACAGTGGCTGTCGGTTCAGCAACAGGCCAATTTTTAAATTCTCATCCTTGTTTTCAAATCCCTCCATGGCCTTGCCCCTTCCTGTCTCTGTAATCTCCTTCAGTCCTACAAGCCTCCAAGTTACCCTGCGCTCCTCCAATTCCAGCCTCTTGAGCATCCCTGATTTTAATTGTTCCACCATTGGTGGCTGTGCCTTCAGCTACCTGGACCCAAAGCTCTGGAATTCCCTCTCTAAACCTCTCTTCCTCTCTCCTCCTTTAAAATGCTCCTTAAATCCAACCTCTTTCACCAAGCCTTTGGTCACCAGTCCTTCTGTGGCTCAGGGCCACATTATGTTTTGATAACACTATTCTTCAGTGAGAACAGTAGTTTCTTCCAGCAGGTCATTACTGGATAAGTCATCAACATAAGTCAGTCTTTGTCAGGAGCCTTTGTGCCAGTGTGTTGTGACAAGATTTCCTGTTAGCTCTGTTCTCCTGTAGCCATAGTCCACTCCTCTTGTTAACCATTAAAACACAGAGAGATCACTTCTTTAGAGGACAGTCATGTTCAAGGTACTTCACAACCAATGAGTGACTGAGATACAGTCACTTGTTTCTGAAGGTAAATGCAGCAGCTAGAAGATCCCACGTACGTGATAAATGATCAGACCATCTAGTTACCGCAGGAGGAAGGTTGGCCAGAACACTGGGAAGAACTCACCTCAAAACCATTTATATCCACTTGAAGAGGCAAACAGGGCTCCGGTTTAACATCTAAACTGATAGAGGGCACATTCAGCAGTCTATCCTTTCCCTTGATACTGCACTGCATTAGTCTAGATGATGTACTCCCATTCTGCAGTGGGATTTGAGCTCACTGTCTACTGACTTAGAAACAAGTGTTGTGGATTATAATACTATATGTTACTTCTTTTATATTCATTCGTGGGATGTGGATGTCGCTGGCTAGGCCAGCATTTATTTGCCCATCCCTAATTGCCCCCGACCAGAAAGGCTTGCAAAGCCATTTCAGATGGCATTTTAAGAATCAACCACATTGCTGCGGGTCTGAAGTCACATGTAGGCCAGACCAAGTAAGGATGGCAGATTTCCTGTCCTATAGGACATTAGTAAACCAGATGTCCTATAGGGAAGGAAAACTGCCATCCTTACCTGGTCTGGTAACCACCTCGTGTCTGGGTCTGTTGTAAATGAACTGAGATTGATTGCCATGATTACTTAACAACTCCATTAGCGTTCTACCATGCGACTACCTGGATGGGAGAAGGCAAACTGCATGAACTTGGTCCTTTTCCCTTTAGTGATTCCCATCTAGAGTACATGCCATTCAACCCATCCTGCCTGTGCAAGCTCTAAGAGTATCCCAACACAATGTTATCTGGTTTCCAACAACATGATTGTTTGCGCTGACAGTTAATTATCAATCTGTGGTTATGTTACTTGTGAAATTAAAATTGTCTTTTTTGGGATCGCGCAAGAATGAATTTCAGGTTTACAAGCCAGATATGTTGGGAACACAGTCCTTTTTAAGACAGGTTTAGCTTCGCTCTCCATCCAGAGTGTAATGCAGGCCCCAGCCTGCCAAGCATGAGGCATATTAATTTTGCCACGTGGACATTAAATTTCAAACTGTTGTTGAAGTGAAGAAAGGACTTGGTTTAAAAAATTGCCAGATCTTGGCTGGAAAGACATTTGCATGTTAACAGACAGTGTTTGGAAGGGCAAAGCAGCCATTCTCTGACACATTCAATCCACAATGGACCGTTGGCTGGAAAGACATTTACATATGAGCAGACATTGCTTGGAAAGGACAAAGGACTATTCCCTGACACATTCAACCCACAATGGACTTTTGACCAGATGTTGAAGGGGGGGGGGAATCTCGCATTCCAGGTGCTAAGATGGCTGAGTACACAAAGAGACAGGATCAAACCAGTGAGTCACGTGACTAACCTGCTGGGCAACCTGAGTTTTTTGCATTTGTACAAACAGTTTGGGCAGAAAGCAGAATGCTGCTGGACCGAGAAGATCTTTCCTGTCTGCTCCTATCTCTTTTTCACAAGTCTCTAAATCCACTGAAGACACATGAACCCCAAGAGAGAAAAGTCTCCTACAGAGAACAAGGTTTAAGAAGAATACTGAGCCCCAACGAAAAGCAAGATCTACCTACAATCAAGGACTCTGCAGTGAGCTCCCAGAACTAGAACAAAAACTCTTCAGATATTGCCTCAAACTTTTCCACTTTATTTTTCTTCTGCTCTTTTCTGTCTCTATCTGCATGTGTGTCTCGCGTATGCATGCTGGCATGGGCACGTCGTGTATCCGTAGGCTTTAACTGAATTAGAGTATAAGTTTAATAAATTTCAACTTTTCTTCTTTAAACCTAAGAAAGCTTGTTTGTGCTGGTTTCTTTACCTTATGATTCGAAAGTGGTGAACCAAGGATTCATCAAGGGGGAACTAAAAACACAGTGTGTTTAAAAATTAAACTCTGTTACGGTAAGACCAGGTGAAGGCTGAAAGGGAACCCCTAGACCTCTTTCTCACCTGGTTATTACAAGAGTCAGCACTGAATTTCGACACCCTCTTGAGTATAATGTAAAAGCGATGGCTCTCCTCGTGAAAGGAAGCCCATGCTTTCTCGATGCTCGAGCAATAGTTAACCCCCTCCTCTCCTCTCGTACTGCCTGCTCCCAGGATCTGCTCTTCCTTCTGACCCGCCACCCCCTCCTGCTGTCCCACAATGGTGTCAGGGGATGTGGGCAACCTTCTTTTGAGTGCTCCTCACTGACACCGAGCTAACTGCATTGTCTGAGGTGCTGTCTTTCAGATGAGAGGCTAAAGCAAGTTTATCCCTGTCATCTCGGATGGACGTAAGCGGTCCCAAGGAAGAAGAGCAGGGAAATTCTCCTAGTGTCCTGGCCAACATTAACAAGTCATTTATCTCACTTCAATTTGTGGGAACTGATTGTGCGGAAATTGGCAACCGCGCTTCCCTATGTTACAACAGCGACTAATCCTCACTGGGTGGTGAAACCCTTTGGAATGTCCTGAGGAAAGTCCCTCAATTAATGCAAGTTCTTTCTTGAAAAGAAATGTTACCAGAACGTATCTGGCAACAGGGAGCAGGAGAAGTCTACCTCAGGGTGGACATATTGTACCCTAGCCACTGTGAAATGGTAGCACGCAGACACACACAGTCACAGTTACAGAATATACAGCACTCCAAACGAGCCTGGATTTTCCAACACTTCTGCTAATTTGCCACTGCAAAAAATATTCTGTTTTAATTTGAAAATTAAATGGGTTTCTTCTGGCAAAACAAATTATTTTTCTGTCACTTTGAGGTAAATTTGATTTATTGCTTGCAGCAGATTGAGTGCTCTGTAGCCCTCAGATCTCATCTGTATTCAAAAGTTATTAAGAATTAAATGGCTAACAAGTAACCATAGAGAGCGAGTGAGCCAAGCAGATTTAGTACCATCTGTCTGCCTGCTCCTCATAACCTGTTGATGATGTCGAGGAGCCACGCACACAGTGACAAGAATTGTTTTCATTTATTGTCTTCTCAACACACTGGCCTGGATTTTGTGCAGGAGGCGGGGCTCACAGTGGACTGAAGGGCCTGTTTCTGTGCTATATGACTCTATGACTCCCGGTGCCAGACCAAAAAGGCGAGGGGTGTCCCACCTTGGCCTTTTCGCATTCGCGGGCACAATTCGCCTTGTCCGGAGACGAAGTTTATGGCCCTGGGATCTCCGTCCCTTTAAAGACCAAGGTCCAAGGGCTGCTGGCCAATCACAGGGCTGGCAGCTCATCAGTATCAGCAGCAGACTCGATGGGCTGAATGGCCTACTCCTGCTCCTATGTTCCTATATTCCCTGCCCCGGGAAAATCGCTTGGCATCCGGGTGACGACAGGCCCTCTGCGCCTCCTGCCACTCACCGCGATTCTCTGTGTCCCCCCACCTCAGGTGGGCCCATAAAATCCAACCTACTAGGTCTGTGATTTTAAGAAAAGAAGACTTGCATTTATCTAGCACCTTTCACAACCTCAGGACATCCCAAAGCACTTTACAGCCAATGAAGTGCTTTTGAAGTGTAGTCACTGGTGTCAGGCAGGACATTCAACAACCAATATGCACACAGCAAGCTCCTGCAAATAAACAGTGTAATACTGGCCATATAATTTGTGTTTGTGATGTTGATTGAGGGATAAATATTGGCCTGGATACAGGGGATAACTCCCCTCCTGTTCTTCGTATTAGTACCATGGGATCTTTTATGTCAACTGAGTAGGCAGAAGGAACCTTGGTTTAACATCTCATCCTGAAGATGGCACCTCTGACAGTGCAGCACTCCCTCATTACTGTTCTGGGAGTGTCAGCCTATATTTTTGTGATCAAAGCTATTGAATTGGCTCTGTATGGTGGACCCTGAAAATATTAACATTTTTTATTCGTTCATGGGATGTGGGCATCGCTGGCTAGGCCAGCATTTATTGCCCATGCCTAATTTCCCTTGAGAAGGTGATGGTGAGCTGCCATCTTGAACCGCTGCAGTCCATATGGGGTAGGTACACCCATAGTGCTATTAGGAAGGGGGTTCCAGGATTTTGACCCAGCGATAGTAAAGGAACGCCGATATAGTTATAAGTCAGGGTGCTGTGTGACTTGGAGGGGAACTTGCAGGTGGTGGTGTTTCCATGCATCTGCTACCCTTGTCCTCCTAGGTGGTAGAGGTTGTGAGTTTGGAAGGTGCTGTCTAAGGAGCCTTGGTGAGTTGCTGCAGTGCATCTTGTAGATGGTACACACAGCTGCCACTGTGCGTCGGTGGTGGAGGAAGTGAATGTTGAAGGTGGATGGGATGCCAATCAAGCGGACTGCATTGTCCTGGATGGTGTCAAGCTTCTTGAGTGTTGTTGGAGCTGCACCCATCCAGGCAAGTAGAGAGTATTCCATCACACTCCTGACTTGTGCCTTGTAGATGGGGAGATGCATTGGGGAGACAGGAGGTGAGTTACTCACCACAGAGTTCCTAGCCTCTGTTCTGCTCTTGTAGCGACAGCATTTATGTGGCTGGTCCAGTTGTATTTCTGGTCAATGGTGATCCCCATGATGTTGATGGGGGATTCAGTGATGGTAATGCCACTGAACATCAAGGGGAGATGGTTAGATTCTCTCTTGTTTGAGATGGTCATTGCCTGGCACTTGTATGGCTCGAATGTAACTTGCCACTTATCAGCCCAAGCCTGGATATTGTCCAGGTTTTGCTGCTTATGGACATGGGCTGCTTCAGTATCTGAGGAGTCGTGAATGGTGCTTCTGCAATCATCAGCGAACATCCCCACTTCTGACCTTATGATGAAGGGAAAGTGATTGATGAAGCAGCTGAAGATGGTTGGGCCTAGGAACTCCTGCAGTGATGTCCTGGGTACTGAGATGATTGACGTCCAACAACCACTACCATCTTCCATTGTGCCAGGTATGACTCTAACCAGCGGAGAATTTTCCCCCGATTCCCATCGACTCCAGTTTTGCTAGGGCTCCTAGATGCCATACTCGGTCAAATGCTGCCTTGATGTCAAGGGCAGTCACTCTCACCTCACCTCTGGAATTCAGCTCTTTTGTCCATGTTTGAACCAAGGCTGTAATGAGGTCTGAAGCTGAGTGGCCCTGGTGAAACCCAAACTGAGTATCACTGAGCAGGTTATTGTTGAGCAAGTGCTGCTTGATAGCACTGTCGATGACACCTTCCATCACTTTACTGATGATCGAGAGTAGACTGATGGGGCGGTAATTAGCCGGGCTGGATTTGTCCTGCTTTTTGTGCACAGGACATACCTGGGCAATTTTCCACATTGCTGGGTGGATGCCAGTGTTGTAGCTGTCCTGGAACAGCTTGGCTAAGAGCACAGCTAGTTCTGGAGCACAAGTCTTCAGTACTGTTGCTGGAATGTTGTCGGGGTCCATAGCCTTTGCAGTATCCAGTGCCATCAGCCATTTCTTGATATCATGTGGAGTGAATCGGATTGGCTGAAGACTGGCATCTGTGATACTGGGGACCTCAGGAGGAGGCCAAGATGAATCATTCATTTTGCACTTCTGGCTGAAGATTGTTGCAAATGCTTCAGCCTTATCTTTTACACTGATGTGCTAGGCTCCCCCATCATTGAGGATGAGGATATATATGGAGCCACCTCCTCCAGTTAGTTGTTTAATTGTCCACCACCATTCCTGACTGGATGTGGCTGGACTGCAGAGCTTAGATCTGATCCGTTGGTTGTGGGATCACTTAGCCCCGTCTATTGCATGCTGCTTCTGCTGTTTGGCATGGAAGTAGTCCTGTGCTGTAGCTTCACCAGGCTGTCACCTCATTTTTAGGTATGCCTAGTGCTGCTCCTGGCATGCCCTCCTACACTCTTCATTGAACATTGCCCCTAAGGACCCACTGAAAACATTGATGAATTCCCAGTATACACTGAGGATGTTAATACATTCCCAGCGAACGCTTGCAAATATTGATACACTTCCAAGAACCCCTTGTGGATGCTGACACACTCCCAGAGACCCTCTGCAGGTCCTAATATACACCCAAAAACTTCCCCCTTGCAAATATTGACACACTCACAGCGACACCACCCCACCAACCGCAGATATTAACACATTCGCAGGGACCCCTCCGCAAATGTTGGTGCACTCCCAGGGAACTCCTGTAGATACTGACACATTCCTGGGGACCCCCTGTGGATACAACATATTCCTGGGGATAGAGGGAATTTTCCTGGATAGTTTTGTGGAATGCCAGTTGGTAGCAGTCTCCTGCATCTTCTGTCAGAAGGTTGCAGGTTCAAGTGCTATTCTGGGACCTAAACTTATAATTTGTTGCAGTGCGATGAGACTTTGGCGTGATCATACAAGGAACGCACAAGGTTAGCATGCAGGTACAGCAAGCAAGTAAGAAGGCAAATGGCATGTTGGCCTTTATTGCAAGGGGATTGGAGTACAGGAATAAAGAAGTCTTGCTACAATTGGGCAGGGCTTTGCTGAGACCACATTGGAGTTTTGGTTTCCACATATGAGGAAGGATATATTTGCATTGGAAGAGGTACAGCGAAGGTTCACTCGATTGGTCTCTGGGTTGAGGGGGTTGTCCTATGATGAGAAGCTGAGTAAATTGGGCCTATATTCTCTGAAGTTTAGAAAAATGAGAGGCGATTTCATTGAAATGCACAAGGTTCTGAAAAGGTTTCATAGGGTAGATCCTGAGAGATTGTTTCTGCTGGTCGGGGAATCCAAAACACAGAGGCACAGTCTCAGGATAAGGGGATGATCATTTCAGACTGAGATGAGGAGAAGTTACTTCACTCAAAGGGTTGTGAATCTTTGGAATTCCCTACACCAGAGGGTTGTGGATGCTTCATCGATGAATATTTTTAAGGCTGGGATGGGCATATTTAGGGTCTGTCAGGGAATCAAGGGATATGGCGAGCAGGCAGGAAAGTGGAGTTGAAGCCTAATATCAGCCATAATCATATCGAGTGGTGGATCAGGCTCGACAGGCCGTATGGTCTATTCCTGCTCCATTTCTTGTGTTCTTGTTCTTGTGCTGAGGAAAGTATTGTCCTTGAGATGAGATGCGAAACTGAAACCCTATCTGATTTTGTCAGTTCAAGGGAATGTTTAGAATGCTACGGCTTTTCTTGGGCAAGAGCAGAGAGTTGTCCTGGTGCCTGGAGAACATTCTTCCCTCTCTCTAAAACAGATTGATTGCTCATCCATCTCACAGCTGCTTGTGGAATTTTGCTGTGTTCAAAATGGCCGCTGCTTGAGTCCACAGAGCAATGGTCACTGCCGATTTTGCATAAAGTTTACAGTACAGATACAGGCCATTCGGCCCAACTTGTCTATGCTGGTCTTTATGCTCTACATGAGCGTCCTCCCATCTTACTCCCATCCATCTCAGCCTATCAGCATATCCTTCTGTTCCTTTCTCCCTCATGTTTATCTGGCTTCCCCATTAATATATCTATGCTATTTGCCTCAATAACTTCCTGTGGTAGGGAGTTCCACATTCTCACCTCTCTCTGAGACTGTACTTAACTAATCAAAATGAATTTTTTGATGAAGTAATGTTACAAGTGCTTCCATTTTTTTGTTAAATTTTGAAGATTTGTGGTTGAAAACTGAAAAGGACTCCATGGATTTTTTTTTTACAAGGGTCACTGAGAGGTCTGGACTGTAAACTGTTACTGGAAGGCACCTGTCTTCCAATAATTAGCCAGCAGGGGTTGTTTTTGACTTGGAGAAGATGTTTACAGGGAAGTGATAAGTCAAGATTTATAGAGGTCAGGAGGCTTGACTCCTCACATTGTTTATGGCTTCGCTTTGGATAGTGAGTTGGCATATGGACAGCGGTTTGAAAAGACAGTTGGAGAAAACTTGCCTAGAGAACAACATGCAGCTCAATCTGTTCCAACTCTGTGAAAAAGCCTGCCAGTTTTCCATCTCTTGAGAAGCTGAGAAGCAAGCGTAAAAAACTAAAATAAAAGCAAAATACTGCGGATGCTGGAAATCTGAAACAAAAACAAGAAACGCTGGAATCACTCAGCAGGTCTGGCAGCATCTGTGGGAAGAGAAGCAGAGTTAACGTTTCGGGTCAGTGACCCTTCTTGCGTAAAAAACTGCCTGAAATCCTTATATAAAAGCAAAATACTGCGGATGCTGGAAGTCTGAAATAAAAACAGAAAGTGCTGGAAATACTCAGCAGGTCTGGCAGTATCTGTGGAGAGAGAAACAGAGTTAACGTTTCAGGTCAGTGACCCTTCATCAGAACTGTTCTGATGAACTGTGGGTACAAGAGCAGGTCAGAGGCTAGGAATCCTGTGGCGAGTAACTCATCTCTTGACTCCCCAAAGTCTGTCCACCATCTACAAGGCACAAGTCAGGAGTGTGATGGAATACTCTCCACTTGCCTGGATGGGCGCAGCTCCAACAACACTCAAGAAGCTTGACACCACAGTGATGGCACAGTGACACAGTGGTTAGCACCGCAGCCTCACAACTCCAGTGACCCAGGTTCAGTTCTGGGTATTGCCTGTGCGGAGTTTGCAAGTTCTCCTTGTGACTGTGTGGGTTTCCGCTGGGTGCTCTCCCACAGCCAAAGATTTGCCGGTTGATAGGTAAATTGGCCATTGTAAATTGCTCCTAAGTGTAGGTAGGTGGTAGGAAAATGGTGGGGATGTGATATGGGATTAATGTAGGATTAGCGTAAATGGGTAGTTGTTGGTCAGCACAGGCTCGGTGGGCTGAAGGGCCTGTTTCAGTCCTGTATCTCTCCATGACTATGACCATCTAGTACAAAGCAACCCGCTTGATTGGCACCCTATCCATAAACATTCGCTGACACACAATGGTAGCAGTGTGTACTATCTACAAGATGCACTGCAGCAACACACCAAGATTCCTTGGACAGCACCTTCCAAACCTGTGACCTCTACCAAGTAGAAGGGCAAGGGCAGCAAATGCATGGGAACACCACCACCTGCAAGTTCCCCTCCAAGTCACACGCCATCCTGACTTGGAACTATATCGCCGTTCCTTCACTGTCGTTGGGCCATAATCCTGGAACTCCCTTCCTAACAGCACTGTGGGTGTACCTACCTCACATGGACTGCAGCGGTTCAAGAAAGCAGCTCAGCATAACCTTCTCAAGGGCAATTAGGGATGAGCAATAAATGCTGGCCTTGTCAGCGATGCCCAGATCTCATGAATGAATATAAAAAAAATTTTACAGCACAACAAGAGACCATTCAGCCCATTGAGTCCATGCCAGCTCTTCACAGAACTATCCAGTTAGTCCCACTCGCCAGCTTGATCCCCACAGCCCTCCAAGTCTATTTCTCTCAGGTGGCCATCCAATGTCCTCTTAAAATCATTGGGCTGGATTTTACATCGGGCGGAAGGGAGCTAGCCACCAACATAAAAGTCGGTGGCAAACCCGCTTCTGCCTGGCCCGGGGATCCGACCCACATTTTATGGGTCCCCGGGCTTTAACTGTTCTGAGCTGGGACTTCCACCCACTTGAGGGTGGCCACTGCTGGGACTGCAGCCCAGCCGCAGACATGGAGCCAGGAGTCCAGGTAAGTTTGGTTTGCCTCACCGGGCTAATCGGTCGTGCTCTGGCGAGGGTGGTCATCTGCGGGGAAGGGGGGCATCTTGGGTCCTGGGGGTGGTTGGGGAAGTGGGGACGGCCCTCAATCGGGCACCTTGTGCCTGCTCGTCCAGGCCTTCCTCCGGTGTGCTGAGAGGTTGCCAGGTTTCACTGGGAGGTCTTTCAGGTCTCCAGGATACCTGCTTGCCATGGGTAAAATCCCCGTGGAGGTGGGCAAAGTCCATTAAGTGGCCATTAAGGGCTTTAATTGGCCTGGGACAGGCAGCCCGTTTTGCGCCCCCCGCTGCCCACATAAAGGAGGAGGAGGTGGGAGCGGATCAGGAAGGCCCCCGGAACCTCCCGTTCAATTTTATGCCACCCCACCCCCCCCCCACCCCACCACCATCCGGCTCACTGGGGTGGCATAAAATCCCGGCCGTTGATTTTCTTTGCTTCCACCACCCCTGTGGGCAACAAGTTCCAGGTCAATACCACCCGCTGTGTAAAAAAGTGCTTCTTTATCTTTGCCCTGCATCTTTTTCCCAAAACATTCAATTTGTGTTCCTTAGTCCTTGTAACATTAGTTAACGGGAACAGTTTTTCCTTGTCTGATTTATCTAAGCACACTTCTATTAAATCTCCCCTCAATCTCCTTTGTTCTAAGGAGAACAAACCTGGCTTTTTCAACCTAAACCTTGTAACTAAAATCCTCCATCCCTGGAACCATTCTGGTAAATCTCCTCTGCACCCATCGAGGACCCTCACATCCTTCCTGAAGTGTGGTGACCAGAACTGGATGCAATACTCCAGTTGGGGCCTAAGCAGAGCTTTATAAAGGTTCAGCATAACTTCCCTGCTTTTGTACTCAATGCCTCTATTTTGAAGCCCAATATCCCATATGCTTTACAAACCACTCTCTCAATATGTCCTGCCACCTTCAAAGATTGATGCGCTTGCACAGTTCCTTCCGTGCCTGCACACTCTTTAGAACTGTGCCATTAAGTATATATTGTCTCTCCCTATTCCTTTGCCAAAATGCATCACCTCACACTTGCCAGTATTAAATTCCATCTGCCACCTCTCTGCCCATTCTGCTAGCCTCTCCATCTCCTGTTGTTCAAATCATCCTCACTGTTTGCGTCACTTTCAAGTTTGGTATCATCAGCAAATTTTGAGATTCTTTATCCCAAGATTCAAGTCATTTATATATAGCAAAAAAGCAGTGGTCCCAGCACTGACCCGAGGGAAACACCACCGTCTACCATCCTCCAGTCTGAAAAACAACCATTAGACGACACGTTGTTTCTGTCCTTAAGCCAATTTTTTTATCCAATTGGACACTGACCCTGCTATTCATGAGCCTCAATTTTGTTAATTATGTTAATGAAGGGAATGTAGTGGATGCTGTCTATATGGATTTAAGAAAGCATTTGACAAAGTACAATATCAAAGGCTGGTTAACAAAACTGAGACTCATGGAATAGGAGGGTCAGTGTCAGCCTGGATCAAAAAAATTGGTTTAAGGATGAAAAACAGTGAGATGTGGAAAATGGCTGTTTTTCAAAATGGAGGATGGTAGACAGTGGTGTTCCCCAAGGGTCAGTGCTAGGACCAATGCTTTTGTTTTGCTTATATATAAATGATTTGGATATTGGAATAAAGAATAAAATTTCAAAATTTGCCAATGATACCAAACTTGGAGCAACAGCAAACATTGAGAATGATACCAATCGACTGTGTTACAACCCGGTGAGAAAGGGGTCAAGGGTTCCATCTCAGCCTTCACCTGGTCTTAGCCTAACAGGGTTTAATTTTTAAACACACCGTGTTTTTAATTGCCCCTTAGTGAATCCTTGTTCACTAACTTCCAATTATAAGGCAAAGAAACTAGCCAAACAGGTTTTCTTAAGTTTAAAGAAAAAAAAGGTTGAAATTCATTAAACTTAAACTTAAACTCTAATTCCGGTATTGCCTACGGATACACGATGTGCCTTCGCTAACATGCATACACGATACACACATGCAGGTAGAGACAGGAAGGAGCAGAAGAAAAATAAAGTGGAAAAGTTTGAGGCAATCTCTGAAGAGGGTTTTGTTATGGTTCTTCGAGCTCAATGTAGAGTCTTTGATTGTAGATCTTGCTTTTTGTTGGGGCCCAGTATTCTTCTTAAACCTTGTTCGCTGTAGGAGATTTTTCTCTCTTGGGGTTCATGTGCCTTCAGTGGATTTAGAGTTCCATGAGGAAGAGATGGGAGCACAGGGGAGGATGTGGCGAGCCAGCCTGGAGAGGTTTTTTTTCAGTTGAGGAGCAAACAGACACTCTGAGTACAAACTGTTTATACAATTCAGAAAAACCTAGGTTGCCAAGCAGTTAGTCATGTGACTAGCTGGTCTGACCATGTTTGTTTGTGGATTCTCTGGTCTTAGCCAACCCTGGAATATCTCTTCTTACACACAATAGCTAGTGCTCAAGTCCACTGTGGGTTAAACTGGAGCAGGGAATAGCCCCTTTGTCCTTCCAAGCACTAGCTGTAGGTATGGAAAAAATGTTTTTCCAGCCAAGGGTCTGATCAAATTTAAGCAATTCCTTTCTTCGCTTCAACAACAGTTTGAAATTTAATGTCCATATGGCAAAATTAATATGCCTCATTCTTGGCAGGTGGGGCTCTGACATGACAACTGCAACAGGACATAGATAGACTAGGAGAATGGGAAGACATGTGGCAGATGGAATTTGATACAGAGAAGGGTGAGGTGATGCATTGTGGCAGAAGGGATGGGGGGGGGGCAATATATGCTTAATGGCACAGTTCTAAAGAGTGTGCAGGAACAGGCGGTCCTAGAGGATCCTGTGCATAGATCTTTGAAGGTAGTGGGACAAATCGAGAGAGCGAGAGAGTAATTAGCAGAGCATATGCGATCTTGGGCTTCATAAATAAGAGATATTGAGTACAAAAATAGTTATGCTGTACCTTTGTAAAGCTCATGTTGGGCCACAACTAGAGTATTGCATCCAGTTCTGGTCACCACACTTTAGGAAGGATGTGTGTGTTCTTGAGAGGATGGAGAGGAAATTTACCAGAATGGTGTCAGAGACGGGATTACAAGGTTAGCTTGGAAAAGCCGAGGTTGTTCTCCCTGAAACAAAGGAGTTAGAGGGGAGATTTGATAGAGATGTACAAGATTATGACAGGATCAGACAAGGTAGACAAAGAAATGTTGTTCACATTAGATGATGGTACAAGGACTAAGGGACACAAATTTAAGGTTTTGTGCAAGAGGGTGCAGGGGAATGTGAGAAAGAACTTTTTTACGCAGTGAGTGGTAATGACTTAGGGGCGGCACGGTGGCGCAGTGGTTAGCACCGCAGCCTCACAGCTCCAGCGACCCAGGTTCGGTTCTGGGTACTGCCTGTGTGGAGTTTGCAAGTTCTCCCTGTGAGTGTGTGGGTTTCCTCAAGGTGCTCCGGTTTCCTCCCGCCACCAAAGATTTGCAGGTTGATAGGTAAATTGGCCATTGTAAATTGCCCCAAGTGTAGGTAGGTGGTAGGAGAATTGAGGGAAGGTGGGGATGTGGTAGAGAATATGGGATTAATGTAGGATTAGTATAAATGGGTGGTTGATTGTCAGCACAGACTCGGTGGGCCACAGGGCCTGTTTCAGTACTGTATCTCTCTCTATGACTGTATGATTTGGAACTCATTGTATACAAGGGTGGTGGAAGCGGAGATGATCAATAATTTCAAAAGGAAATTGGTGGGCACTTGAGGGAAATAACCTTGCAGGCCTATAGGAATGGAGCTGGGGAATGGGACTAACTGTGTTGCTCTATGTACAGCCAGCATGGACTCGATGGGCCAAACGGCCTGCTCGAAGCATGAATAACTCTGACTCTATGACGCAATGACTATAAAGAAGTTTCTCCTGCATACCTTCTAGGATTTAATAGTGACTATCTTACATTTATTGGGCTGTTAACATAGGGAAACATCTCAAGGTGCTTAAGAATTAATAAAAACAAAGATGAAATAATCAGAGTTCTAATTTTCTCATATGCTGCACACACTGAACTGACCGCAATCCAATATAGAGTATGAAGTAGATACTTTCTCTAACTGAGTCATAATTATAATCATATGAGTATCACATAGATAATGACTCCCGCATAATTCAATTAATAAGCCCAGAGGAAGCATTCATCCTGAACAATTACACTCTAAAAGATTAATTCAGGAAAACCAATATAGGAAAACAATACACTAGCTGATTATTTATAAAAAAATGTACTGCCATCCCGCCTGATTTATGTCTTGAGAGATTGACCGCTTCCTAAATGGAATTACTTAGAATTTACAGCACAGAAACAGGTAATTCGCCCAACGGCTCTATACTGGTGTTTATGCTCCATATGAGCCTCCTCCCGCCTTACTTCATCTCATCCGATCAACAAATCCTTCTATTCCTTTCTCCCTTATGTGTTTATCTAGGTTCTCCTTAAATGCATCTATACTGTTCTCCTCAACTACTCCTTACAGTAGTGAGTTCCACATACTAAGCACTCTCTGGCGAAAGAGGTTTCTCCTGAATTCCCTATTGGATTTATTGGTGACTATCTTATATTTATGGGCCCTTTATTATGACCCCCTGGCAAGTGGAAACATCTTCTATACATCGATGCTATCAAGCCCCTTCATGATACTGAAGACCTTAATCAGGGAACCCTCAGTCCTTTCTTTAGAGAAATGAGCCCCAGTCTAATGTGTCTTTCCTGATGGTTATAACCTCGCAGTTCTGGATCATTCTTGTAAATCTTTTTTTACACCTTCGACAGTGTAATCCCACCCAAGGGCTTCCCAGTAGCTCAGTGAAGTTTGTTCAGTGAGTAACTGAGTTATGTAAACTAGGAGGCTCCCAGTTTTGATCCTCAACATGAAAAGAGCCAGTTGAACTTAGTTCTGATATAAAGACTTGTACTTTGTACTGGGGAGTAAGAAGTAGAGTAAATACCAAATCAATCTGTGGTAAATAGTGAGTGAGTGAATGGTAACTCCATGGAACAGATTCTCTTTCTTTCTTTTGGGCCTCCTTATCTCGAGAGACAATGGGTAAGCGCCTGGAGGTGGTCAGTGGTTTGTGAAGCAGCGCCTGGAGTGGCTATAAAGGCCAATTCTAGAGTGACAGGCTTTTCCACAGGTGCTGCAGAGAAATTTGTTTGTCGGGGCTGTTGCACAGTTGGCTCTCCCCTTGCGCCTCTGTCTTTTTTCCTGCCCACTACTAAGTCTCTTCGACTCGCCACATTTTAGCCCCGTCTTTATGGCTGCCCGCCAGCTCTGGCGAACGCTGGCAACTGACTCCCACGACTTGTGATCAATGTCACAGGATTTCATGTCGCGTTTGCAGACGTCTTTATAGCGGAGACATGGACGGCCGGTGGGTCTGATACCAGTGGCGAGCTCGCTGTACAATGTGTCTTTGGGGATCCTGCCATCTTCCATGCGGCTCACATGGCCAAGCCATCTTAAGCGCCGCTGACTCAGTAGTGTGTACAAGCTGGGGATGTTGGCCGCCTCGAGGACTTCTGTGTTGGAGATACGGTCCTGCCACCTGATGCCAAGTATTCTCCGGAGGCAGCGAAGATGGAATGAATTGAGACGTCGCTCTTGGCTGACATACGTTGTCCAGGCCTCGCTGCCATAGAGCAAGGTACTGAGGAGACAGGCATGATACACTCGGACTTTTGTGTTCCGTGTCAGTGCGCCATTTTCCCACACTCTCTTGGCCATTCTAGACATAGCAGTGGAAGCCTTTCCCATGCGCTTGTTGATTTCTGCATCTAGAGACAGGTTACTGGTGATAGTTGAGCCTAGGTAGGTGAACTCTTGAACCACTTCCAGAGCGTGGTCGCCAATATTGATGGATGGAGCATTTCTGACATCCTGCCCCATGATGTTTGTTTTCTTGAGGCTGATGGTTAGGCCAAATTCATTGCAGGCAGCCGCAAACCTGTCGATGAGACTCTGCAGGCACTCTTCAGTGTGAGATGTTAAAGCAGCATCGTCAGCAAAGAGGAGTTCCCTGATGAGGACTTTCCGTACTTTGGACTTCGCTCTTAGACGGGCAAGGTTGAACAACCTGCCCCCTGATCTTGTGTGGAGGAAAATTCCTTCTTCAGAGGACTTGAACGCATGTGAAAGCAGCAGGGAGAAGAAAATCCCAAAAAGTGTGGGTGCGAGAACACAGCCCTGTTTCACGCCACTCAGGATAGGAAAGGGCTCTGAGGAGGAGCCACCATGTTGAATTGTGCCTTTCATATTGTCATGGAATGAGGTGATGATACTTAGTAGCTTTGGTGGGCATCCAATCTTTTCTAGTAGTCTGAAGAGACCACGTCTGCTGACGAGGTCAAAGGCTTTGGTGAGATCAATGAAAGCAATGTAGAGGGGCATCTGTTGTTCACAGCATTTCTCCTGTATCTGACAAAGGGAGAACAGCATGTCAACGGTCGATCTCTCTGCACGAAAGCCACACTGTGCTTCAGGGTAGACGCGCTCGGCCAGCTTCTGGAGCCTGTTCAGAGCGACTCGAGCAAAGACTTTCCCCACTGTGCTGAGCAGGGAGATTCCACAGTAGTTGTTGCAGTCACCGCGGTCACCTTTGTTTTTATAGAGGGTGATGATATTAGCATCGCGCATGTCCTGGGGTACTGCTCCCTCGTCCCAGCACAGGCATAGCAGTTCATGTAGTGCTGCGAGTATAGCAGGCTTGGCACTCTTGATTATTTCAGGGGTAATGCTGTCCTTCCCAGGGGCTTTTCCACTGGCTAGAGAATCAATGGCATCACTGAGTTCTGATTTGGTTGGCTGTATGTCCAGCTCATCCATGACTGGTAGAGGCTGGGCTGCATTGAGGGCAGTCTCAGTGACAGCATTCTCCCTGGAGTACAGTTCTAGGTAGTGCTCAACCCAGCGGTCCATTTGTTTGTGTTGGTCAGTGATTATGTCCCCTGATTTAGATTTGAGGGGGGCGATCTCCTTGATGGTTGGCCCAAGAGCTCTCTTCATGCCATCATACATTCCTCTGATGTTTCCGGTGTCTGAGGCCAGCTGAATATGACTGCATAGGTGTGGCCAGTAGTCGTTTGCGCAGTGCCTGGCTGTTTTAAGTGCTGCGGATGTTAAATCGCTGGGGGCTTTCTTGTAGTTCAACAGTGCAATGCGCTTAGCGGCTATGACAGGTTCCAGCTCTTCATTATGAGATTGAAACCAGTCTGCATTTCTCTTCGCACTTTTGCCGTAGGTGGTCAAAGCTGACTCATAGATGGCGTCTCTGATGTGGGCCCACTTGGTCTCAGCGTCCCCTGTGGGAGTGTTTTGAAGGGCTGTGACAAGTGAATTTAGAAATTTTTGTAACAGCTGTGGGTGAGAAATTCTGCTCGTGTTGATGCGCAGGTGGCCCTTCTGCTTGGAATGATGCAACTTCTTTGGTCTGAGTCTAACCTTGCTGCACACCAGGGAGTGGTCGGTGTCGCAGTCTGCACTGTGGAAGCTGCGTGTGATTTGAACACTGTTTAAGGCGGCTCGCCTTGTGACAATGAGGTCTAGCTGGTACCAACGACGCGATCTTGGGTGCCTCCATGAAACCTGGTGACAGGGTTTAGTGTGAAAGAACGAGTTGGTGATGCAGAGGTTATGATAGGTACACAACTCAAGCAGTCTCTGCCCGTTCTCATTCATCCTTCCAACGCCATAGCGCCCAAGGCAGGAGGGCCATGAGTCATGGTCGGCCCCAACCCTGGCATTAAAGTCCCTCAGCAGGAATAGGTGTTCGGTGTTGGGGATGCTGCTAATGATGTTATGGAGTTGCTCGTAGAACTGGTCTTTAGCATCAGGAGGGGAGCAGAGTGTTGGAGCATAGATGCTGAGTAGGTGTACTGGACCAGAGGTGGTGAGCAGTCGGATGGACTGTACTGGACCAGAGGTGGTGAGCAGTCGGATGAACAGATTCTCCAGTGAGATACAAACAAACAACAAAAGAACAAAGAACAGTACAGCACAGGAACAGGCCATTCGGCCCTCCAAGCCTGCGCCGATCTTGATGCCTGTCTAAACTAAAACCTTCTGCACTTCCGGGTTCCGTATCCCTCTATTCCCATCCGATTCATGTATTTGTCAAGATGCCTCTTAAACGTCGCTATTGTACTTGCTTCCACCACCTCCCCCGGCAACAAGTTCCAGGCACTCACCACCCTCTGTGTAAAGAACTTGCCTCACACATCTCCTCTAAACTTTGCCCCTCGCACCTTAAACCTATGTCCCCTAGTAACTGACTCTTCCACCCCGGGAAAAAGCATCTGACTATTCACTCTGTCCATGCCACTCATAACTTTGTAAACCTCTATCATGTCGCCCCTCCATCTCCGTCGTTCCAGTGAAAACAATCCGAGTTTATCCAACCTCTCCTCATAGCTAATGGCCTCCAAACCAGGCAACATCCTGGTAAACCTCTTCTGTACCCTCTCCAAAGCCTCCACATCCTTCTGGTAGTGTGGCGACCAGAATTGTATGCAATATTCCAAGTGTGGCCTAACTAAGGTTCTGTATAGCCGCAGCATGACTTGCCAATTTTTATACTCTATGCCCCGACCGATGAAGGCAAGCATGCCGTATGCCTTCTTGACTACCTTATCCACCTGCATTGCCACTTTCAGTGACCTGTGGACCTGTACGCCCAGATCTCTCTGCCTGTCAATACTCCGAAGGGTTCTGCCATTTACTGTATACTTCCCACCTGTATTAGATCTTCCAAAATGCATTACCTCACATTTGTCCAGATTAAACTCCATCTGCCATTTCTCCTCCCAAGTCTCCAACCGATTTATATCCTGTTGTATCCTCTGACAATCCTCATCATTATCCGCAACTCCACCAACCTTTGTGTCGTTCGCAAACTTACTAATCAGACCAGCTACATTTTCCTCAAGATCATTTATATATAATACAAACAGCAAAGGTCCCAGCACTGATCCCTGCGGAACACCACTAGTCACATCCCTCCATTCAGAAAAGCACCCTTCCACTGCTACCCTCTGTCTTCTATGACCGAGCCAGTTCTGTATCCATCTTGCCAGCTCACCTCTGATCCTGTGTGACTTCACCTTTTGCACCAGTCTGCCATGAGGGACCTTGTCAAAGGCTTTACTGAAGTCCATGTAGACAACATCCACTGCCCTTCCTTCATCAATCATCTTCGTCACTTCCTCAAAAAACTCAATCAAGTCAGTGAGACACGACCTCCCCTTCACAAAACCATGCTGCCTCTCGCTAATAAATTCATTAGTTTCCAACTGGGAGTAAATCCTGTCCCGAAGAATCCTCTCTAATAATTTCCCTACCACTGACGTAAGGCTCACCGGCCTATAATTTCCTGGATTATCCTTGCCACCCTTCCTAAACAAAGGAACAACATTGGCTATTCTCCAGTCCTCTGGGACCTCACCTGTAGCCAATGAGGATACAAAGATTTCTGTCAAGGCCCCAGCAATTTCCTCCCTTGCCTCCCTCAGTATCCTGGGGTCGATCCCATCAGGCCCTGGGGACGTATCTACCTAATGCTTTGCAAGACGCCCAACACCTCCTCCTTTCTGATAACGACATGACCCAGACTATCTACACTCCCTTCCCTAGACTCATCATTCACCAAGTCCTTCTCTTTGGAGAATACTGATGCAAAGTACTCATTTAGTACCTCGCCCATTTCCTCTGGCTCCACGCATAGATTCCCTCCTCTGTCCTTGAGTGGGCCAACCCTTTCCCTGGTTACCCTCCTTGCTTAAGTTCCTTCCTGCTTTCTTCATATTCCTCAAGGGTTTTGTCTGTTCCCAGCCTTCTAGCCCTTACGAATGCTTCCTTTTACTTTTTGACTAGGCTCACAATATCCTTCGTTATCCAAGGTTCCTGAAACTTGCCAAACTTATCCTTCTTCCTCACAGGAACATGCCGGTCCTGGATTCTAATCAACTGATGTTTGAAAGACTCCCACATGTCAGATGTTGATTTACCCTCAAACAGCCGCCCCCAATCTAAATTCTTCAGTTCCTGCCTAATATTGTTATAATTAGCCTTCCCCCAATTTAGCACCTTCACCCGAGGACTACTCTTATCCTTATCCACAAGTACCTTAAAACTTACGGAATTATGGTCACTGTTCCCGAAATGCTCCCCTACTGAGACTTCAACCACCTGGCCGGGCTCATTCCCCAATACTAGGTCCAGTACGGCCCCATCCCTAGTTGGACTATCTACATATTGTGTCAAGAAGCCCTCCTGGATGCTCCACCACTACAACCCTGTTACCGTTACATCTTTCCAAAATCTGTCTACATATCTACTCCTCTAACTCCCGCTGGCTGTTGGGAGGCCTGTAGTAAACCCCCAACATCGTGACTGCACCCTTCCTATTCCTGAGCTCCACTCATATTGCCTCGCTGCATGACCCCTCCGAGGTGTCCTCCCGCAGTACAGCTGTGATATTCTCCTTAACCAGTAATGCAACTCCCCCACCCCTTTTACATCCCCCTCTATCCCATCTGAAGCTTCTAAATCCCGGAATATTTAGCTGTCAATCCTGTCCTTCCCTCAACCAAGTCTCTGTAATAGCAATAACATCATATTTCCAAGTACTAATCCAAGCTCTAAGTTCATCTGCCTTACCTGTTATACTTCTCGCATTGAAACAAATGCACTTCAGACCACCAGTCCCGCTGTGCTCAGCAACATCTCCCTGCCTGCTCTTCCTCTTAGTCTTACTGGCCTTATTTACTAGTTCCCCTCAGTTATTTCACCTGCTGTCCTACTGCTCTGGTTCCACCCCCACCCTGCCACACTAGTTTAAACCCTCCCGAGTGACACTAGAAAACGTCGCAGCCAGGATATTTGAGCCCCTCCAGTTTAGGTGCAACTCATCCTTCTTGTACAGGTCCTACCTGTCCCGGAAGAAATCCCAATGATCCAGATATCTGAAACCCTCCCTCCTACACCAGCTGTTCAGCCACGTGTTTAGCTGCACTACCTTCCTATTTCTAGCCTCACTGGCACGTGGCACAGGGAGTAATCCCGAGATTACAACCCTAGAGGTCCTGTCTTTTAACTTTCTACCTAACTCCCTAAACTCCCCCTGCAGGACCCTGTCACTCTTCCTGCATATTTCGTTGGTACCGATGTGTACCACAACCTCTGGCTGTTCACCCTCCCCCTTCAGAATGCCCCCTGTCCGTTCAGAGACATCCTTGACCCTGGCACCAGGGAGGCAACATACCATCCTGGAGTCTCACGTCCACAGAAGCGCCTATCTTTGCCCCTGACTATAGAGTCCCCTATAACTATTGCTCTTCTGCGCTTTGTCCCTCCCTGCTGAACAACAGTGCCAGCCGTGGTGCCACTGCTCTGGCTGCTGCTGTTGTTTTCCCCTGATAGGCCATCCCCCCCAACAGTATCCAAAATGGTATACTTGTTAGAGAGGGGGATAGCCACAGGGGATTCCTGCATTGACTGCCTGCCCCTTCTAGCGGTCACCCATCTATCTGCCTGCACCTTGGGTGTAACCACTTCTCTAAAACTCCTGTCTATGATGCTTTCTGCCACCTGCATGCTCCTAAGTGCATCCAGTTGCTGCTCCAACCGATCCATGCGGTCTGTGAGGAGCTGCAACTGGGTAGACTTCCTGCAGATGTAGTCGCCCGGAACGCTGGAAGCGTCACAGACCTCCCACATCTCACAGGTGAAGCACTTTACCCCTCTAACTGACATTTCTAGCACTAATTAATAAATTAATTTAAAATAAATAAATACTTATTAAATCCTGACTAAATTATGTTCCAATTAACTATATGATCCCTAGTGCTAGATTTATACTATAAATATTAAATGCTAACTAAATACAGTAATCTCCTCCCTCTGCTTGCGTTACTCTACTTATTAATTAATTAGTTAATTAGGGTTTTAATCAATTTTTATCAATGTTTTATTTTCAAATTCAGTACAGATTCCCTACCAGCCAATCAGGTCACAGCTTTCCTGTGACATCACTTTTTCATTTTTTTTTTGTTTAGTTTTTTTTCAGTTTTTTTTAACAAGAGGTAAGTTTTTTATACCTACCGGTCCGGAACTCCGCCCTCCGAGTCTTTTCCCTGGATGTAGGCCGCGAATCCCCGAGGTAAATTTTTATACCTACCGGTCCGGAACTCCGCCCTCCGAGTCTTTTCCCTGGATGTAGGCCGCGAATCCCCGAGGTAAATTTTTATACCTACCGGTCCGGAACTCCGCCCTCCGAGTCTTCTCCCTGGATGTAGGCCGCGAATCCCCGAGGTAAGTTTTTATACCTACCGGTCCGGAACTCCGCCCTCCGAGTCTTCTCCCTGGATGTAGGCCGCGAATCCCCAAGGTAAGTTTTTATACCTACCGGTCCGGAACTCCGCCCTCCGAGTCTTCTCCCTGGATGTAGGCCGCAAATCCCCGAGGTAAGTTTTTATACCTACCGGTCCGGAACTCCGCCCTCCGAGTCTTCTCCCCGGATGGAGGCCGCGAATCCCCGAGGTAAGTTTTTTATACCTACCGGTCCAGAACTCCGTCCTCCGAGTCTTCTCCCTGGATGTAGGCTGCGAATCCCCGAGGTAGGTTTTTTATACTTACCGGTTCGGAACTCCGCCCTCCGAGTCTTCTCCCTGGATGTAGGCCGCGAATCCCCGATGAGAGTTTTTTATACTTACCGGTTCGGAACTCCACCCTCCGAGTCTTCTTCCTGGATGTAGGCCGCGAATCCCCGATGAGAGTTTTTTATACCTACCGGTCCGGAACTCCGCCCTCCGAGTCTTCTCCCTGGATGTAGGCCACGAATCCCCGAGGTAAGTTTTTTATACTTACTGGTCTGGAACTCCGCCCTCCGAGTCTTCTCCCTGGATGTAGGCCGCGAATCCCCTAGATAGTGGAAAGAAACAGTATTCATTCATTCACCTGTGAATTTGATGGCATTTTTTTTAGGAGTTAATATTTCAGGATACAGTATATGAGGAATTTGAGATGTGACATGTGGTGAGTGTAACATACTTGGGAGGAACATGTGAGTTTGGATCTGTGGTTCCCAAAGCTCTCCAACACCAGGGGTTTTCCTCACCTCCAGTCTGTTGTAGACTAATTGATGGAGATTGATTGACGTGATTAGTCATAAACTCCATTATTATTGTATCAGGATGGTCGAAGGGGAACTCCAGGGATTCCAACGTCCCAAAGAATATGTAGAAAAAGTAGAGAATTAAAAAGACAGATGCAGTTAGATAGCGAGTTCCAGATTTTGACCTAGTGACAATCGAGGAATGGTGATATATTTCCAAGTCAGGATGGTGTGTGAAGAGGGAACTTGAAGATGGTGGTGTGCCCACTAGCTGCCCTTGTCCTTTGAGCAGTAGAGGCTTTGAGTTTGGCCGTGTTGCCAAAGGAGCTTTGGTGAGTTGCTGCAATGCATCTTGTAGATGGCACCCACTGCAGCAACCGTGCTCAGGTGGTGGAGGGAGTGAATACTTAGGCCAGAACTCCCTACTTATCTTCAGACGTTGTCTTGGAATCTTTTGCACCCATCTGAACCCCGGGAACAGGCAGACAGGACCTCGGTTTAATTGAAAGAAGAAATTTACACTTTTTAAGTCCTTGCGACATCTCAATGTATTTCCCTGCGAAAAAATTACTATTGAAGTGTAGTGGCTGTTGTAATGTAGGGAACACACAGCAGCCAGTTTCTGCACAGCAAGCTCCCACAAACATCAGTGAGTTAAATGGTAAGTTAATCTGTTACGGTGGTGTGAAATATTGACCAGGACACCAGGGAAACTCCCCTGCTGCTCTTCAAATAGTGTCATGGAGTCTTTTACGTACATCTGACGGGGCAGACGGGATGTCAGTTAAACGTGTTATCTGAATGACAACACTTTTGACAGTGTAGCACTGAAGCGCAAAGCCAGACTATGTGCTCAGGTCTCAGGAGTAGGGCTCGAACACTGGAATGTTACCTAACTGAGGCAAAGTGGATTCTTGAGGACAGCACCTCCCAGAGTGCACCGTTCCCTCAATATTACACTCACAGTAGTAGGAGCAGCCAGCCTAGTTTTACATGCTTAATAAAAGAATTAGTCATGGCTAGGTTGGCAGCACAGTTGCCTTTAGCTCAGAAAATTGTGAGTTTATGTCACACTCAAGACTTGAGCACAAAATCCAGGCTGACACCTCAGTGTAGTATTGAGGGAGTGTTACACTGTATGGAAGGGTGCGGTGTAGTCTTTCAGATGAGATGTTAAAAGGAGACCTGTCTGTCCTCTCAGTTGGATGTAAAAGATCCCACAGCCACTATTTCCAAGAACTGCAGGTGAGTATTTATGCCCGAACCAACCAGTAAAATAATTTATCTGGTCATTTATAACATTGTGTCTGTGGGAGCTTGCCTTGTGCAATTTGGCTGTCACGTTTCCTACATTCTAACAGGGACTACACACGAAAAGTATTTCATTGGGGTTGCCATCTTGAGGTTGCTATATAAATGCCAATCTTTCTTTTTCTAAAGAAGAGGGTGTTGAAGACTGCTATTGACAAAAGAGAAAGAAAAAGAAAGACTGGCATTTATATAGCGCCTTTCACAACCACCAGATGTCTCAAAGCACTTTTCAGCCAATGAAGTATTTTTGAAGTGTAGTCACTGTTGAAACATGGCAGCCAATTTGTGCACAGCAAGATCCCTCATTAGATTAAATTCAAATTCAAAAGGAAATAATTAGCATTTATAGAGCGGATAATAATATGAAATGAGGACAAATGTAAAGAATATACGAAAGTTAGAACAAGGGATGATAGAAAATGTTAAGAGGGTCTTTGAAAGATAATTAGCAACAAAAAAGGCAATAAAAAAGCTTTATATAGACCCATCAGTAATCGGAGAATAGTCAAGGTAGGGAAAGGCTGCTTAGAGTTGAAGGAGTAGGAGGGGATGGCAGCAATGGTCAATAAACATTTTGCCTCAGCTTTCAGAGAGGAGATGAGTACTGGGACGGGAACCACCCACTGGAGGTGGGTGTGTGGGTTATTATTCAAAGACAGATGAGACTGAAGAAATGATTTAAACTTAAGGTAAAGAAATCGCTGGGATGTGATGGTTAATATCTGAGGGAAGGTTGGAAAGAAGTAACTGAAGCTGCAGTCATCACTTTCCAAACTTTTGTGGAAACCAATGTAGCACACACTGCATACTCGGTGCTTAATGAGCGTGCTCACCATACTGGATCCTTCAGCATCATAGTGGACCCTCGAGCACTGTATTGATCTTCTAATGCCATATTGGTCCCTTCAGTGCCATTTGGATATTTCCTCCCTCATGGAGGGAGCCCTGCCTTATTTATTTAGAGATACAGCACTGAAACAGGCCCTTCGGCCTACCGAGTCTGTGCCGACCAGCAACCACCCATTTATACTAACCCTACAGTAATCCCATATTCCCTGCCACCTGCCGACACTTGGGGCAATTTACAATGACCTATCACTTGCAAGTCTTTGGCTGTGGGAGGAAACCGGAGCACCCGGCAAAAAACCCACACGGTCACAGGGAGAACTTGCAAACTCCACACAGGCAGTACCCAGAATCGAACCCGGGTCGCTGGAGTTATGAGGCTGCGGTGCTAACCACTGCGCCACTGTGCCGCCTGAATTCAAATTTCACCATCTGCCTTGGTGGGATTTGAACACATGTCCCCAGAGCATTAGCCTGGGTTTCTAGATTACTAGTCCAGTGACATCACCACTACACCACCACCTCCCCTTAAATGCCTTAAATGCATCTATACTATATACTATTTGCCTCGACTACTCCTTTGTGGTAGCGACTTACACATTCTAACCACTCTCTGGGTAAAGGATTTTCTCCTAAATTCTCTATTTAATTTATTAGTGACGATCTTATTAATGAAACCTAGTTTTGGATGCCCCACAAGTGGAAACATCTTCTCTCACATGGCTTCAGGCCTCCAAACTGCCCTGCCCAGTAAAACAACATTTTTTGTCCCCATCTCTAATATTTGCATCATTAATAAACCAATTTGTTCAAAGAAAATGAGAAAAAGCACATAATTTTATTGAATGACCCTCTGATATTTTTATCTCCTGGAATACTGCTCGCAGCAGAGTCCGACAGGTTACTGTTTAATCACTGGAGATTGCAGGGCAATCCTGGTGGAGGGTTAGCAATATCTACAGAGGACAAGGCAGCAACAGGACTGGAGATTGTCATATCGGCTCATGGCGGTGAGATATTGTACCTGTTGGTGATCCCCACTCAGGCTACGGAGACAGCTGGGCCATGGGATATCTGTGGCGCATCCTTTAACTGTTTCACTTCAGCCCGCGAAACAATTTCAATCGCAACACATTCGTAAATAAAGAGCTGAGTTGAGTTGCCAGCGAAATTACTTCGGCCCAGGAGCATGATCCTAGTTCCCTTCCTCAACTTCTCTGTCTCCATCTCTGGGGATAGGTTGTCTACCAATATCCATTATAAGCCCACTGACTCCCACAGCTACCTCGACTACACTTCTTCACACCCTACCTCCTGTAAGGACTCCATTCCATTCTCCCAGTTTCTCCGTCTCCGACGCATCTGCTCTGATGATGCTACCTTCCATGACGGTGCTTCTGATATGACCTCCTTTTTCCTCAACCGAGGATTTCCCCCCACTGTGGTTGACAGGGCCCTCAACCGTGTCCGACCCATTCCCCGCACCTCTACCCTCACCCCTTCCCCTCCCTCCCAGAACCGTGACAGGGTTCCCCTTGTCCTCACTTTTCATCCCACCAGCCTCCATATCCAAAGGATCATCCTCCGCCATTTTCGCCACCTCCAGCGTGATGCCACTACCAGTCGCATCTTCCCCTCCCTTCCCCTGTCAGCATTCCGAAGGGATCGTTCCCTCCGCGACACCCTGGTCCACTCCTCCATTACCCCCACCACCTCGTCCCCGTCCCAGGGCACCTTCCCTTGCAATCGCAGGAGGTGTAATACCTGCCCATTTACCTCCTCTCTCCTCACTATCCCAGGCCCCAAACACTCCTTTCAGGTGAAGCAGCGATTTACTTGTACTTCTTTCAATGTAGTATACTGTATTCGCTGCTCACAGTGTGGTCTCCTCTACATTGGGGAGACCAAGCGCAGACTGGGTGACCGCTTTGCGGAACATCTCCGCTCAGTCCGCAAGCAGGACCCTGAGCTTCCGGTTGCTTGCCATTTCAACACTCCCCCCTGCTCTCATGCTCACATCTCTGTCCTGGGATTGCTGCAGTGTTCCAGTGAACATCAACGCAAGCTCGAGGAACAGCATCTCATCTACCGATTAGGCACACTACAGCCTGCCGGACTGAACATTGAGTTCAATAATTTCAGAGCATGACAGCCCCCCACTTTACTTTCATTTTTAGTCATTTTTAGTTATTTTTTCTTCCTTTTTTTTGCATTCCTTTCTACATTTTTTGCATTTATTTCATTTCATCTTAGTTTGTTCAGTTTGCTTACCCACTGTTTTTTTCAGGTTGTTTTTTTTCAGGTTTGCACTTGCTGATGTTCAATATTCAGTATATTCACACCTAATCTGTACTAATGCTTTGTCTTTCAAAACACCATTAACATATTGTTTGCCTTTGCTCTGTGACCTTTTGGTCAGCTACGTGGCCTGGTCCAATCTGCACCTTCTCCTTTGTTATCTCTTGCCCAACCCCCACCTCACTTGTTTATAATCTGTGACTTTTCTAATATTTGTCAGTTCCGAAGAAGGGTCACTGACCCGAAACGTTAACTCTGCTTCTCTTTCCACAGATGCTGCCAGACCTGCTGAGTGAATCCAGCATTTCTTGTTTTTGTTGTGAGCATGATCCTAGTGCTGGCTTCTGTTATGCCTTTTGAGATCAGTGCCAGCATTTCCACACAAACTATAGACATTTAGAAATAAAATGGCCAAGTATAATGTGCGTGTTACATGCATGTTAGTGTGCATGCATGTGTATATCTGTTTGTATATAAGTATGTATACAGCACCTTCCAAACCCACAACCTCTACAAGGACAGCAGATGCATGGGAACACCACCACCTACAGGTTTCCCTCCAAGCCAGGCACCATCCTGACTTGGAACTATATCACCGTTCCTTCACTGCTGCTGGGTCAAAATCTTGGAACTCCCTTCCTAACAGCACTATGGGTGTACCTACACCACATGGACTGCAGCGGTTCAAGAAGGCAGCTCACCACCACCTTCTCAAGGGCAATTAGGAGATGGGAAATAAATGCTGACCTTGTCATTGGCACTCAGATCTTGTGAATGAATAAAGACAAATCTGGGCATGCATGTGTATATGCATGTGTGCACATGTACATATGTGTAAATTTGGGTGTGTGTATATGCATATGTGTTTATGCATGTGCAAACACGTGTATGTGTGTTTTATAGAGATAAATTACCACTTATGTCCCTCCAGTGCACTACGTCAGTGTGCATATTGAAACATTTACCACTGTTTCAATATATGTTGAAAAATGTCCCAAAGCTCTTCACAGAGGCAGAGCTGATGAGTTCCATTCTAGTGGTGCATTGAGAAGCAGAAACTGGTGTTTTTGCCCCATAGAGACACAAGTTGAGAAACAACACAGAGACCACAGTAATTCTCTCTTCCACACATAGATATTAGAAAATCCTGACCCCACAGAGACTGGCAAGTAATGGATTTTTCTTAATTCATACTTTCTCTCTACTCGCTACACAACTGCCTGGGTCCCCCAGTCCCTCCTTAAATATTAAGCAAGGCCTCTGGATTACCTGTGCAGATCCAGGAAGGATGCAGAGGTCCTGATGCTTCCTTAAAACAGCTTAACCGATACTCTGGACGTCAGAAGCTGGCAGTAATTCAATCAATTGTCTCTGAAGATGTTAAATAATGTGAGGCATCAGCTCAGCTCCTCAAGGAACAATGG
Source organism: Heterodontus francisci (assembly GCF_036365525.1). NCBI lineage: Eukaryota > Metazoa > Chordata > Chondrichthyes > Heterodontiformes > Heterodontidae > Heterodontus > Heterodontus francisci. The sequence continues at coordinate 210,472,057 of NC_090372.1, read as the reverse complement.
CCCTGAATTACTGTGAGTCAAGTCTAATTAAATTGAGTTCGTGGAGAAAGTCCGTCAAATTAGTATGAATGGCAAACAAACAAACCAAAGGAAATACAAGAAAAACCTTGCTTACGCAGCAAGTGGTGAGGATCGGGAACGCACTGCCTGAGCGTGTGGTGGCAGCAGATTCAATCATGGCTTTCAAAAGAGAATTGGATAATTATCTGAAGAGAAAAGGTTTGCAGTGCTACCAGGAGATGGGACTAGATGAGTTGCTCTTGCAGTCTGCAGTCTGATTTGGAGTTATGCCCAACCCCCTGAGATGTAAAGAGGGTAACTTCACAGGGGCTGTCCTGATTGGGTAAGCAGCCTCCTCTCCCCCAACTTACCTGTAGAATGCTTTAGGTCGCTAAGAGCTGAGCCACCAACACCAGGGAATTCCAACGTTCAGTCCCTCAACCTAAGTCACACCCAGTCTGGAGATCCCACTTCTACCTGTCATCCAGCATCCCCTTATATTAAATTCCTCCATTGCCTCCTCCAGCCCTACGATCCTCCAAGGTCTCTGTGCTTCTCCAATTCTGGCCTCTTGCGCATTCCGATTTTTACCACTCCATTGTTGGTGACCGTGGCTTCAGTTGCTTGGGCCCTTAACCCGAGAGTTTCCTCTCGAAACCTCTTCACCTCTTGATATCTCTCTCTCTCTCTCTCCTCCTTTAAGATGCTGCTCAAAACCTACCTCTTTGACTAAGCTCTTCCTTCATTGCCTTGCCGTTGATATTTGTCTGATGATGCACCTGTGAAGTGCCTTGGAGTGTTTTTCCACATTGAAGGTGCTATATAAATGCAAGCTGTTGTTGTGTACAGACTATGAGGATGGGAAGAGCATTGGCTGTAATGCCCCTCAGGTTCAAATAGCTGGGACTCACTCTGTTACATCACACATGCGGTGAACATGCAGAAAGAGCCAGCAATGAGGAAGGCAAATGGTATGTTAGCCTTTATTGCAAGAGGGTTAGAGCCTAAGAGTAAGGAAGTCTTGCTGCAATTGTATGGGGCTTTGATGAGCCTACACATGGAGTAGACAGTTTTGATCTCCTTACCTAAGGAAGGATATACTTGTCTTAGAGGGTTGCAACGAAGGTTCATTAGATTGATTCCTGGAATGACAGGGCTGTCCTATGTGGAGTATATACTCGAGTTTAGAAGAATGAGAAGTGCTCTCATTGAAAAGTATAGGATTTATAGAGGCCTTGACAGGGTAAATGCTGAGAGGCTGTTCCACCTAGGAGTAGGGAGTCAGAGCCTCAGGTTAAGGGGTTGATCATTTAGGACTGAGATGAAGAAATTTCTTCACTCAGAAGGTAGTAAATCTTTGGGATTCTCTACCCCAGCAGCTGTGGATGCTCAGTCATTGAGTATGTTCAAGACAGAGATTGATAGATTTTTGGGTACTAAGGGAATCAAGAAATATGGGGAGAGGATGGGAAAGTGGAGTTGTTAAAGAACATCAGCCATGATCATATTGAATAGTGGAGCAGGCTTGATGGGCCGAATGGCCTGTTGCTGTTTCCTTTGTTCTTATGTTGTTAACGTGGCCACTTGAAAGATCGACTAGGGGTGCCTGGACTTGGAGCAACAATAATGCCCGAAGAGGATTAGGGAGAATAAGCATGGAGAAAGAGGTAGCAAAATAGAAAGCAACGATGCATTAATATTCATCACAATTCTTGCATGTGTTCCAGTTGAATAAAAGCTCTCTATAGAAATGCAGACATATTAAGTATGTTATTCAAAAGATCAAAAGTCTGATTTCATCTTAAAGCATAAATAGGTACCCAGTTTTCTTTTCTTCAGCAGTAAATACCTTTCCATTGTTGATGCACTTCACTGTCTATTGGAGAAAGTCACCTCCTGACTGCCATCCTATTCACACCCGCTGAATGACTCAAATCATATCTGAATCAGCCTGAACAGAGCATTTCTTACTCTCAGATAATAGCAGTGAGAAAAGGGAAACAAGTGTCGCTTAAGCAGCCTGACTGCGACTGGAAAGGACTGCCGGAGATGTTGTCTTTCAGATGTGCTGTTAAACTGAGGTCCCCGTCTTCCCTTGCAGATGGACATAAAAGATCCCATGGCCACTATTTAAAAGAAGAGCAGGAGAGTTCTCCCTAGTGTCCCATTCAATATTTATCCCTCAACCAACATCACTAAAAATAAAACAGATTATCTGGTCATTATCACACTGCTGTATATGGGAGCTTGCTGTGTGCAAATTGGCTGCCAGTGGAAACAGTTTCTCTCTATCTACTTGATCAAAACCCCAAATAATTTTGAACTCCTCCGTTAAATCTCCCCTTAACCTTCTCTGCTCTACAATCCCAGCTTCTCCAATCCCTCCAAGAAACTGAAACCCCTCATCCCTCGTACCATTTTGGTAAATATACCCACCTTCTCTGAAGCCTTGACATCCTTCCTAATGGCTGCTCCTGAGCCTCCCAAATATTTCAGGACGGTGTAATTTCCTTCAGCCTACTGGAAAGCAAACTTTTATTCTGGAGAAAAAGTAATAATGTTCCAAGCAACTGGCTGTTAAAATCGATGCAGCTGTCAATTCATTGCCCAATAATGGTGCTCAGCTCCAAGGCCCAGGTGCAGACCTCAGCCTCAGATTCAGCAGCATTCATTGAAAGGAGGGAGCAGTGAGTCAGCAGCTAAACCTCAGCGGAACAAACCCACCTGAAATTATTAACCCTCTAATGTGAAAAGTAAGGAAAGGCCTACATTTATATGACACCATTCAGAATGTTAGGATACCCCAAAGTACTTTACAGCCAACAAGATACTTTCTGAAGTGTAGTCACTGTTGTAATGTAGGTAATGCGGCAACCAATTTACTAAGCTAACAACCCAGAGCCCCAGGCTAATGCTCTCAGAGCATGGATTCAAATCCCACCACAGCAGATGGTGGAATTTGAATTTAATTAATAAATCTGGAATTAAAAGCTAGTTTAGCGGTGACCATGGAGCCACTGTTGTAAAAACCCATCTAAGTTCACTAATGTCCTTCAGGGAAGGAAATCTGCTGTCTTTACCTGGTATGGCTACATGTGACTCCAGACCCATGATTCTTAACTGCCCTCTGAAATAGCCTAGCAAGCCATTCAGTTGTCAAGGGCAATTAGGAATGGACCAACACATGCTGGCCTTGCAGTGACACCCACATCCCATGAAAGAATAAAAAAAGACTTGTGTTCAGCAAGCTCCCACAAGCAGTAATGAGATAACGATGGGATTGCCTGTTATAGTGGGGGACTAGATTTACTGTTGAAGTGATGTTTGGTTGAGAGATTAATCTTGGCCGGGACACCAGAGGTAATTCTATTTCAAAATAGCAACATGGGATCTCCCAAACATGCACCTCTGACAGTGCAGCACTCCCTCAGTACCACATTGGCGTGTTAGCCTAGATTGTGTGCTCAAGTCTCTGGAGTGGGAACTTGAACCCACAACAATCTGACTCTGAGTTAAGAATGCTACCAACTGAACCACAATATTTGAAAGCTTGTGTAGGGATCTAACACGTATGGTAAAGTCTCTGCTCTTCTTCCTGATATAATAACCGTGAGGAGGCTGATGATTAGTTAATGGTTTAATTTTTGATGCCACCCTGTTCCTTCTCTTCACAGATTGTCCGGGCATGTGGGACAATATAACCTGCTGGCCAAATGCAGATTACGGAGATGTTATATCCGTCAACTGTCCAGGATTCTTCCGAATCATTAACACCGATGATGGTAATACAATAGAGCAATTCCAAGAACTTGCCACCCCATTGGCGTCCACCAAAACTGAAGTAACAAGTGACCCTATTAAATCTCAAAGCTGTGAAATGTCTATGGGTTGGTGTTTGAAAAGATCATCTCCCTCTAGCTTCTTCTGCCAGGGGGTGGTCATCTTGGGGACTGGTGTGCAGAGATATGTAGGGCAAGAGGCTCCGACGCAATATTTTGGTCCCTTCTTAGTGTCCAATCCATATCACAAGAAGAAGGATCCTCAGATGCATAAACTAAGATGTTTCCTTAGAGCACTGTCACTCAGAATGATCACTGATGATGGCTCCTTCACCATTTTACACTGATTTTAAAAGCATCACATTTTTGCCCAAACAATTCATTTTTATCATTACTCATTCTGGTGATTCGCTGGCAAGGCTGGCATTTATTGCCCATCCCCAGTTGTCCTTGGCGGCCTTCTTGACACAATGGAGGGGCTTGCTGGGTCATTCCAAGGGCAGTTAAGACTTAAGCATGTTGGTGTCGGACAGGAGTCACGTATAGGCCCAGAGTAGGTAAGGATAGCAGGTTTCAGGGATATTAGTGAACCAGTTGGATTTTCACAACAATCCAATTGCTTCACGGTAACTTTTACTGATATCACAGAGGAAATGTAAACCCCCGCCCCCAATTTGGGCAGGAGACAGGTGGTGGGGTGGGCGGTGGCGAGCTTAAAATTTCCAAAATCTGAAACCCCCCCCACCCTCCATTGGGTGTTACTGGGGGGCGGGTCTAACCTGCTCTCGTCGAGCAGCTCTGTTACTTAAATAGGTTCCCCGTGGTTTGGAAACCTGGTAGCTGAAGGAAGGAGAGAATGGCCGATCCAGCTAGTAAGTGCCTTTCCGGAGGAGCAGGAGTATTTCTCTCCAGACCCATCAAACTGACCTGCTACCCTCCCCATGATCCACCGACGCCTGTCAAACTGAAATCCAAAGCCCCGCAAACTGCAATCTCTCTCCGGCCTGCGATTTCTCCCCACGACACAGAATCTCTCTCTCCCTCCGTCCCTCTACTCCGCTTCGCTGCTTCAACCTTGCAATCTGGCTGCCAGCCTGGAAATGGAGAAAGAAAATTCCGCTGATGTCCTGCATTAAATCTGGCAGGACAGAATTCATTCATGGGATGGGAGCATCGCTGGCAAGGCACAAATTTGTTACCCATTCCTAATAGCCCTTGAGAAGGTAGGGGTGAGCTGGCACGCTATAATTCCAGGTTTCCTATCCGCGACAACCATGAAATTCAGTCCTTCTTGAAATCCATTCTGGTTAGTATTTCAAGTGAGATAATAAATATATTCAAACACCATCCAGAAAATCTTCATCCACGCATTTATATAACTGCACATGGCAGTCAGAATAAATCCTCCCATCCCTCACCCAATAAAAACACCTTGGGTAATAGTGGCTGACCTTTAACCTTGACTAGCACTTCTTGAACTTGCAGGCAGGGATGACCTGGGAGCATGGAACGATCCCCCTGTTTCTGTACCTTTACCAACTTGCAGGTTGGAGCAATTCTGGCCCCTCCACCATACTGGATATTTAGACATTTTGCGCCTGCAGAACGGGCATGATACCATGGAATTTCTCTGCCCCAAACCTGCTGGGCTGAAAGGTTGTAGGTTTCTCATGCTGATTTTACTAAAAGACCTCACATTGAAAACTCTTCAGTTCTAGGGATCATCTACAGAAACTGCACAGATGAAGGCTGGTCAGAAACCTTCCCTCATTACTACGACGCGTGTGGAGTTGATGAAAACATAACGGAAATCGATGACCAGGTAATTCCGTGTGCGCAGTAATAATTACTTAGCGACTGACCAATGTCTTGCTTCTCCTATTGAAAACCTCCTCACCATCCTCTCTCCCAGCCACCTGTCAAATGTAAAGCCTCCTCAGACCAATCATTTTATCTCCCTCCTTTCTTGGGGCCCATATAACAATTTCAAAGAGTTTAGTCTCCTGCCAGGTATTTTACCTTGTTCACTTCTCTTGGAAAGATCCATTAAGTGTATTTACAGTTTTCTCTCAAATAGCACGCCGAGCAAATCCATCCCCACTTTCTCTGGGCAGAGCCTGTGGAAACTGCAAAGTGTAGTCTGCCTGTTGTTGGAAATGAGCTTTCCTCAGTCTATCCTTTCTGGGGTTTTTGCCTCTTCCTAACTTATAAATCTGCCCATTTCTAAATCACATTGATATTCACTATTGGTTTCAACACCAACAATCATTTTAATACAAACAGAATACCGATTTATCCATCTATATCTCTATAGCTCTATCTATTGATCTGCCTATTTATTTTTCTGCTGGATTACCTACATCCTAGAGTTCTAAAAGAGATAACTGCAGATATAGTGAGTGCGCTAGCTATGATTTTCCAAAATTCTGTAGATTCGGGAGTTGGCAAATGTTACACTGCTTTTTAAGAAAGAAGGGAGAGAGAAAACAGGAAACTACAGGCCAGTTAGCCTAACATCAGTTGTTGGGAAAATGCTGGAATCTATTATTAAGGAAGTCTTAACAATGCACTTAGAAAAACACAGTATGATTAGATCAAGTCAACATGGTATGACTAAAGGGAAATCCAGTTTGACAAATTTATTACAGTTTTTTGAGGAAGTAACTAGTAGGGTAGATAAAGGGGAACCAGTTGTAAAGGATATTGTAAGATATAAGATTCTGAAGGGGCTGGATAGGGTAGACACTGAGAGATTGTTCCCACTGGTTGGGAAATCTAAAACACGGGGGCACAGTCTCAGGATAAGGGGCCAATCGTTCAGGACTGAGATGAGGAGAAATTACTTCACTCAAAGGGTTGTGAATCTTTGGAATTCTCTATCCCAGAGGATTGTGGTTGCTCCATTGTTGAATATTTAAGGCTGGGTTAGACAGAATTTTGATCTCTCAAGGAATCAAGGGATATGGTGAGCAGGCTGGAAAGTGGAGTTGAAGACGAAGATCAGCCATAATCATTTTGAATGGCAGAGCAGGCTCGATGGGCCATGTGGTCTACTCCTGCTACTATTTCTTATGTTCTTGTGTTCTTGTTGACTGATATTAATTCACTTTGTAGTTATCCACCTTTCTCTCTAGTTATTTTTCTATTTCATAGAATTATAGAATATTACAGTACAGAAGGAAGTCATTTGGCCCATCAAATCTGTGGCAACTCTTTCAAACAGCAATTCATTTAGTCTCACTCGTCCGCTCTTTCCCCCTATCCCTGCAATGTTTTCTCCTTCAAGTATTTATCCAGTTCCATTTTGTAGGCTACTATTGAATCTGTATCCATCACCCAATCAGGAAGTGCATTGCAAGTCCTAACCACTTGTAATGTAACACAGATTTTCCTCATGTTGCCTCTGGTTCTTTTGCCAATCACCTTAAGTCTGTTCCCTCTGGTTATTGACCCTTCAGTTTCTCTTTATTTACTCTGTGTAAACCCTTGTGATTTATTTATCCCTATCTATCTCTCTTGCCGTCATCTTCTCTCTCTGTTTTACTCTCGCAAATGTATTTGATGTTCTAATTATTTTAAATAGACTCCCATTCTCCTCGATGCTGTTATATCACAAAATTACAGTCAACTCTGTCCTACCCCATTCCATTGACTCACACTATATGGCACTAAATGGGGATGCAGTAGCATCATGGTTATGTTACTGGACGAGTAATCCAGAGACCTAGATTCATGATCTAGATTCAACTCCCACCATGGCAGCTGGGCAATTTAAATTCAATTCAATTAACTAAATAAATTTGGAATTAAAAAAGCTAGTGTCAGTGATGGTGACAGTGAAACTCCAATTTGTCATAAATGCCATTTAGCTCACTGTTATTTGTTCAAGGGACAAGGCAAGGCATATATTGTCCATCCTAATTGTCCCTGAGAAATTGGTGGTGAGCCTTTAGGGAAAGAAATCTTCTGTTCTTACCAGGTCTGGCCTATATGTGACTCCAGACCTCCAGCAATGTGGTTGACTCTTAATGCCTTCTGAAATGGCCTAACAAGCCACTGAGTTGTATTGAAGAAGGTGACTCACCACATTGCCATTAGGGCGATAAATATATACCTATCAGGAAAGATTGAGAAGGCTAGGGCTCCTTTCTCTAAAGAAAGATTAAGGGATGACCTGGTGGAGGTCTTGAGTTTGATAGGTTAGATGTAGAGAAGATGTTTCTCCTTGTGGGGAGACCAGCACTACTGGCCATAAATACAAGACAGCGGCACCCATATCCAGAGAATGAATACAAAAAAGCATTTCAGTTCCAAAGGGAGCATTAGAGTGAAAAGGACAAATATCTCCCCCATTAACCAATTCCCCTTGAGTACCAAAGGGAAATCTCCTCCTTGTCTTCTCTTGGCACCTTTCTGGAAAGCCAGCCATATTAGATCCTGAAGCTGTTATAGAACTTCTGAACTGAGACATGCAGAAGATCCATCAGTCACGTCAGTCTTGTAGCTACTTGACATCCAATTGGCACCACCTATCCCTGAACTGGATTGCATAGTATTTACAGCTCAGAAACAGGCCATTCGGCCCAATAGATCCATGCTGGTGATTAATACTCCACATGAGCCTCTTTCTACCTGTTTTCATCTCAGCCCATCAGCATAGTCTTCTGTTCCTTTCTCCCTCATGTGTTTATTTAGCTTTCCCTTGAATGCACCTATGCTATTCGCTTCGAGCAAGGTATGTTAAACCTGTATAAAATGCTGGTCCGGCCTCAACTGGAGCATTGTGTCCAGTTCTGGGCATCACACTTTAGGGAGGATGTGAAGGTGTTAGAGAGGGCACAGAAAAGATTCATGAGAATGGTTCCATGAATGAGGGACTTCAGTTAAGTAGATAGATTGGAGAAGCTGGGGCTGTTTTCCTTGGACAAGAGAAGTTTGAGAGGAGATTTGATCGAGGTATTCAAAATCATGAGGGGGTCTGCACAGGGTAGATAGGGAGAAACGGTTCCCATCGCTGGAGGGATTGAGAACCAGAGGACACAGATGTAAAGTAATTGGCAAAAGAAGCAACAGCGACGTGAGAAAAAACGTTTTCACGCAGCGAGTGGTTAGGGTCTGGAATGTACAGCCTGAGAGTGTAGTGGAGGCAGGTTCAATTGAGGATTTCAAAAGGGAATTGGATAATTATCTGAAAAGGAAGAATGTGCAGGGCAGGGGGGGAGAAGGTGGGGGAATGGCACTAAGGGAATTGCTCCTTCAGAGAACCAGCACAGACATGACGGGCCAAATGGCCTCCTCCTGTGCTGTAATCATTCTATGGTTCTGTAACTACTCCTATGGTAGTGAGTTCCACATTCTTGCCACTCTCTGGGTAAAGAGGTTTTTCCTGAATTCCCAATTGGATTTATTAGTGACTGTCTTGTATTTATGGCCAGTAGTGCTGGTCACCCCACCAATAAAAACATCTTCTCTACATCTAACCTATCAAACTCAAGACCTCCATCAGGTCACCCCTTTAGCCTTTCTTTAGAGAAGAGAGCCCTAGCCTTCTCAATCTTTCCTGAAAGGTATAACCTCTCAGTTTTGGTATCATCCTGGGAAATGTTTGTTGCATCTTCTTCAGCGCCTCTACACCTTTTTTATAATATGATGAATAGAAGTGTTCACAGTATTTGCCCTTGTCCTTCTAGGTGGTAGAGGTCACGGGTTTGGAAGGTACTGTCAAAAGAGACTTGGTGCGCTGTGGCAGTTCATCTGTGCATCGGTGGCAGAGGGAGTGAATGTTGAAGGTGGTGGATGGGGTGCCAGTCAAGTGGGCTGCTTTGTTCTGGATGGTGTCGAGCTTCTTGAGTGTTGTTGGAGCTGCACCCATCTAGGCAAGTGGAGAGTATTCCATCACGCTCCTGACTTGTGCTTTTTAGATGGTGGACAGGCTTTGGGGAGTCAGGAGATGAGTGACCCGCCGCAGAATTCCTAGCCTCTGACCTGCTCTTGTAGCCATGATATTTCTATGGATACTCCAGTTCAGTTTCTGGTCAATGGTAACCCCCAGGATGTTGATAGTGGGGGATTCAGCGATGGTAATGCCGTTGAACATCAAGGGGAGATGGTTAGATTCTCTCTTGTTGGAGATGGTCATTGCCTTGCACTTGTGTGGTGCGAATGTAACTTGCCACTTATCAGCCCAAGCCTGGATATTGTCCAGGCCTTGCTGCATTTCTACACGGACTGCTTCAGTATCGGATGAGTTGTGATTGGTGATGAATAGTATCGATGCATTTAAGAGGAAGGTAGATCCACACATGAGGGAGAAAGGAATAGAAGAGTACGTTGATAGGATTAGATGAAGAGGGATAGGAGGAGGTTATCATAAACCAACTGCTATCTCTTACAGTGTCATATTCCTCTGCCTGTCCCTCTTACTTTCTGTGGTCCAGTGATAAAAGAGTAGATTTTTCTCCCCTCAGACAGGATGGTGATGGAAGTGGAGGCACAAGTGCAAAAAAAACACAAGGATGAAACTAGAACTGAGAGGTTATAACTATCAGAAAAGACTGCATAGGCTTCTCTAGAAAGAGAAAGCTGAGAGGTGACCTGATAGAGGACTTTAAGGTTATGAAAGGGTTTGATAGGATAGATGTGGAGAAACTGTTTTCACTTGTGGGGAAGGTCAGGAATATAAGGTAGTCACTAATAAATCCGATAAGGAATTCAGTTAGAACATGGAGTGGTTGAGGTGAATAGAATATATTCACTTCAAAAGAATACTTAATTGACTGTAAAGCGCTTTGGGATGTCCTGAGGTTGCAAAAGGTTCTATATAAATGCAGGTCTTTGATGGCATCTTTAAGAGGGGTTCCTGTGCCCCGGGAATCTGTTCCATAGGTCCTGCTGTCCTGCAGGAGGAAATTAAACATAGGGAATAAAATTCCTTCTCCGCTTATAGTGCTTAACTCATAAAAATAGACAAGGCCGCCTAGCATTAAAATACAGCAACGTCGACAAAGATTTAAGAGCAATGTAGATAAACACATGCAGGAGAAAGGGTAGAAGGGTATGTTGATAAGTGAGGTTGGAGGAGGCTCATGTGGAGCATAAACACAGATAGGGAATGGCCTGTTCCTCTGCGGTAAATTCAATGTAATCCAACCGAACCAGCACACAATCCTGGCAACTTCATGCCACTCCTGATGCCTCATTGCTCATTGGATGTAAAGTCACTGAGTGACAGAGTGAGCCTGCCTTTGTGATGGGTTTCTGTTTAAATTGCTGACAGCTATATGTCCCAGCTGGTCCTGCTCATGGGACCAGCATAAGGAAAGCAGTCACTGACTCAGCTTCTTTCATTCCCTGCTGCCAAGCTCCCTCCCCCAGCTGAGATTGGGAATACCCAGTTAAATTAAGCTGTGAGTCAAATAATAACAGATTTGTCAACTTTTTTTTTGTTGAAGCTGCCTATTTTAATTCTATGCAGCCTTGTCCGTTTTAATGAGCTATGCAATGTAAGCAGAAAGAGAATGTTATTCCCTATTTTTAATTTCCTCCGTAACTTTATTCTCCTACAGGACAGTAGGGCATGTGGAACAGAATCCCGGAGAAGGAATTTGATTTTGGGGCACAAAATTCCTTCTGAAAAACTATCTGAAACAAAGAATGTGTATTTATATAGCGCCTTTCACAATCCCAGGACCTCCCAATGAAACACTTTTTTTGGAGTGCAGTCACTGTTGTCATGTAGGAAAACACAGCAGCCAATACGTGCACAGCAAGCTCCCACAAACAGCAATGATCAGATAACCTATGTTAGATTACAGAATCACAGAATCGTTACAGTGCAGAAGGAGGCCATTCAGCCCATCGTGTCCACACTGGCTCTCTGAAAGAGCAATTCCCTCAGTTCCATTCTTCTGCCTTCTCCCCGCAACGCTGCACATACTTCCTTTTCATATAACTGTCTAATTCCCTTTTGAATGCTTCACTTGAACCTGCCTCCACCACGTTCTCAGGCAGCGCATTCCAGACCTTAACCACTCGCTGGGTGAAAAAGTATTTCTCATGTCACTTTTGCTTCTCTTACCAAATACTTGAAATCTGTGCCCTCTCATTCTCGATCCTTTCACAAGTGGGAACAGTTTCTCTCTGTCTGCTCCGTCCAGATCACTCATGATTTTGAATCCCTCTATCAAATCATCTCTCAGCCTTCTCTTCTCCAAGGAAAACAGTCCTAACTTCTCCAATCTATCTTCATAACTGAAATTCCTCATTCCTGGAACCATTCTCGTGAATCTTTTCTGTACTCTCTCAATGTCTTTCCTAAAGTGCGGCGCCCAGAACTGGATACAATACTCCAGCTGAGGCCGAACTAGTGTCTTATACAAATTCAACATAACTTCCTTTCTCTTGTACTCAATGCCCCTATTAATAAAGTACAGGATACTATATGCTTTATTAACTGCTCTCTCAACCTGCCCTGTCCCCTTAATTACTTTATGCACATACACATCCAGATCCCTCTGCTCCTGCACCCGCTTTAGAATTGTACCCTTTATTTTATATTGTCTCTTCATGTTCTTCCTACCAAAATGAATCACTTCACATTTCTCCACATTGAACTTCATCTGCCACCTGTCTGCCCATTCCACCAAATTGTCTGTGTCCTTTTGAAGTACTACACTCTCCTCCTTACAGTTCACATTGCTTCCAAGTTTCATATCATCTGCAAACTTTGAAATTGTGCCCTGTACACCAAGGTCTAGGTCATTAATATATATTGGGAAAAGCAAGGGTCCCAACACTGACCCCTGGGGAACTCCACTACAAACCTTCCTTCAGCCCGACAAACATCCATTAACCACTACTCTTTGTTTCCTGTCACTCAGCCAATTTCATATCCATGTTGCTACCATCCCTTTTATTCCATGAGCTACAAGTTTGTTCACAAGTCTGTTGTGGGGCACTGTATCAAATGCCTTTTGAAAGTTCATGTACACATCATCAACAGCATTGCCCTCATCAACCATCACTGTTACCTCCTCAAAAAACTCCAGCAAGTTAGTTAAACATGATTTTCCCTGAACAAACTCATGATGGCTTTCCCTAATTAACTCACATTTGTCCATGTGACTATTGATTTTGTCCTGAATGATTTTTTCTAGAAGTTTTTCCCACCACTGAAGTTAAACTAACTGATCTGCAGTTGCTGGGCTTATCCTTACACCTTTTTTTTAAAACAAGGGTGTAACATTTGCAATTCTCCAGTCCTTTGGAATTACCCCCAAGTCTAAAGAAGACTGAAACATTATGGCCAGTGCCTGTGCAATTTCTACCCTCACTTCCCTCAGTATCCTTGGATGCATCTCATCTGATCCTGGTGTCTTATCAACTTTAAGTACAGACAGCCTATCTAATACTTCCTCTTTATCAATTTTAAACCCCTCTAGTTCTGACTTACAACATTGCCTGGGTTGCATCTTCTTCCTTGGTAAAAACAGATGCAAAGTATTCATTTAATACCTCAGCTATGCCCTCTGCCTCCATGTGTAAATCTCTAATCAGCCCCACTCCTCCTTTTACCACCCTTTTACTATTTATATGCCTATAGAAAACTTTGGGATTTCCTTTAATGCTAGCTGCCAGTCTCTTTTCATGTTCTCTTTTTGCTTCTAGTATTTGCTTTTTCACTTCCCCTCTGGACCTTTTATATTCAGCCTGATTCTCAATTGTATTTTTTACCTGGCATCTGTCATAAACACACTTTTTCTTCTTTATCTTAATCTCTGGATTTGTTTGCCGTACTTTTCCCCTTCAAGGGATCCGAACTATCTCTTCTTTGAAGGTAGCCCATTATTCATCTATCGGTTTTCCTGCCAACTTTTGACTCCAATTTATTCGCCCCAGCTCCATTCTTACCCCATTGAAGTTGGCTTTCCCTCAGTTAATTATTCTTAACCTGGATTCTTCTTTGTCCTTTTCCATAGTCAGCCTAAACATTATGTTACTGTGATCACTATCCCCTAAATTCACTCCTACAGATACTTGATCCACTTGGCCCACCTCATTCCCAAGAACCAGGTCTAACAGTGCCTCCTTTCTCGTTGGACTAGCAACACACTGCTGTAGAAAATTTTCCTGAACACACTCGACGAGTTCTTGTCCCTCACTACCCTTTACACTATTATTATCCCAGTCTAAGTTTGGATAACTACCCTGTAATTTTTGCACCTCTCTGTAATTTCCTTGCAAATTTGTTCCTCCTCTACCTTCCCACTAGCTGGTGGCCAATAGACAACACCGAGCAATGTAACTGCACCTTTTTTGTTCCTTCGCTCCAGCCAAATTGATTCTGTCCTCCACCCCTATGGGACATCCTTTTTCACCAGCACTGCAATGCCCTCCTTAATCAATACCGACACCCCTCCCCCCTTTTTTTTTTACCTTTCCTCTCTTTTCTCAACACCTTATATACGGGAATATTTAACACCCAGACCTGCCCTTCTTTGAGCCAAGTCTCCGTTATAGCCACAACATCATATTTCCACATGGCAATCTGTGCCTGTAATTCACCACTCTTATTAATCACAGTCCATGCATTCACATACATGCACATTAACCCTGATTCAGAATTTATTACATTCTCCATTACTCTGAACCACCTAATAACTTGCTATTCCCTACTCTCGTGCGATCTATCTCCTATACTATTCTGTGCTCCTTGGTATTCCTCTCTGATACTTGCTCCTGGTTTCCACACTCCTGACAAATTACTAGTTTTGCTTCCCTCCAATCTGAGCTCCCTCTCAGGTTCCCATCCCCCTGACAATTTAGCTTAAACCCTCCCCAACAGCATCAGCAAATCTCTCTGCGAGGATAATTGTCCCAGGCCTGCTAAGATGCAACCTGTCCATCATGTACAGATCCCACCTGCCCCAGAACCGGTCCCAATGTCTTAGAAATCTGATGCCCTCCCTCCTACGCCAGTTCTCCAGCCACGTGTTCAATCGCTCAATTCTCCTATTCCTATGCTCACTTGCACGTGGGACTGGGAGTAATCCTGAGATTACTGTTTTTGATGTCATGCTTTTTAATCTCCTTCCTAGCTTCCTAAAATCTGCTTTCAAGACCTCATCCCCCTTCCTACCTATGTCATTGGTACCAATGTGGACCATAACCTCTGGCTGTTCACCCTCCCCCAGAAGAATGTACTGCAGCCGCTCTGTGGCATCCTTCAGCCTGGCGAAGGAGGCAACACACCATCCTGGAGTCACGTTTAGTGCCGCAGAAATGCCTGTCTGTTCCTCCAACCAACGAATCCCCTATCACTACTGCTCTTCTACTCTTCTTCCTCCCCTCATGTGCAGCTGAGCCACCTGTGGTGCCACGAACCTGGCTCTGACTGCACTCCTCTGAGGAGCCATCACCCTCATCAGTATCCAAAACAGAAAACTGATTAGCGAGTGAGATTGTCTCAGGGGACTCCTGCACTACCTGCCTGGTTCTCTTAAACTGCCTGGTGGTCACCCATTCACTATCTGCCTGCATGCTCCTAACCTGCGATGTGACTACCTCCCGTAGTCCTCTGCCTCGCAGATGCACAGCAGTGAATCCAGCGGCCGCTCGAGTTCCGAAACCCGGAGCTCAAGCTTCTGCATCTGTTGACACTTCCCGCAGATGTGTTTGTCTATGACACATGGTGTGTCCATGACTTCCCACATGCCACATGCTATACCATCCACTCGGCAGAGCTGCCCTGCCACACCTTGACTTTACAGACTATTTATTATAAGTAGTATAGCTTACCAAGAACCCACCAAACAGCTCCTTCCACTGCACTGAAGCAAGAACTAAATACTGGAGGGTTAAAAAATGTAGGGAAAAAAAGTAGAAAGATGGAGCACCTCCTTCCCCCCTTTACCAAACTCGCCACTCACCAAACTCAAATCTCCACACTCAGCTTGCAATCTGCACAGTTGTTGGTTGCAGGATAAATAGTGTCCCAGGCCAATAGGGGAACTGCCCTGCCCCCCTTCAAAATAATGCTGTGCATCCACCTGAGAGGGCAGATGGGTTAAATGTTTAATGTCTCACCCGAAAGACAGCAATTGTGTTTTCAGAGCTGGTAAAAGAAGGAAATTAGTGTTCCCATGGGAATATTTCTGTGATAGAGTAATCATCCATGGTGGATAGGGTTTGATGGGCCAAATAGCCTTTTATCATAGAATATTACAAGATCTTTCTCAAGATGTGGACATAAGCTGGCAAGGCTGGCAATATTTTGCCTATACTGAGTTATCCTTGAGAAGGTGGTGGTGATGAACTACCTTCTTGAGCCATTGCAACCCATGTGGTGAAGCTGCTCCCTCAGTGATCTTAAGTAAGGAGTTCCAGGATTGTGAGCCAGAGGCGTTGAAAGAATAGCCTCTATACGTCCAACATGGGGTGGTGTGTGAGTTGGAGGGGAACCTGGAGAATTTGCCTGCTCTCCATGTCATTCTAGGTGGTGGAGGTCATGGGTTTGGAAGGAGTCTTGGTGAGTTGTATCCTGTGAATAGTACCCACCACTGTAAATCCGCACTCCTCCAATTCTGGCCCTTTGCACATTCCACATTGTAATCGCTCCACCATTGATTGCCGTGCCTTCAGCTGCCAAGGCCCTAAGCTCTGGAATTCCCTCCCTAAATCTCTCCGTCTCTCTACCGCACTCTCCTCCTTTAAGATGCTCCTTAAAACCTGCCTCTCTACCCTAATATCTCTTTATGTGGCTTGTTG
Source organism: Heterodontus francisci (assembly GCF_036365525.1). Classification (NCBI taxonomy): domain Eukaryota; kingdom Metazoa; phylum Chordata; class Chondrichthyes; order Heterodontiformes; family Heterodontidae; genus Heterodontus; species Heterodontus francisci. Next base: position 210,455,513 of record NC_090372.1, on the reverse strand, counting down.
TCAAATTTTGCTTGCTAACTTTCCTGTGAAGTGGCTTTGGACCTCTTACCACGAAAAAGATGCTGCACAAATGCAGATGGTTGTTGTTGCTTCCATTGTGCATCGGTGGTGGAGGGAGTGAATGTTGAAGATGGTGAATGGGGAACCAATCAAGCGGGCTGCTTTGTCCTGGATGGCATCAAGCTTCTTGAGTGTTGTTGGAGCTGCACCCATCCAGGCAAGCTCTACCATTTTAACTTACAGTTCTACTGTTTTGACGTAATCTTCTCCTTTTCTCTGTTGCAGGATTTATACTATGTGTCCGTGAAGGCTCTCTACACAGTTGGTTACAGCACCTCCCTGGTTTCCCTCGTAATTGCTATGATTATACTCTGTCGCTTTAGGTACGTCTTTTAAGTAAAAATGGACTCCTCCCCCCTCTAGGTGGCAACTCTGGGCTTACCTATTCCTGGAGGTTTTGAGATATGATCTCCCATTATCCGCCCCATGCGCTCCTGCCATTGGTTGCCCAAAGCGTCAATCCTTGCAGCTCCCCACCTTCCCCACAACCGATTGGAAGTGAACAGACTCTCATTGCTGATTGGATGATTCTTGACTGTCAGTCAAACAGTCTCCGCCCATCTCTATTATTTTTATAATTAATAAACTGAATTGCGCAAAGCCAAATGGAAAACAAAAGCTTTTCTTTTTGATGTTCCTGTGACTTTATCTGCTCATTTGCTGGCAGCAGTGTCCAGGAGATTAACCTTCAATTCCTGGAGACTCTGGGATAATCCTGGAGGATTGGGATTGCTAATCCCCCAAAAAAATGATACGTAAAATTTCTAGGAAGGAAGGAATGTGTTCCTCAGCAACCTTTTCCTTGTTCCCCCATGGTTCTATCTACGTACAGCAGTGGAGACCTCACCACTGCCAGAGATGGGCTCAGTTTAGCATCTCATCTGAAAGACGACACCTCCAACAGAGCAGCACTCCCTCAGCACTGACCAGGGTTTGGAGTGGGACCAGACCCCTCACAGTCTTCAGAGGTCAAAGTGCAGCCACTAAGCCAAGGTTGACACTCCAGGAAACCTGCAATAAAAGAAGACGGTTAAGAAGGATGCTTAGAATCATAGAATCTTACAGCACAGAAGGAGGCCATTAGGCCCATCATGTCTGAGTTGGCCCTTTGAAAGAGCTACCCAATTAGTCCCACTCCCCTGATTTTCCCCCCAGCCCTGCAAATTTTCTCTCCTTCAAGAGTTTGTCCAATTCCCTCTGAAAGTTATTGCTGAGAATCAGTGTGATTTAGATAAATCATTGTTCATTTTGCAAATTCAGTCTGAAACATTAAAATTTCATGCACTGCATGGGAAGAAGGGCTGAACTTTAGATACAAAGCAGGGGCACCCTCTGCTGGTGTCAGGCATGTATAAATCCACATGAATACACGATGATCCCGGTCTTGTGAACACAAACAAAAGAAAAATCTCCTGGGTATGTTTTCAATTTCTTTGGACGCTTCTGTTTATTAAATAAGATGTGAGGATGTAACCAATCATTCAAAAAGAAATACGTAGACACACAGGGCAGAAACATCTGCTTCATTCCCGCAGCCCCAGTGTCCCCTGCTGCTCTGTCTTCCTTTTTTGAAGAGATTGACCCTGCGCTGGGGATGGTTTCAGGCAGAGCAGCGATCGACTTAAGCCCCTTTATTATGTTAAAGAAGTGCTGCAAGTTCACACTGTTGTGCTGAAACCATTTAGCATCAGCTTCCCTGCCCACATTCAGCCTCAAGTCCTCGCGCACTGCGACCCCGTCTTAGCAGGATATTCGCCTTTGTGTGGCATCACGCCCACTTTGAACCCAGCACGCCGGCTGATAGTGGGAATGAAAGCTCGGCGCCAGGGTTCTGAGGAACTCTCAGGAGGTAAATAGAGCAAGGGAACGAAGAGATGTAAGGATGAGTGGCTGTAGCCCAGGATACTCCCAGGCTTGATCCTGAGATGGTTCTGGGCCAGCCATTCCCAGCAGAGTGGCAATAGGGAGTGCAGCAACAGGCCTTGGCACCTTAGATTCCGACTGCCACCTGGCGAGGGTTGCTGGTAAAAGGCGATGTTGTGCATGGTGGAATAGCCTACTGACTCTCCCTAGGCCTGAAGGGTAACAGTACGTCAACTCTCAGCACAGGAGGTAGTTAGGGGAAGTTGAGGACAGTAGAAAAAGTCATGCTGCTAAAGGCACTGATCTTCCTGAAGCAAAACGTACCGGACAGCACGCTGGTTTGTTAGCATGATCTGGCCTCCAGGCCATTTTTGATCAGGGAGGAACGGGTGAGGTGGGGGGCAGGGATGGAGAGGGGGGTTGCGGTGGTGATGGTTACCCTCCTGCAAGTGACGGGTAACCTCTGAGGCCAATTAAAGGGCCTGTTAAGGGCACTCTGCACACGCCGACTGGAATTTTCCAGCTGACGTGTGGCCCCCCACTGAGGCTGAAACACAGGTCAGGGAAGGAGGCAACCTCCTGCCTGCAGACTGGGGATTGGGGGGGGTTAACCCACTGCTCCAGCCTACATGGAAAGGACTACCCCCACCCTGCACTCACCATTGCCATAGGGCCACAGCTCTGGCTGCTGACCATCCAGTGGAGGGGTTTACCCCTTCATGATCACACTCTGGCAGTTCTGCCCTTTTTTGATTTTAAATATTTGTAAAGGCCCTACAGAAACCACCTCCATCTTGAGACACTGCTCCCAACTCTGACAGTCAGGCTGCTGATCTTCCAGTGCTGGAGGGTCTCCTATTGGCCCTCCAGCCTCAGGAGTCCGCCTGCCATCCCTGATTGGACGGGGCTCCCGGAAGTGGCCACCTCCTCGAAAATCGCCCTCTGGGTCCCGAAACTGTCATGCGTGGGTTCCCAACCCACATTTCCTCCCAACTGCTGTACTGGGACCCGCAAACGAAAATCCAGCCCCTTATATCAAAATTGGTAGCCCTGACAATGTTATCAAGTACACTATTAACCTCCCTTTGTCCTCATTTCCCTAATTCCCTTCCCTCTACCATCCACTAGAAACCTTCAACCACTCCTGGACTCCCTCCTGCAGCATCTCTTGTCGCATCACTTCCTCCCCTGCTTTCAAGAATCTCCTTTGAACACTGGGAGTTCCCACCCTGCCTCTACTCCCTCCTGACCCTCTTTCCAAAATTCCTCCTCTCCTTATCCAACATGTATCAATGTGCATGATGAACACATGTCCCTGTGTCCTGATTGGATAGAACCTCTCTCCATTCTGCATGTGGCAATGGAGGCTTCCTCACCATTGCAGAGCTCTTCTGCCATTCCTGTGTCCTGTCTCATTAACTCTCCTGTCTTTCAGAAAGCTACACTGTACTCGCAACTACATTCACATGAATTTATTCGTCTCCTTTATCCTCCGGGCGATATCAGTCTTCATCAAAGACGCTATTCTGTACTCTGAGGACGAAATCACCCACTGTTCCATCACTACTGTGAGTAAAAGCAGCTTCAGGTTTGAGTCCGGAGGTAGGGGGCTTGCTTCTGGTGAATTAAACCAGGGGGATAACTAGGAGGCGAGGAATTGAGCTGAATGTGAATTGAGAAAGTTGCCATTCCTTCTTCGTCACCGAGTCAAAATCCTGCAACTCTCTTCCCAACTTCACTGTGGGAGAACCTTCACCACACAGACTTCAGCAGTTCAAGGACCTTCTCAAGGGCAATTAGGGATGGGCAATAAATGCTGGCCTCGCCAGCGACGCCCACATCTCGAAAATTTGTTTTTTTTTTAAACCTGGCTCACTAAACGAGCTCCATTCAAAGTCTATACATGTACAAGGATATATTGGCTTTGGAGAGGGTGCAGTGCAGATTTGCCAGAAAGATATAAGGGCACAATGTGCTAAATCATGAGAACAGATTGCACAGACTAGGCATGTATTCTGTCAAGTATGGAAGATTATGGGGTGATCTAATTGCGGTGTTTAAGATGATTACGTTGATTTGATAGGAGAGATAGAGAGAAACTATTTCCTCTGATGCAGGGAATCCAGAACAAAAGGGAATAAATTTAAAATTAGAGCTGGGCTATTCAGAGGGTTACAGAACCAAAGCGGGTAGATGGGAATAAGATGCAGATCTGCCATGACCTCATTGACTGGAGGAACATGCTCAAAAAAAGAAAGGCTTGCATTGATGTAGCATCTTTCATGACCACAGGACGTCCCAATGAATTACTTTTAAAGTGTAGTCACTGTTTTAAGAGAGGAAATGAGGGGCTTAATGGCCTCTTCCTATTCCTAATGTTTCTATAATTCCACCGTGCTCTCCTCTTCCAGTCCACCATCTGATGAAAAGGGTAACTGCTGTCTCCAATCTCCCGAAGACGAGCCTTGGTTGGCCCAAAGAGCAAATTGGAAAGTCAGATGGCTGCCGCGCACAGATTTTCCCACTTTTAATTTAAGCGGTCAGATAATAAGGGTCAGTGTGTGCCCAAACTTGCAAACGCCACAACCTGCAGTCAAGGATTGAGACTGTTACTCTGTGAGGGTGAGTCTGGGGGCAAATATTTGCCAGTTACACTCAGCAGGGAGATCTTGATTCTACGAGGAGGGTGAGGTGGCTGAATAAGATACCAGTTACAATAAGTGGACAAATCGAGGTTATACCGAAGAAAGGAAATCTGAGTTAGACTGGGCAGGTGGACCTGAGTTATACCAAGCAGGTTGGCTACTGGTATAGTGGATGGGTGGATTCAAGTCAAAACTGGGTGTGTAGAACCCACAGTACAAATTCAGCCGTGATACCGCCTCAGATGTAATGGCAACAGCCACTTTCCCTAAGAAGACTGAGCATCTTCTTTTTAAGGGAGTGGACTCCTTCTACCTTGTATCTACTTAGAGGATTGTATAACCCACAAGACTAACATTTGCACATCTTAGTGACCCAGACCGAATATTGGTGTCTGTCGCACATGGTCCTAAAAGGGATAGACCAGGGTACTTTCTAAGTAGTGAAAAGCTAGAAGCCTGAGGTCCAAAGACTCTTGGAGTCCAGGTATATAGATAATTAAAATGTCATGAACTTGTACAGAAAATAATCAAAAAAGCTTTATATCTTGAATACAAGGAGGTAGAAGTCATACTTCAGCTAAAAGCCCTGGTTAGACCACACCTGGAGTTACTGTGAGCAGTTTTGGGCACCACACCTTAGGAAGGATAGTATTGGCCTTGGAGTAATTGCAGTGTAGATTTAGCAGAATTCTACCTGGACTCCAAGGCCATTATGAGGAGAGATTGCACAAGCTAGGGTTGTACTGCCTGGAATTTAGAAGATTAAGGGGTGATTTGATCAATGTTTTCAAGATATTGAGGGAAACAGATGGGGTAGATTGGGAGAAACTTTCTCTGCTAGGTGGGGAGTCCAGGACTCGGGGGCATGTTCTAACAATTAGAGCCAGACCTTTCAGGAGTTAAATTAGGAAACACTTCTTCACACAAATTGGGGTAGGGGTTTGGAATTCTGTTCTGAAAATGGCAATTGATGCTGGATCAATTGTTAATTTTAAATCTTGGATTGATAGATTTTTGTTAACCGAAGGTATTAAAGGATATGGGGCAAAGGCTGGTATATGGAGTTAGGTCGCAGATCAACCATGTTCTCGCGGAATGGCACGGAACAGGCTCAAGGGGATGAATGGCTTCCTCCTGTTCCTATGTGGTCTGGTGTCTCTCCAATGTTTTCGAAGGTGGACTGAGAAGAAGCTTGGGTGCAATGAGACCTAATGTAAATTAATAAGCTTCTGCGTTTCACCATAAGGTGAGCGTGCAGAACAAGGTTTTAATTGGACTGTCTTCATTCAATTAACTTCTACCTAGTAATATCCATTGGTCATCTTACTTCTCTTAAAGAAATAACTAGGTAAAAGAACACCAAGGTCCAATTGGTTCACCTTCTATCATAATGCAGATGTTGACTAAGCCCAGCTATCAATCTCCATCGATTGATCTACACTTCCTCCCTTGATTCTAGTTCCACGTTTTGGTGTAAAACCTCAGGGTTTTCCCTCTTTTAAAAACCTAACTAACTGACCTCTCAACAACTTGTATTTATATAGCGCCTTTAATATAGGAAAACGTCCTAAGGCACTTCACAGGAGCATTACCAAACAAAACACCAAGTCACATAAGGACATATTAGAACGTGTGTCCAAATGCTTGGTCAATGAGGTAGGTTATAAGAAATGGCTTAAAGGGGAAGAGACAGGTGGAAAGGCAGAGAGGTTTAGGGGGGGAATTCCAGGACTTAGGGCCAAGACAGTTGAAAGCATGGCCACTGTGTGTCAGCCATGGGGGTTGGAGGGGGGGGGGTGGTGGAGGGGGGAGGAGGGAAGGTTTTGCCTGCAGAATCTGAATTCCATTCTCTCCCTTTTGTGAGCGCGGGGGAGAAAAGTTGATGAGGGGAAAAATATCAGGATGGAAAATAATGAAAAGGCAACACAGAGCTAGACCAGGAATGAATGATGGGGGTTTAGATGGGGAGTGGGGGGGCGTGTGACTGGTGTTTGGTCAAAAGTTTGTGGGTTCAATTCCCACTCAGGACTTAAGTACAAAAATCAAGGCTAGCGCTCCTGTGCAGTAATGAGGGAGTGCTATAGTGTCAGAGGTGCTGTCTTTTGGCTGAGATATTAAACTGAGGCCCCATCGGCCCTCTTAGGTAGACGTGAAGATCCCATGGCGCTATTTTGAAATACAGGGGAGTTATCCTTGGTGTCCTGGCAAATATTAATCCTGCAATCAACGTCACAAAAAACAGACTATCAGGTCATTGTCACCTTGCTGTTTGTAGGAGCTTGCTATTTGTAAATTGGCTGCCATGTTTCCTACATTACAACAGTGATTACACTTCAAAATTACTTCATCCAGTGGCCGTAAAAGGCACTACATAAATGCAAGCTTTTTCTTTAAATGATGGAGCAATGAAAATTGAGGAAGGCATGAGGCAAGAATTGGAGGAGCGCAGAGATCTCAAAGGGTGGTAGGGCTTCAGGAAGTTACAGAGACATGACGAAAAAGGATTGGAATTTTAAAATGAGCCATTACAGGAGCACAGGGGTGATGGGTGAATGGAACGGTGTGAGGGGGTATCTGTTCTGCAGTTTACTGTCCAACAAGAAGTTGGCATTTGGTTTCTAGACCTATCCCTCTCTGGGTGGGGAGTGGGGTGTTGGCTGGAAGAACAAATAGTCGAGACTGGGACCACGTTCTCCCTCCATCCCTGAAACTTTCTTCATGCGCAGCTCAGTAGGAAAGGACGGTCCCAGCCTTTATGGTGTGAGTGTTTGCTGGGAGTGCCTGAGATGAGGTCATGTCCCCGCTATGATAAAAGAGTCTCTGATTGCTTTCAGGTCCAATGCAAAGCTATGATGGTCTTCTTCCATTATTGTGTGATGTCCAACTACTTCTGGCTATTCATTGAAGGACTCTATCTCTTCACCCTGCTTGTCGAGACCTTCTTCCCTGAGCGCAGATACTTCTACTGGTACATCCTTATAGGCTGGGGTGAGTTTTTGCTGGCAATCTCTATGGAAGACAGCTAATTCACCTGCTGAGCATCGCAAGGCTCACCATAATGACATTAGCAATGATTTCGTTATGTTGTTTGGCAGAGGAAAAGGTGGAAAAAATTTGAATATTCCCATATTTAAATAACATTTCTGCATTTAATAGGAAACGTTGATTATAAATGTTGCCACTTACTTAGGAATTGCTAGGTGAAAAACCAGCATGCTAGCACAAGGTTATCAAATCTCACCTATCAGGAAAGATTGGATAGGCTGGGGCTCTTTTCTCTAGAAAAGAGAAGGCAGAGGGGTGACCTGATAGAGGTCTTTAAGATTATGAAGTGAGTTAATGGGGTAGATGTAGAGAAGATGTTTCCACTTGCAGGGCAGACCAGGGCTATAAATATAAGGTAGTCACTAATAAATCCAATCGGGATTTCAGGAGACATTCTTTACCCAGAGTGTGGTGAGAATGAGGCGAATGGCGTAGATGTATTTAAGGAGATGCAATAAAGAGGGAGAAATGAATAGAAAGATATGCAGATACGGTTAGATGAAGTCGAGTGGGTGAAGGTCTGTGTGGATCATTCAAACTGGCATAAACATGTTGGGTTGAATGGACTCTTTCTGTGCTGTGTATATACTATGGAGTATTATATAATAGTTCACCTTCTACCATCCTGTTAAGGATACATCGATAATTGTTGACTGAACAAAGTAATCAATCTCCATCAATTAGTCTACAATAGACCCAGAAAAGTGATTTGGACTCGGGAACTGGAGCTATGGTGTTGGAATTTGCAGAGGATAATAAATTGGGGGATGAAGAACATGAAGGACATAAGAAATAGGAGCAGGGGTAGACAATACAGACCCTCGCGCCTGCTCCACCTTTCAATACAATCACGGCTGATCTTATGCCTCAACTCAATTTTCCCGCCAGCTCCTCATATTCCCTGATTCCCCGAGAGACCAAAAATCAGTCTATCTCAGCCTTAAATACATTCAATGATGGAGTGTTCACAACCTTCTGGGGTGGAGAATTCCAAAGATTCACAACCCTCTGAGTGAAGAAATTTCTCCTCATCTCAGTCCTAAATGATCAGCCCCTTTATCCTGAGACTGTGCCTTTGTGTTCTAGATTCCCCAGCCAGGGGAAACAGCTTCTCAGTGTCTACCTGTCAAATGCCTTCAAGAACTTCAGAAAGTATGCCCCAATGTACTCAACCTTTCATCATAGGACAACCCTCTCATCCCAGGGACCAATCTAGTGAACCTTCGCTGTACCACCTCCAAGGCGTGCATATCCTTCCATAAATATGGAGAGCAAAACTGCACACGGTATTCCAGGTGTGATCGCAGCAAAGCCTGTACAATTGTAGCAAGACTTCTTTATTCTTGTACTCCAATCCCCTTTCAATAAAGGCCAACATACCAGTTGCCTTCCTAATTGCTTGCTGTACCTGAATGCCAATGTTTCTGTGTTCCTTGTATGAGAGGGACTGCATTAAATCCAGGAGGACATAAACAGGTTTGCAAAGTGAGTGGATGAATGGCCAATTAAATTCAATTCAATAACTACAAAGTGGGAGGTGCCAACTTTTCAGCAGGGAGGCCGTGGGCTAGAAATTCGATTCTGTGGCACTTGGGTTTTCAGCGCAACAGCTGCCATTTTGTGTCCAAAATCCATGACGTGCACATGCAATTCTGGTGTGGTCAGTGCAAGATGCCATTTTTATGAAATGAAATGAAAATGAAGCGTTGTTTACCGATTCCAGAAGCAGGCATTAGGCCATTAACATATGTAAATATGAGGCCTAATACCTGCTTCTGCTCCTTCTGGCAACTTTGCTGTGTATCCAAGGCAGTCATCACTAGTGCTGAACGCCTGCTGAAAAAGTAAGGCTAAACAGCACAAAAATGGAAAAACGGTTAGAACTCATTGACCTCCTAGATCTCTGTCCTCACCTCCGACTCCAATCTCCAGGCACCAACCGTGCATCCTCCCCCAGTCTCCTCCTAACCCCGATCTCCTACCCACCTCCGCCACCCTCCCAACAATACGGCAGACCCCTGCTATGTTTTTTCCCGACCTCCGATTCTCCACCTGTGGCTGAGGCACCCAAAAATTGGATGCTTCTGAAATTTCTGGGCCTGTATTCCTTGGAAGGTAAGAAAGTAAATAGAGTAAAAGAGCAAAAGGATCTGTTGAAGAAATAACATAAATTACCAAAAGTAGCAATGCAGCTTAATAAGGTCATTAAAAAAATATAAACAATGTATTGAAACGTCCCTTCTCTAATATTAGCTGCAATATCCCTTCTAATGACACCCTCCTGTCTCCTGTAACGTTCCGTCTAAGGTTCTCCCATTCCTTACCAGCTTTTACTGATTGTCCCAGTATCATTGCACTAGGGACATTGATCTGGTGAAAGTGAGTAATCCCAGAAATGACGGGTTAAAATCTTGCCTCAAATAGGGGAGAGGCAAAGCTCAGCAGAACAACACCATTTCTTTTCTCTCATTTCACATTTCAATGGAACCAATGTTTTGAAACAACAGCGGATGCTGGAAATCGGAAATCAAAACAGAAAGTTCTGGAAATGCTCAGCAGGTCAGGCAGCTTCTGTGGAGAGAGAAACAGAGTTAACATGTCAGGTCTGAAAAAAGTTAGAGATGTAACGGGTTTTAAGCAAATACAGAGGCAGACAAAGGGGAGGAGTGGAAAGAGCAGAAGGGAAGATCTGTGATCAGGTGGAAGGCGGGGGAGATTAAGTAACAAAAGGGATGATGGTGCAAGGCGAAAAGGAGTGGCAATGGAACAAGAGATGGGTCTAGAGGAGGTGTAAATAGCACAATGATGAATAGCTGCTGTCTGAAAACAAAAAAAGACAAGAAAAAGCAAAAGGAAACAGAATGGGGACCGAGATTGTGATCTGAAATTGTTGAACTCAATGTTGAGTCCAGAAGACTGTAAAGTGCCCAACGGAAAGATGAGATGCCGTTCCTCGAGTTTGGGTTAAGCTTCATCGGAATACTGCAGGAGGCTGAGGACAGAGAGGTCAGCGTGAGATCAAGGTGGAGAATTAAAATGACAGGCGACCGGATGCCCGGGTCACGCTTGCGGACTGAACGGAGGTGTTTCACAGAGCAGTCACCCAGTTTTGACTCCCCAGTGTAGAGGAGAATTTATTGTGAGCGGCGAGCACAGTATACTAATTTGGAAGAAGTAAATTGTTTTTTTTACCCTGAAGGAGTGTTTGGGGCCTTGGACAGTGAGGAAAGAGGAGGTAAAAGGTCAGGGAAACAGCAAGTGCTGGAAATACTCAGCAGATCTGGCAGCATCTGTGGAGAGAGAAACAGAGTTAACATTTCAGGTCTGTGACCTGTCATCAGGTCAGAATTAAGTATTGGGAAAACTGAAGCCATTGTTCTCAGTCCTTGCTCCAAACTCTGTTCCGTAGCTACAGACTCCATCCCTCTCCCTAGCAACTGTCTGAGATTAAATCTGACTTTCATAATCTTGGCGTCACATTTGACCCCGAGATGAGCTTCTGACGACATATTCGTGACATCACTAAGACTGCCTATTTCCACCTCCATAACATACAATAGAATCATAGAAAGTTTACGGCACAGAAAGAAGCCACTTGGCCCATCGTGTCTGTGCTGGCCGAGAAACAAGCCACCGAGCCTAACCCCACCTTCTAGCGTTTGGTCTGTAGCCCTGCAGATTACGGCACTTGAGATGCACATCCAGACTCCTTTTGAATGAGTTGAGGGTTTCTGTCTCTCCTACCATTTCAGGCAGTGAGTTCCAGATGCCCACCACCCTCTGAGTGAAAAAACTTTACCTCATCTCCCCTCTAATCTTTCTACCAATCACTTTAAATCTATGGCCCACCATCTGACTCCATCCCTGCCCTTGCCAATCTGCTGCTGAAACCCTCATTCATGCCTTTGTTACCTCATGACTTGACTATTCCAACGCACTGCTGGCTGGTCTCCCACATTCTACCCTCTTGTCAACTTGAGGTCATTAAAAATTCTGCTGCCCATGCCTTAACATGCACCAAGTCCCAGTCCCCTATCACCCCTGTGCTCACTGACCTACTTTAGCTCCCGGTCAAGCAATGGCTTGATTTTAAAATTCTCCATGGCCTCGCCTCTCCTTACCTCTGTGATCTCTTCCAGCCCACAACCCTCCGAGATAGCTGTCTCATCTAATTCTGGATTTTCAGCAAACTTGATTTTAATCTCTCCACCATTGGTGGCCGCATCTTCAGTTGCCCAGGTCCTAAGCTCTGGAATACCCTCCCTACACCTCTCTGCCTCTCTACCTCTTCACCTCACTTTCCTCCTTTAAGACACTCCTTAAAGCTTACCTTATTGGCCAAGCTTTTCGTCAGCTGACCTAAAATCTCTTTATGTAGCTCAGTGGCATATTTTGTTTTATAATGATCCTATGACATTTTATTATGTTAAACGTGCTATATAAATATTAGTTGTTGTTCCTGTTGTTGTTGCATCTCCTATGCTTGCATGGGAAGGCGCCTTGGGATGAGGAGGGGTGTTGGGGACGACTGAGGAGTGGACCAGGGTGTTACAGAGGGAACGGTCCCTGCAGAATGCTGAAAGGGGAAGGGAGGATGGTGGTATCACTCTGGAGGTGGTGGAAATGGCAGAGGATGATCTGTTCAATATGGAGGCTGGTGAGGTGAAGGATGAGGATTAGGGGAACCCGATCGTGGTTCTGGGAGGGGGGGGGGGGGGGGGAAGGGGTGAGAGCAGAAGTGTGTGAAATAGATCGGACACGGACGAGGGCCCTGTCAATCACAGGGGAGGTGGGCGGGGTATCCTGGGTTGTGGAAAAGGGAAAACATATCGGAAGCAGTAGGAGGGCAGTTTGCATTTTCCGAACAGATGCGACAGGGATGGAGAAACTGAGAGAATGGAATCGAGTCTTTACAAGATGTGAGGTGTGAGGAAGTGTCACTGTGGGAGTCCATGGGCTTATAGTGAATAATGGTTAATAGCCTATCCCCAGAAATGGAGATAGAGAAGTCAAGGAAGGGAGGGGAAGAGTTTGAGATGGAACATGTAAAGGTGAGAGAAGGGTGGAAATTGGAAACAAAGTCAATGAAATTTTCCAGTTCAGGGTGGGAGCAGGAAGGGGCACCATTACAGTCATCAATGTATCGGAAGAGAGATGAGGGAGAGGGTCTGGGTAGGGCTGGAAAAAGGAACGTTCCACCTATCCTGCAAAAAGGCAGGCATAGCCAGGACCCAGATGGGTTTCAGTAGCAACACCTTTTATTTGGAGGAAGTGAGTGGAGTTGAAGGAGAAGTTGTTCAATGTGAGAACAAGTTCAGCCAGGTGGAGGAGGGTGGCGGTGGATGGGGACTGGTTGGGCCTCTGTCCACGGAAGAAGCGAAGAGCCCTCAAACCGTCCTGGTGGGTGTTGGAGGTGTAAAGGGATTGGATGGGTAAAAGGATTCACTGTGTGGGGGGTAAGGTACCACCAAACACATCTTCCCCTCCCCTTTCAGCATTTCGAAGGAACCATTCTCTCTATTGCACCCTGGTCCAGTCCTCAGTCACCCCCAACACCCCTTTCTCATCCCGCAGTGTCTTCCTGTGCAAGCACCTGCCCTTTTACCTCCTCCCGTTTCACCTTTCAAGGCCCAAAACACTCCCTCCAGGTGATTCTATCACTTTCCTATTACTGTATTCACTGCTCACAATGCACGCACAGTGCGCTCGACATTTAAAAAATTCTTTCATGGGATGTTGGTATTGCTGGCAAGGCCAGCATTTATTGGGAACAGAGGAGGGCACCAGTAATTGGAGGTATTGGGGGAGGGAGCAGTAAATGGGGGGGGGGGGGGGATTGGAGGAGGGAGCAGTAAATGGAGGGATTGGGGGAGGGAGCAGTAAATGGGGGGGGGGGATTGGAGGAGGGAGCAGTAAATGGAGGGATTGGGGGAGGGAGCAGTAAATGGAGGGATTGGGGGAGGGAGCAGTAAATGGGGGGGATTGGGGGAGGGAGCTCCTGGTGGCGCTGCTGGGACTAAGACCTGCCGGCCCGACGATTGGCTGGCAGCTCAATGAGGTGGGACTTCCTCCCTCAAGTGGGCGGAAGTCCCGCCTTGGAACAATTAAAGCCCCGGGGACCCGGAAAATGCGGGACGGATCCCCGGGCCGGGCGGAAGCGGGTTCGCTACCAACTTTTACATCGGTGGCCGGCTCCCGTCCGCCCAATGTAAAATGCAGCCCCACTTGTGGGAGAGACCAAAACTAGGGGTGATTAATGTAATGGGCCAGTAACTAATAAATCCAGCAGGGAATTTAGAACAAACAGTCTCCAGCGAGTGGTGAGAATGTGGAACTCACTACCACAAGGAGTAGTTGAGGAGAATAGTTTGGATGCATTTAATGAGAAGCTTGATAAAGCCATGATGGAAAAAGCAATAGAAGGGTATGCTGATTGGGTGAGATAGAGTGGGAGGAAGTTCATGTGGAGCATAAATACCAACATGGACATGATGAACCGAATAGCCTGTTTTTCAGCTGTAAATTCTATGTAATTCTACGTAAAGATAAAAAGGTACCAAATATTTTGCACTCACAGCATCACAACAATTACTTTGAACTCACAATCTGTAGTTTGTGTGATGATGCCACTGGTTTCCAGGAATTGAATGCCAAAATCTAGGCTGACAATCCCGTGAGGGAGTGCTGCACTGTCGGAGGTGCCGCCTTTTAATGAGATGTTAAACTGAGTCCTCGTCTGCCCTCTCAGGTGGATGTAAAAGATCCCATGGCACTATTTTGAAGAAGAGCAGGGGAGTTCTCCCCGGTGTGCTCACCAATATTTATCCTCCAACCCACATCACAAAAAACAGATTATCTCATCATTATCGCATTGCTGTCTGTGGGAGCTTGCTGTGCGCATATTGATGCCCGTGTTTCCTGCATTACAACAGTGACTACACTTCAAAAATATTTGATTGGCTGTAAACCTCGTTGGGACGTCCAGTCGTCATGGAAGGTCCCACATAAATGCAAGTCTCAAACGATGCACTGAGGTGTGATGCAATTGGCCCACACCAGGTGGCAGCAGCTATCCACTCTGCTCTCCCCTCAGCCCAGTCCCTTCACCCGGAATAATGGAAAACTTCAGACATCAAAGAAAATGTATATGTATTCCGAGTGGAAAAACACATTTGTGTTTTTTTTAACAGGTACTCCCACCATTTGCGTCACTATTTGGACAGTGCTGAGGCTTCACTTTGATGATTCTGGGTAAGTGTGGCCTGCTTTTAGCCTCACCCTGATCAATTATTGTCGGTGTTGGGGGGGAACAGGGAGAATGAACAGCCGAGCTCACCCATGACAACCCGCCCTCATTCACCTGCACTCTGTAACACATTGTCTTTCCTCTGTTTCTAGTTGTTGGGAAACAAATGAACATCGAGCCCTGTGGTGGGTTATTAAAGGCCCAGTCATTGTGTCAATCATGGTAAGCATCGAAATGGATGGAAAAGTTACTGAGGAACTGTATCCTCTTCGTAAAGAAATCCACTCAACCATGTCTATTCTGTGCATGTTTAAACACATCCATCCACTGCATTCAATTAAAATGGGCCAGTAGTATTGCAACTGATGTGTACAGTAGCATAGTGGTTATGTTACTGGGCTAGTAATCTAGAATACAGGCTCATAACCTGGAGATATGGGTTCAGATCTCACCACAGCTGCTGGGAAATTTAAATTCAGTTCGTTAAATAAATCTCAAATAAGCTAGTAATGCTGACCATGAAACTACCTGACTGTTGTGAAAATCCATCAAATGTCCTTTAGGGACGGAAATCTGCTGTTATTACCCGGTCTGGCCTACATGTGACTCCAGACCCACAGCAATGGACTGAAAAGGAAAATACTTGGGATGCTGGAAATTCTCAGCAGGTTGGGCAGCATCTGGGGAGAGAAAAACAGAGTTAACGTTTCAGATTGGTGACCTTTCATCAGAACTTGTGACTCGTAACTAGCCTCACAAGCCACTCCATTCTATTCAAGAAGGCAGCTCACCACCACCTTCTCAAGAGCAATTTGGGATGGGCAGTAAATGCTGGCCTGGCCAGTGATGCTCATGTCCTTGTGTACGAACAAAACAAAAGGAACAGGAGTAGGCCATTCAGCCCCTCGAGCCTGCATGTACTGTATGAGCTTCATTTGTACAGTACGTCAGCCCAGGTACCGTTGTAAGCGAAACACACAGGTTAAAGTTCATGGGGTTTGGCGGTAGATTGGAAGTGGTGATTGGGTAAATCCTTGCAGAGCTTGACATGCAAGTGAAGAATCTGCCAACTGATTGCGTTCTCTTGTGCTTTCCACCAGGTAAACTTCATCCTGTTCATCGGAATCATATTTATTCTGGTGCAAAAGCTCCAGTCACCTGATATCGGAGGCAATGAGTCCAGTATTTATTTGTAAGTGTTTGATGTTTGACTTGGAAACTCATGTTGGGTTAAAATGTCACCTGCTGTACACACAGGAAAAGGTTCGCGTTTGTCACTTGGGTGTTTGGGATGCGGGTGAATTGCCCCTGGTCTTTGATGTGACTTTATTATTTTGCATGTTGTCACTTTGGGGGGCGGTGGGGGGGGGGGGGTTTCCAAGCTGCTTGTGACACAGTTGGATCCAGCAGGTCTCTCTGAGGAGGGGGTTAGAGCTCTGAATGCAGCTTCCTTCTAACTCACTGGGGCTTATTTTGACCCTGGCTGCAACGTGAACTATCTAGAATCAGCCCTTCATTACATGCATGCACCCGATTTATTTTTCCATTGCAGTTAATGGGAAATCAGGAGAGATGTATGAATCATAGAATATTACAGAGAGAAGGAGGCCATTTGGTCCATTGTGTCTGTACAGGCCGATGAGCGATCCAGCCTAATCCCACCTTGCAGCTCTTGGCCTGTAGCCCTGTCGGTTATGACACCTCAAGGGCTGAATTTAGTGTTCCCGTCGCGGGTCCTGGCAGCAAAGCCGGAGTGGGTGTTGTCGCCACCCGTGACGCACGGGGCTGGCTGACCGAAATTGTGCGGCTGGTGGTCATTTTATATCATGGAGGTGCGGGGCCAGTCATATTGCACGACGGAGGTGGGCTCCGAAGCACTGACTGCAGTGCGCCCGAGATATAGACCACCCAACTCTTGCACCTAATACAATGCCCACCCGTGCAGAGTGATCCCACGCTATGCCCACCAGACTTTCTCACCCGGGACCAAGCACACCCGTGCAGAGTGCCCAGCACTGCCTGCCAGCAATGGCCTCTGCTCCCCCTATTCCTCAGTCCACTGCTCTCCATGGTCGCCTTCCTGTCACAGCACTGAGATCTCACCTCGGTGCCACCACTTTTCAATGGCCGGGGATCGGAAGGTACATGAGGGCAGCCCGCAGTCCACTTATTCCCAAGCTCCCCCATTGAATCGCTAGTAATTGCATTCAAATGTGTTATAACTATCTGTACACCGATACAAATGGCAGTCACGTCACATTGGTGTGGGCCGCCTTGGAGCTTTCCTGCTGCTGACTAAATCCAGAACCGACTTCATGACCTCGGATTTCTGGGTGGACGAGTCCAATGCTATTCTCCGGACCCCCCCCCCCCGCCGCACCCCGTTCCGGTTGCCTCCATTCCTGCTCCAAACAGCCTCACTAAATTCTATCCCAAATACATATCCAAGTGTTTTTTAAAGCAATGAGGGTTTCTGTCTCCACCACCCTTTCAGTGAGCAGTGAGTTCCAGACCCCCGCCACCCTCTGGGCGAAAAGGTTTCTCCTCAACTCCCCTCTAATCCTTCTACCAATTACTTTAAATTGATGCCCCTGGTTATTGACCTCTCTGCTAATGGAAATACATCCTTCCTATCCACTCTGTCTAGGCCCTTCATAATTTTATATGCTTCAATTAAATCTCACCTCAGCCTCCTCTCTTCCAAAGAAAACCACCCCAGCCTATCAAGTCTTGTCACAACAACTTGTTACATAAAAAATAATTGCCATCGCCTCAAGTACTCTTTGTAGTTGTGGGGTCCACTTTCTCACCATTCTCTGGCTATCTAATACTGTCAGCTCGCTCAGGAGACTAATGCTAAATTAACCTCACCAATTCATAGCAATCAAAATTCAAGCATTCCAATATAAAAGCAAAATACTGCGGATGCTGGAAATCTGAAATAAAAACCACTCAGCAGGTCTGGCAGCATCTGTGGAAAGAGAAGCAGAGTTAACGTTTTGGGTCAGTGGCCCTTCTTCAGAACTGACAAATATTAAAAATGTCACAGGTTATAAGCAAGTGAGGTGGGGTGGGGCAAGAGATAACAAAGGAGAAGGTGTAGATTGAACAAGGCCACATAGCTGACCAAAAGGTCATGGAGCAAAGGCAAACAATATGTTAATGGTGTGTTGAAAGACAAAGCATTAGTACAGATAAGGTGTTAACGGACTGAATATTGAACAGCAGCAAGTACAAACATGAAAAAAAACAGTGGGTAAGCAAACTGAACAAACGAAGATGAAATGAAATAAATGCAAAAAAAGGTTGTAAAAAATGTAAAAAAGAAAAAAAGAAAAAAGAAAAAACAACTAAAAATGAAAGTAAAATGGGGGGCTGTCATGCTCTGAAATTATTGAACTCAATGTTCAGTCCGGCAGGCTGTAGTGTGCCTAATCGGTAGATGAGATGCTGTTCCTTGAGCTTGCGTTGATGTTCACTGGAACACTGCAGCAATCCCAGGACAGAGATGTGAGCATGAGAGCAGGGGGGAGTGTTGAAATGGCAAGTAACCGGAAGCTCGGGGTCCTGCTTGCGGACTGAGCGGAGGTGTTCCGCAAAGCGGTCACCCAGTCTGCGCTTGGTCTCCCCAATGTAGAGGAGACTACACTGTGAGCAGCGAATACAGTATACTACATTGAAAGAAGTACAAGTAAATCGCTGCTTCACCTAAAAGGAGTGTTTGGGGCCTGGGATCGTGAGGAGAGAGGAGGTAAATGGGCAGGTATTACACCTCCTGCGATTGCAGGGGAAGGTGCCATGGGACAGGGACGAGGTGGTGGGGTTAATGGAGGAGTGGACCAGGGTGTCGCGGAGGGAACGATCCCTTCAGAATGCTGACAGGGGAAGGGAGGGGAAGATGCGTTTGGTAGTGGCCACTGTCCTGATGCCTACTATGGGAGAGGATAGGGTTAGGATTCAATGGTGATGCCTTTGAAGTTGAATGACCCAGGTCCCAGTTGTGTTGCGGGGCGGGATCCATCCGTGTCGGGGTGAGGGACAGGCTCATCCCTTGAGGGCTGGAGAGGTTTTTAACTCCTGGGTCTCATTTCCATATCCAGGGTCACGACCCCTGCCCAGATTTTGGTGGTAGGAGGCGCGGAGGAGGGTAGTGGGGAAGAAGCAGAGGGAAGGGGAGAGTGAGGGCTGTATCAGCATCTTCAGAATCGGGGGCGAAGGATGTGAAAACAGTGGGGGTGAGGAACGTGGAGAGTGAGAGACAGAAACACACTGAGTCCCCTGGAGAAATGAACCCGCTATTATTGCTGTGTTAAGAACTTATCTCCATGATAAGTGGTCTCTGCAGACTATTGAAAAGATCGGATGTCCACCAAAGCTATTAAGTATCATCACCTCATTCCAGGGCAATATGAATGGTACATTTCAGCATAGCGGCGCCTCATCAGACCCCTTTCCTATCCAGAGTGGCGTGAAACAGGGCTGTGTTCTCACACCTACACTGTTTGGTTTCTTCTTCTCACTGCTGTTCTCACATGTGTTCAAGTCTTCAGAAGAAGGAATTTTCCTCCACACAAGATCAGGGGGCAGGTTGTTCAACCTTGCCCGTCAAAGAGCGAAGACCAAAGTACGGAAAGTCCTCATCAGGGAACTCCTCTTTGCTGACGATGCTGCATTAACATCTCACACTGAAGAGTGTCTGCAGAGTCTCATTGACAGGTTTGCAGCTGCCTGTAATTTGGCCGAACCATAAACCTCAAGAAAACGAACATCATGGGGCAGGACGTCAGAAATGCTCCATCCATCAATATTGACGACCACGCTCTGGAGCTGGTTCAAGAGTTCACCTACCTAGGCTCAACTATCACCAGTAACCTGTCTCTCGATGCGGAAATCAACAAGCACATGGGAAAGGCTTCCACTGCTATGTCCAGACTGGCCAAGAGAGTGTGGGAAAATGGTGCACTGACACAGAACACAAAAGTCCGAGTGTATCAAGCCTGTGTCCTCAGTACCTTGCTCTACGCAGCGAGGCCTGGACAACGTATGTCAGCCAAGAGCGACATCTCAACTCATTCCATCTTCGCTGCCTCCGGAGAATACTTTGCATCAGGTGGCAGGACCGTATCTCCAACACAGAAGTCCTCGAGGCGGCCAACATCCCCAGCTTATATACACTACTGAGTCAGCGGCGCTTGAGATGGCTTGGCCATGTGAGCCGCATGGAAGATGGCAGGATCCCCAAGGACACATTGTACAGCGAGCTCGCCACTGGTATCAGACCCACCGGCCGTCCATGTCTCCGCTTTAAAGACGTCTGCAAATGTGACATGAAGTCCTGTGACATTGATCACAAGTCGTGGGAGTCAGTTGCCAGTGATCGACAGAGCTGGCAGACAGCCATAAAGGTGGGGATAAACAGTGGTGAGTCGAAGAGACTTAGCAGTTGGCAGGAAATAAGACAGAAGCGCAAGGGGAGAGTGAACTGTGTAACAGCCCTGACAACCAATTTTATCTGCAGCACCTGTGGAAGAGTCTGTCACTCTAGAATTGGCCTTTATAGTCACTCCAGGCGCTGCTTCACAAACCACTGACCACCTCTCGGCGCTTACCCATTGTCTCTCGAGACAAGGAGGCCAAAGAAGAAGAAGAAAGAAGAAATTACCTCCATGATTAAAGCAACACCCAGCATCTATGTTTGACGTAACCATCATATTTAGCGAGAGCCCTTTACTAACAGACCAAATCTTTGAACATTACATAAGATATGTGAATCATTTATGTTGATACATTATTGTTCAGATTATTATGTGAGTAGCTGCAGGGAGCAAATTAAATTTGAGTCAGATTTAGCTGTAGCCCCGCATCTAATGGTGGCTTCCATTTGTTAGACTTACTCCCACACTCTTCAGCTCAGAATATTTTGGCCTAGTAAGTTACTGAAGGTGAGAGGAGAAAAACCCAGTGCGAGGGGAGACAGGGCACCTGGGACCTCACTGAACAGAGTTGGCAACAGGGCACCATAGTATCATAGAATCATCGAATGGTTACAGCACAGAAGGAGGCCATTCAGCCCATCGAGTCTAGGTGGACTTTCTGCAAGAGCAGCTCACCTAGTCCCACTCCCCCAACCTTTTCTCCGTAGCCCTGCAAATTGTTTCTATTCAGATAATAATCCAAATCCCTTTTGAAGGCCATGGTTGAATCTGCCTCCACCACACTCTCAGGCAGTGCATTCCAGATCCTAACCACTCGCTGTGTAAAAGGATTTTTCCTCACGTCCCCTCTGGTTCCTCTTGTTCTCGACCCTTCCTCCAATGGGAACAGTCTCTCCCTATCTACTCTGTCTAGACCCCTCATGATTTTGAACACCTCTATCAAATCGCCTCTTAATCATCTCGAAGGAGAACAGCCCTAGTCTCTCCTGAGGAAAGACTGATTAATGAACTCGGGAAGGAAGATTGTCTCTCCGCTGTTTAGTTACTGAGTCATTATCGAAGCATTAGTTTATTTCTCTATAAATTTTTAATTGTTTTCCTGTGTGTATAGCATTTTGATAGTATGTTATAAGGTTGTATCAATCTGCAACTGTGTGAAGCTGGTTTTATTTACCTACACAATTAGCAATCATTGGTTATGTAGTACAGTGTTGATTACAAAGCTTATTTCTTAAAAAGGGCTGAATATTAAAGTGAGCAGAGTGTGTGAGCTCTTTACACAGTCAATAACTAACAGTGCACTGCCATATTGTCTTGTTCTACCAGCAGGCTGATATTCATGTTTTATTCTCTTAATTTCATAGTCTTTAGCATCAGTTTTTCTTAGTAGGTCTTCTTGTCTCCCTTCCTCGCCCGAGGGCATTAGCTCCTTGCTGGAGTGCAGCTCTGACCATCTTCCACTTTGTGCATGAGTCCTGACCATGTGTCGAACCCTGACCATGTGTCGAGCCCTGACCATGTGTCGAGTCCTGACCATGTGTCGAGCCCTGACCATGTGTCGAACCCTGACCATGTGTCGAGTCCTGACCATGTGTCGAGTCCTGACCATGTGTCGAGCCCTGACCATGTGTCGAGCCCTGACTATGTGTTGAGGGGCTACTCAACTCCCCCTTCCACAGTCGAATAGCCTGCTAACAGTGCACCCACATTGGCCTATACTTAAAGGAAAGGGGATTGGAGGAATGCTGGCGCATATGGAAGCTACGGCCAATGCCCTCAGGAGAGGAGAGGAGAGGAGGGAAGCTGGAGGGAGTGTGGAATGGAAATGGCTATCCCATTTACTGTTGTGATGTTTATTTCCCACATTTGTGATATGTACCATTCGCAGCTACTTTGTTCTGGTTCTATCATCTGTCACCCAGTCCCTCCATTGGCATTTTGCATACAATAACATCAGTCACAGTTAATGCTGCAGCTGAATTCACAGATTCATTTGATCGCACTGGCTGAGTAAATACTGCCTGGGATAGCAGCACAAGAAGACAGGAGATCAGGAGATGAAGGGAAAGATTAGGCCACAGTTCAGGAAGTATTGTTACACAGAGAGGGAAATCTACAGCAACAACAGGATAACCAGGAGGAATGGTTGAGGGCAGAACACTGGAGCCATTCAATAAACACTGCAATGGCAAAATTATAGGGATGGTTTTCTGGAAGATGGAAAATCTTTGTGTCCCGACTGTATGCTTTGAAAAAGTGCACCAGCGTAAAGCCTGGCTCGGGTATAAAACTAAAACCCGACCTGGGCCCGACCCAACAACAGCCAACCCGAACCCAAACCAGGCCTGAGTCCTTTAATTGTTTTAAATGCCCGACCCAAACTGAAAATAACCAACATATTATTGAAACAGGAAAAAGTCGTAGATTAAAATGAAAACAATATGAAACAAAACAGTACAGTCCAGCCCAAGCCGACCCCGAATGCTGAACGCAGAAGACAAATCCGACCCGAGCCCGACACATGTAGTCAGGTTTGGTCGGGTTCGTGTCGGGTAGGCAGGCTTTTCACAAACCACATGATATGATGAATATAACATGGACCTGTGGAGACAAATGGCTTGGTTCTGTGCTGGAAATACTTTGAGGCTTTGAGAGAGGGTAGATTCACTGGGATGCCGCCCTCTTTATCAGGAAATACTAATACAAAGTTCTGGAAAATTGGGTCTGTTAGAACAACACATCATCGGGGGTAACAATAGAAGTGTTTAAACTTCTACAAGGATGTAACAGGCTAGGTAGAAGAAGACTGTTTACAGTAATTGTGGTGTCAAGGCTCAGTAAAGTAGTGACGTTGAAAGTTTGATAGTGCGTGAACGTAGAGAAGAGAAATGAAAGGAGAAGTTTTACGAATACCAGCCTTGGGACACATTCAGGAATTGAATAGGGAGCTCCGGAAGCTCTGACAAGGTTCCATCTGCTCAGAGTGTAAGTTGATTTTTTTTTTTAAATCAGCCCTCACATCTTTCGTGGGGTCACCACATCCCGATGGCGATTTCTTTTTGAGATTTCGAGGCACTGCAGTGGAGTTGGGAGATCACAGCTGACGGCTCAACGGGTTAACGCATCTTTGGCTGCTTCTGGGTTTATAAGGATGTGAAGTTAATTCCCAATACAGACTTGAACTGTGACACTTTTGTAATGTTGACCATTATTATTCTTTCTGGTTTTCTGATAGCTCCTGTATATAGCGGTCCTAGAACAGTGCTTTATTTCAATCTCTCGCTAACTCATAACCTATGTCTTTCTCTTTCTCTGCTGACAATAGATCCCATTTTTGTTTAGTTTGTAAATTGTTCTTTATTTGATATTTTTTTCATATCATTTTGGTCTCTCAGAGAAGCAAGGGATAAGGAGAGTGGGCGGGAAAGTAGAGTTGAAGCCCAAGATCAGCCATGATCGTATTGAACAGGGGAGCAGGCTCGAGAGACTGTATAGTCCAGTCCTGCCCCCTATTCTAATCTTCTCACAAAGACACAAATGTTGTGACACTTAACCTAAAAAAAATCCCTTGGAGGACAAACTTAATCCACGTGTTTCGAAGACTTGCTATTGCTACTGTTTGCTGCTACTATGCTACCATGCACTTTCTTTTAAGGGCAGTAGAGGTCGCGGGTTTGGAAGGTCCTGTCGAAGAAGGTGTATTGCGTTTGCTGCAGTGCATCTTGTATATGGTACACGCTGCTGCCACTGTGCATCAGTGGTGGAGGGAGTGAATGTTGAAGGTGGTGAATGGGGTGCCAATCAAGCAGGCTGCTTTGCCCTGGATGGTGTCGAGCTCTTTGAGTGTTGTTGAGTGCAAGGATAAGAAAGCAATGATGGATTTACAGAAAACATTGGACCTCAGTGAGAGTGTTTTGTGCAGTTTTGGGCACCTCATTAAAGAAAGCGCATTAAAGCAATAGTGTGTACAATATAGATTGACCAGGATGCTGTTGTTGGACAATGGGTGTTCTTACTTATAAGTTTATATCTTACTCCTCAAAATGATAGGGCTCAAAGCATTTCCTGCTAACCTACATAGAGTTATTAAGCATACAGTAGCAATGATCACTGACTAATAATTAACCATGCAGTTAACAGCGAAACGTGTGGCCAAGCCAGAGGATCCAAAAAGACAGACTGTAGTTCCGAGCTTGGTGTACCTGGTTGTCCAAACCTTAAACAAATTCAGAGTATTTATCACAACATCTCTTTATACCTTTTTTCTCAACTGATTCAAGACGATTCACGTTTCTATATTACCTAATCCGCTGTTAGCATGCAACACTGATTTTCCCGTCCTCTTCTTACAGCCGCAGATTGTATTCCCTAACTTATCTCACACTCCCTAACTTTCTAGATCTAGGTCTTACTCAGGCAGGGGCTTATCTTCCAATATTGCAGTGAACAATGTCTGCTTGTTTGTTTGGTGCTGAATTTCTTAACGATCAAAGCCTGCCTCTTCTAAGTGTTCTGTATAATTATACTGGGAATGGCTGCATAGTGATAATGTTGCTACAAGAGTAATCCAGAAGCCTGGACTAATACTCCAGGGACATGGGTTCAAATCCCACTATGGCAGATAATGGAATTTAAATTCAATTCATTAATAAACCTGGAATTAAAAAGCTACTTTCACTAATAACAATCATGAAACTATCAGATTGTGGTAAAAAACCTATCTGGTTCACTCATGCCCTTCAGGGGAGAAAGTCTGCTGTCCTTACCCAGTCTGATCTATATGTGACTCCAGGCCCACAGCAATGTGGTTAACTGCCCTCTGAAATGGCCTAGCAAGCCACTCAGTTATATCAAATGGCTACAGAAAAGTCAAATACTAATAAAACTGGACAGACCACCTGATATCAACCTAGGCACCGGAAACAACAATGGCAAACCCAGCCCTGTCGATCCTGCAAAGTCCTCCTTATTAACATCTGGGGGCTTGTGCCAAAGTTGGGAGAGCTGTCCCACAGACTAGTCAAGCAACAGCCTGACATAGTCATACTCACGGAATCATACCTTACAGACAATGAATGTCCCAGATTCCTCCATCACTGTCCCTGGCTCTGTCCTCCTGGTGGGACAGTGGTATACAATTGGGAAGTAGTGGCTCCGGATCCCATAAAGTCTCATGGCATCGGGTCAAATGTGGGCAAGGAAACCTCCTGTTTATTACCACCTACCCCCCTCCCTCAGCTGATGAGTCAGTACTCCTCCATGTTGAACACCACTTGGAGGAAGCACTGAGGGTGGCGAGGGCACAGATTGTACTCTGGGTGGGGGACTTCAATGTCCATCACCAAGAGTGGCTCAGTAGCAGTGATCTAGCTGAGTGCTGAAGGGCGTATCTGCTAGGCTGGGCCTACGACAGGTGGTGAGAGAACCAACAAGAGGGAAAAACCTACTTGACCTCGTCCTCACCAATCTACCTGTCGCAGATGCATCTGTCCATGACAGTATTGGTAGGAATGGCCACCGCACAGTCCTTTGGAGACAAAGTCTGTCTTCACAGTGAGGATACCCTCCATTGTGTTGTGTGGCACTACCACCATGCTAAATGGGTTAGATTCAGAACAGATCTAGCAATACAAAACTGGGCATCCATGAGGCACTGTGGACCATACGCAGCAGCAGAATTGTACTCAACCACAATCTATAACCCCATGGCCCAACATATCCCCCACTCTACCATTACCATCAAGCTGGGGGAACAACCCTGGTTCAGTGAAGAGTGCAGGAGGGCATGCCAGAAGCAGCACCAGGCATTTATTTGTTTCTTTCTTTGGCCTCCTTGTCTCAAGAGACAATGGGTAAGCACCTAGAGGTGGTCAGTGGTTTGTGGAGCAGCGCCTGGAGTGGCTGTAAATGCCAATTCTAGAGTGGCAGACTGAAGAGTGCAGGAGGGCATGCCAGGAACAGCAACAGGCATACCTCAAAATAAAATGTCAGCCTGTGATTTTTAACCTCGCTCCCTGACTACTTCGCTCTGCTGCACAGTCCCCAAACTTCTTTAGTTATGTGCTTCTCACCTCAGGGCTCCTGAACAACCTGTCACCTACTTGCTGTTCTTATGTCATAGCTTGATTTTTTTTTTGTTGATTTGTTCTCTCTGCCTCTCACAGACTCTCTCTGCCGCTCACAGACTCTCTCTGCCTCTCTATACCTCCCACAGACTCTCTCTGCCTCTCTATACCTCCCACAGACTCTTTCTGCCTCTTTCTGCCTCTCACAGACTCTCTCTGCCTCTCTATACCTCCCACAGACTCTCTCTGCCTCTCTATACCTCCCACAGACTCTCTCTGCCTCTCTATACCTCCCACAGACTCTCTCTGCCTCTCTATACCTTCCACAGACTCTCTCTGCCTCTCTATACCTCCCACAGACTCTCTCTGCCTCTCTATACCTCCCACAGACTCTCTCTGCCTCTCTATACCTCCCACAGACTCTCTCTGCCTCTCTATACCTTCCACAGACTCTCTCTGCCTCTCTATACCTCCCACAGACTCTCTCTGCCTCTCTATACCTCCCACAGACTCTCTCTGCCTCTTTCTGCCTCCTACAGACTCTCTCTGCCTCTCTATACCTCCCATAGACTCTCTCTGCCTCTCTATACCTCCCACAGACTCTCTCTGCCTCTTTCTGCCTCCTACAGACTCTCTCTGCCTCTCTATACCTCCCACAGACTCTCTCTGCCTCTCTATACCTCCCACAGACTCTTTCTGCCTCTTTCTGTCTCTCACAGACTCTCTCTGCCTCTCTATACCTCCCACAGACTCTCTCTGCCTCTTTCTGCCTCCCACATACTCTCCCTGCCTCTCTATACCTCCCACAGACTCTCTCTGCCTCTCTATACCTCCCAAAGACTCTTTCTGCCTCCCACAGACTCTCTCTGCCTCTCGATACCTCCCACAGACTCTCTCTGCCTCTCTATACCTCCCACAGACTCTCTCTGCCTCTTTCTGCCTCCCACAGACTCTCTCTGCCTCTCTATACCTCCCACAGACTCTCTCTGCCTCTCTATACCTCTCACAGACTCTCTCTGCCTCTCTATACCTCCCACAGACTCTCTCTGCCTCTCTATACCTCCCACAGACTCTCTCTGCCTCTTTCTGCCTCCTACAGACACTCTCTGCCTCTCTATACCTCCCACAGACTCTCTCTGCCTCTCTATACCTCCCACAGACTCTTTCTGCCACTCTATACCTCCCACAGACTCTTTCTGCCTCTTTCTGCCTCCCACAGACTCTCACTGCCTCTCTATACCTCCCACAGACTCTCTCTGCCTCTCTATACCTCCCACAGACTCTCTTTGGCTCTCTATACCTCCCACAGACTCTCTCTGCCTCTCTATACCTCCCACAGACTCTCTCTGCCTCTTTCTGCCTCCCACAGACTCTCTCTGCCTCTCTATACCTCCCACAGACTCTCTCTGCCTCTCTATACCTCTCACAGACTCTCTCTGCCTCTCTATACCTCCCACAGACTCTCTCTGCCTCTCTATACCTCCCACAGACTCTCTCTGCCTCTTTCTGCCTCCTACAGACTCTCTCTGCCTCTCTATACCTCCCACAGACTCTCTCTGCCTCTCTATACCTCCCACAGACTCTTTCTGCCACTCTATACCTCCCACAGACTCTTTCTGCCTCTTTCTGCCTCCCACAGACTCTCACTGCCTCTCTATACCTCCCACAGACTCTCTCTGCCTCTCTATACCTCCCACAGACTCTCTTTGGCTCTCTATACCTCCCACAGACTCTCTCTGCCTCTCTATACCTCCCACAGACTCTCTCTGCCTCTTTCTGCCTCCTACAGACTCTCTCTGCCTCTCTATACCTCCCACAGACTCTCTCTGCCTCTCTATACCTCCCACAGACTCTCTCTGCCTCTTTCTGCCTCCCACATACTCTCCCTGCCTCTCTATACCTCCCACAGACTCTCTCTGCCTCTCTATACCTCCCAAAGACTCTTTCTGCCTCCCACAGACTCTCTCTGCCTCTCGATACCTCCCACAGACTCTCTCTGCCTCTCTATACCTCCCACAGACTCTCTCTGCCTCTTTCTGCCTCCCACAGACTCTCTCTGCCTCTCTATACCTCCCACAGACTCTCTCTGCCTCTCTATACCTCTCACAGACTCTCTCTGCCTCTCTATACCTCCCACAGACTCTCTCTGCCTCTCTATACCTCCCACAGACTCTCTCTGCCTCTTTCTGCCTCCTACAGACACTCTCTGCCTCTCTATACCTCCCACAGACTCTCTCTGCCTCTCTATACCTCCCACAGACTCTTTCTGCCACTCTATACCTCCCACAGACTCTTTCTGCCTCTTTCTGCCTCCCACAGACTCTCACTGCCTCTCTATACCTCCCACAGACTCTCTCTGCCTCTCTATACCTCCCACAGACTCTCTTTGGCTCTCTATACCTCCCACAGACTCTCTCTGCCTCTCTATACCTCCCACAGACTCTCTCTGCCTCTTTCTGCCTCCCACAGACTCTCTCTGCCTCTCTATACCTCCCACAGACTCTCTCTGCCTCTCTATACCTCTCACAGACTCTCTCTGCCTCTCTATACCTCCCACAGACTCTCTCTGCCTCTCTATACCTCCCACAGACTCTCTCTGCCTCTTTCTGCCTCCTACAGACTCTCTCTGCCTCTCTATACCTCCCACAGACTCTCTCTGCCTCTCTATACCTCCCACAGACTCTTTCTGCCACTCTATACCTCCCACAGACTCTTTCTGCCTCTTTCTGCCTCCCACAGACTCTCACTGCCTCTCTATACCTCCCACAGACTCTCTCTGCCTCTCTATACCTCCCACAGACTCTCTTTGGCTCTCTATACCTCCCACAGACTCTCTCTGCCTCTCTATACCTCCCACAGACTCTCTCTGCCTCTTTCTGCCTCCCACAGACTCTCTCTGCCTCTCTATACCTCCCACAGACTCTCTCTGCCTCTCTATACCTCTCACAGACTCTCTCTGCCTCTCTATACCTCCCACAGACTCTCTCTGCCTCTCTATACCTCCCACAGACTCTCTCTGCCTCTTTCTGCCTCCTACAGACTCTCTCTGCCTCTCTATACCTCCCACAGACTCTCTCTGCCTCTCTATACCTCCCACAGACTCTCTCTGCCTCTTTCTGCCTCCCACAGACTCTCTCTGCCTCTCTATACCTCCCACAGACTCTTTCTGCCACTCTATACCTCCCACAGACTCTTTCTGCCTCTTTCTGCCTCCCACAGACTCTCACTGCCTCTCTATACCTCCCACAGACTCTCTCTGCCTCTCTATACCTCCCACAGACTCTCTTTGGCTCTCTATACCTCCCACAGACTCTCTCTGCCTCTTTCTGCCTCCCACAGACTCTCTCTGCCCCTCTATACCTCCCACAGACTCTCTCTGCCTCTCTATACCTCCCACAGACTCTCTCTGCCCCTCTATACCTCCCACAGACTCTCTCTGCCCCTCTATACCTCCCACAGACTCTCTCTGCCCCTCTATACCTCCCACAGACTCTCTCTGCCTCCCACCGACTTCCACAGACTCTCTTTGCCTCCCACTGTCTCCCACAGACTCTCTCTGCCTCCCACCGACTCCCACAGACTCTCTTTGCCTCCCACTGTCTCCCAGAGACTCTCTCTGCCTCCCACCGACTCCCACAGGCTTTCCCTGCCTCTCTCTGCCTCCCACAGACTCTCTCTGCCTCCCACAGACTCTTCCTGCCTCTCTCTGCCTCCCACAGACTCTCTCTGCCTCCCACTGTCTCCCACAGACTCTCTCTGCCTCCCACAGACTCTACCTGCCTCTCTCTGCCTCCCACAGACTCTCTCTGCCTTCCACTGTCTCCCACAGACTCTCTCTGCCTCCCACAGACTCTCTCTGCTTCCCACCGACTCTCACAAACTCTCTCTGCCTCCCACTGTCTCCCACAGACTCTCTCTGCCTCCCACAGACTCTTCCTGCTCCCACTGTCTCCCACAGACTCTCTCTGCCTCCCACAGACTCTTCCTGCCTCTCTCTGCCTCCCACAGACTCCCACAGACTCTCTCTGCCTCCCACTGTCTCCCACAGACTCTCTCTGTCTCCCACAGACTCTCTCTGCCTCCCACTGTCTCCCACAGACTCTCTCTGCCTCCCACAGACTCTTCCTGCCTCTCTCTGCCTCCCACAGACTCTCTCTGCCTCCCACTGACTCCCACAGACACTCTCTGTCTCCCACAGACTCTGCCTCCCACTGTCTCCCACAGACTCTGTCTGCCTCCCACTGGCTCTCCCTGTCTCCCACCAACTCCCACAGACTCTCCCTGCCTCCCAGTGACTCCAACAGGCTCACTCTGCCTCCCGCAGACTCTCTCTGTCTCCCACTATCTCCCACAGACTCTCTCTGCCTCCCGCAGACTCTCTTTGTCTCCCACTGTCTCCCACAGACTCTCCCCACCTCCCACCGACTCCCACAGACTCTCTCTGTCTCCCACTGTCTCCCACAGACTCTCTCTGCCTCCCGCAGACTCTCTTTGTCTCCCACTGTCTCCCACAGACTCTCCCTACCTCCCACCGACTCTCACTGACTCTCCCTGCCTCCCACCTACTCCCACAGTCTCTCTCTGCCTCTCACAGTCTCCCACAGGCCCTCCTTGCCTCCCACTGACCCCAGTGACTCGCTCTCCCTGCCTCTCCCTGCCTCTCCCTGACTCCCACTGACTCGCTCTCCCTGCCTCCCACTGACTCGCTCTCCCTGCCTCCCACTGCCTCCCACTGACTCGCTCTCCTTGACTCCCACAGACTCGCTCTCCCTGCCTCGCACTGACTCCCACATGCTCTCTTGCTCTCTTTCTCGCTCCTGCTGACTCTCCCTCCATGGCACTGTTTTCCCTCAGGCTCTCTCTCCCTTCCCAAAGAAATAGTTTCTATTTACCCTATCAAATCCTTTAATCATGTTAAACACCTCGATTAGATCACTCTTTAATCTTCTATACGCAAAGCAACACAAGCCTGGTCTATAAACCTGTCCTCATAATGTAACCCTTTTAGCCCTGGTTATACAAAAAGCAAACATTCCTTTAACAGAGATTCACTTAATAAGCAAAAAGCAGAAGTTAATATTACTACTATAGTAAAGGACTTCAAGACAGTCTAATTAACCCTTTCCTAACTATACTTATGAGGAAAGATTTGTTGGGACTATTTCCACTGGAGCAGAGTAGGTTAAGAGGGGATTTAATTGAGGTTTTAAAATGACAATAGGTTTTAAGAGAGTGAATGGAGAAACAGGGTTTCATCTGGTTGGGCGTTAACTACCCAGGTCTCAACAATTTACATTCTTCACGAAAAGGAATAAAATCAGTGGTTAGGAGAAATATTTTTGTTTGAGGGTTGTTGGAACTGGAATGCTTTTCCACTGGGAAAGGTTGAGGAAGAGACCATCACACCTTTTAAAGGAAAATTGGATAAGTATTTGAAGCAGAGGAAGATAAAAGCTAGGAGGAGAGAAGGATTCATTTTGTGGTGCTCTAGCAACAAGCCAACAACAACGTAATCCACCAAATAACCTCTGTCTGTGGAGTAAGCTTCTGTAGTTTTATGGTTCTAAACTGATTGTAATTAAAGTGTACAGGGAAAGAGAGAGGACCGAACTTGGAGTGTTCCTTCTGGAAGTAAGTCTTGTCTTTGAAGACTGGTGATTTATATTCAAGATAATCACAAAAGTGAGAACGTGCAGGTTGTAAGGGTGTTGTCCCTATCTCTCACTGGTTCTACGTGTCTGTCTTTCTCTAAGTGTCTTGGCGGATCATCGCTCACTGACAGTTGAGTGAGATGCAATGGTCCAGCAAAGTAAGAGAAGCAATTGCACACAATTACTTGTGAGTTGAAGGACTGGCAGGAATTAATGGATATCGCACTCTCTATCAAACAGTGAATGGAATGATCTAAATGCACAAGAATGTTTAATTCTGAATTTCCTGTTCGAATTTATGAAGCACTGAATTTTTGATTCTGAGCATCCTGCAGTTGACATACTGACTTACATGTTATCACCCAGACGGCCAGACACATTTTGGATTACAATATTTGTGCTCTGATTACCTCTTTCTAATTCCGTCCACTGTCTCTGGTTTTGCCCACTGTTGGGGAAGCTTCTCCCGCTCTCGTGCACATCCTTCATTACTTCTTAAAAAGACGCAATTTACTCTTCTAAAGCGCCTTCCACATCTCAAAGTGCTTTACAGCCAATGAAGTACTTTTGCAGTGCGGTCGCTGTTGCAATGTAGGAAACGCAACAGCCAATTTGCACACAGGAAGCTCCCATTAACAGCAATGAGGTAATGACCAGGCAATCTATTTTTTTTTAGTGATATGGGGATGAATATTGCTCAGGATACCAAGGAGAAACTCCTGTGCTCTTCTTCAAAATAGTGCCATGGGATCTTTTAAATTCATCGGAGAAGGCAGATGGGGGCCTCAGTTTAACATCTCATCGGAAAGACAGCACTCCCTCAGTATTTGCATTGGGCAACCCCTCGAGATTATGTGCTCAAGTCTCTGGAATAAGGATTGAGCCCAGAACCTTCTGACTCAGAGGTGACAGTACTACCCACTGTGCTATGGCTAACAGTGCAACAGGTACTGTCTCCCCTCTGGGTAAATGTATTGCCTATTGTGGTTCTAACTCATGAGATCTTCTCAGCTGGCGCTGTGTTTGCTGGTCACAGTCCGGAAAGCAGCACAGGTTCTATATTTTACTGGATTACCTGTGGTCTGGGGACCCATACATATATGCAACATGGAATGAGGCCATTCAGCCCAACCAGTTCATGTCGGCCCTTACCCTCCACGCGAGCACACAGTTCGATTAAAGAAAAAAGAAAAAGCTTGCATTTCTATAGCGCCTTTCGTGATCTCAGGCATGTCCCAAAGCGCTTTACTGCCACTGAAATACTTTTTGAAATGTGGGGACTCTGGTAAAGTAGAAAATGCAGCAGCCAATTTGCGCACAGCAAGCTCCCACAAACAGCACTGTGATAATGACCAGATAATCTGGGATTTTTTATAATGATGTTGGTGGATGGATAAATATGGACATTTACCCTCCCTGTTCCCATATCCGTTATTCTTCATCCATGTAACTGCTGCTCCTGATAGTTATCCAGAGAAGGCAGGATCGGGTTTGGATGTGATATCCCCCACGGTTCAATTGCTTATCAACTCTCACTGTCTAAACTGGTGCATGAAGACAATATTCACTTGGGTGAGAGGGTGGACAGTGCCAGCACCTACAGAACTTAACAGCAACTCGAGGAGAAAACGAGAAACGAGAAAACAATTTTAGAAGGTTCGCTGAGAGCCAGAACCACATGTCCTGCCATCCCATAATGTGTGTGAGATTAGAATCATAGAATCATAGAAATCATAGAATCATAGAAAGTTTAAGGCACAGAAAGAGGCCACTTGCTGCTGGCCGAGAAATGACCTACCTATTCTAATCCCACCTTCCAGCATTTGGTCTGTAGCCCTGCAGATTACAGCACTTGAGGTGCATATGCAGACTCCTTTCGAATGAGTTGAGGGTTTCTGCCTCAACTACCCTTTCTAGGCAGCGAGTTCCAGACCCCCACCACCCTCTGGCTGAAAATGTATTTTCTCATCTCCCCTCTAATTTTTCTACCAATCACTTCCTGCCACTGAGTCAATTTTGTATCTGCCTTGCTGCATTTCTTTGGATCCCATGGGACTTTATTAGATCTTTGAAATGGAGTGAATGAAGAGCTATAGCTGTGTTCGAACAGGAGAACAGAAATAGGCCATTCGGCCCCTTGAGCCCATTCCGCCATTCAATTAGATCATGGCTGATCTGTACCAAAGTTCTATCCACCCAACTTGCCTCCCTTTCCCTTAATACCCTTCCCTAACAAAAATCTGACAGTCTTACTTTTGAAATTGTCAATTGTTCTGGCCGCTGCATATATGCTAGCCTCCGTATATGCTAATCCTGAAAGCATTTCGTGTTCATGGCAAGCAATTTGTCCTCAGAATATTAACAAGCACACACAATCTCGTATCTGTGCTTCCTGTAATTTATTATGTCAATGGGACTACATACATCTGGGTCCAGTCAAACTAGAACCATAGAAAAATAGAACAATAGAAAAATTACGGCACAGAAGGAGGCCATTCAGCCCATCGTGTCTGCCGGCCGACAAAACTAGCTGCCCAATCTAATCCCACCTTCTAGCACCTGGTCCATAGCCTCGCAGGTTCCAGCACTTCAGTTGCATGTCAAACTCTGGAGGGAGGAGGTGTTTAAGTCACGATGCTTCTGCTATCGTACTGTGTGTGGGTCAGGTTCAATTAACCTGCTGTCAACTTCTTTTTTGTACGTTTGTAAATGATCTGGTTCTTTCAATGGTGAATTATTCTGACGTTTTGGAAATTTCCATCACCAAAAGTCTCTTTGGCCTTGAGCTTTTACTTCTTATAACTTGCAGCCTCGTAACTCTCCAGCTGTCAGTCTGTATGGTCCATGATAGGGTGGGCTCTGAATACCTGTGGGAATTTACTTCAGCAAGTCGTTACTTTCCGTTCTGTCAGCTGGCCTGTCTCGCGTCTCGAGTTTTGTTTATTTTTTTATATATGCACACCTGGACTGAAAGATATTTCAGTCCCCTCGATTTGCCCATCTGTGGACTTGAAAGGAAACCGAGTTTGGGATAGATAATGCAGGCAACAGGAACACATGTTTATTGATGTTACGGGATTGCGATCGATCCCTATTCATTCACTGGTACTCTAGGGATGAAAGTGGGCAACATTGAACCTTTTCCATCTTTGCATGTGCTGGAAGCACCAACGAAAATTAAGACTTGCATTTATATAGCACCTTTCTCGACCACAGCACGTCCCAAAGGGCTTTATAAATCAATGAAGTACTTTTGAAGTGTAGTCACTGTTGTAATGTAGGAAACACAGCAGCAACTTTGCACACAACAAGCTCCCACTAACTACAGTGTGATAACGGCCAGATAATCTGTTATATTGATATTGATATTGGTTGAGGGATAAATATTGGTGAGAACTCTTCCAATAGTGGAATCTTTTACATCCACTTGATAGGAAAACCCTCAGTTTAACATTTCAGCAGAAAGAGTATGTTTTCACATAAACTAATTCGATGCGACATTACATTATTTGTGTGGACTTTAGTATCTATAAACTTTTCAAAAAGTTGCTGTACACACTCCCTCGACTGCACTGTGCCAACCTGCATTATGTGTTCAAGTCTCTGGAGTTGGTCTTGAACCCACAACTGCCTCTCTTAGAGGCAAGAGTGCTACCCATGACTAACTGTTGCCAAGGTATATATTAGAATAGTTTCAGTACATTTTACCAAGTGCTAGATGCAACATGATCCTAATTCAGTCCTAATTTCTATGCCTGAAGATGCAGTGTTTTGGAACAGTCTTCAAATAGGACCAGCAGACAGAGTTGCTACAACAGAACCATAGAAGCTTACAATGTAAAACGAGGCCATTCAGCCCATTGTATCTCTACCAGCTTTTTGCTAGAGCAATCCAAAACTAATTTACAGCCCTGCTATCTCCCCATAGCCTTGTATCTTGCTGGTAAAAGTACACTCTCTAATTTTAATAGTCTTTCTATAATGCCATACCCAAAACTGTAACTGTGGTCTAACCATTGCCTGACACAAATTTATCATCACCTCTTTGCTCTTGTACTTGAGGCCCCTGTTTATAAAATCCAAAATGCTATTGTATAAAATAGTGATTAAACCTAAAATGCTGTTGTGTGTTCAATTTGGGTTACTGAATTATGTAAGGATGTGGCTGACCCTGAGTTGGAATATGGGGAATAAACTGTGCGTTGAAAGGAGAGATTTAGACAGTTGGGCTTGGCTTATGTGGAAGGTCAACTGATGTTTCCAAGAGTATGAAAGAAATTGTCAAAGCTGCTGGAGGCAAGTTATTGAATTGGAGACTGTTATGACACAGAAACAGGCCATTCAGCCCCACAGGTCTGTACCTATCTTTTTCTCCACATGAACCAATTGGTCTAATCCCACACTTCTGCTTGAATTATCATCTTTTTCAAACAGGCATCTAATGGAAAGAATTTATGGAATCTGTCACAATAAAATTGTGGTAGAGAATTCCACATTCTAACCACCCTCTGTGCTAGTCTTTCTAACCTCCAGCCCTATGAGTGTTTTCTGAATACTATACATTGGTGCCCTCACAGTAATTTCTCACCAGCCAATGAAACAGTCTATCACTATTTGCCTCAAAATAACCCATTGTACCTAGCAGACCTCTATAAGGTCACCTTGATCTTCACAACTCCCGTGGAAAGTCCACCCGATTTTAACTCTGTCTAACTGAATGGGTTTTGAGTTAGTTAAAATCTCATTATGTCTATAGTCATAGCTGTAACTCCTCATCCCTGGCAACATCTTCTTGAGGCTGTGCTGCCATTTTTTCCATTATTTCTTATGACTACATAGCAACCAGCGCTGGCACGATGGGCCGAATGGCCACCTTCTGTGCCGTAACAACTCCATGAAATTCTGTGAAACATAGAAACAGGTGTAGGCCATTCAATCCCTCGAGCCTGTTCCACCAGGAATTGCTTTACTCCAATTGCAACCTCTGGGCTTGTAAACTTTACCTCCTTTTTTTAGTATCCCATACCTCCAGATGCAAAACCAAGGTCTCTATTTGCCTATTTCTGGCCATATCTAACTTAAGCTGAAAGATAGAGAAAACAGTTTGCATTTACACAGAGCCTTAAATGTCCCCAGGACACCCCGAGGTGCTTTACAGTCAATGAAGTACTTCAGAAGGGTCATTGTTTTAACACAGCAGTCAATTTGTGAACAGCAAGCTCTCACAAAAAGCAATGAAATCCTGACCAGACACTGTTTCTTTGTGATGTTGGTTGAGCGATCCATATTGGTCAGGACACGAGGGAGAACTCCGCTGCTCTTCTTTAAATAGTGCTATGGGATCTTTTACATCCACCTAAGAGGGCAAACGGGACCTTGGTTTAAGGTACCATCCGAAAGACTGCACCTTCCAGAGTGAAGAGCTGCCTCAGTACCTGCCATATTTAATAATCCATTCACTGTGAGGGAAGGGGTCCAAATACCAGGGGGAGCAAACTGAAGGTTAGGAGTAGAAAGCAAAGGCATACTGAGCATGCCCATGTAAAGGGCAGCGGAGGAGTTAGCAGCAAGGGAACTGCATAGTAGGGGAAGGGAGTAGGGTAATATTCATGAAGTTTAGAGAGAGAAAAGATCAAGAGACAAGGTTGAGTAGGTGGAAATGTTCAAACAAAAAGGATGGGATTATTTACCTTTCCCTTAAAATCCTGAACTACTTATGTTCTAATGTAAGATACTATATGCCGCCATTTAATGCACGGGTTAGACATTGAGTTTAAGTGTGTATAAAACAATTGAACAGCAAACACGATACTGTATTTCTGACTCTTGTTGTTTTGTGGCCTATTGGAAAAAGCCGAACATTATTATATCTTTTTTTTTCTCTCTCATTCCTTGTTTCCATTCATCGTGATTTTTTCCCCCCATTTTTCTCAGTCTCTGATACTATCTTCTGTAAATAAACTAAATAAAAACTTTGTCGTGTTTGACAGCTGTGTGCAGAAATGCTACTGTAAGCCTCAGAGAGTTAACCAGCATGTTTGCAAGATGTCAGAACTATCCACCATTACCCTGTAAGTGAAAGTGAAACCTTCCTCCCTCCCCACTGAACTGATGTCTGTTGTGAAAGCATGCGTGGAATATTTGCAACGTTTACCTCTGTGTTTCTGGAAGAAATTAATACTCAAACTTCTGTCCAGTAGGGCGATATAGAAAAAGAAAAGATGGGGCAACAGTCAGTGGCCAATATTGGCCTTTCAAAGAGATTAGAACTGTGAGGTAGTGTCCAGAAGTTCACTTACTGCGGGACGCCATTTGTTCTGACAGAGAGGATCTACCCTGCTTAGATAAGAGAATAATTGAGATTATTGTTGATTTCACAATTATACTGAACAAACATTATTAATTCAACATGATGCCTGAATGCTGTATCATCAAGCAATGTTACACCCAGCTGCTTAAGTTTACTGTTGAGTTTGGATTAATGGTGTTTGAATGAAATGGCTTTGAGCCATCATCTGATTGAGTGGTTGGCTGCACTTACAATGCTGATATATAAGAGCCTCATGCAAATTGTCGGGAAGAGAAATGAGGGAACTTGCATTTATATAGCACCCTTCACAACTTCTGGATGTCCCAAAGCACTTCACAACCAATGAGGTACTTTTGAAGTGTAATCACTGCTGTAATTTAGGAAGAGGAACAGCTAATATTTGCACAGTAAGCTACCAAAAACAGCAATGAGATAAATTACCAGATAATCTGTTTTAGAGGTGTTTTTTGAGGAAACTGGGGAGAACTCCCCCACTGTTCTTAGAAATAGTGCCATGGTGTTTTTTTATGTCCTCCTGCGAGGGTAGGTGGTGCCTTGGTATAATGTCTCATCCAAAAGATGGCACCTTTGCCAGTGCAGCATTCCCTCGGTACTGCACTGGGAGTGTCAACCTATGTGCTCATGTACCTGGAGTAGGGCTTAACCTCATAACCTTGTTGTTCAAAGGCAAGCAAGTTACCACTGAGCCAGGTGCAGCTATGAGTACTACAAAACCTTGCCTTAATGTGAAGGTTTGGTTTAGATCGATTGATTAATTCATCGAAACAACCCAATCCCAATGGATGCAATGTGAGAATTGGAATCAAATTCTTTGTCTTATATTTATGAAGAATGGTGAAACACAACTCATTCAGACATTTAACTCCAACTTGAATTGATGGAAATTTGTTGGCCCTGGTATCAAAAGTATCTAAGGCCAGCCCAAAGGTGGGCCTCGGGCTTCATTAATATTAATTAGATGGTCTGCCTCGACGGGCAGCTCGCCTGTTTGAACAAATGAAGATTTGGCTGGCTGCCTCGCCGACAGCAGGCCAGAGGTAAGTCCCAGGCAGGGGAGTGGGAATGGGGAATGGAGCAACAAAAAGAGGGATAAGGGTGGGGAGGGCGATCGGGATACTGTGGAACTGGGGCAGGTGGCTGCTGACAAAACCTGAGCGGAGCAGGCTCTCATTGGACTGCTCATTGGGGGAACAGTTTCCAGGAGGGAGCTTCATAAAGAGCAAATTCCTCTAGGAGGGACTGAGTGCCAGTTTAACATACTTGTGTGGCCCAATGCCTATTTTAGCCAAATACCCAGGATGCCTAATGAATGGGCCTAATGAACTTAGCTATGGCCCAAAAATACGGGCAGGATGTACATGGGCCATCCCACTGCTAAATTTACCCTAACCCCGAACCTAACACACACCTATTTTTACCTCTAAAACTCTATTACAAACCATTGAATGAAGAATCAAGTTTTATGTATTCCTACCCACGATTACTACTGACCAATAAAAAATAATTGGTCCCTCAACAAGTTCCAAACTCCGAATGTGAGCTCTACAGAAACTTGTGAGTGTTTGTTTAGGATTACAACCGTGCTGCAAGATGGTGGAATCCCTGTCGAAAGATATCTGCATGGGACAGTGAAATCCCACTCTCTTTATAGGAACATAGGAGCAGGAGGAGACATTTCAGCACATTGATCCTGTTCTGTTTAGATCACGGCTGATCCGAATCTGAAGTCCACATACCCACCCTTACTCCAAAAACCCCTCAAACCTTTGCCTGACAAAAATCTATCGATCTCAATCTTGAAAGTTCCGCTTGACCCTCAACATCCACAGCCTTTTGAGGAAGAGAATTCCAAAATTCCAGTTCCATTTCTGTGAAAACTTGTTTGCTGATTTCAGTTCTAAGTGGCTTGGCTCCAATCTTAAGAATATATCCATCTTGATCTTAATTGTCCCACCAAAGGTAATAGTTTCTCTCTTGGTGTCCTATTGAATCCCTTTCTCATTTTAAACACCTGGATTAGCTCATCCCTTCTAAATTCAAGGGAATACAAGCTACATTTAAGCAGCCTGTACTCATAGTTTAACCCTCAAAGCCCTGATAACCATTCTGGTTAATCTTTCCTGGACTCCATCAGGGCCCATATATCTCCACAGATGCTGCTGTATTATCTTGTCAATGTGTTGTTAGTAACAAGTGAAGAGAGCGGACTCAGATCAAATTAAAAGGGGTTTATTTACAGGGGTCCCTTTACTAGGGTATCGACATGAACACTGAGCAGCACGAAGTACAGACTTGTGACATCACATCCTGTGATGATGCTTAAGGCCTATATACATAATCTACCCAGCAACAGCTTCTGTACATTTACTACATCTCCCCCACAAGTCTCTGACTTCACTCACCAGGTCTGTAACACTGGGGTTTTCCCGACTCTGCCATCGTCCGCGTTCTTCTTTCACTTGTTTGGGGAATTGAGTCTTTCAGTTCTTCTTCCTCACTTTCCTGTGTGTGAGTGGAACTATCGGATGACTCGTGTTCTCTGTCACCGCTGGGTTCTGTTGTTGGTTATGTCACCAGCTCATCATCTGTCTGGTAGCTGATTCTCTTGATCTTTCATCAATTCTTTATTTGGATGTGCCAGTACCAAAGATCTTCTATTCCTCTTTATCCATCCTTGGTTGTCTGGATGGTGTATGATTGAGGATATGGAGATTTGTTTACCATTTCCCATATCCACCCTGGTCTTTGACCAAAAGTCTCTTGGTCGTAGGTCTGTTTGGTTCTTTGCTCTGTAATGCCTATCATGATTCTCCATTTTAAATGATCTTTCTTTCTCTTCTCTGTCCTTCACCCTTTCTCAGTCCTCAGAACTGACTCGTGGCTGAAGGTTACTTGGGAGGGTGGGTAGATGTGTCCTCAATCTCCTCCCCATTAGCAACTCACATGGAGCCAGCCCGTTTTGGAGTGGTGTTGATCGATAGTTTAACAATGTTGGCTGAAAATCCTCATTCTTCTTCATGGTGCGAACACCTCTCTCTGCTTCTCCATCACCCTGGGGGTATCTCGGTGAACTCCTAACACGGGCAAATCCATACGTTTCTGCAAACTGCTAGAATGCCTCATCCGCGAATTGTGGATCAGAGTTCACTATGTCTGGAATGCACGTGTGGCGAAAATCTCTTTCAGTGACTTTATTATAGCTTCAGAACTGTGGCCATGTATTGGTTTGACTTCAACCCATTGAGAGTAATAATCTGCTACAATGAGGAAAATCTTCCCTCTGTATTCAAAGATATCCATTCCTAGGTCTCCCATGGCCTGGACAGAAATGAGGATGACATCAGTGGCTCTCTGGAGTCCTGTCTGGTAGCACATGTAATGCAATTGGACATCATGTCTTCAGTCTCCTTGGCAACCACCAGCCACCATACTGAGTTCCTAGCTCTTGCTCAGCACTTGGTGATTCCTAAGTGCCCTTGGTGTAGTTTCTCTAAGACATCTAATCTTAAAGTCCTAGGAATAATTAGTCTTTCACCATGGACTAGTAAGTCATCCACAATAGTAAGATGGCTTCGTTATTCATAATATTTCCCCAGGATTGGGTTATTTGGCATTTATTCTGGTCAATCTTCTTGGCAGAACCGTCTTACATTTTCGCAGACTTCGACCTCTTTCTAATTTGCTGTAACCTTTGTGCAGTTGACGGCAAATCTTCGGTAACAGCTAAAGCAAAGATTTCCACTTCCTCCAAGAATGAGACATCTCCCAGTTCAAATAGATCACTTGATGCTCTTGATAACATGTCAACTGTCACCTGATGTTTTCCTGAGACATATTCAGTTGTGTCATATCCCATAAGTCGTAGTCGAATTCTCTGTACCCTTGGGGGTAATTTTGCTAACTCTTTGGAATTAAGTAACCTTACTAGTGGCGTGTGGTCAGTTTCGATCTTGACCTTGAGGCTCAGTAAATAGTCCGAAAATTTTTTGCACGCTACTTATGCTTCCTTTTCAATCATTGCATACCTTCATTCTGTCTGTGACAGCGAACGAGAAGCAAAGTCCACCGGCCTGTGTCGTCCATCATTTTGAACCTGGAACAGGACTGCACCTAATCCTGTTGATGATGTGTCTGCTGCAATAATGGTCATTAGCTCTGGATCGGAATGTGCCAAAACCTCTGGCGACGTCAACATTTCTTTTATCCTCTCAAAAGAGTCTTTCTGGCCGCCTCCCCAGCACCAGGCATTGCTGTTCTTTAGCAGTTGTCATAGAGACTCGTTAACAGTACTAGATTTGGTAAAAATTGCCCTACCTGGTTAACCATACCCATGAATCGCTGTAGATCTGTGAACTGGGAAATCTTGATTGCCTTCGTCTTCTGTGGATCGATTGTGATTCCAGATCCAGCAATTATGTGGCCAAGGAACCTCACTGTTGACTGTGAGAATACACACATGCGGCCATGTGAGCCGCATGGAAGATGGCAGGATCCCCAAAGACACATTGTACAGCGAGCTCGCCACTGGTATCAGACCCACCGGCCGTCCATGTCTCTGCTTTAAAGACGTCTGCAAACGCGACATGAAGTCCTGTGACGTTGATCACAAGTCGTGGGAGTCAGTTGCCAGCGTTCGCCAGAGCTGGCAGGCAGCCATAAAGGCGGGGCTAAAGTGTGGCGAGTCGAAGAGACTTAGCAGTTGGCAGGAAAAAAGACAGAGGCGCAAGGGGAGAGCCAACTGTGTAACAGCCCCGACAAACAATTTTATCTGCAGCGCCTGTGGAAGAGTCTGTCACTCTAGAATTGGCCTTTATAGCCACTCCAGGCGCTTCTCCACACACCACTGACCACCTCCAGGCGCGTATCCATTGTCTCTCGAGATAAGGAGGCCAAAGAAGAATTTAATGTGGGACGTGACACTAGTAATCTGTGTAATTCTGCTCTTACCCTTGTGTCGTGCTCTTCTTGGTTTGCTCCATGAATCAGAACATCATCCATGTGGCAGATAATTCCCTCCAGGCCTTCTCGGATTGTTGACATCATCTGCTGGAATATCTCTGGTGCCAGTACAATACCGAATAGCATCTGTTGAAGTAGAATCTACCGAAAGGCGTGATAAAAGTGGTCAACAATTTAGACTCCTCATCTAAAGCTAGCTGCCAGAATCCGCTATTTA
This sequence comes from Heterodontus francisci, assembly GCF_036365525.1. Taxonomy (NCBI): domain Eukaryota; kingdom Metazoa; phylum Chordata; class Chondrichthyes; order Heterodontiformes; family Heterodontidae; genus Heterodontus; species Heterodontus francisci. Next base: position 210,411,996 of record NC_090372.1, on the reverse strand, counting down.
CATCCAACTTTGTGAATATGGAGCTTTTTCCCAATTTGGCAAGGCTGTCGTCGACTGACGCCATTGGATGAATTTTCCTCTCTACCACTTTATTGAGTTGGGTAAGGTCCACACAAATCCTAATAGACCTGTCTAGTTTCCTTACTGGGACCATCTCAGACCACCACCCAGTGGGTTTTGTCACTGTGGAGATAACTCTTTGGTTTAGCAAGGCATCAATCTCTTTCTTCATCTTTTCTAGGAGTGAGTGTGGGACCTTTCTCGGTGTGTATATTTATGGTAATATGGTACTCCGTCTTTAATTTCCCTAAGCCCTCAAATAGTTTGGAGAATTCTGCTATAAAATTACTAAACTGACTCTCCTGTCCCTTAATCTCTTCCACCCTGCATACCAGTTCGAATGCAAGGCACACTTTTTTTAACTAAGGAGTGAATAGGCTTGGCTCCGAATGATACACAGGCTTCCCAGGATCATGTTGTTTTTGTATGATAAGGTTTTCTGTATTCCACCCAGAACCTTCAGCTGGATTCCACCTGGCCCGTATAATTTTTTGATAGTTGCTCAGCCCGGGAAGCTGAATGTTTCTGGTGCCCTTTTCTCTTGCACCAGAAACATTCAGCTTCCCGGGCTGAGCAATTTTCCCCACAGGTGCTGCTCCCGGCCACACCTACTGCAATTCCGTATTGTTGCCTGTAGGTGTCTTTCCCGCCTCTCGGGCTTGCTGGCACCATTTCTCTCTGTTTTATCAATGGGCCCGACTAATTCCAGAACTTTCGAGCCGGACTCTTCTGATCCCCCCGAACTCGTAGCCGATTACTCTTTCATACTTCTACCTGCCTGCTTAATAAAATGGCTTTTTTGAAAGTCAGATCTTCCTTTGACTGAAGCTGGTCTGACAGCACTACGTCTATAACCCCGACTGCTATCCTGTCCTGATTCAGTTCCTCTCGCAGACTCCCGTAGTCGCAATCCTCCGCTACTTTATACAAATTATTAATAAACAAATCGATACTTCCACTGACTTTCTGAGTGCATCTGTTGAACTTAACTCGCTCGATGATTACATTTTTTCTGACCCGAAAGTATCCAGTGCTTTAACCACCTCGCCGTATGGGATTTATTTTTCGTCGATCCCCAGGGTAGTCTGGAACTCATCCGCGCTGTCTCCCACCACATAAAGCAAAACACTGACCTGCTCTTTGTCGGACTATGCTGTTAAACCTGATGTGGAATGGTATGTATCAAACCTCCGAATCCACCTCAGCCACACTTCAGCCTGTTTGGGCTGCAGCTTTCGCTCGAGCTATCTGATAATGGAATCGATTTTTCCATGTTTCTTCAAAGTCTTCAATCTCTTCTGCTTTTATGCTGGGAAAGTTGTTTTTACCGCTGCCACCATGTAATATCTTGTCAATGTGCTATTAGTATCAAATGAAGAGAGCAGACTCTGGTCAAATTAACAGGAGTTTATTTATAGGGGTTCCATTTACTAGGGTATCTACATAAACACTGAGCAGCACCGAGTACAGACTCGTGACATCACATCCTGTGATGATTAAGGTCGATATACATAATCCACCCAGCAACAGTTTACGTACATTATACTGCAGCTGCCTGACCTGCCTGGAATTTCCACCATTTTCCCGTTCTATAATCCCTCGTGCAGTTTAATGCCCAAAACTGAACGCAGTATCCAGATGTGATTTAAGAGCTCTGTACAACTGAAGCATAACTACCTCCCCTTTGAAATTTAACTCCCTTGACATGAAGGCCAACATTAGAAACATCGTCCGGAATTTAATGTTGAGGTGACCCCTCCGGAATTTAATGTTGACCCCTCCGCCGGACGTCCCACCTCCAAGAGCTGCTGGCCAATCAGAGGGCCGGCAGCTCTTCAGTCCGAACAGTGCCATAAGGAGCAGTGGTCAGAAGAGGAGTATTGACGTTGGCCTCTGAAAAGCTATGTGGGGTCGGGCTGCTCCGGGGACAGTCGGCTAGGCCTAGTCAAGGATTGGGGTGGTGGGGGGGGTGTCGGAGCGGAGGAGTGTCGTGGTCAGAGCGTAGGGTGAGGGTTGGTTGTCTCTGCAGGGGCAGCCCGTGCTGCTGGTGGTGGGGGGGGGGGGGTCCCTCTATAGGGCACAGGGTTCTTGATCAGGAGGGTACCCCCCACCCCAGGTCACAAGGAGGTCACCAGGTATTCATGGGTGGCCTCCTCAGGTACTGAGGTGCCCATCAGCTGCTGGTAAAATACTGGCGGTGATGGCAAGAAGCACTTAAGTGGCCATTAATTGCCCACTTAAGGGCCTCAAAAGGCCCAAAGACGGGCAGGCCACCTGCCCCCTCCCCTGTCACTGGTGAAATACCAGCTGGGGGCAGGTAGACGATGGGTATGGCGCTCCCGCCAGCCCACTGGATTTTATGCCCCTCCCCCGCCACCTCCTAGCCCGCTCCCAGGGCAGTGTTAAATTCCAGCTATAGAAACTTTCATGGCACAGAACGAGGCCATTAGGCCCATCGTGACCACACTTGCCGAAAAAGAGCTATGCAGCCTTATCCCACCTTCCAGCTCTTTTAAATGCGATGAGGGTTTCTGCCTCTACCACCCTTTCCGGCAGTGAGTTCCAGACTCCCACCACCCTCTGGGTGAAAAATATTCCTCCTCAACTTCCCTCTAATCTTTCCAATTACTTTAAATCTGTGCCCCACCCATGACCTTGGCATTATTAGCACAATCGATTACCCTTTTTTTGATCACTCTTTGTTCCTGTACTCTTGCTTTAAGTGATTTGTGTACATGAACACCCAAATCTCTTCGCTCCTCCACAGCTCCTTCTCTCCCACCGATGAGAAAATATGCTGAATTGTCTCTCTCAAATCCAAAGCAGATAGCACATTTGTCAACTTTGCACATAGATTTACCCACTCACTTAGACAGTCTATGTCCCTTTGTAACTTCCTCCTCCCAACTGACTGCCAACTTGGATACACAATGATCTACTTCATTGCTGTATATATAGTGGTAAAGCTGAGGCCGCAGCACAGATCGTTAGGGAACACCACTGGTCACATCTCGCCAATCTGAAAACAAACCCTTTATTCTCACTCTCTGTGACCTCTAACAACAATGCATTTATATAGCATCTTTAATGTAGTAAAACGTCCCAAGGCACTTCACAGGATCATTGTCAAACAACATTTATCACATCAAGCCACATAAGGAGATATTAGGGCAGATGACCAAAAGCTTGGTCAAAGAGACATGTTTCAAGGAACATCTTAAAGGAGACGCGAGCTAGAGAATGGGTGGCTTTTAGGAAGGGAATTTCAGAGCTTTGGGCCCAGTCAGCTGAAGCCAATGGTAAAGTGATTAAAATCAGGGATACTCAAGAGGCCAGAATTGAAGGAGTGTGGATATCTCGGAGAGTTGTGGGGCTGGAGGAGATTTCAAAGATAGGGAGGGGTGAGACCATGCAAGGATTTGAAAACAAAGATGAGAATTTTAAAATCAAAGTGTTGCTTGATCAGCAGCTGATGTAAGCCAGCGAGCACAAGGGGTAATGTGTGAATGGGACTTGGTGCAAGTTAAGTCATGGGCAGCAGAGTTTAGGACGACCTCACGTTTACGGAGGGTTGAATGTGGGAGACCAGCCAGGAATGTGTTAGAATAGCCAAGTGTACAGGTAACACAGGTATGAATGAGGGTTTCAGCAGCAGATGAGCTGATGCAGGGATGAGTTGGGAGATGTTCCTGCACCATCCCGCAGGGTTACCTCGAACATTTACTCATAATCTTTTATGTGGTACCTTATCAAATGCCTTCTGGAAGCCCTTATCGAGAAAATTCATCGCCATTCCCCTATCCGCAATGCTAGTGAACTCTTCAAAAAATTCCAGCTGATTTGGTCACAAATCCATGCTGACTCCCCTTTATCAGCTGATACTTGTTCAAGTGCTCAGTCCCCCTGTTTCTGGCAATAGATTCTAGTAACCGCTCCACAATTAATATTAAACTATAGTTTTCTGCTTTCTATGCCTTTAGTTATGGAGAAGCATTTGCAACTTTTCATTCCAAAGACACAATTCTTGAATCTAGCGAGCTTTGGAAAACATATGACTAACCCATCTGCAATTTCCCTCACCTGTTTAATACACTGGTGTGGATGCCATCACTTGCTATCTCCACTCCATTTCCTTTCATCTGTATTGGATTTGCAGGGGAGAAAGAGTTAGCCTGTCTGACAGTTTTTCTTCCAAAACACCTTGAGCCTGGCATTCTGTGCCTCCTGGCTGCTCCAGCTCACCAGGCAGAAGCTTACCTCTGTAGTCCGATGCAGAAACCAATTGTGACCTTCTTTCCTTTAAACAAGACTAGGTACTTTCTCCTGCCAACATTGCTCACTGCCAAGAGCTTCCTCATGGTAGTAATTCTGTCGTATTTGATTCTCTTTTGAACTTGGTATGTCAGAATAAGCAAGATTTTGTATGGCACCTATCATAATCTCAGGACATCCCAAAGTGCCTTACAGCCTATAACATACGGTCACTGTTATAATGTAGAAAACCGGGCAGCCAATTTGCACGCAGCAAGGTCCCACAAACAGCAATGTGTGGATGTTGGTTGAAGGATAAATATTGCCCTAGGACACTGGGCAGAGCACCCTCCCGCCCCCAACCTTTCTTCAAAATAGCTCCCATGGATCTTCTGCATCCACTTGAGGGAGTAGAAAGGGCCTTGATTTAACACTGCATCCACAGAATAGCATCTCCATCAGCTCAGTGCTACAGTGTCAGCTTAAATTGTTTGAAGTCACTGGAGGGGAGTGAATCTACAACTTTCTGAGTTTGAGATGAGACTGCTACCCACTGAGCCACAGAGATGAGCAACCCAGTAGCTGGCCCTGTGTAAGATTCGGTTTAGTCTCTCTCCTTCTTCAACTTCACCTATCAATCACATGGTTAGACATCTCAATCGAATCTAATCCTGCCCGCAGTTGAAGTTCATGCTGATGCAGTTTCCATATTGGGTGGAAGTCACTGCCGAGCGATTAAGAACAGGAACACTGGCTAATATATTTTCTTCAGTACGGGGATGCTGAGGAAAATTCTCATATTGCAGGCCTGGTTGAAAACAGCAGCAAGAGACTGGACATCGAACACGAGACCTTCCCGGCTTGTATAACTGTACCGTACTGGGCCATGTGTTCACCCAGTCAGGGGGCTAAAGATGAGTCAGCATGGATTTATTACACAGAGACCTCACCTACTAAATTTATAGGCAATTTTGGCAGAAGTGAGAGAGCTAGTTGACAGGGAAAGTTCTACAGATGCGATATATTTAGATATCAGCCAGGTTCTTGATTGTGTCGTATTTTCTCTCTGTTTAAGACTTCAATAAAAAAGGCCAAGGATCAAGCAAGATGCTGTAGTTATTTTCTAAATAATTTTATTGGACACTCAAACAGGGTAGTTTTGACCAGAAAGAAACCAATAGCTTCTCATACAACTTTCCTAGCAAGCGCAACTCGAGAACGAAGGAGTGATCAGGTCCTTTGTCTTGGGAGACCAGGAGGTGCCACTCTGATGGCTTCTTGTTCAAATGTCCTACATGGTTCTCCTGAAAAATCACTTTGATCCTGGGTTTTAGGCCTTCACCTGTTGCTAGGTAGAACAGGCTGGTGATTCTCCTCTCTCTCTGTCCTGGTTCAACACACAGCAGTCATATCTTTGACCTTTGTTTATCTTTCACTGTTAGCAGTCAATGTCCTTTGAAAGTGCATAGTCTTCCTCAAGGCAGCTTGGAGCAACAGCAAGCCCATCATGCACTCTGCTTTTGGCTAAGATGGCAGTTGTGCGTTCTTTCCTTTGGCTGTTCATAATTTTGATTACATTCTGATCTTTTATCGAGTTCCATCTTTCAATCGTCCTTAAAATGAAGGCACCAAATGCCTATAGTTCAAGAGTCCAAAATCCTTCAATAGTATAGCACACTGGCGATTACTGCACAAGATAGAAAGGTGTGTAATAGGATGTGAAGCTTCTGAGGTGGATTCAAAATCGGGTGGATGGGAGAAAGCAAAGGCAGGTGTGAGTTTGTTGATAGAAATATCATTGGGTTTCATGGAGAAAAGAAAATGTTCAAAACAGAGCCACTATTGGACACATTTAACTTGGTTGTATTAGGAGTTGAAGATGACACATTCAGGGCTTCAGAAGTAATAATTGATCCAACAAGAGAGAATCTAACCATCTCTCTTTAACGTTCAATGGCATTACCATCTCTGAATTCCCCACTATCAACATCCTGGGGGTGACCATTGACCAGAAACTGAAATGGACCAGCCACATAAATGCTGTAGCTACAAGAGCTGGTCAGAGGCTAGGAATCCTGTGGTGAGTAACTCATCTCCTGACTCCCCAAAGCCTGTCCACCATCTACAAGGCACAAATCAGGAGTGTGATGGAATACTCTCTACTTGCCTGGATGAGTGCAGCTCCAACAACACTACAGAAGATCGATTCCATCCAGGACAAAGCAGCCCGCTTGATTGGCACTCCATTTACCACCTTCAACATACCAACCTCAACCACCGGTGCACAGTGGCAGCAGTGTGTACCATATATAAGATTCACTGCAGCAAATCGCCAAGGCTTCTTTTTCAGCACTTTCAAACTGGTGACCTCTACCACCTAGAAGGACAAGGGCAGCAAATGCATGGGAACACCACCACCTGCAAGTTCCCCTACAAGCCACACACCATCCTGACTTGGAATTATATCACCGTTCCTTCACTGTCACTGAGTCAAAATTGTGGAACTCCCTTTCTAACAGTACTGTTAGTGTACCTACACCCCAAGATCTGCAGCAGTTCAAGAAAACAGCTCACCGCCACTTTCTTGAGGACAATTAGGGATGGGCAATAAATGCTGGCCTAGCCAGCGATGCCCACATCCCATGAATGAATAAATAAAAAACCTCCAGACTCCCCTAGCAGGCCTCACATCTTCAACCCTCTGTAAACTTGAGCTCAGCCAAAACTGACCATTCCCTAACTCACACCAAGGCCCATTTACCCATCACCTCTTTGCTCACTGACCTCCATTAGCTCCTGCTCTGGCATTACCACAATCTTAAAATTCTCATCCTTGTTTTCAAATCCTTCCATGGTCTTGCCCCTCCCTATCTCTCTAACTTTCTCCAGCCCTACTACCCTGTGAGATCTCTGAGCTTCTCCATCACTGGCATCTTGCACATCTTTGTTTCTAATTGCTCTGCCATTAGCAGCTGTGCTTTCTGCCGTCTAGTCCCTAAACCCTTTCTACCTCTTTCTCCTCATTTTAGATGCTCCGTAAAACCTGCCTCTGACCAAGCTATTGATTGCCTGTCCTGTCTCCTGCTTTGGCTTGATGTCAACTTTTGTCTGATTATGCTCCTGTGCAGCACCTTGAAATGAGTTGTGATGTTAAAGGTGCTATATAAATATAAGTTTGTGTTGTTGTTGTTATTGAAGGTCCAACAGTTTTCCATTGCCGCTAACAAAATTGCATTCTCACACGCAAGATGATCTTATTAACTTTTTGCTAATATCGGAGAAACCTGCTTTTACTGAAAAGAGCAATATTAGGCCCCTTGCATAACCCAGCACCATGTCGGAAATTGAGCAAAACATTACAATACTGCAAATAATCTTACTGTACTGATTAAAGAGCATGTCAGCTTTGTCCTGTGATGAATATTAAGGGTCTGGACTGGTTTAGGCTATGGCTCAAGGTGGTATAATTCCTAAACCTGGCAATTTCTTAATCCTGGTTGTTTTTTCTTGCTGAAGTAGTGGACAATATAGGCCCAAGCTGAGCCTGTCTTGAGCTTGGCTTCAGCTACAGCTTCAGGTCCAATTCAGATGAATTAAACTCAAAATCACGATGCTTACTTCATGTATCTCACTCTCATGCAGGTCTTCAAAGGCCAATCTTTTCAATGGCAGAAACCCAACTTTGTAGACTATATCTTATTGCAAATCATACTTTAACCTGTGGCATATGATATACCTTGATGCCTCTGACCAGCCAAGGTGTCAGCTGTGGCTCAGTGTCATGCTTTACCTCTGAATGAGAAGATTGTGGATTCAAGCCCCAGTTGAGAGCTTTGAGCATGCAATCTGGGCTGGCACTTTTGAAAGTGCTGTCTTATGAATGAGACAGTTAACCAAGGCTGGCCTGTGGCACTATTTGAAGAAGAGATTTTCCAGGGATGAGGGATTGCAGTTAGATACGTAGACTGGAGAAGATGGGGTTGTTCTCCTTACAGCAGAGAAGGCTAAGGGGAGAATTAATAGAGGTCTTTAAGATCATGAAGAGTTTAGAAAGAGTAAATAAAGAGAAACTGTTTCCAATGGCTAAAGGGTTGATAACTAGAGAGCACAGATTGGCAAAAGAACCAGAGGGAAAAGCTTTTTAATGCAACCAATGGTTAGGATTTGAAATGCACTGCCTGATAAGGTGAACAGATTCAACAGTAGCCTTCAAAAGGGAATTAGATAGATCACTCGAAGGAGAGAAAACAATTACAGAAGTATAGGACAAAAGCAGGAGATTGGGATTGTCGGCTCTTCAAAAGAGCCGACATAGAATCAATGGGCCGAATAGCCTGTTTCTGTCCTGAACTATTCTATGACTCTAATCTAGAACAGTAACACCTCACTAATAGCAGTAGTCATAGAGTCATAGAGTTATACAGCACAGAAACAGGCCCTTCAGCCCATCGTGTCTGTGCCGGCCATCCAGCACCCAAATATTTTAATCCCATATTCCTGCACTTGGCCCATAGCCTTGTATGCTATGACATTTCAAGTGTTCATCTAAAAACTTCTTAAATGTTGTGAGGGTTCCTGCCTCCACTACCCTCTTCAGGCCGTGCGTTCCAGATTCCAACCACCCATTGGGTGAAAAGAAATTCCTCAAATCCCCTCTAAACCGCTTACCCCTTACCCTAAATCTATGCTGAAATCCAGTACTATCTGATTTATAACAATAACATCAGTAATATCTCATTTATTAAGAAGGCAAATGTTATCTTAGCCTTTGTTGGAAGGGGTTTGGAGCATAGGAATAAAGAAATCTTGCTGCAATTGTACAAGGCTTTAGTAAGACCACACCTGGAATACTGTGTCTCCTTAACTCAGGAAGGATATGCTTGCCTTTGAGGGGGTGCAACAAAGGTTCACTAAATTGATTCCTAGGATGGAGAGGGTTGCCCTATGAAGAAAGACTGAGTGAATTGGGCCTATACTCTCTGGAGTTAAGAATGAGAGATGATCTCATTGAAATGTATAAAATTCTTAGCGGGCTTGACAGGGTAGGTCCTTAGAGGCTGTTTCTCCTGGCTGGAGAGTCTAGAAATAGGGGTCACAGTCTCAGAATAAGGGGTCATCCATTTAAGACTGAGATGAGGAAAGATTTCTTCACTCAGAGGGTTTTGTTAGGGCTCTGGATGCTCAGTAGTTGAGTATATTCAAGACTGTGAATGATAGATTTTTGGATACTAAGAGGAATTAAGGTATATGGGGAGAGGGAAGAAAGTGGAGTTGAGGTAAAGGAACAGCCATGATCGAATTGAATGGTACAGCAGGCTCGAGGGGCTGTATGGCCTACTCCTGGTCCTATTTCTTATGTTCCTAAAATTTTAGCACCTCACTTATAACAGTAACATCACACTTACACCACTTTCCAAGATAAAACTCTGCCACTTCACACAAGCCTGAATTACTAAAGTGCCCAGGCAAAATACTACTCCAACCTCAGCACACCTCTCCTTCTCAAACGTAGCATCTTATTACGATAATTTAACCAGTTGTTAGGGTGAGCATGCAATATCCCGGCAGAAGAATGAAAAAGATCATTATAGCAGCCGACTCAGTTTATTTTTGAGGTGAAAATGTGACAGGAATTGAAATATTAGTTTCTTCCGGTTTGTATTCTGTGTGTTAAAAAAATCATCTTGAATTCAATTCATCATTCTTGAACTCACCAATGTTAATGGCTGTTCTTTTCTCCTCCCTCACTCCACACAGGAGACTGGCCCGGTCAACCCTTCTCTTGATTCCGCTCTTTGGGATTCACTACACGGTGTTTGCCTTTTACCCAGAAGATGTTAATACCCGGGAACGGCTGGTGTTTGAGCTGGGATTAGGATCCTTTCAGGTAACTTGGTCAGAGCGCTGTAAGATTCCTGAGCGTGCCGCAGCAGGACACAGGAAGGTACTTGGTTCCACAGTGAGTCAGTCGTACCCCTTGCAAATCCCGTTCACACGCTAAGCTGACATGTAGTTATGATAGGCAGAGATTGAAATGGAGAATATGTCTTTGTCAGTTTGTAGGAACTGAAATCAAAGGCAAGAAACAGTTCTTCCTTCTGATTATCATCCGCAAATCTTTGCTGGGGCTGTTTTCATAGTATCATAGAATCATGCAGCCCAGGAGGCTATTTGGCCCATTGTGCCTGTGCTGGCCCATTCAAAGAGCTAATTAATCCCACTCTCTGCTCTTTCCCCGTAGCCCTGCAACGTTTTTCCTTTTCAATTATTTATCCAATTCTCTTTTGAAATTTACTGTTGAATCTGTTTCCACCACCTTTTCATGCAGTGCAATCCAGATCACACAACTCGTTATATAAAAAAGACTCCTCATCTGCCACCCCTGTTTTTTTTTGCCTATTAACTTAAATCTGAGTCCTCTTGTTAACAACCCTCCTCCCAGTGGAAATAGTTTCTTCTTATTTACTCTAGTGCTGACCTTAGTTGTCCTTGGGCTAGGGAGGATAAAGTCCCACAACAGATTGCCATCCATTAATACCTTGCGACAAAGTGAAGCGATGGTAGAGGGGGATTCCATTGATGTGCACATGGTAAGGTTGCCAACGTGATTGGTCCTATCCTGGAGGTTTCATCATATGACTCTTCCCCCACCCACCACAGTGCTCCAGTCATTGGATGTCAAACATGTCCATCTCATGGCAACTTGCCTTCCCGCACCAATAGGCAAGCAAAAAGACTCTTCATTTCCTGACTGGATGATGTTGCCTCTCCGTCAAGTAGCCATTATCTTCCTCCCCATCCTCAATATTTTTAGAAGTGATAAACAAAAACGTTTAAAGAAAATGGGGGGAAAAAACACGCTTTTGTTTGAATTTCCCCAGAGTCAATCGCGGGAATGTCCTGGAGATTGACTTTTAATTCCTAGAGACTCCAGGCCAATTCTGGAGGGTTGGGAATCCTAGCCCATGATGAGGTTCCATTTTGGTTCCCTTGCAAGGAATGGCTACAAGGGCCTGGTACTGGCCTGTGCCTGTGGAACTGTACCCCAGGCAAGCAGTCAATGCCAACTGCGGGGGGAGGGGAGGGAAGGGAAGAGATTTGGTGAGAAATGAATTGGAATAAAAAGCTTTTGTAAGAAAATATAAAGGCAATAATTGATTTTGAATTGCAATTATTAGCCTGCCTGAAATGGCTGAATTCATCAGGACATCCTCTTCAGCATCCTTAGTGGTAAGGATGGAGAAATAATCAGGCCGATTTCCTGTTGGTGACACTACCCAGTAACTCTCCTTCTGGAAAATTCCTTTGTGTCGATATCAGGTGGGGGGCGGGGTTTGGTGGAGGGGAGGAATTCCTCGGGTGGTGAGGACATGTTGGGAACCCCCTAAATACTTTCCAAAAAGTTGGCGAGAAACGAGAAATCAGAGGGAATCTTGCCACTATATTTACACATAGCAACCAGATGGAAATACCCTCTCCTCCACCCCTTCCTGATGACAAGACACCTCCTGCAGTCAAATAGCCAGTCGCCACTCATCGTCAAAAAATAAAGACAGGCTTGCATTTATATAGCCTCTTTCATGACTGAAGTGCTTTTGAAGTCTAATCACTGTTGTAATGTAGGAAATGTGGCAGTCAATTTATGCACAGCAAGCTCCCCCAAACTGTAATGTGATAGTGACCAGATGTGATGTTGATTGGGGGATTAAATATTGGCCAGGACACTGGGGGTAACTCCCGTCCTCTTCTTTGAATTAGTGCCATGGGATTTTTTTACATCCACCTGAAATTGGGGCCTCAGTTTAACATCTCATCCAAAAGACAGCACCTCCAACAGCACAGCACTCCGGCACAGGAGCATCAGCCTTCATTTCTGTGCTCGTGTCGTGGAGTTGGGCTCGAACCCATAACATTCTGACCCAGTGGTGAGGGTGCCGCCCACTAAGCCATGGATGATGCCCCAAGTTGAGGCTCAGAATGCTCGTTAAATTGGGAGGAGGATTGGAAGCAAGGGGACAGGGCTGCCAGATCCAAGTATAATCATATCTGAGGAAGAGACGCAGAGAGAAAAAAATAAATGGGAAAAATGAAAGGGTGGCTGAAAGCCTTAAGCTGAATGGAGCTCAAAGCTGGACAAATCCCAGTTTAATGCTAATGCTTTCTTTTACTGCACTAATTCTGGATGTGGCTTGTTTATTCCTTGCAGGGGTTTGTTGTGGCAGTTCTGTATTGTTTCCTGAATGGTGAGGTAAGTTGCTATTTCTTCTTCCTGAAACAATTAAAAGAAAAGCAAATCCACCTTTCTTTTCTGTGTGTGCTTTGTGATTGATCCCTTCAGTTCCGATGCAGCTGAATACATTCAAATGACATTTTTAAGTTTCTTCCCAAAGGTGCAGTCCGAGATCAAGCGGAAATGGAGGAGCTGGAAGGTAAACCGGTATTTTGCTGTTGACTTCAAGCACCGGCACCCGTCTCTGGCGAGCAGCGGGGCCAATGGCGGAACCCAGCTCTCCGTCCTCAGCAAGAGCAGCTCGCAAATCCGCATGTCCAGCGTCAACGCCGAGAACCTGGCCACATGAACTGTTAGGGCTACGTGACCCCTCCAACCCCCAACCCTCCCTCATCAACGTAAGAAGCTTTGGAAGAATTACGTTCCCTGACATGGCCCGTGTGCAAACAAGGCCACCACTTAAAGTCATATTGTTCCTATTGCCCTTCAGGTAAAAGTGTTGCATCCCTGGCTGTCGTGCAGTGTTTCAGTTAAAAGAGTCCCGATATTGACTCCTGTTCTCCCCAAAACGAGTTGTTTCCTTAAAAACAAAACTTTGATTAGATGTCATGGATTGGAACTAAAACGCTGACTTTTTAGAGCATTGGTAGCTTGTTGTCTTAGTGAACTCTTGCTGCCCACTGCAGACATCTCTGTGGAGGAATCGCACTAACGGCACAATGTTTGGTGCTATGGAACTTGACTCACTTCCTTCCCTCTGCTAAGTCTGAAGGGCCATTGCCTAATTTGCCTGTTACATTTCTCAGTCGATGTGCTGCTTTTAGTGTTAGTGCTCAGCCTCTTAAGGGATGATATTCCCTGCCTTCATTTGCTGTACCAAGCCTCCGAAAGCAAGACATTCGGCCTGTTTGATGGCTGTCACCTTATACACAGACATGTAACCTTATAGAGGGATAAGTAACCCTATAATGTGACACATAGTCTTAGAGGCTGGCACATAACCTTATAGTGTGGCATATCTCCTTAAACAGTGATGCATAGCCCTAAATGGACATGTCGCCTTATATGATAACACATAGCCGTATAGAGTGACATGTAGCCCTATACTGACATGCAGCTCTGTACAGTGACACGTAGCTTTATACAGTGACACATTGCCCTATACGGTGCCACATAGCCCAATACGGTGACACATAGCCCTATACAGTGACACATAGCCTTGTACGGTGACACATTGCTCTATACGGTGACACATTGCTCTATACGGTGACACATAGCCCTATACAGTGACACATTGCCCTTATACAGTGACACATTGCCCTATATGGTGACACATAGCCCTATACAGTGACACATAGCCCTATACAGTGACATATCGCGCTATACGGTGACACATAGCCCTATACAGTGACACATAGCCCTATACAGTGACACATTGCCCTACACAGTGACACATAGCCCTATGCAGTGACACATTGCCCTTATACAGTGACACATTGCCCTAAATGGTGACACATAGCCCTATACAGTGACATATTGCCCTATACAGTTACACATAACCCTGTACAGTGCCACATTGCCCTATACAGTTACACATAACCCTGTACGGTGCCACATTGCCCTATACGGTGACACGTTGCCCTAAATGGTGACACATTGCCCTATACAGTTACACATAACCCTGTACGATGACACATTGCCCTATAGAGTGACACATTGCCCTATACAGTGACACATTGCCCTATACAGTTACACATAACCCTGTACGGTGCCACATTGCACTATACGGTGACACATTGCCCTATACAATTACACATAACCCTGTACGATGACACATTGCCCTATGGAGTGACACATTGCCCTATACGGTGGCACGTTGCCCTATACAGTTACACATAACCCTGTACGGTGACACATTGCCCTATAGAGTGACACATTGCCCTATACGGTGGCACGTTGCCCTATACAGTTACACATAACCCTGTACGGTGACACATTGCCCTATAGAGTGACACATTGCCCTATACGGTGGCACGTTGCCCTATACAGTTACACATAACCCTGTACGGTAACACATTGCCCTATAGAGTGACACATTGCCCTATACGGTGACACGTTGCCCTATACAGTTACACATAACCCTGTATGATGACACATTGCCCTATAGAGTGACACATAACCCTGAACGGTGACACATTGCCCTATAGAGTGACACGTTGCCCTATACGGTGACACGTTGCCCTATACAGTTACACATAACCCTGTACAGTAACACATTGCCCTATACGGTGACACATTGCCTCATAGGGTGACGTATAATCTTATACAGAAGTAGATGAAAGAGGAAACACCAAGGAAATATCGCAGCTTTTGTATCTTTAATGTTTTGGTGGTGTTTGTTGTGAGCTTTGCTGCAGTCATGTGACCACAAAATAGCCGCATTTTATGTTGCTGCTGAGCACACCTGATTAATCCTCAAGCCAGAATCTGCCTTTATCTTCATTCCAGACCAATATTTTGGCGTATTATATATAGAGTAAAACATCTTCTTCATGATCTATTGCAATTGACGAAAGAGGCAAACTTTCAGCCCATAGCCTCTCGTAGGAAGCTCGAAAGAGAGATTTTGAATAATAAAAAAAACTTTGCTTTCTATTAAATGAAGCAAAGGTTTTTCATCATCCGTCCTTCCTTGTTACTCCTGAGCATTAACTTTCTAGAGTGGTTACAAGCTCCTGATTAATGGGAAGAAGATCGCCAGCTAAGCTACAGGGACTGAGTAAAACTTTCTCCTCAAATTGTAACAATGAATGTGAAATGTAGCTACACCCTAAAGGAGACAGAGAAGTTTCTGTCTCTAACATTGTCTAAATCAGTAACGTCAAGGCCTTACAGACCCAAGGTCTAAAAGCTTAACAGAATTTGACTAAGAATCAATTTGCTTTCCAGAGGAGAGGATTTCACTAGGGTCAGATATCGAGAAAGATCTACAATCTTCCTCCTTACATGTCCTTTATCTCAATATAACTAATTCCTGGATGCACATTGAAGACTCAAGTTTAGCCTGTACTCTATCAATAGAGGTGATAGAGAGTGCTTGATTTTAACTAGAACGGTATTAGGCCGCCGTAGCTTGGACCGAGATCTCTGAGGAAAGTTATTCGATGAAAACTGTGTAAAAAAAAATTGGAAGACAATGTTGCCTTCTTTGTATAGTTAGTTGTTGTATTGGGATGTGTGGCTACATGTGGCGTAAACGCAACAGTGTTGGCTA
Source organism: Heterodontus francisci (assembly GCF_036365525.1). Lineage (NCBI taxonomy): Eukaryota > Metazoa > Chordata > Chondrichthyes > Heterodontiformes > Heterodontidae > Heterodontus > Heterodontus francisci. The sequence goes on along the minus strand of NC_090372.1, from coordinate 210,396,181 downwards.
TTGTGAAGTGTTTTTTTTTTAACTAGAAGCAGTGTTGTCAATCTTTGTTGTTGCTTCTCACAAATAATCCTGCGGGATTTGAACCACTGCATCGAAAGACCCATTATTTCCTATCACCAGAAGACTGGTGGATATGAGGTAACGTTTTGTCAGCATGTGTAAATAATTTTTCAGGGACAGGTGAAGACGATATTCCAGAGAAAAGTTGGATTACATAGCTGTAGCACCTTTTGTTTTGTTCATTCATGGGGGTGTGGTCATCGCTGGCAAGACCAGCATTTATTGCCCATCCCTAATTGCTCTTGAGAAGGAAGTGTTGAGCCACTGAGTGCTTTTGCTCGGCCATTTCAGAGGGAAGTTTAGAGTGAAGCACATTGCTACGGGTCTGGAGTCACATATAGGCCAGACCTGATATGGTCGGCAGATTTCCTTCCCTAAAGGACGTTAGGGAACCAGTTGGATTTTTACAACAATCCAGTAGTTTCATGGTCACCATTACTGAGACTAGCTTTTTATTACAGATTTATTTAATTAAATTCCCCAGCTGCTGTGTTGGGATTTGATCTCATTTCTCTGGATCATTAGTCTCGTCTTCAGGATTAACTAGTCCAGTAACAAAGCCATTATGCTACTGTACTCTAAAACGGCTAAACCCATCTGTGTGAAATTCCTGCCTCTGCCGGTTTACAGTGAATGGATTATTACCTCAGTTCAAATGGGGCCCTCAGGGGAGCCTGTCGCTATAATTTCACCCTGTTTTAATCTTAGTAGAACTGAGATGGTAGAGTGCCAAAGTCAAACAGTTTTTCAGCTCAGCTACTTGCTTTAAAAAAATTATCAAATGGTTTTGAAAGTTTTTTTTTAACCTGGAGGATCCAGACAAGTAGAAACGGACAAACCTCAAAGAAAAAAAATTTCCCAATATTTAAATGTTGTAAGGGAGCCCGATTCTGTTTGCTCTGAGATGAGCTACATTGCTCTAGATGATACTGCATCATCTCTTTTAAAGGGTTAATCACAGTATGGCTTTGGGTTCGGAGCTGCAAGAACACAAATAACTTTAGTACCCACTAACATGTTGTAACTTGTTACCACAGGGACTGGTTGAGGTAAATAGCATAGAGCATTTAAGGGAAAATAGATAAGTGCATGAGGGAGAAAGGAATAAAAGGGTATGTTAATCGGGTTAGGTGAAGAGGAGTGGGAGATGCGGAGCATAAAAACTGGCATGGAGCTGTTCAGCCGAATGGCCTGTTGCTGTGTTGTAAATTCTATTTAATTCTGTATAACATGCTTGATGCCACTTTATCCTGCTCCTCCAATCAATGCCCTGATTTATTAAAGAGGATTAAGAGAAACCTGGCCAGAAAGCATGACGTTAAAGCCTATTTCATTTCACAAGGCACCTGACATGTGACATTAAGAATAAGTTAAAGTTGCCTCCTGAATGCTTTCACACTGCAGTAGTTTATAGGGGTTTAAAATGGGAAGTGAGTATTGGCATCAGTGTAACAGACAAGGAGTTGGAACCAGGGGGTTATAATGGCAGGATTCACAGCAAACAGAGTCTAGTTAAACAGAGGGCTGGATTTTAAGCAGCCCTCAATGTCGAGATTGGTGGCATTGGGGAGCCTGAAGATGGCCCCGGATGAGGCCCGCCACGGACCTTGACACCGGCAGGGCCCGGCCCGATCCACCTGCCGGTGGCAAAGCACCGTGGTGTCACCCACCACCTCCCCACCCCCGCCCCCCTCCACCCCCCCCCCGCCACTGCTCAGCGACAGGATCACAATCAGCATATTCAAATTAATGAAATGAATACATTTACATATACTTAGCCCAGATCTTGAGGGCCCGCTGCGATCTTCGGCACAGCGGCCGGCATTTTTCTCCCGCCTTCGGATCCCCGTCAGGGGGAAAACGAGGCACCACACTGGAGGGGAGGGGGGAAGAGGTAGGTTTATCAGTGCGGAAGGGGGGGAAATTGGTTCAAATAAACATCATGGGTGTAGGGGCTGGTGGGAAGGGTTGTACCTTAAACTTTGTGCCGTTTGTGGGGGGAGGTCAGAAGTTAAAGGTAAGTATTTTGGGGGTGGGGGGGCGGGCAAATAGTTAATGCAATTGTTATTGAGGGGTTAAAGAGGGACAAAAAAAATGTATTTATTTAATTTTATTGAATATGTCTTTAAATATTTAAATAAGCCGGTAGGGCTGACTACCCTCTTTGGCGCGTGGGCAGGCTGTCATATTTTGAGCTCACCACCGAGCTTTTAAAATCCAGCCCAGAGATTCTACACACAACAGCAAGACAAACTCATGACCAATACTACAGCAGAAGCTCCCAGTAAAGGCAGGGTGATTTCTCCAGCAAAATGTAGTCAATGGAGGTAGTTACTCAATACTAATTATGTGCATAAAATCAATTCCAGTCACCCCCCCACTGGTGTCATCGTGATTGGCAGGGGTATTATCCAGTCATTTCTACTAGGGTTCTGCCTTCAGCTGCCCTGGCTCTAAGCTCTGGAATCCCCCTCCAGAAGGTCCCCCTGCCTTCTCACCTCCCTCTTTTTTATAATTCTCCTAACACCTTCCTCATTCACCTGTCCTACTATCTCCTAATGTGGCATATAACGCTCCTGTGAAGTGCCTTGAACATTTTACCACATGAAAGCCACTAGATATGTTTAAATTATTGTTGTTGTTGAGAACTGGTCAAATTCTATAACCTGGCAAAATTGAACAGAGTAAATTGTGAATAATTTTGTGTGTCACATCCTCCATTCCCACCACACTGCAGCCCCCAACCCTGAACTTCTGCCCACCACTAAACTCCAAAATTCCCTTGCTTAACCTCTCCATCTCAGACGTTCCTTAAAACCTACCCAACACTGGTGGCCAAAAGTGGTGTGTTACCTCACTGCCTCGATCAGTGCACACATCTCCTAATGCTTCCTTCTTTGGCTTGGGGCATTGGTACCTTGGGGCATTTTTCTGTGTAGAAGACACGATATCAATACAAGTTCTTGGTTCAGAGAATGTTTACAATGTGGAACTCAATCCCATATAGGGTGGTTGAGGCGACTCGCATTGATGCATTCATAGGGAAGCTAGATAGACAGACGAGGGAGAAAGGAATAGAAGGTAATGTTGATGGGGTGAGATGAAGAGGCCTGAGAGGAGATTCGTGCAGAACATAGACAGTGGCCTAGCTCAGTTTGGCCGAATGGCCTGTTTCTGTGTCTAAATGCTGTGCAAGCTGTTGCTGTTATTACTGTAATCTCTTTCTCCTGTCCTTTTTACATGCTCCCTTTCAAATGCTTCTGCTATTCTCTTTTAAATGATATGATGGTCTCTGCCTGCGTGGTCACTTGCGGTGAACCATTCCATGTTCTAATAACCATCTGTGTGAAAAATAACTTTCCATCTTCATTTCTCAGTAAAATTTACATTTTATGCTTCCGTATTACTGACTCGTTACATAGAAATACAGAAACAGGTGGAGCTGGACAATGCTGACATGTACTCAACCACACGAGCCTCCTCTTGCACTACTTACCTCTTCCCACATTACCTCCATATCCCTCTATTCCCAACTCCCTGAAATATCCACCAAGCCTCCTCTTAAATGCATCAATGCTTCAACCACTCCATGGGGAATTTTATGCTCTCCGCCACGGCCAGTTTGGAGGCAGGAGAACATGTAAGCGGGTGGGATGATGGTGGGGGGGGGGCACCCCCTCCATCTTCCCGCCTCCGCCGAAATTAAGGCCTGTGAATGGCCTTCCCGCCCCGTCACCAATTGAGGCCCTTAGGTGGGTAATTAATGCCCAATTAAGGGTCCTCATCCCACCGCCGATGCAATTTTCCCAGCAGCGGGCATTCCTGTCACCGCACAGGAAGCACGGCAAGAAAAACACTGCAGGTTGCTCCCTAGCTCCGGCAGAGGGAGGTTCCCTCGCTAAAAAGCACTTAATGCCTGAATGAAGCACCCAGCATCGGGGAGTGGGGGGGGGGGGGGCCGCTGAGAGCCCCCCCCCTTGCTGACGGCCCCCTACACCCCCCTCCCACGCAACCCCCACCCCGCGAGACCCCCTCCTGCCCTGACCTACCTGTGGCCTGGGTCCGAGCCCTAGGCCTCGGGTGGGTGCTCCACCTGCAGCAGCCACCGCCTCCGCTGTAGCACTGCTCAGTTAAAGGTCTGTCAGCCTATGATTGGCCAGCAGGTCACAGAGGGCGGGACTTCCATCACTAGGGTCCTTGATCCCATGGAAGGCCCGCTGCTGCCCAGTTAAGTGCCTAATTGGCACTTGATTCGGCGGGCCTCCCGCAGAAAGGGCAACGTGGGGTTCCCGTTACCCAGATAAAAGCCCAGCCCATGTGGCAGTGAGTTCCACATTCTCACCACTGTCTGGGTAAAGAAATTCCTCCTAAATTCTTCATTAAATCTGATTATTTCGCCAATCATTTTGAAATAGACCTATGTAATATACATATAAATAAGAAAATACGTAAAACCGCAAACTGTAATTGTTTCCTGAACTACCATGCAATAGCAGTTGCGATGAGAGAAACATGTTTCTCCAAAGCAATGCATTAATAGTACTTGTTATATAAATGGAATGATTCTGAGCACTGGGGTGACTCGTCGGACAGATTCGATGTGTAAACAGCTCCAGCTCTTTGGGAATCAGAAGCTGCAATACTAATTGAAGGGTCACTGACCTGAAACGTTAACTCTGCTTCTCTCTGCACAGATGCTGCCGGACCTGCTGAGTATTTCCAGCGTTACTTGTTTTTATTTCAGATTTCCAGCATCTGCAGTATTTTGCTTTTGCTTCAATACTAATATTGGCCAGACATTTGAAATCCTGGAATCATATACAGCAGTGAGGAGGCCAGTAGGGTCCATTGTGCCTGTGTCAGTTCTTTGACAGTGCTATCAATTAGTGCCACTCCCCTAATACTTTCCCCATAGGCCTGCCATTTTTTTTCCTTTTCAAATATTTATCTAATCTCCTTTTGAAAGTTACTAATAAACCTACTTCCACCACCCTTTCAGGTAGCGCATTCCAGATTGTAATAACTGTCTTTTTAAAAAAGTCCCCATTTGCTCTCAGTTACAGCTCCCTTCTGTTACACAGTTCTGGAGTTATACATACTAATTGAGGCAGTGAGGTGACACACCATTTTTAACCATCAGTGTTAGGATATCAGTGACACTTTGATTGGATGCAACAAGAATGAAAAGCAGGAACTATCTTAATGAACTGTGCCAATCTTATGCCAACAGCAAAACGCATTTATATAGCACCTTTAAGATAGCAAAACGTCCCAAGGCTCCTCGCAGGAGCATTATCCCATGAAATTTGACACTGAGCCAAATAAATTAATATTAGGACAGGCTTGGTCAAAAAGCGAGGCTTTGAGGAGTGTCTTAAAGGGGGAGAAAGAGGTAGAGAGGTGAAAAAGTTTAGGGAGGGAGTTCCAGAGCTTAGGGCCTAAACGGCTGACGGTATGGCCGCCAATGGTGAGATAATGAAAATGGGGGATGCGCAAGAGGCCAGAATTGGAGGAGCACAGAGTTTACGGAGAGTTGTGGGGCTGGAGGAGGTTACAGAAATAGGGAGGGGGCGAGGCCATGGAGGATGCGAATTTTAAAATCGAGGTATTGCAGGGCCGGGAGTCAATGTAGGTCAGCGAGCACAGGGGTGATGGTTGAATGGGACTTGGTGCGAGTTAGCAGCAGAGTTTTGGATGAGCTCGGGTGTACACAGGATGTAAAGCAGGGTGCTGACCGGGCAAGCACCACTTCTGTTAGAAAGCATCATCTTCCATCCCAGTAGGCAATGGACACACTGTTACCACTTACTAATGGAAAGGCAATGGGTCTTTTAAATGGGCTACGTGAAAAGCCGGTTGGAACAGGTGAATCCACTCAGATCTGCTTCGACTTCTGCCTCTATAGCTCCGTTAGACACGGGCTGTCCAATCAACCTCTGTTGGAATTATGGCAGCAGAACAGGAGAAGCTCCCAGAAGAATTTCACCTCCCGTAAAGCATGTTGTCCAATTTGACGTGCTTTAGGACGATGAAACAAATGATGCCTCTATATTGGACAAAAGCATCAAAATAGAAAAGAAGGAAAGATTTGCATTGATATAGCACCTTTCACAATTTCAGAATGTTCCAAAGCGCTTTACAGCCAATGAAGTACTTTTGAAGTGTCGTCACTGTTGTAGGAAAAGTGGCAGCTAATTTGTGCACAGCAAGCTCCCACAAACAATCATGTAATTAATGACCAGATAATCTGTGTTAGAGATGTTGGTTAAGGGATGAATATTGATCAGGACACTGGGAAGAACTCTCCTACTCTTTTTAAAAATAGTGCCACGGGATCTTTTACATCCACCTGACAGAGCAGACAGCGGCACCTCCGGCAATGCAGCACTCCCTCAGTACTACACTGGCACTGTCAGCTTAGATTTTGTGCTCAAATCTCTGGATTGGGACTTTAATCTATGACTTTCTGATTCAGAGATGAGAGCATTACCAAGAAGGATTGAATGTGCGTAATTCGAATTGCGTGAAAGCCCAGGAGAAATTAGAAAGGCTTGTGTTATATAGCACCCCTACGCAATTACTCAACACACTAATTTGAAGGACAGTGACTTGTACAGTTAGAACTGAGCACTTAGTTACGCAATATATTGTATAAACATAACAATGTTTCATTAATACTGTTTAGCCAGAGCAAATAAGGAAATTTGATTTGTTAAGCTCTCTACCTAATGCTGCCAAAGCTCCTCAAATGGGATTAGAGATCTAAATAACTGTGCTTTAAGACAGAGCAGGACTGTTTTATTGAAATGGGGAAGGGTCTTGCCAACTGGAAATGAGTGATGACCCATTAGTATGTTTCTCCAAACTTATTACTAGATGCAGGCAGTGTCTTAGTACATCTTTCCCTTCTTTTCATGAACAGGTGTTTGTTTTATTATAAGGAACGATGTCTATTCACCTAAAGCTACAATGGGCAATTAGGGAAATAATGGATCAAATTGGAGGCAGTTTTAACTTAGACCAGCTGTCGAGAAGCTGCCAAGATCGTCTGCAACGTTGGTTTAATACTGCGCCCTATATCATTCTCTGTAATAGAGAATAAATCGGGCAGGAATTCAAAGCCAACGTTGCACCTGATTTTATCAATTTCCCACTGGGTGAGTTTGGTTGAAATTGACCCCTAAAGAACTTGTCAATTCCAATTAGCAACGGGTGCTTCCATTCTTAATTACCTTTTTCTGCAGGGTGGTGGCTGGTTAGTGGTTGGGTGCAGTCTCATATTCAACCCCTTGTCATTGCTTATTGGAAATGTGAAATCTTCTCAGAGCTGAAGCTGATGTTTACTGAATAAACAGGAGAGAGAAGGCAATCGTCCAGGCTCTCAGTTGGCGTTGTGTGGGTTGCAGTCACCCGATATGGCATTAGTAATGAATGGGTTACCGACTGGGCATGAAATCCTCAATTAAGATGGTAACTCTGCAACAACAAATCTTGTTCCTCCGATCACTCAGCGGAATCTCATTGAAAGCATGGGAATGTTATTGATGGGAAGTGTTGAATTCTGACAATTAGCATGTTCACTTATTATCTTTCCACTCTATCCTATTTCCATTCAAAGATCAGGCAGACATTTTATACAGAATCTTCTCTATGTGGAAACATTATTTGGTGAATTGGATACGTTGAGGAGGATCCTACTCATTGCATTGTCTGTTGGATGGCTAAGTGGTCCATTATCATTCATCCTTTCTCTTGGTCCAAAAGCCTGTTGTCTGGGTTATGCTGTGTAAAGCTATGTTTTTATACCTGAAGGTTTGTAACAAATAATTAAGTGACGCAGTGGTTAGTCAAAGTGGAATCCAATCTCTTTTTTTAAAAAAAGTGAGTTGCAATGATTAGAAAAGTGCTTTATGTAACGTGTATGTAGTTCGTGTCTAGCTGCCCTAATTATTCTAGATGTATTAGCCATGTGGAAATGTAAATGTGATCCAAATTGCTATCAATCTATGGAGCCAAATGATAATTCTCCTTAGGATTAATGGGCAATAATTGAAGTTAATTTCAAATTCGAGGTGAACAGTTAATCAACCATTGTGTGAAAAGAATTTTGGGTCCTTCTGATGTCCTTTCACAGGACAGATGGTTTTGAGGGATTGACAGATAAGATACTGAGAGGCTGTTTCCCCTGACTGGAGAGTCTAGAACAAGGGGACATAGTCTCAGGTTAAGGGCTCGGCCAGTTAGGGCTGAGCTGAGGAGAAATTTCTTCATTCGAAGAGTTGTGAATCTTTAGAATTTTCTACCCCAGAGAGTTGTGGATGCTCCATCGTTGAATATGTTCAAGACAGAGGTTGATAGATTTTAAGAGTTACGGGGATCAGGCAGGAAGGTGGTGTCAAGATAGAAGAGCAGCCATGATCTTTTTAAATAGTGGAGCAGGCTCAAGGGGCTAAATAGCTTACTTCTACTCCTATTCCCTATGTTCTTATGAAAGATCATTTCTTTATAATTGAGCAATCCACTGAATAGGCAGTACAGCACACCACCAAGATGACAAAGAGGTGGGACCAGGGAAATCATGAATACTTAGGGAACATCAAACTTGGGTTTTAACAGCCTGTGGACTTTAAGGGAAAAGAAACATGAGAAGAGGGACAGAACCATATTCCATAGTTTTGAGGTCCTGGGAAGAAATGAGTTAGAGTTTCTTAGTTTGATTTTGAAAAGTGGGTAGTATTCACCACCCATTCCCACTTCCCCTGAGGATATTAAGTTGGGTTTTTACAAAAATCCAGCCACTTTTATGATCACTTTTTGATACCAGCCCAAAAACTACAGATATATTGAATTTAATTTCACACCTTCCCATGGTGGGATTTCGAGTTTGCAATCTTTAGTTTAGTCTCGGAACCTTACCAATAGGCTGCTGTACCGTCCATGGAGGATTGCAACCAAGTGTCAAGGGGTCACAAAACTGATTTGGATATTCTAGTCCAATCAGGATGTGCCCAGGAGTGAATGTCTACTCCTACGGAGGGCATCGGCATAAACTTTTGGCTAAAACCTGAGGATAGAAAATTGAGGGGTGATCTAATCGAGGCTTTTAAAACGATAAAATTATTTGATTTTCTCTGGCAGAGGAATCCAGAACGAAGGAGTGTAATCTTAAAATTAGAGCCAGGTCACTCAGGGTGGTAAAAATCTGGAAGCTGCTCCCCCCAAAAATCCGTGAATTCTGTGTCAATTGAAGCTTTAAAGACTGAGAGCGATAGGGTATCGAGGGGTATGGAGTAAAGGCAGGTGAATGGTGTTGAGATACAGATGAGCATTAACCTAGTTATATGGCAGAGCAGGCTCGAGAGCCTGAATGGCCTACTCCTGTTCCTATGCTCTAACAGTGAAGCATGCTCCACTTTCCCCACTTCATTCCCCAGAACCTGATCAAGCACTGCTTCCTTCTTCACTGGGCTGGAAACACACTGATCAAGAAGGTTCTCCTGTACACATTTCAGGAATTTCTGCCCTTCCTTACACTTTCCCTTGTTTCTCATCAGGAAGGTAATTGCCCAAAGACCCAGAGGGGACATGTTGTGATGTAAAAGTAGTAACTTTCAAAATGGAATTCGATAAATACTTGGAAAGGAAATAGTTGCAGGGCTATGGGGAAGGAGCAGTGGGGAGTGGGACAAATTGGCTAGCTCTTTCAAAGAGCTGGCACAGGCACAGAATAGCCTCATTCTGTACTGTACCATTCTATGATAGTTAATCCTTGTGGGGAAACACGAACAAAATGAAAGGCTGGTTTGGATTATAAGCAGCTGGCAGAGAATTGGCAAAAGGGGCGATATAGATTGATACTACAAGTGATAATATTGTTATGTGTTATGAATGGTGGTCCTGATTAGTCCTAAGAGATCAGGAGAACCTTAGGAGCAATGAAGACCATGGTTTGTTACTCAAGTCTGCTGTTGTGATAATATCAACTATTGGAAACTGCCTTGAGCAGTTATTTATTTGCTGTTTACAATGAGTGGGATATAATCGATGTGCATAGATGTACATATTAGAGTTTTTTATGGTGATGAAACTATGTGCAGATTTCATTAAATGTACCTCTGTGTTAATGTACTGGATGTTGCACATGATTGATACACAAGGGACTGCTGAACCCCTTCTTAGGCAGTCAACACATTAGCCTGGGGCTATTGAGAATCACAGTCAGGTTTTAATGCCACTGATCTGGATCCCCACATCTACACCAGGAGCTGAAATATCCACCCGTTAACCATGTTATCTCCCGGCTTTGGGGATTTCAAAAACAAACAACCTCGCAAAGTGAAAAAGGTCCATTCCCCAATTCTCCATCATTTTTTGGCTTCCAGGTCTACATCTGACCCTTGCGGTTTCTTCCTGACTCATTGACACTGATCTTGTCCCTCTTTAAGATTTATTTCCAAAATGTTTCAAACTCTCTGGACTGTTTTCTTTTTCTATTTTTCAGCTCACACACTGATGTTGAATCAGGTCCCAATATTACAGAAATAAAGCTTCCCAAATGCCAGTTTGAGCTTTATTCCTGTAATTTTGTCTCTACATTAGAAAAATATTTTCAAAAATTTAAATTACAATGAAAACATTTAAACAATCTCGCCTGCTCGACTTTCCCTTTTTTGACAGCTTAGCCCCATTCACCCGTTTTCTCAATATCACCTGAAAGTTTCTTGGAACAGAAAAAGGTTTGAAGGTCTAAAAAGCCTGTTTTTTCCTAACTAGTTCAATCCCAGCTAAGCAACGTCTCACCACATCCCTCAATCCCTCTACTCTGCAGAATCATGCCGAATTGTCTCTTCAACCCAATTATCTTGCCTGTTTCCTTGACCTTCCCTGGTAGTCATTCCACAAGTCTGTTACCATTTGGTTAAAAATGTTTCATTCTTTTTTACTTGTACATTTGAACCCTTTGTCAGACAGAATATTTTCCCTTCATCAAATTTATCAATCCCCTTGCTCATTGTGAAAATGTAATAAGATCGACTCAAAAGTCTCCTTTTTCTCAATTTAACAAAGTTCAATGTCGTAGGGTCAAATCACTGCTTGATTAGTGTTTTAAGTATCTTTTCCTCTTTGGATAAGTTCTCGAATGACTGCTAGATTGGCTGCTGTACTCCATTCCCCGGGGTGGGTAGGGGAGGAGAATATTGACAGGAATCGGCCTGGAATCACTGTGAGTTACATTGATAATAATCATATTGATGTATGCAACATACCATCCTGCCTACTTAGCATGAAGGAGGATAGTAGCAGAAGACTGCAATGGAGAAACATGAAGAATGGGTTTTGATAACACCTTGTCACGTCTCAGAAACCTTGCAAAGCCCTTCACATGCAAAGAATTATTTTGAAGCACCTACACAGATCACTGTGCATGTTTCTGGTTTCTATTATCATAGAAGGGTATTGAGACACTGGAAAAAGTATAAAAATGATTTACAAGAATTTACCAGAACTGAGAGGTTATAACTATTAAAAAAGATGAAACAATTTGGGGCTGTTTACAAAAGAGAAGGTTGAGCAATTACCTAATTGATGTCTTTATAATTATGAAGGGGCTTGTTTGCATAGACACAGAGGCACTGTTTAAACTTATGGGGGAGACATAAACCAGGAGCTGATAAATCCAATAAATTATCGGGAGAAACTTCTTTCCTCAAAGAGTGGTGAGAATGTGGAACCTGCTACCAAAGGAAGCAGTTGAGGCAAATGGTGGATGCATTTAAGGGGAAACTAGATAAGAGCATGAGGGAGAAAGGAATAGAAGCTGATAGGATTATATATAGTGTGGTAGAAGGAGACTAAACATCAGCATAGACCAGTTAAGCCAAATGGCTTCTTCAATGTCATTTTATGTCAGTATTTTGCACGCAGTCAGATCCTATAAAGAGCAATGAGATGAACAGCTAGTTCATTTGTTTTTACTGGGAATGTTTTTTCATTCTTTCATGGAATGTGGGTTTGTTGTCCATCCCTAATTTCCCTTGACAACTGAGTGCCTTGCTAGGCCACTTCAGAGGGCTGTTAACAGCCAACCACATTGCTGTGGGTCTGGAGTTACATGTAGGCCAGACCAGGTATGGACGGCAGATTTCCTTCCTTAAGGACATTAGTGCACCAAATGGATTTTTTAAGACAATCAATGACAGTTACATGGCACGATTACGGAGACTAGGCTTCAATTCCAGATTTTCATTAATCAATTGAATTTATTAATTGAATTTAAATTCCACCAGCTACCATGGTGGGATTTGAATTCATGTCCCAGGGCATTCGCATGGGTCTTTGGATTATTGGTTCAGTGACATTACTGCTATGCCACCATGACCAGATTACCACTGAGCAGAGTGCTAGGAGAACCCCCTGCCTTCCTCCACTAGTAACAGGTTAATATCTTGAACAAGTATTTCTGATATCTTGAACAACTATTACCCCTCCAACAGGGTATTCCCACAGAAGTGCACTCACCAAGGGAACGAACTCACAACTATCTGACTTAGTCCAGGTGACATTAGTGTTGCCAATCCTTCAGGACTGCCCTGGAGTCTCCAAAAAAGAGTACTTTCCAGGACACAGCTGCAAGCAACCCAGCAGAAATATCCTAGGAGTATTCACAGAGTCTTTTTTTCATTTCTTTGCACATTTCTGTATTTTAATTTGAAAGAAAAATAGCAGTTTGGGGAAAGGAAAAGGCTGTCTGAACCAATATTCATCCGACTTAGTCATGAAGGGGGGAATTTCATGCTTTCCCCTGCAGTGGATTTGGAGGCGGGAAGAGCATAAAATAGAGTGGGATAGTGGCAGGAGGGCTTCCTGCCTCCACCAAAATTTAGTCCGGGGCGAGAAGGCCTGTGAACGGCCTTCCTGCCCCATCACCAATTGAGGCTCTTAACCGGGCAATTAATCCTCAATTAAGGTCCCCAACCTTGCCGCAGCTGCAATCAGCTGAGCAACCTTGTTAAAAGGCACGTAGTGCCTGAACGAGGGACCAGGCCTTAGGAAGAGGGGCCCTCTGAGAGCCACCCCCTGCCCTTGCTGCCGACTGGGTCCAGCGCCACTCCTTGACCTTGGGTAGTTGCTCCACTGGTGCTGCGCAGTGGAAGAGCTGCCACCCTCCGATTGGCCGGCAGCTCTCTGAGAGTGGGTCATCCAGAAAAAGGGTCCTTGATCCTGTGGAAGGCCCGCCGCTGTCCACTTAAGTGTCGGATTGGCACTAGAGTTGGTGGGCCTCCCACTGAAGAGGCGACGCAGAGTTCTTGGCATTGCTTTTTCTGCACATCAATGCCCCCGTTGGCAGCATAAAATCCCGGCCGAAAAGTCTTTTCACTTTGCATTTGGTGCAGGAAGGTGATGGGCTATGAGGATGGGCGTGCTGGGAAGACCAATGATGGGAGAGTGGAGGCGGGGCAGCGGGAGGTGGAATGCCATGTAATGTAACCTCCAAGAATACATCCAATCAGAGTTGGCAATCTTAACTGACATGCTTATGTTACAGATCCCGTTATGGCTCATTCACATTAGGATGGGACGACTGCATGGATACAAAAGTCAGGAGGCTGTCAAAAATTCAGCCTATTTCAGAATCACAGAACTGTTACAGCACAGAAGGAGGCCATTCAGCCCATTATGTCTGTGCTGGCTCTCCGAAAGAGCAATTTACCTAGTGCCACTTACCCGCCTTCTCCCTGTAGCCCTGCACGTTCCTCCTTTTCAGATAACAATCCAATTCCCTCTTGAAGGCCTTGATTGAATCTGCCTCCACCACACACTCAGGTCGTGCATTCCAGATCCTAACCACCCGTTGTGTAAAAAAAGTTTTTCCGCATGTCGCCATTGCTTCTTTTGCCAATTACCTTAAATTTGTACTCTCCAGTTCTCGATCCTTCCACCAATGGGAACAGTGTTACGACCGACCGCTCCAGTCAAAGCCCCCAATCAAAATATACGATTGTGATTGTGGTGGGAGAAATGCACTGCTAATTCAATCCCGTCCCTCCACAGATCACCTAACATATAATTTTAAACTTTCCAAATTAAAGAAAGACCCAGCCAAATTGTACCATCTATTAATCCCCGAATGAGGCTAACCAAACCAGGTGCCTTTAAATCAACAAATTAACTGTTTAATTAGAAGAACCAAATTCTTAAACACTATGAAGATATAAACAACATTTAAAATAGAAAAAAATAGAGTCCTTGCAAATCTACAGTCCAATGTTGCCTGAAGTCCTCACAGCTGTCCAATGGGGGAAAAAAGGTTCTTCCACAGTAGAACAGTCCATAGTCTAATTCCAGCAGTAAGTGATGCTTTCCTTCTCCAGCGAATTTCAACAAGTAACAACTTGCAAACACCTTCAATAGAATCAATCTGACTTGAGTTTTTGAGGGATAAAATATTGTCTTACTTCCCTTCCTTCAGTTTAAATTATCAGAGATCTCCGTTTTGGCTTGACTTTTTTTTAGAAATTTGAGAGATAATAAACAGACTAAATTCTCTTCCTTCAGTTTAAATAGCTGGGAGCTCTTTTTTCAGGTGCTAACACCAGCTGTCTGTGTTCTCTGTTAGAACAGGCTGTCTTCAACTAAAAAAGCCGGTTCAAAATTGAATTGTAACAAATGTATCGCGTGATGCTCAGTCCAAGTGGCTGCATCCAAGGTAATGAGAATGCACCCTTTGAATTGTAGTCTCCGAATGGCTGTTGCCAGGTAACCAGGATGCATTCTTTGAAGCTGGTTGCTTCCCTCTCCATATGCTTGTAACCAACAGCAACCAAAATGCATTTTCTCTTTAACTCCTGAGCCTTGCTGGTTCTTAAAGCAGTACTGATCCTTTGCAAGCCTTAAAGGCAAACTGCATATTCCCCAGAGAAACAAAATTACAGGATCATGACAACTGTTATTCCGTATCTACTCTGTCCAGACCCCTCATGATTTTGAATACCTCTATCAAATCTCCCCTCAACCTTCTCCTCCAAGGAAACCAGTCCCAACATCTCCAATCCATCCACATAACTTAAGTTCCTCATCCCTGGAACCATTCTCGTGAATCTTTTCTGCACCCATCTAATGCCTTCACATCCTTCTTAAAGTGTAGCGCCCATAATTGGACACAATACTCCAGTTGAGGCCGAACCAGTGTTCAGTACAACTTCAACATAACTTCCTTGCTATTGTACTATTGCCCCTATTAATCTTTCTTTCTTTGGGCCTCCTTATCTTGAGAGTCAATGGATACGTGCCTGGAGGTGGTCAGTGGTTTGTGAAGCAGCGCCTGGAGTGGCTATAAAGGCCAATTCTAGAGTGACAGGCTTTTCCACAGGTGCTGCAGAGAAATTTATTTGTCGGGGCTGTTGCACAGTTGGCTCTCCCCTTGCGCCTCTGTCTTTTTTCCTGCCAACTACTAAGTCTCTTCGACTCGCCACATTTTAGCCCCGTCTTTATGGCTGCCCGCCAGCTCTGGCGAACGCTGGCAACTGACTCCCACGACTTGTGATCAATGTCACAGGATTTCATGTCGCGTTTGCAGACGTCTTTATAGCGGAGACATGGACGGCCGGTGGGTCTGATACCAGTGGCGAGCTCGCTGTACAATGTGTCTTTGGGGATCCTGCCATCTTCCATGCGGCTCACATGGCCAAGCCATCTCAAGCACCGCTGACTCAGTAGTGTGTACAAGCTGGGGATGTTGGCCGCCTCGAGGACTTCTGTGTTGGAGATACAGTCCTGCCACCTGATGCCAAGTATTCTCCGGAGGCAGCGAAGATGGAATGAATTGAGATGTCGCTCTTGGCTGACATACGTTGTCCAGGCCTCGCTGCCATAGAGCAAGGTACTGAGGACACAGGCCTGATACACTCGGACTTTTGTGTTCCGTGTCAGTGCGCCATTTTCCAACACTCTCTTGGCCAGTCTGGACATAGCAGTGGAAGCCTTTCCCATGCGCTTGTTGATTTCTGCATCGAGAGACAGGTTACTGGTGATAGTTGAGCCTAGGTAGGTGAACTCTTGAACCACTTCCAGAGCGTGGTCGCCAATATTGATGGATGGAGCATTTCTGACATCCTGCCCCATGATGTTCGTTTTCTTGAGGCTGATGGTTAGGCCAAATTCATTGCAGGCAGCCGCAAACCTGTCGATGAGACTCTGCAGGCACTCTTCAGTGTGAGATGTTAAAGCAGCATCGTCAGCAAAGAGGAGTTCCCTGATGAGGACTTTCCGTACTTTGGACTTCGCTCTTAAACGGGCAAGGTTGAACAACCTGCCCCCTGATCTTGTGTGGAGGAAAATTCGTTCTTCCGAGGACTTGAACGCATGTGAAAGCAGCAGGGAGAAGAAAATCCCAAAAAGTGTGGGTGCGAGAACACAGCCCTGTTTCACGCCACTCAGGATAGGAAAGGGCTATTAATGAAGCCTAGGATACTGTATGCTCTATTAACCACTCTCTCAACCTGTCCTGCCACCTTCAATGATTTATGTAAACATATACACCAAGGTCCCTCTGCTTCTGAACCCCCTTTAGAATTTCATTCTTTATTTTATATCGTCTCTCCATGTTCTTCCTGCCAAAATGAATCACTTCACTGCATTAAATGTCATCTGCCACTTGTCTGCCCATTCCACCAACCTGTCTATGTCCTTCTGAAGTTCTACACTATCCTCCTCACAGTTCACAATGCTTCCAAGTTTCGTATCTTCCATAAATTATGAAATTGTGCCCTGTACACCAAGGTCTAGGTCATTAATATATATCAGGAAAAGCAAGGATCCCAACACTGATCCCTGGGGAACTCCACTACAAACCTTCCTCCAGCCCGAAAAACATCTATTAACCATTACTCTCTGTTCCCTATCACTCAGCCAATTATGTATCCATGTTGCTACTGTCCCTTTTATTCCATGAGCTATAATCTTGCCCCCAAGTCTGTTGTGCAGCACTGTATCAAATGCTTATTGGAGCTGAAAACAATAGTGTCACAGGTAAGTTTATTTGGCATCTTCCTGTTCACAGATAAGTTTTAGAAATTTTAGAGTGATGTGTCCACAAGTATTTACAGCAATAACATAGCATAAGTCAACCATGTACACATGCAAACAAGAGTACTAAAAAAAACAGCATTCAGTGATTCAATATTTGCATTTTTATAAATGTTTACACCGTAGAAATGTGTTTATGGTCACAATTCCACGATCTTCTCTCTGCTGACACTGTTAACCACTGAGGCCTTGTCAAGGACCACGGTACTAATCAATCAATCCCTTGATGGCAACACTCCAGATTGCTGGAGCATGGGATGGGATGTCAGTTTACATCTGTCCGAGTTAAAAAAGGAGCTTGCATTTCATCACTATAGAATGTGTCAATGCCCTTGACAGCCAGTGAAGTACTATCAAAGTGTAGTCACTGTTTTAATACAGGGAACTACAGCAACCAATTTGCACACAGCAAGATCCCACGAACAGCAGGAAGATAAATGAGCACATTATCTGCTTTACATGCTTATTGAGGGATAAACATTGGCTGAGCCAGTGGTGAGAGTGCCACCTATTCTTCTTCAAATAGTGCCAGGGGACTTTTTACATACTCTTGATCGAGGCAGATGGTTTAAAATCTCATCTGAAAGACAGCACCTCCGAGAGTGCAGCACTCCCTTAGTACTGTCACTGAAATGTCAGCTTATTTATGATCTAAACTGCACCTAATTGTAACTGCTGCATTTATCACGTCTTTTCTATTCTTTCTAATTTAATTAAACACAGGTCTTTAATTAATTACAGGCCCTAAGCTCTGAAATGCCCTCCCTAACTTCCTGCCTCTCCGTTTGCTTTCCTCCTTGAAACCTGCCTTGCTGACCAAGCTTTTGGTGATCTGCCCTAATATCTCCTTATGTGGCTCGGGGTCCAATTTTGTTTAAAGATGCCTCTATGTAGCACCTTAAGATGTTTTATTACCTTAAAGACACTATATAAATTTAAGTTGTTTTTTTTGTTATCCTATTCCTTCACCTTGATTTGCCAATTTTAAAAAAGTTGCCTCGCCATGTTTAGTTGGGTGATGTCAGCCGAGAGAATAGTTGAGCTGGAACAATCGGGGGCAATTTTAACCTGACCTGCACGTTGGGAAATAAGCGATGCAATGCTGGATTTACAGCCCATCCCAATTTACTTCCTGGGCAGTAATAATGGACAGAGTGCAAAAACGTCGATCCCCTTCCCCTCGATCCCACAGGATTCCCACCTGCTCCCGGTGGGCACTGAGTGACTTCTGGTGGAAAATGTGCAGTCGGCCCTGCTCAATTGTCACACCTCCAATGGTACTTCACTCAGTCTGGGCTCACACCTGAGGAATGGCTCCTAGGGTCAGGTGAGGCTGAGAGGCTATTTCCGCTGGCCGGAGAGTCTCGAACTAGGGGACACAGTCTCAGTAGAAGGGTTCGGCCATTTAAGACCAAGAGAAGGAGAAATCTTTGGAATTCTCTACCCCAGAGGGCTGTGGATGTTCAGTCATTGAGTATATTCAAGGCTGAGATTGATAGATTTTTAGACTCAAGGGGAATCAAGGTATATTGGGATCAGGCAGGAAAGTGCAGTTAAGGTTAAAGGTCAGCTGTGGCACAGTATTTATGTAGAGCTTTTCACAACCTCACAAAGGCACAATCAACTCTTATTCAAATAGTGCCATAGGATCTTTTACACTCACTCAAGAGGGCAGATGTCTGTCTAACATCTCGTCTGAAAGACGGCACCTCTGACACTGCAGCATTCCCTCAGTACGGCATTGGAGTATCAGCCTAGATTTGGTGCTGAAGTCTCTGGAGTGGGACTTGACTTTCTGACTCAGACGCAACAGTCATAGTCATTTACAGCATAGAAGGAGGCCATTTGGCCCATCGAGTCCATGCCGGCTGTCTATTGAGAAATCCAGTCAGTCCCACTCCCCTGCTCAATCCCCATCGCCCTATTTCCTTCGTGTCCATCCAATTTCCTTTTGAAATCATTGATTGTTTCTGCTTCCACCACCCTCGTGGGCAGCAAGTTCCAGGTCATTACCACTCACTGCGTAAAAAAGTTCTTCCTCACATTCCCCCTGCATCTCTTGCCCAAAACCTTCAATCTGTGCCCCGTAATCCTTGTACCATCAGTTAATGGGAACAGATTTTCCTTGTCTAACTTATCTAAGTCTATCATAATCTTGTACCCCTCTATCAAATCTCCCCTCAATCTCCTTTGCTCGAGGGAGACAAGTGCTAAGCTGAACCAGTGGGAGGCATTTGGACAGGAATCAACTTTTGAAGATCTGGATCTATATATATAATATTCTTGAGCTTTGGAAGTTCCTTGCACACATCTCGTCAACATCCTTGCAGTGGAGAAGTGACCTCCCCGCACACCACAAGTTGGATGATCAGCAGCAACTTTGCGGAAATCAGGAACATTGAACAAAAACTAAAGCAAACTCACAAAAAGAAATGTAACTAGGACAGCTGATAATTTCACCTTCATTAATTATAAATAGCTCATTAAATGCAACGTGTGAGGCCCCTTTTCACGCAGGTTGAAGGCTGCTCCGGTGGTCTGACGACTTCCGTTTTGGACTAAACTTCTCAAGCAAGGACATTTGAGTGACATAGGTCATGGCGCTGCTCTCTGTTGATAGGTTCCGGTTGCGTCTTTCGTGGAAGCGCAAGTTTCTTTTTGAGTGCCACCATCTCAGACACCTCCTCAGCTCCGTGAGGACCTTAGGGAGAAGAAGACAGGTCAGAAATTTTCATTCAAAAACCATATAGAGTCTTACAGCACAGAAGGAGGCCATTCAGCCCATCGTGCCTGGACTGGCCCTTTGGAAGAGCTATCCACTTAGTGCCACTCTTTCCCCATAGCCCTACAATTTTTCCTCTTCAACTGTTTGTCCAATTCCCTTTTGCAAGTTACGACTAAGTTTGCTTCCACCATCCATTCGGGCAGTGCATTCCAGATCACTACAACTCACTGCATAAAAGTCATTCTCCTCGAATCCCTTTCTGGTTCTTTTGCCAATTACCTTAAATCTGCTTCTTCTGATTCTAAACTCTCCTTTATTCCCTCTATCAAGACACTTCACGATTTTGAACAGCTCTCCCCCTGCACCTTCTCTGCTGTGGAAAGTGGAGCCTGGACTCAACCATTACGCAACCATTAAGTACAAAGTAAGCAAGAACTGGCTCTTACTGACTTGGTTGGTTTATGGATTAAGTGGTACCATACATTTTCTTTCATTTGTGCCCCAACCCCTCAATTAATTTCCCTTTTTGTTGGGTACCAGCTCATGCTGGCAGATTCCTCCTCCTACTTCAGTTGCCCATGTATCATGTACAAACTCAGAAGGGCCGAACCAAGGCTACCCACATGGGGCAAATAAGCCATGGAGGTGGCTGACTCTCTTACTTAATGATGCCATCTTCACCTTCCACTTACTCAAATTTAAATACCAGTTTTAATTCATTGGCAAATGACTAATACTTTCCATACCTCAATAAAACCTCTCGGAACATCTGTAAAACCTAGCGCCAGCTGTAAACGTTCACTTTTCTCTTTGAACATATCCATCTCGATCATCATTTTGGCGAAAAGCCAGGTTCAGAGGAGCATCCATGACTGCACAAATACAATTTATTCTCGGACTGAGATATTTGGCTCCTACTTTAGAAAATTAATGTCGGCTTATGTTTCCCCCATCCCCCTACCCTGTCCGCGTGCTGGTTGAGAATATCTGGTCTACCAACGTCAAAGCAGCAGCAGCGCCACCAATAGCATGTGTACCGAGAGCGAATCAGAGTCCTTTTCAAGGGCAACAAGGAGCAAACAACAACAACTTACATTTATATTGTGTCTTTAACGTAAGGCAGTTCTCAGGAGCGTTATCAAAAAGCAAACTGACACCAAGTCACAGGAGCAGAAATTAGGACAGGTGACCAAAAACTTTATCGAAGAGGTACGTTTTAAGGCATAGCTTAAAGGAGGAGAGAGAGGCAGGGAGGCAGAGAGGTTTAGGAAGGGAATTCCAGAACTTGAGGCCTCAGAAGCTGAAGGCACGGCCGCTAATGATGGAACGAAGGAAATGAGGGGTGTGCAAGAGGCTAGAAGTGGAGGAGAGCAGATATCTCGGAAGGTTGTAGGGCTGGAGGTGTTTACAGCAGTAAGGAGGGAGCGAGGCCATGCAGGGATTTAAAAACAAGGGGGAGAAATCCAGAGATGGGATTTTAAAAGGGTTTTGAAGGAAGATAGGGAGATATAAGGTGGTTAATGGAGCGAGTTTTACAAAGCAGGGGATGCGATAACTGAAGGAACTTTTCACAAGAAAGACGAAACTTTGCTTGTTTCCTTTTGAGTTCAATTTGAGGCCAAATATCTAAGCTACAAAGAAAATGCCTGAACCCACTAAGCAACCAATAATTTTCAACAATTATTTTCACCCAATTTTGTACTATTGATTCTAGTGTTTTGATTAACAAATGAAGCACATCTGGAACAGGATTAGGAGCAGCTCAATGAAAAACAATTGCAGTGAAATTTAAATTGGCCACGAAACAGGCAGCTTGAAGATATATGTTATCCTGATTTATGCCATAACCAATTAAATAGGGCTCGAAAGAATCCTTGCCTTCCGTGATGTGTTCAACAGTGGGGCAGAAAGTATTACAAGTATAAACAACCATTCCGTAAACACCCAGAAAATGTCGTTACACAGCAGTACAATAACCTCCAAATGCAACGAAAACACAGTTAGACACTGGCCTCAGGGTGGTTTAGAATTAGGCCCAGATATTATGAGGCCAAACCCTGGGGATAGAGGATTGACTGAAAGGAAAGATGGGATTGGACTCTTCAGGCTTGAAGAGAAGTGACTGAGAAATGGCCTAAGTAGAGAATTATAAAATAATGTGCACAGAAAGAGGCCATTTGGCCCATTATGCCTGTGCTGGCCCTTTGGTATAACTATTAAATTAGGAGACCCACTTTCGTAAGACTAAAGGGATTGGGTCCATCAGACAAGTGGATTATAGGAACATAGGAGCAGGAGTGGGACATTCAGCCCATCGAGCCTGCTCCACCATTCAATTAGATCATGGCTGATCATCTACCTCAATGCCACTTTCCCACGCTATCCTCATATCCCTTAAGGTCATTAGTATCCAGATATCTATCACTGTCTTGAACATGCTCAATGATTGAGCTTCCATGGCCCTCTGGGGTAGAGAATCCCAAAGATTCAAACCTCCTGAGTGAAGAAATTCCTCCTCATCTCAGTCCTTAATGGTGTAACTCTTATTCTGAGACTATGTCCCCTGGTTCTAGACTCACCAG
This sequence comes from Heterodontus francisci, assembly GCF_036365525.1. Classification (NCBI taxonomy): domain Eukaryota; kingdom Metazoa; phylum Chordata; class Chondrichthyes; order Heterodontiformes; family Heterodontidae; genus Heterodontus; species Heterodontus francisci. The sequence continues at coordinate 210,373,729 of NC_090372.1, read as the reverse complement.
CCAGGGGAAACATCCTATCTACATCCACCCTGTCATGCCCTGTAAGAATTTTTTAAGTTTCAATGAGATCACCTCTCATTCTTCAAAACGCTGGAGAATACAGGCCTCAATCTCTCCTCATAAGACAATCCCACCATCCCAGGGATTAGTCTGGTAAACCTCCATTGCATTCCCTCTACGGCAAGTAGATCCTTCCTTAGATAAGGAGACCAAAACTGTACACAATACTCCAGGTGCGGTCTCACCAAGGCTCTATAGAATTGCATCAAGACATGTTTACTTCTGTACTCAAAACCCCTTGCAATGAAGGCCAACATACCACTTGCTTTCCCAATTGCTTGCTGCACCTGCATACTAGCTTTCAGTGACTCATGAACAAGGACACCCAAGTCCCTTTGGACACCAACACTTCCCAACCTCTCACCATCTAAGAAATATTCTGTGGTTTTGTTTTTTCTACCACAGTGGATCACTTCACACTTATTCACATTATAATTCATCTGCCATGTTCTTGCTCATTCACTTAGACTGTCCAAATCCCCTTGAAGCCTCCTTGCATTTTCCTCACAACTTACATTCGCACCTAGTTTTGTGTCATCATCAAATTTGGAAATATTACATTTGATTCCCACATCGAAATCATTTCTATAGATTGTGAACAGCTATGGCCCAAGCACTGATCCTTGCAGTACCCCACTAGTAACAGCCTGCCATCCTGAGAATGACCCATTTATTCCTACTGTCTGCTGTCTGTCTGTTAACCAATTCTCAGTCCATAGCAGTATATTATCCCAATCCCATGTGCTCTAATTTTGTACACTAACCTCTTGTGTGGGACCTTATCAAAAGCCTTCTGGAAATCCAAATACACCACATCCACTGGTTCTCCTTTATCTATGCTGCAAGTAACATTCTCAAGAAACTCCAACAGGTTTGTCAAACAATATTTCACTTTCATAAATCTATGTTGACTTTGTCCAATTTTATCATTATTTTCCCAGTGTCCAGTTGTCACATATAATAGATTTTAACATTTTCCCCACTACTGACGTCAAAGTTACAGGTCAGTAGTTCTCTGTTTTCTCCCTCGCTCCCTTCGTAAATAGTAGGGTTACATTTGCTACTTTCCAATCTGCAGGAACATTTCCAGAATCTATAGAATTTTGAAAGATAATCATTATCTCTATAGCCGCCTCCTTCAGTAATCTTGGACGTAGCTTATCTAGTCCAGGGGATTTATCAACATTCAATCCAGTTAACTTTTCAAGTAATACCTCTTTACTAATACTAATTTCTTTCAGTTCCTCAGTTTCACATGTCCCTTGGTTGCCAAGTATTTCTGGGAGATTTTCTGTATCTTCTTCTGTGATAGACAGATTTTTAATTAGTAAAGGGTTGAAGGGTTATGGAGAATGGGCAGGAAAGTGGAGTTGAGGCCGAGATGAGATCAGTCATGATCATATTGAATGGCGGAGCAGGTTCGAGGGGCTGAATTGCTGACTCCTGCTCCTAGTTCTCATTTCCCGGCGGAGAAGCAGGAGAAGGTAGCGACTCTTCGGTGGGTAAGTGAAGGCAACAGGAGCTGTGTTTTAAAAGTTGTTCTTACTGTTTTCCTTGTGTTCAAGTTACTTTTGGCGCGGGAGGAACCGGAAGCTGGACGGCAGCAAGGACTCCTGGGTAGGTATTTTCTTTAAAGGTGCGGAGCAGAGTTAACCCGAGAAACTACAAATGTAGTGTCTCCCACCCATCCTCCTCCTCTAACATAATAATAAGACCCTTTTTACCCTCCTCCTCTAGCCAAAAAGGACTGAACAGGTAAGCTATTTCACTGTTTTTGTTAATATCTATATTTGTACTTAATTAAGGGATAATTGAGTAAAAGAAATGGCAGCCAGGGGAGTGCAGTGCTCCTCCTGCAGTATGTTCGAGGTGAGGGGAACCTCCGGTGACCCTGCCGACTTCACCTGCTGGAAGTGCATCCGTCTCCAGCTCCTATCAGACCGTGTTAGGGAACTGGAGCTGGAGCTGGATGAACTGAGGATCATTCGGGAAGCTGAGGGGGTGATAGATAGAAGCTACAGGGATGTCGTTACTCCACAAAACAAAGGCAGCTGGGTAACAGTTAGAGGTGGGAAGAGGTCAGTGCAGGGATCTCCTGTGGTCGTTCCCCTCAGCAACAAGTATACAGTTTTAGATACTGTTGGGGGGGACGGCCTATCGGGGGCAGGCTGCAGTGAACGGGCCTCTGGCACGGGGTCCTGCACTGTGGCTCAGAAGGGAGGGAGGGAGAATGGGAGAGCACTAGTCATCGGGGACTCGATGGTGAGGAGTACCGACAGGCGGTTCTGTGGGCGCAAGCGAGACGCACGGATGGTTTGTTGCCTACCTGGTGCCAGGGTCCGTGATGTTTGTGATCGCGTCTTCAGGATCCTTAAAGGGGAGGGGGAGCAGCCAGAGGTCGTGGTGCACATTGGCACCAACGACGTAGGAAGGAAGGGTGGCACAGATGTTAGAAGTGAGTTTAGGGAGTTAGGCTGGAAGCTGAAAGCTCGGACGGACAGAGTTGTTATCTCTGGTTTGTTGCCGGCGCCACGTGATAGTGAGGCTAGGAATAGGGAGAGAGCACAGCTGAACACGTGGCTGCAGGAATGGTGTAGAAGAGAGGGCTTCCAGTTCTTGGATAATTGGACTGCATTCTGGGGAAGATGGGACCTGTTCAAACAGGACGGGCTGCATCTGAACCAGAGGGGCACCAATATCCTGGGAGGGAGGTTTGCTAGTACTGTTCGGGAGGGTTTAAACTAGTTTGGGAGGGGGATGGGAACCGGACTTGTAGTCCAGGGACCAGTGGGTCCACTCAGAAAGACAAAGAGTGTAGTGAGGTATTGGGGAAGGTAGCACTGTCGCAGAGGACAGATGGGCACGGAGAAGGGTTAAAGTGCGTATACTTCAACGCAAGAAGCATCAGGAATAAGGTGAGTGAATTGAAGGCGTGGATGGGCACTTGGGACTACGATGTTGTGGCCATCACTGAAACGTGGATAGGTGAGGGGGAGGAATGGTTCTTGGAGGTACCTGGTTATAGATGTTTTCATAAGATTAGGAATGGTGGTAAAAGAGGTGGGGGGGTGGCATTGTTAGTTAGAAATAGTGTAACAACTGCTGAAAGAATTTTCGAGGAGGATCTGCCGACTGAGGCACTGTGGGTTGAGGTCAGGAACAGGAAAGGAGCAGTCACCTTGATGGGAGTTTTCTATCGGCCCCCCAATAGCAGCAGGGAGGTGGAAGAGCAGATTGGGAAACAGATTTTGGAAAGGAGCAGAAGTCACAGGGTAGTAATTATGGGGGATTTCAACTTCCCAAATATTGATTGGCAACTCTTTAGATCGAATAGTTTGGATGGGGTAGTGTTTGTGCAGTATGTCCAGGAAGCTTTTCTGACTCAGTATGTAGACTGCCCGACCAGAGGGGAGGCAATATTGGATTTGGTACTAGGTAATGAACCAGGGCAAGTGATAGAGCTGTTGGTGGGCGAGCACTTTGGAGATAGTGATCACAATTCTGTAGCATTCACTGTGGTAATGGAGAGGGATAGGTATGTGCAACAGGGCAAGGTTTACAATTGGGGGAAGGGTAGATATGATGCTGTCAGGCAGGAACTGAGGAGCATAAGTTGGGAGCATATGCTGGCAGGGAAGGGCACGGTCGAAATGTGGAACTTTTTCAAGGAGCAGATAGTAGGGGCCATTGATAAGCATGTCCCTGTCAGACAGGGAAGGGATGGTCATGTGAGGGAACCGTGGTTGACAAGAGAGGTTGAGAGTCTTGTTAGGAAGAAGAAGGATGCGTATATAAGGTTGAGGAAAAAGGGCACAGGCATAGCTCTGGAGGGATACAAGATGGCCAGGAAGGATCTGAAGAAAGGGATTAGGAGAGCTAAGAGAGGGCATGAAAAATGCTTGGCGGGTAGGATAAAAGAAAACCCCAAGGCCTTTTACGCGTATGTCAGAAATATGAGGATGACTAGGGGGACCGTAGGTCCGGTCAAGGACAATAGCGGGAGACTGTGTGTTGAGCCGGAAGAGATAAGTGAGGTATTGAATGAGTACTTCTCTTCGGTATTTACGAATGAGAAGGGGTGTATTACTGAAGAGGACGGTGTGAAACAGACTGGTAAGCTCGAGGAAGTGCTCGTTAGGAGGGAAGATGTGTTGGGGTTTTTGAATAACTTGAAGATAGACAAGTCTCCCGGGCCTGACGGGGTATATCCAAGGATGTTATGGGAAGCAAGGGATGAAATTGCAGAGCCGCTGGCAATGATCTTTTCATCTTCTCTGTTGACGGGGGTGGTACCAGGTGATTGGAGGGTGGCAAATGTTGTGCCCCTGTTCAAGAAAGGGAATAGGAACAACCCTGGGAATTACAGGCCAGTTAGTCTTACTTCGGTGGTAGGCAAGTTGATGGAAAAGGTGCTGAGGGATAGGATTTCTGAGCATCTGGAAAGACACTGCTTGATTCGGGACAGTCAGCACGGTTTTGTGAGGGGTAGGTCTTGCCTCACAAGCCTGATTGAATTCTTTGAGCAGGTGACCAAGCAAGTGGATGAGGGTAAACCAGTGGATGTGGTGTACATGGATTTTAGTAAGGCATTTGATAAGGTCCCCCATGGTAGACTTATGGAGAAAGTCAGGAGGCATGGGATAGTGGGGAATGTGGCCAGTTGGATTAAGAATTGGCTAACTGATAGAAGGCAGAGAGTGGTCTTAGATGGTAAATACTCAGCCTGGAGCCCAGTTACCAGTGGCGTGCCACAGGGATCAGTTCTGGGTCCTCTCCTGTTTGTGATTTTTATTAACGACTTGGATGAGGAAGTCGAAGGGTGGGTCAGTAAATTTGCAGATGATACAAAGGTTGGTGGAGTTGTGGATACCGAGGAGGGCTATTGTCGTCTGCAAAGGGACTTGGATAGGTTGCAGTGCTGGGCTGAAAAGTGGCAGATGGAGTTTAACCCTGAAAAGTGTGAGGTCGTCCATTTTGGAAGGACAAACACGAATGCAAAATACTGGGTTAACGGTAGGGTTCTTGGGCATGTGGAGGAGCAGAGAGACCTTGGGGTCTATGTGCATAGATCGTTGAAAGTTGCAACTCAAGTGGATAGGGCTGTGAAGAAGGCATATGGGGTGTTAGCGTTCATTAGCAGAGGGATTGAATTTAAGAGCCGTGAGGTGATGATGCAGCTGTACAGGACCTTGGTAAGGCCTCATTTGGAGTACTGTGTGCAGTTCTGGTCGCCTCATTTTAGGAAGGATGTGGAAGCCTTGGAGAGGGTGCAGAGGAGATTTACCAGGATGTTGCCTGGAATGGAGAATAAGTCTTACGAGGAAAGGCTGAACATTCTAGGCCTCTTCTCATTAGAACGGAGAAGGATGAGGGGTGACATGATAGAGGTTTATAAGATGATCAGGGGAATAGATAGGGTAGACAGTCAGAAACTTTTTCCCCGGGTGGAGCAAAGCGTTACAAGGGGTCATAAATTTAAAGTGAAGGGTGGGAGATATAAGGGGGATGTCAGGGGAAGGTTCTTTACCCAGAGAGTGGTCGGGACATGGAATGCCTTGCCTGGGGAAGTTGTTGAGTCAGAAACTTTAGGGACTTTCAAACGGCTTTTAGATAGGTATATGGATAAAGGAGAATGATGGGGTATAGATTAAATTGTCCTTGACAGAGGACAAAGGATCGGCACAAAGGGCGGCACAGTGGCGCAGTGGTTAGCACCGCAGCCTCACAGCTCCAGGGACCCGGGTTCGATTCCGGGTACTGCCTGTGTGGAGTTTGCAAGTCTCCCTGTGTCTGCGTGGGTTTTCTCCGGGTGCTCCGGTTTCCTCCCACAAGCCAAAAGACTTGCAGGTTGATAGGTAAATTGGCCATTATAAATTGTCACTAGTATAGGTAGGTGGTAGGGAAATATAGGGACAGGTGGCGATGTTTGGTAGGAATATGGGATTAGTGTAGGATTAGTATAAATGGGTGGTTGATGGTCGGCACAGACTCGGTGGGCCGAAGGGCCTGTTTCAGTGCTGTATCTCTAATCTAAAAAAAAATCGTGGGCCGAAGGGCCTGTTCTGTGCTGTATTTTTCTATGTTCTATGTTCTATGTTCTTATAAGACAGACACAAAGTAATGGTTTAGTTTCTCTGCCATTTCCCTATTCTCCATTATAAATTCTCCTGTCTCCACCTGTAATGACCCACATTTGTCCCAGCTAATCTTTTCCATTTCACATACCTAAAGTAGCTTTTATGTTTCTAGCTAGCTTGTATCCATATTCTCTTTCCCCTTTCTTTATCAGTTTCTTGGTCCTCCTTGGTCATCACGACTGTGCAAAGCTTGAGATTAAGCACCCAGAATGTCCTTCCCTTATTCCACACTTTCTCAGGCTCTTTATATGAACCACTTTATTTCTATATTGTATTTTTATCTGAGGGAACAGGCAGGCTGAGCTGAGGCCCATCACTAAGGCACAGATGCAAGTGCATCGACATGACATACAGGTTGGGGACCCCTTACTCCCAGGGATGAAAAGGTCAGCTGTAAAAGGATCAGGTTCCCATGATAGCTGAGGGATGAAGAGAGTCAGAGACACACAGAGAGAAACAGAGAAACATGGGGAAAAAGAGATATACAGAGAGAAAGAGAGAGAGAGAGAGAGAGAGAGATACACAGCGGTGGATTTTGTGCTGGAACTGGGGCTCCCGGTGCCAGGCCAAAAAGGTGGCGGAGAGCCCACCTCAACCTTTTCACACCCTCCCCCCCGCCCCCACCCAGAGCGATCCTCCAGTCATTTAACAACATGGGCCAGGATCAGGAACCCGCCTCCAAGAGCTGCCAGCCAATCAGAGAGCCAGCAGCCCAGCCATATCGGCAACGCCACCAGGAGCGATGGCCACTGCCGGAACTGCAGAAGCCTCGGACCCAGGCCCAGTGCTGGAATCCCAGACCTCAGGTAAGTGAGGCGGAGTCACCAGGACCATTCCGGAAGGCCCCAGTGAGGTGGGGCTGGTGGGTGGTTGTGCAGTTTGGGGGGGTGGGGGGCAGTGCGGGAGGACAAGGTGGTTCCCAGTGGGGGACTACGTGGGCCACAAATTGCCCACGAAAGAGGGAACCCCACCAAGCCTGCAGGGAGGGTGCTTCGTGTTCCAAAGCATCCTCCCCATAATGGAGGTATCCCCCCCTCCCACCGCTGGTAAGATTCCAGTGGCGGTGGGAAAGGTTCCAAACATGCCACTTAAGTGCCTCAATTGGCCTCTGGGCAGAAAGACTGTCATCAGCTTATCCCACCCCCGGGAAGAGCGTTTGGAAACGAGGAGGTGATGGGCCCTCCGAGCCACCACACTTCACCCACACCATTACGATGCTCCAGGCCCCCCCACATCCAACCCCGTCTCAGGGGTCCACACAAAATCCCAGCCACACAGAAAGAAAAAAAGACATGTAGAGAGAAAGAGAGACAAGCAGAGAGTAGGAGTAACACACAGACAGAAGGAGAGAGACACGCAGAGAGAAGGAGAGACACGCAGAGAGAAGGAGAGACAGAGAGAAGGAGAGACACACAGAGAGAAGGAGAGACACACACACACAGAGAAGGAGAGACACACACACAGAGAAGGAGAGACACACACACAGAGAAGGAGAGACACACAGAGAGAAGGAGAGACACAGAGAGAGAAGGAGAGACACAGAGAGAGAAGGAGAGACACAGAGAGAAGGAGAAACACAGAGAGAAGGAGAGACACAGAGAGAAGGAGAAACACAGAGAGAAGAAGAAACACAGAGAGAAGAAGAAACACAGAGAGAAGGAGACAGACAGAGAGAAGGAGAAACACACAGAGAAGGAGACTGACAGAGAAGGAGAAACACACAGAGAAGGAGACACACAGAGAGAAGGAGAAACACACAGAGAGAAGGAGAAACACACAGAGAGGAGAGACACACAGAGAGAAGGAGAGACACAGAGAAGGAGAGACACACAGAGAGAAGGAGAGACACACAGAGAGAAGGAGAGACACACAGAGAAGGAGACACAGAGAGAGAAGGACACCAGTGGCACTGTGCTGTGAGGGCAGTCATTGCTGCCAGAGGAACCTTTGTGGGCCATAAAGGAGGGCCAGCTCCCAGAACCCACTGGGAGGCAGCCAGGTTTCACTGGGCAGATCCCCCCATCGCGATGGCGGGCCCTTCCAATGTGGGTAAAGCCCGCGGAGTTAGGAAGTGGCCCTTAATTCGCCACTTAAGTAGTTCAATTAACCTCCCAGCGGGCAGCTGATCCACCATATTTCCCGCTACTGAAAATATGGAGGTAATATTAGAGAGGAAAACCAAAGTGCACAGAGAATTGGGAGAAACAGATTACACGAGAGTAGGAAATAGTAGGGTGGGGTCAGAGTCAGAAGGAATGTAATAAGGTCGAAATTATGTTTACTGTGCGTGTATGTGAATGTATGGAGTGTGGTATAGAGGGTTGGTGAGCTGCAGGCACAGATAGCCACGTGGAAATTTTTCTTTTATTCATTCATGGGATGTGGGCGTCGCTGGCTAAGCCAGCATTTATTGCCCATCCCTAATTGCCCTTGAGAAGGTGGTGGTGAGCTGCCTTCTTGAACCGCTGCAGTCCATGTGAGGTAGGTATACCCACAGTGCTTTTAGGATGGGAGTTTCAGGATTTTGACCCAGCAACTGTGAAGGAACGGCGATATAGTTCCAAGTCAGGATGGTGTGTGACTTGGACGGGAACTTGCAGGTGGTGGTGTTCTCATGCATCTGCTGCTCTTGTCCTTCGAGGTGGTAGAAGTCGTGGGTTTGGAAGGTGCTGTCTAAGGAGACTTGGTGCGTTGCTGCAGTGCATCTTGTAGATGTTACACACTGCTGCCACTGTGCCTTGGTGGTAGAGGGAGTGAATGTTTGTGCATGGTGTGCCAATCAAGCGGGCTGCTTTGTTCTGGATGGTGTCGAACTTCTTGAGTGTTGTTGGAGCTGCACCCATCCAGGCAAGTGGAGAGTATTCCATCACACTCCTGACTTGTGCCTTGTAGATGGTGGACAGGCTTTGGGGAGTCAGGAGGGGAGTTACTCGCCTCAGGATTCCGAGCCTCTGACCTGCTCTTGGAGCCACGGTATTTATATGGCTACTCCAGTTCAGTTTCTGGTCAATGGTGGGCACTAGGATGTTGATAGTGGGGGATTCAGTGATCGTAATGCCATTGAATGTCATGGGGAGATGGTTAGATTCTCTCTTGTTGGAGATGGTCATTGCCTGGCACTTGTGTGGCGCAAATGTTACTTGCCATTTATCAGCCCAAGCCTGGATATTGTCCAGGTCTTGCTGCAATTCTACACGGACTGCTTCAGTATTTGAGGAGTCGCGAATGGTGCTGAACATTATGCAATCATCAGCGAACATCCCCACTTCAGACCTTATGATTGAAGGAAGGTCATTGATGAAGCAGCTGAAGATGGTTGGGTCTAGGACACTACCCTGAGGAACTCCTGCAGTGATGTCCTGGAGCTTAGATGATTGACCTCCAACAACCACAACCATCTTCCTTTGCGCTAGATATGACTCCAGCCAGCGGAGGGTTTTCCCCTGATTCCCATTGACTCCAGTTTTGCTAGGGCTCCTTGATGCCATACTCAGTCAAATGCTGCCTTGATGTCAAGGGCAGTCAGTCTCACCTCACCTCTTGAGTTCAGCTCTTTTGTCCATGTTTGAACCAAGGCTGTAATGAGGCCAGGCTGAGTGGACCTGGTGGAACCCAAACTGAGCATCACTGAGCAGGTTATTGCGAAGCAAGTGCTGCTTGATGGCACTATTGATGACACCTTCCATCACTTTACTGATTTTTGAGAGTAGACTGATGGGGCGTTAATTGGCTGGGTTGGATTTGTCCTGCTTTTTGTGTACAGGACAGACCTGAGCAATTTTCCACATTGCCGGGTAGATGTCAGTGTTGTAGTTATACTGGAACAGCTTGGCTAGGGGTGCGGCAAGTTCTGGAGCACAGGTCTTCAGTACTATTGCCAGAATATTGTCAGGACCCATAGCCTTTGCAGTATCCAGTGCCTTCAGTCGTTTCTTGATATCACGCGGAGTGAATTGAATTGGCTGAAGTCTGGCATCTGTAATGCTGGGGACTTCAGGAGGGGGCCAAGATGGATCACCAACTCGGCACTTCTGGCTGAAGATTGTTGCAAATGCTTCAGCCTTATCTTTCGCACTGATGTGCTGGGCTCCCCCATCATTGAGGATGGGGATATTTGTGGAGCCACCTCCTCCAGTTAGTTGTTTAATTGTCCACCACCATTCACGACTGGATGTGGCAGGACTGCAGAGCTTAGATTTGATCCGTTGGTGATGGAATCGCTTAGCTCTGTCTATCACATGCTGCTTGTGCTGTTTGGCACACAGATAGTCCCGTGTTGTAGCTTCACCAGGTTGACACCTCATTTTGCTCCTGGCATGCCCTCCTGCACTCTTCATTGAATCAGGGTTGGTCTCCTGGCTTGTTGGTAATGGTAGAGTGGGGGATATGCCGGGCCATGAGGTTACAGATTGTGGTTGAGTACAATTCTGCTGCTGCTGCTGATGGCCCACAGCATCTCATGGATGCCCAGTTTTGCATTGCTAGATCTGTTCGAAATCTATCCCATTTAGCACGGTGGTAGTGCCACACAACACGATGGATGGTATCTTCAATGTGAAGGCGGGATTTCGTCTCCACAAGGACTGTGCGGTGGTCACACCGACCAATACACTCATGGACAGATGCGTCTGCGGCAGGCAGATTGGTGAGGACAAGGTCAAGTATGTTTTTCCCTCTTGTTGGTTCCCCCACCACCTGCCACAGACCTAGTCTAGTAGCTATGTCCTTTAGTACTCGGCCAGCTCGGTCAGTAGTGGTGCTACCGAGCCATTCTTGGTAATGGACATTGAAGTCCCCCACTCAGAGTACATTTTGTGCTCTTGCCAACCTCAGTGCTTCCTCCAAGTACTGTTCAACAGCAGCTGAGGGAGGACGGTAGGTGGTAATCAGTAGGGGGTTATCTTGCCCATGTTTGACCTGATGCCATGAGACTTTATGGGGTCCGGAGTCGATGTTGAAGACTCCCAGGGCAACTCCCTCCCTACTGTAGTCCACTGTCCCACCACTGCTGGGTCTGTCCTGCCAGTGGGACAGGACATACCCAGGGATAGTGATTGCAGTGTCTGGAACATTGTCTGCAAGGTATGATTCCGTGAGTATGACTATGTCAGGCTGTTGCTTGACTAGTCTGTGGGACAGCTCTCCCAACTTTTGCACAAGCCCCCAGATGTTAGTAAGGAGGACTTTGCAGGGTCGACAGGGCTGGGTTTGCCATTGTCGTTTCCGGTGCCTAGGTCAATGCCGGGTGGCCCATCCGGTTTCATTTCTGAAGCTGGATTTTGTCCCTGCAGCGGGGGTCCCAAAACCAGGTTGGGAAGCCAGGGCCGAGCCAGCCTCAGCCATTTTCGGAAGTCCAAATGGAATTCAATGGCAATCAGACAGTTAACTGCCTTCCGCCGGGCAGAGGGCCTGTCTCCAAGAGCTGCCGGCCACTGGGAATGCAGCAGGTCTGCATGGAGGAGGCTCCGGAATCGAGGTGAGTTTGTGGGGCTGATCGGGGCAAGTGAGGCAGACCCCAGCAGGAGATGGGGATGTCGTCCTGAGGGTAGGGAGGTCTTTCCGAAATGGGGGTCCCTCTGTGAGCCACAGGGTGCCCCAATAGAAGGACACATGTAGCCCCCTCCCACCCCTCCGCCAAGCCTGCAGGAAGGCCACCGGCTTTTACTGGGCGCCTTCCCCAAGTAGCAGAGGGCACCCCTGCTGCTGGTAAAATACTAGCAGCGGCAGGAAGCGGCCTTTAAGTGACCCTTAATTAGCCATTTAAGGGCCTCAACAAGTCTGAGTGAGAAAGCCATCCTTGACCTTTCCTGCCCTGGTAAAATTCCATGGCATTGTGAAGGCACTCAACCCCCTCCCTCCCACCACCCACGCGTTTCCCCCCCCCCCCCCCCCCCTACAGCTTTCCCTCACCATTTTAAGCACCAATGCACCTCCCAGCTTGTCCTGAGTAGGCTAGTATTATCTCGCCATGATGTCATGGGGATAACAGAGACCAGGCTCCAAAAAATACAGGACTTGGTACTAAATATTCCTGGATACAAGGTGTTCAGGAAAGATAAGGAAGGAAAGAAAGGAGGAGGGGTAGCAGTATTGATTAAGAAGAATATTACATTAATGGAGAGGGAGAGGATGTCCTAGAGGGCTCAAGGACTGAATCTATTTGGCTGCAGCTAAGGAACAATCGAGGCGCCATTACATTACTGTGTGTATTCTATAGGCTACCAACTAGTGGGAAAGATATAGAGGAACACATTTGCAAGGAAATTACAGAGAGGTGCAAGAATTATCAAGTAGTTATAATTATTCTAATATAGACTGGGAAAGTAATAATGTAAAGGGCAGAGAGGGGCAAGGGTTTCTAGCATGTGTTCAGGAGAATATTCCACAGCAGTATGTTTCCAGTTCAGTGAGGAAGGAGGCATTGCTGGATCTGGTTCTGGGGAATGAGGTGGGACAAGTGGATCAACTGTCAGTAGTGTAACATTTAGGTAACAGTGATCATAGTTTCATAAGGTATTGATTACCTCTGGAAAAGGGCAAGGAACAATCCAGAGTAAAAATAAATAATTGGGGGTGGACTAACTTCAATGGGGTGAGATCTGGCCCAGATAAAGTGGAATCAAAGATTAGCAGGCAAAACTGTAATTGAACAATGGGCTGCCTTTAAAGAGATAGTTTGGGTACAGTTAAGATACATTCCCACGAGTGGGAAAGGTAAAACAAACACCGAGAGCTCCCTGGATGGCGAAAGAAATAGAGAGTAAGATGAAATAGAAAAAGGTTGCATATGACAGGTGTCGGGTGGATAATACAATTGAGAACAAGGTGGAATATGAAAGGCTCAGACGGGAAGTGAAAAACAAATAAGACAAAGAGAGTGTATGAGAAGAGACTGGCAGCTAATATAAGAGGGAATCCAAAAGTCTTCTATAGGCATATAAATAGTAAAAGGATGTTAAAAGGAGGAGTGGGGCTGATTAGGGACCAAAAAGGGGATTTACACATGGAGGCAGAGGGCATGGCTGAGATACTAAATAAATACTTTGCATCTGCCTTTACCAAGCAAGAAGATGCCTCCTAATTCATGGTGAAAGAAGAGATAATCGAGACACTGGATGGGCTAAAAATAGATCAAGCGGATATATTAGAAAGACCAGTTGTACCTAAAGTTGATTAGTTACTAGGACCGGATGAGATGCATCCAAAGATAACTTAGGAAAGTAAGGGAGGAAATTGCGGAGGCACTGGCCATAATCTTCCAATCCTCCTTAGACACAAGGGTGGTGCCATAGGACTGGAGAATCACAAATGTTACACCCGTGTCCAAAAAAAGTGTAAGGAACTTCAGGCCAGTCAGTTTAACCTCGGTGGTGGGAAAGCTTTTAGAAACGATAATTCGGGGCAAAATTAACAGTCACTTGGACAAGTGTGAATTAATTGGGGAAAGCCAGTATGGATTTGTTGAAGACAATTCGTGTTTAACTAATTTGATTGCGTTTTTTGCTGAGATAACAGAGAAGGCTGATGAGGGTAATGCAGTTGATGTGGTGCACATGGACTTCCAAAAGGTATTTTTGATAAAGTGCCACATTACAGTCTGGTCAGCAAAGTTAAAGCCTACGGAATAAAAGGAACAGTGGCAGCATGGATATGAAATTGGCTGAGTGACAGGAAACAGAGAATAGTGGTGAACAATTGTTTTTTGGACAGGAGGAAGGTATAGAGTGGGGTTCCCCAGGGGTCAGTGTAGGACCGCTGCTTTTCTTAATCTATATTAATGGCGAGTCGAAGAGACTTAGTAGTTGGCAGGAAAAAAGACAGAGGAGCAAGGGGAGAGCCAACTGTGCAACAGCCCCGACAAACAAATTCTCTGCAGCACCTGTGGAAGAGCCTGTCACTCTAGAATTGGCCTTTATAGCCACTCCAGGCGCTGCTTCACAAACCACTGACCACCTCCAGGCGCGTATCCATTGTCTCTCGAGATAAGGAGGCCCAAAAGAAATATTAATGACCTAGACTTGTGTGTGCAGGGCACTATTTCAAAATTGCAGATGACACAAAACTTGGAAGTATTGTGAACTGTGAGGAGGATAGTGATAATCTTCAAAAGACGGAATGGGTGGACATGTGGCAGATGAAATTTAATGCAGGGAAGTATGAAGTGATTCAATTTGATAGGAAGAACGAGGAACGGCAATATAAAATAAAGGATACAATTCGAAAGGGGGTGAAGGGGCAGAGTGACCTGGGGGTATATGTGCACAAATCATTGCAGAGCGGGTTGAGAAAATGGTTAATTAAGCATATGGGATCCTGGGCTTTATAAATAGAGGCCTAGAGTACAAGAACAAGGAAGTTATGATAAACCTGGATAAAACACTGGTTTGGCCTCAGCTGGAGTATTGTGTCCAGTTCTGGGCACCACACTTTAGAAAAGATGTGAAGGCATTAGAGAGGGTGCGGAAAAGATTCACAAGAATGGTTCCAGGGATGAGGAACCTCAGTTATGTGAATAGATTGGAGAAGCTGGGCCTGTGCTCCTTGGAGAAGAGAAGATTAAGAGGATTCATTTACTTTTTGGGCTTGAAAGGTGGTTTTGTTACAGTTATTTTAAGCTTATGCAGATCAGCAACAAAGTGAAAAACGGAAGGTAGGTTAACTGATGGTCGGGTTGGGTCGGGCGCGGGAAAAAAATGGAAGGACTAGGGCCGGATCGGGCTCTGGGTCGGATGTGGTTCTGTTGGGCTCTGGTCGGGTTTCATTTGCAGACCCGAGCCAGACTTTATGGTGAAGGCAGATTCAATCAAGGCCTTCAAAGGAGAATTGAATAATTATCTGACTAGAAAAAATTTGAAGGGCTACGGGAAAAGGCGGTGGGGGGGTGGGGTGCGACTAGGTGAGTTGCTCTTGCAGAGAGGTGGCACAGAAATGATGGGCCAAATGGCCCCCTTCTGTGCTGTAACCATTCTATGATTCTACACTGAGAGAAAAAGAGACACAAAGAGAGGAAGGGAGACACAGTAAGAGGGATATACACAGGAGAGACAGAGAAGGAGAGGCAGGAGAGACAGGGCTATAGATATATATAAACCTTTGAACACTCATCAGAACAATCCGCAAGAATCAGAGTCAAGCTGCCTGGTTTAAATTTCAAACAAAGCTTGGCAGTTAACTGTCTGTCACTGTAAACTAGTGCATTGTCCATGGCAATGCCTCTACCAATCAGAGTTCATTTACCAACCAATCAGCACTCTCTTCTCATGCAGTATAAGTTGTTTTCCCTTACATTGGTTATTCTTGCGGATTGTCCTGATGAGTGCAAGACGAAAAGCTTCGACAACATGTCTCTATTTTCAGCAATACTCAAGTTCTGTACTACTAAACGAACTTTGAACACTCTTATTTATGAAGCTCCGATTCACATATAAACTTATGAATCCATTAATTAAATCATGAACCTCTCATTATTTCAGTTATTCATTGAACCCCTTGCACACCTGTCTAGATTCCAGTTTGTAACTCAGTACTGGGCCTCGTTATATTCTTTATACAAAGTTTGTGACTCATTTGGTGAGATTCCAGCCTTAAGCAATTCCAAACTATGCATTATTCTGCACATAAACCATCTTAACTGCTCAGGTAGATTCTATCTTGTAATTCCCGGTTATCCAGTGCTTTAAACCATATGAACTTCTTGATTAAAGATTCCAGCTTGTATTCCAGCTCTTGGGTATCCAATATTTGTTCTTTAATCAAAGAAACTTTGTTATTTTTCTGTGACTTTACTGAAGGAATCACGTCATTTTATGACTGACTTCCAACAACACTCAAGAAGCTCGACACCATCCAGGACAAAGTAGCCCGTTTGATTGGCACCCCATCCACAAACATTCAGTCCCTCCACCACTGACGCACAGTGGCAGCAGTGTGTACCATCTACAAAATGCACTGCAGAAACGCACCAAGGCGCCTTAGACAACACCTTCTAAACCTGTTGCTGTTGCCATCAGCGAGTAGGAAGTGGGGTTAAAATCAAGTTTTTTTAAAAATTCATTCATGGGATGTGGGTGTCGCTGGCCAGGCCAGCATTTATTGCCCATCCCTAATTGCCCTTGAGAAGATGGTGGTGAACCGCCTTCTTGAACCGCTGCAGTCCATGTGGGGTTGGTATACCCACAGTGCTGTTAGCAAGGGAGTTCCAGGATTTTGACCCAGCACCAGTGAAGGAACGGCAATACAGTTTCAAGTCAGGATGGTGTGCACAGCTTGGAGGAGAACTTGCAGGTGGTGGTGTTCCCATGCTGCCCTTGTCGTCCTAGGTAATAGAGGTTGCGGGTTTGGAAGGTGCTGTCGAAGGAGTCTTGGTGAGTTGCTGCAGCGCATCTTGTAGATTAGAACATTAGAACATTACAGTGCAGTACAGGCCCTTCGTCCCTCGATGTTGCGCCGACCATCTGACCTACACTATTCCATTTTCATCCATATGTCTATCCAATGACCACTTAAATGCCCTTAAAGTTGGCGAGTCTACTACTGTTGCAGGCAGGGCGTTCCACGCCCCTACTACTCTCTGCGTAAAGAAACTACCTCTGACATCTGTCCTATATCTTTCACCCCTCCACTTAAAGCTATGTCCCCTCGTGTTTGCCATCATCATCCGAGGAAAAAGACTCTCACTATCCACCCTATCTAACCCTCTGATTATCTTATATGTCTCTATTAAGTCACCTCTTCTCCTCCTTCTCTCTAACGAAAACAACCCCAAGTCCCTCAGCCTTTCCTCGTAAGACCTTCCTTCCATACCAGGCAACATCCTAGTAAATCTCCTCTGCACCCTTTCCAAAGCTTCCACATCCTTCCTATAATGCGGTGACCAGAACTGCACGCAATACTCAAGGTGCGGCCTCACCAGAGTTTTGTACAGCTGCATCATGACCTCGTGGCTCTGAAACTCGATCCCCCTACTAATAAAAGCTAACACACCATATGCCTTCTTAACAGCCCTATTAACCTGGGTAGCAACTTTCAGGGATTTATGTACCTGGACACCAAGATCTCTCTGCTCATCTACACTACCAAGAATCTTCCCATTAGCCCAGTACTCTGCATTGCTGTTACTCCTTCCAAAGTGAATCACCTCACACTTCTCCGCATTAAACTCCATTTGCCATCTCCCAGCCCAGCTCTGCAGCCTATCTATGTCCCCTCTGTACCCTACAACACCCTTCGACACTATCCACAACTCCACCGACCTTCGTGTCATCCGCAAATTTACTAACCCACCCTTCTACACCCTCATCCAGGTCATTTATAAAAATGACAAACAGCGGTGGCCCCAAAACAGAACCTTGCGGTACACCACTAGTAACTAAACTCCAGGATGAACATTTGCCATCAACCACCACCCTCTGTCTTCTTTCAGCTAGCCAATTTCTGATCCAAAGCTCTAAATCACCTTCAACCCCATACTTCCGTATTTTCTGCAATAGCCTACCGTGGGGAACCTTATCAAACGCCTTACTGAAATCCATATACACCACATCCACGGCTTTACCCTCATCCACCTGTTTGGTCACCTTCTCGAAAAACTCAATAAGGTTTGTGAGGCACGACCTACCTTTCACAAAACCGTGCTGACTATCGCAAATGAACTTATTCTTTTCAAGATGATTATAAATCCTATCTCTTATAACCTTTTCCAACATTTTACCCACAACTGAAGTAAGGCTCACAGGTCTATAATTACCAGGGCTGTCTCTACTCCCCTTCTTGAACAAGGGGACAACATTTGCTATCCTCCAGTCCTCCGGCACTACTCCTGTCGACAATGACGACATAAAGATCAACAACAACGGCTCTGCAATCTCCTCCCTGGCTTCCCAGAGAATCCTAGGATAAATCCCATCTGGCCCAGGGGACTTATCTATTTTCACTCTTTCCAAAATTGTTAACACCTCCTCCTTGTGAATCTCAATCCCATCTAGCCTAGTAGGCTGTATCTCAGTAATCTCCTCGGCAACATTTTCTTTCTCTACTGTAAATACTGACGAAAAATATTCATTTAACGCTTCCCCTATCTCCTCTGATTCCGCACACAACTTCCCACTACTATCCTTGATTGGCCCTGTTCTAACTCTTATCATTCTTTTATTCCTGATATACCTAAAGAAAGCCTTAGGATTTTCTTTGATCCTATCCGCCAATGACTTCTCGTGTCCTCTCCTTGCTCTTCTTAGCCCTCCCTTTAGATCCTTCCTGGCTAGCTTGTAACTCTCAAGTGCCCTAACTGAGCCTTCACGTCTCATCCTAACATAAGCCGCCCTCTTCCTCTTGACAAGCGCTTCAACTTCTTGAGTAAACCACGGCTCCCTCGCTCGACAACTTCCTCCCTGCCTGACAGGTACATACTTATCAAGGACACGCATTAGCTGCTCCTTGAATAAGCTCCACATTTCGTTTGTGCCCATCCCCTGCAGTTTCCTTCCCCATCCTACACATCCTAAATCTTGCCTAATCGCGTCATAATTTCCTTTCCCCCAGCTCTAATTCTTGCCCTGCGGTATATACCTGTCCCTGCCCA
This sequence comes from Heterodontus francisci, assembly GCF_036365525.1. Lineage (NCBI taxonomy): Eukaryota > Metazoa > Chordata > Chondrichthyes > Heterodontiformes > Heterodontidae > Heterodontus > Heterodontus francisci. The sequence continues at coordinate 210,354,952 of NC_090372.1, read as the reverse complement.
TCGCTAAGGTAAACCTAACCGAATTGTGATCACTATCGCCAAAGTGCTCACCTACATCTAAATCGAACACCTGGCCGGGTTCATTACCCAGTACCAAATCCAATGTGGCATCGCCCCTGGTTGGCCTGTCCACATACTGTGTCAGAAAACCCTCCTGCACACACTGGACAAAAACAGACCCATCTAAAGTACTCGAACTATAGTATTTCCAGTCAATATTTGGAAAGTTAAAGTCCCCCATAACCACTACCCTGTTACTCTCGCTCCTGTCGAGAATCATGTTTGCTATCCTTTCCTCTACATCTCTGGAACTATTCGGAGGTCTATAGAAAACTCCCAACAGGGTGACCTCTCCTCTCCTGTTTCTAACCTCGGCCCATACTACCTCAGTAGACGAGTCCTCAAACGTCCTTTCTGCCGCTGTAATACTTTCCTTGATTAACAATGCCACACCCCCCCCTCTTTTACCCTCTTCTCTGTTCTTACTGAAACATCTAAATCCCGGAACCTGCAACATCCATTCCTGCCCCTGCTCTACCCATGTCTCTGAAATGGCCACTACATCGAGATCCCAGGTACCAACCCATGCTGCAAGCTCACCCACCTTATTCCGGATGCTCCTGGCGTTGAAGTGGACACACTTTAAACCAAGTTCTTGCTTGCCAGTGCCCTCTTGCGTCCTTGTAACCTTATCCCCTACCTCACTACTCTCAACAGCCTGTACACTGGAACTACAATTTAGGTTCCCATTCCCCTGCTGATTTAGTTTAAACCCCCCCGAAGAGCACTAACAAATCTCCCCCCCAGGATATTGGTACCCCTCTGGTTCAGGTGAAGACCATCCTGTTTGTAGAGGTCCTACCTACCCCAGAAAGAGCCCCAATTATCCAGGAAACCAAAACCTCCTACACCATCCCTGCAGCCACGTGTTCAACTCCTCTCTCTCCCTGTTCCTCTCTTCGCTAGCACGTGGCACGGGCAACAACCCAGAGATAACAACTCTGGTTGTTCTCGCTCTAAGCTTCCACCCTAGCTCCCTGAATTTCTGCCTTAAATCCCCATCTCTCTTCCTACCTATGTCGTTGGTGCCTATGTGGACCACGACTTGGGGGTGCTCCCCCTCCCCCTTAAGGATCCCAAAAACACGATCAGAGACATCACGTACCCTGGCACCTGGGAGGCAACACACCAACCGTGAGTCTCTCTCGTTCCCACAGAACCTCCTATCTGTTCCCCTAACTATGGAGTCCCCAATGACTAATGCTCTGCTCCTCTTCCCCTTTCCCTTCTGAGCAACAGGGACAGACTCTGTGCCAGAGACCTGCACCCCATTGCTTACCCCTGGTAAGTCGTCCCCCCCAACAGTATCCAAAACGGTATACCTGTTGTTGAGGGAAACGGCCACAGGGGATCCCTGCACTGCCTGCTGGTTCCCTTTCCTTCCCCTGACGGTAACCCATCTACCTACTTCTTTTACCTGAGGTGTGACTGCCTCCCTATAACTCCTGTCAATAATCCCCTCCACCTCCCGAATGATCCGATGGTGCACACTGCTGCCACTGTGCATTGGTGGTGGAGGGAGTAAATTTTTAAGGTGGTGGAGAGGTGCCAATCAAGGGGGCTGCTTTAGCTTGGATGGTGTTGAGCTTTTTGAGTGTTGGAGCTGTACTCATCCAGGCATTTGGAGAGTATTCCATTGCACTCCTGGCTTGTGCCTTGTAGGTGGTGGACAGGCTTTGGGGAGTCAGGAGGTGAGTTACCCATTGCAGAATCCCCAGCCTCTGACCTGCTCTTGTAGCCACAGTATTTATGTGGTTGCCAGTTCCAGTTCAGTTTCTGGTCAATGGTAACCCCCATAATGTTGATAGTGGGGGTTTCAGCAATGGTAATGTCATTGAACATCAAGGGGAGATGGTTAGATTCTCTCTTGTTGGAGATGATCATTGCCTGGAACTAGTGTGGTACGAATGTTACTTGCTGGAGGCTGAATGTTGTCCAATTTTTGTACGGGCACGGACTGTTTCAGTATCTGAGGAGTTATGAATGGAACTGAACATTGTGCAATCAACACACATCCCTACTTCTGGATTCTGACCGTATGATGGAGGGAAGGTCATTGATGGAACAGCTCAAGATAGTTAGGCCTAGGACACGAATCTGAGGGGTTCAAATGGTTTATCTATCAGATAATGGATACCCGGGAGTGAATTATAGGCTGGAATTAAATTGCAGGATTCAGGTGATTTCTATATAGAAAAATGGATGCCTAGGGTTGAGTTACAGACTCAAAACTAATTGAGAGGTTCAAGTAGTTTATATAAAGCATATTCCTCTGTTCTTATACTTTCTCTGGAACTTGCTGCCTGACATTCTAACTGGCATGGCTAGCAGCCATAGAATCGTGGGAATGTCCGGAGAAAACTCCAAACAAGCCTGCTCTTCACAATTGGTGCCAGCTCTGTAACTATAATGCCTCCTGCAAGCATCTCCAATGAATAATTTCTTACCTCTCCATTCAGGAAACAATATAGTAGAGCCACAGCAAAGCCCTGTTTTAAAAAGAAAGGAGTAGAATCAGTTACATTAGAGCTGTACAATTATATTTACTTCTTCAATATTGCTGAAGTGTGTCTGTTCCAAATGACACTCATCTCATTTAAGAATTAGCTAGACGTTGTAACGGAAAGATGGTAGGATTGGTGTTCTGGAATGAGCAGATGATAAGGAACCAAGGGTTTTCTTTACCCAGCCAGTGGTTAGAATGTGGAATGTTACTGCCACATAGAAGAGAAGATTGGGGGAGACAGTGGTAATGCCAATAGCCTACTGATCCTGGGGAGAGGGATTCAAATCCCACCCTGGAAGCTGGTGGAATTTAGACTTAATTAATGAATTCAAGTAATTGAAAATGTGGCATTACTTGTCTTAGTAATGGGCCCACGAACAAGCTATTATTTGGTTCACTAATGCTGTTTAGGGAAAAAAAAATCTGCTGTTCTTGCCTGGTCTGGCCTACATGTGAATCCAGGCCCACAGCATTGTGGTTGATTCTTAACTGCCCACTGAAATGGCCGAGCAAGCTACTCAGTTGGTAAGGACAATTAGGGATGGGCAACAAATGCTGGCCTTGCCAGTGACACCCACATCCCATGAAAAAATGTTTAAAAAGTTAAGGTCAATGGCAGAGATGTATTTCAGAATTGCCCAAGTGCCAAATTTAACTCTGCCTTGTCTGTGTTTTTTTAACAGGTTTCCTGCCCCAAAGTCAGTCTGAGTGACAGGTTTGTTACCCTGTTGGGTGGGGATTGCTGCAGGTAAGGCCGCAGTCCAGGAACAGACGGTTTAGTGCTGTTGGGGTTAGAGATTGTGGGGGAGGGGGAGGAGGGGATGGGTACAGTGTGTTGTGGAGTGGTCGAGAAGAAATCAGAGGCAGAGTCAAGGATCAGAAACAGATACAGGGGAGGGGAGAGAGCGGTGATGGAGCCAGAAATCACATTGGTGATCACATTGAGGTTCAGAGATCGAGGAGAGGGGTGTCGGTGATCAAGGGGATGTTAGTTGGGGAGAGACAGTGGAGGTCCAGGCGGGTGTTTACTGGGTAATTTGTTGGGCCTGGAAGAAACACTTTTGCTTCTCCAGGCCCACAAGCAGTGCTGTAAAGGCACTTGCCTCACAGATCAGTCCATCTTGCCCCCTTTTACCTGTCAGAATCACAGAATCGTTACAGTACAGAAGGAGGCCATTCAGCCCATTGTGCCCACTGGCTCTCCGATTGAGCAAATCCCTCAGTTCCATCCTCCTGCCTTCTCCCCATAACCCTGCACATTCTTCCTTTTCATATCACTGTACAATTCCCTTTTGAATGCTTCAATTGAACCTGCCTCCACCACGTTCTCAGGCAGCACATTCCAGAACTTAAACACTCACTGCGTGAAAAAGTATTTCCTCATCTCACTTTTGCTTCTCTTACCAAATACTTTAAATCTGTGCCCTCCCATTCTCGATCCTTTCACGAGTGGAAACACTTTCTTTCTATCTCCTCTGTCCAGTCCCTCATGATTTTGAATACCTCTATCAAATCACCTCTCAGCCTTCTCTCCAAGGAAAACAGTCCTAACTTCACCAATCTGTCTTCATAACTGAAGTTCCTCATTCCTGGAACCATTCTTGTGAATCTTTTCTGTACTCTCTCCAATGTCCTCACGTTTTTCCTAAAGTGCAGCACCCAGTACTGGATGCAATACTCCAGCTAAGACCGAACTAGTGTCTTATACAAGTTCAACATAACTTCCTTGCTCTTGTACTCTATGCCCCGATTAATAAAGTCCAGGATACTGTATGCTTTATTAACCGCTCTCTCAACCTGTCCTGTCAACTTCAATAACTTATGCACATATACACCTAGGTCCCTCTGCTCCTGCACCCCCTTTAGAATTGTACCCTGAGGCCTTGGAAACCTGGCTGACTGTGGTTAAAAATAGAATCACTGGTAAAATGTAGGCACACAGTCTCCTTAAAGGGTTTTTCTGACCAACCCAACTCCTGGGAGTAGGTTAATCACCCGCTCCTCATTCTGCCTCCTTTAAGACTAGAAATGGGCAGGTTCAATGATGGCTGGATTCCTCTGTCAGAGTTTTAACATTTTAACTTCCCAGCCCATCCAAACCCTCCTGTTTTTTTTTGGGAGGTGGGGTTTAAAGTTGCCCTCTGAATGTCTGAGCACATACAGTCCCCAATGCTTATAATGGGTGAGTTGATGCTCGTGTGATTTGTGAGCTATGCACCCGGATTGGCAACACAGTCAAGGTAAGCAACCAGCATATTGTAAAAATATTATCACCTCCTAGTGGCTAACCATTGCACTCAGATTCTCATCACTATGGTGACACGATGCAAGCAGCTGATTGGAACTGCTTGAAAGCCTGATTTTACCTGAATTCAGCACAGCCTTTCAAATGGTAAGTACAGAATAAGGATTTATTGACTGCGCTTAATGTGTTAAAAGCCTTTTATAAAAAGCACCAATGTTTCCCCTTATGGGGGAATCTAGAACTAGAGGGCATAGTTTAAAAATAAGGGCTCTCCCATTTAAGATGTCGATGAGGAGGAATTTCTTCTCTGAGAGGGTCATTAATCTTTGGAATTGTCTCCCCCGGAGAGCAGTGGAGGCTGGGACATTGAATATATTCAAGGCTGAGTTAGACAGATTTTTGATTTACAAGGGAGTCAAGGGTTCTGGGGGGGCAGACAGAAAAATGGAGTTGAGGCCACAATCAGATCAGCCATGATCTATTGAATGGCGGAGCAGGCTCAAGGGGCCGAATGGCCTACTCCTGCTCCTATCTCTTATGTTCTTAGGTTCTTATGCACCGGCGAATGGTCCGTGTTTATCTGATATCAGTGACAGCCCGTGCTTAGCTTGAATGGTGTGGACTGTACCTGAAACGATCCTATCCCAAGCTCGATGTGGAGCCTCAGATCTTCCGCGATGTGATCGGGGAGAAACACGCACACAATATAATGGACGCCAAAGAGTGGGATGAGGAGCAGAGTTGATTTGGTCAGTCTCCTGGAAAAGAAAGTGTATTTTTAAAACAAAAACAAAAAAAATTCAAACTTGAACTACTGCCCTCATCTCAGGGAAGGGCAAAGAGTGAACAAGGGCCAGGAATGGAGGGTCACTGGGAGCATGGTTGTGAAGATTTCCTCAGTTCAATATCCCTCATTGAAAATGGATTTTATAACCGGTTTAAGATTTAGCTAAAGACCATGGAATAGAGAAGCCTTCACAAAAATTCTTACAATGTTGCCCCGATGTCCAGAGGGGTTCCTATCTCCATGTAGCATTCTTGAAACAAAGACATGGGGAATTTTTAGCTGTTAAAGGCCTTGATAAGGCCGTAAAAAAGAGCAAATGAAATTTTAGGTTTAGAGACAAGAGGCAGAATATAAAACCGAAGAAGTAATCTAAAGGACGAGGGGACGCAAAGTTAAAGTTTTGGGGAAGAGATGCAGGGTGGATGTAAGGAAGAACTTTTTTAAACAGTGATTGGGAATGACCTGGGACTCGCTGCCCACGAGGGTGGTGGAAGCAGAGACAATGAGTGATTTCAAAAGAAAATTGGATGGTCGCTTGGGGGTAATAAAATTGCAGGGGAATGGGACTAACTGTATTACATAGGAAGGAACATAGGAACATAAGAGCAGGAGTAGGCCATTCAGCCCATCGAGTCTGCTCAGCCGTTCAATACAATCATGCAGTTCAATGCCTTTTTCCTACATTATCCCCATATCCCTTTATGTCATTGGTATTTAGAAATCTGTCATCTCTGCTTTAAACATACTCAATGACTGAGCTTCCACAGCCCTCTGGGGTAGAGAATTCCAAAGATTCACAGCCATCTGAGTAAAGAAATTTCTCCTCATCTCAGCCCTGATTTTGAAATTGTCCCCCATGCTTCTAGACTCTGCAACTGGGGGAAACATCTTATCTGCATCTACCCTGTCTATCCCATTAAGTATTCTGTAGGTTTCAATGAGATTACCTCTCATTCTTCGAAACTCCAGACAATCCAGGCCCAATTTCCCCAATCTCTCTTCATAGGACAGTCCTGCCATCCCGGGAACAAGTCTGGTGAACCTTACTGCTCTACAGACAGCCGGTAAGGACTCGATGGGCTGAATAGTCTCCTTCAGGGCCGTTATGACTCTACAACTCTATAATCATGAACCTATTATAACCCTTAATAAAGCCTCAGTTAGAGCTGTGTGTGCAGTATTGGGCACTACAGGAAGGATATTGAGGCATTAGACAGGGCAGAACACTAGATTTGTTGCTGCCTTGTATTAAGACATCATAATATAAGGAAAGACTTGAAAAAATGTTCTTCCCTAAAATAACAGTTTAAAGACTGATATTATAGAGCTCTTTAAAGTTATGGAAGGACAGGTCAGGCTAGATAGAAGCAGACAGTTGAGGGGTATAGAACGAAGCACCGTAAATACAAGATTAAGTGGAAGAGATTTGGAACAGAGGGCAAGAGAAACGTCCTCACACAGAGTATCGTGAGGCTGTGGAATTCACTTCCAGGTTGAGGTACTAACCATAGAAACATCCAAGAATAGACTGGATGGGCTGAATGGCTTCTATGTATAACATGAAGAAATCCTGTCTCTTTCCAGTTTTTTGAACAAATCTCCCAATTTCATGAGCTGTATTGATGTGCAAGCATTTAGCCAATTTGATTACTAAATTTCAATGGCTGCTCTCTCCTCTTTCCTTTAGCTAAGCCCCATAATGTGAGTTGTCTGTAGACTTTTCTTCCAGTTCTGAGATAGGGTCCAATCCCCGAGTAGTAGCCTATCTCTATTTTGTGTGCATCCAGCTTTCTCCATTCTATTTCTGTTCTCTGTTCTGCAGCACTCAGACAGTCCAGGTTACATCCCTGACAACTGCCAAAGGTGATGGAGGAAAGAGAGTACAGCCACTGCCTTAACGCATCCTGGGCTAGGGAAAAGGAAGAACCTGCCAACATTAGACATGATCGGCTGAATGGCCTCCTTTTGTACCATAACTTTTCTATGGTTCTGTTCCCATCCCTGAGCTCTATCCAACGTTTACTGCTTGAAGTCAAGAGGATTGGATGCGACCAATATGCCCCTCTTGATTAATAACCTAGTTAGGCTCCAGCTTTAAGGTCAAATTGGTTGAATTTAAGGGACTTAGGCAAGCAGTGTGGGTCCATCTTGATAAAGTAGCCCCACACAACTTCGAGCTTTGCATCAACTACAAACTCAAAGTGATATGAGGAGGCTTAAAAAGATCCCAAGCAATGCATTGGAATCTGTAGGAATTAAAGTTGCTGTTAACAATGACTTTTAACTGCTGCTTGGATGCTGAAGCAGCCCAGAAAGCATTACAGAGCTGACAGTATAACTCAGGTCAGCCACTCTCATGTTATTTTTAAGCAGATACCAGTCTCAGACCCAATGGATATACATCTGACCATTATTATGAAAAGCAAGGCTTGTATTTATGAAGCACCTTATCAAGTAGCATAGTACTTCACCAGACATAGACTACAGTGTCTTATATATTTGCAAAACAAGATCCTACAAACATCAGTCCAGTGAAATGAATGACCATCAAAGGACACCAACTTTGGCAGTGCTGTACTCCCTCACTACTGCACTGTACTGGTGGCGTCCCATTCATTCGCGGGATGTGGGCGTTACTGGCAAAGCTGGCATTTAATGTTCAAGCCAAGTTGTCCTGAGAAGGTAATGGTAACTGAGTGGCCTGCCAAATCACTTTTGAGGGCAGTTAAGAGAGAACCACATTGATGTGGGACTGGAGTCACATATAGATAGGCCAGACTGGGGTAAGGTTGGCAAGTTTCCTTGCCGGAAGGAACATTAAGTGAACCAGTTGGATTTTTAACAACAATCCCACAGCACGATGCTCACTTTTACTGATGTCAGTTGTTTTCTTTCTGCATGTTTTTGACTGAATTCTCAAACTTCCATGGTATATGAGCTCACATTCTCTGGATTATGAGATCACACCCTTATGTGGCTAGAACCCAGAAAGGTTTGAACCAGAAGGAAGAGTGATACCAACTCAGCCAAGCTCAGTATTACACGGTTTACAACAAATATACATTCCTGTAAGACACAAAACTCAGCAGGAAAGATGAATCAACCGTGGCTAACAAAAGAAGTTAAAGATTGCATTAGATCAAAGGAAGTGGATTATAAAGTCGCCAGAAAAAGTGGTAAGCCTGAGGATTGGGAGCAATTTAGAGTCCAACAATGGAGGACCAAGGAACTGATAAAGAAAGGGAAAAGAGAATATGAAGGGAAGCTAGCCACAAACATAAAGGCGGACTGTAAAAGCTTCTTTAGCTGTGTGAAAAGGAAAAAATTAGCTAGGATGAATGTTGGTCCATTACAGGCAGAGACAGGAGAATTTGTGGTGGAGAATAGGGAAACGGTGGAGAGACTGTGTGTCTGTCTTCATGGAGGAAGACACAGAAAATCTCTCAGAAATACAAGAGAACAAAGGGACTTGTAAAAATGAGTAACTGAAAGAAATTAGTATCAATAAAGAAGTAGTACTAAAAAAATTAATTGGATTGAAAGTTGATAGATCCCCTGGACCAGATGAGCTACATCCCAGAGTATTGAAGGAGGTGGCCATACAGATAGTGGATACATTTTTTAATATTCTTTAGATCCTGGAAGGGTTCCTGCAGACTGGAAAGTAACAAATGTAACCCCACTACTTCAGAAGGGAGTGAGAGAGAAAACTGAGAACTCCAGACCTGTTAGTTTGATGTCAGTAGTAGAGAAAATGTCAGAATCTGTTATAAAGGATGAGATAACTGGGAAAATAATGATATGAAATGCAGAGTCAACATGGATTTATGGAAGGGAAATCATGTTTAACAAGCCTGCTGGAGTTCTTTAAGGAAGTTACTTGTAGCATAGATAAAGGAGAACCAGTGGATGTGGTGTATTTGGATTTCCAGAAGGCTTTTGATAAGGTCCCACACAAGAGGTTAGTAAACAAAATTAGAGCACATGAGATTGGGGGTAATATGGACTGAGAATTGGTTAACAGACAGAAAGCAGACAGTAGGAATAAATGGGTCATTCTCAGGATGGCAGGCTGTTACTAGTGGGGTACTGCAAGGATCAGTGCTTGGGCCACAGCTGTTCACAAACTATAGAAATGATTTCGATGTGGGGAACCAAATGATATATTTCCAAATTTTCTGATGACACAAAACTAGGTTGGAATGTAAGTTGTGAGGAGGAGGCAAGGAGGCCTCAAAGGGATTTGGACAGGCTAAGTGAATGGGCAAGAACATGGCAGATGAGATATAATGTGAATAAGTGTGAAGTGATCCACTTTGCTAGATAAAACAAAAAGGCAGAGTATTTCTTAGATGGTGAGAGGTTGGGAAGTGTTGATGTCCAAAGGGACCTGGGTGTCCTTGTTCATGAGTCACTAAAAGCAGGTGCAGCAAGCAATTAGGAAGGCAAATGGTATGTTGGCCTTCATCACAAGAGGATTTGAGTACAGGAGTAAAGAGGTCTTGCTGCAATTGTATAGAGCCTTGGTGAGACCGCACCAAGAGTATTCAGTACAGTTTTGGTTTCCTTATCTAAGGAAGGATATACTTGCCATAGAGGAAGTGCAACAGAGGTTCACCAGACTAATCCCTGGGATGGCGGGATTGTCTTATTAGGAGGGATTGCAGAAACTGGGCCTGTATTCTCTAGAGTTTCGAAGAATCAGAGATGATCTCATTGAAACTTTAAAAGTTCCTACAGAGCGTGACAGGGTGGATGTGGATAGGATGTTTCCCTCTGGCTGGTGAGTCTAGAACCAGGGGACACAGTCTCAGAATAAGGGGCAGGCCATTTAAGACTGAGATGAAGAGGAATTTCTTTACTCAGAGGGTGGTGAATCTGTGGAATTCCCTACTCCAGAGAGCTGTGGAAGCTCAATCACTGAGCATGTTCAAGACAGAAATTGATTATATTTCTGGATACTAACAACATCAAGGAATATAGGGATAGTGGGGGAAAATGGCGTAGTGGTAGATGATCATCCATGATCTGTTTGAATGGTGGAGCAGGCTCGATCGGCCGAATGGCCTACTCCTACTCCTATTTTCTATGTTCCTATGTTCCTAAGCTGATACACTCTTCAGATCTATCCTTTGCACCCCATATCAGTGTTCTTTCTCATAATGTAATACAGTGCTGTATTATTACTAGAGGAAGAGATGCTTTTATAAAGAACTGATACATTTACGTAGGAAACCTTTATAAAGCTCTGGGTTAGGCCCCAACTATAATATTGCGTCAAGTTCTGGTCACCACACTTTAGGAAGGATGTAAGGGTCCTTGAGAAGGTGCAGAGGAGATTCACCAGAATGGTTCCAGGGAAGGGGGATTTTAGGTACAAAGGTACGTTGGAAAAGCTGGGGTTGTTCTCCCTGGAGCAAATGAGATTGAGGGGCGATTTGATAGAGGTGTACAAGATTATGACAAGCATAGATATGTAAGTTAGACAAGGATAAACTGTCCGCATTAACTGTTGGTACAAGGACTAGGGGACACAGAGTGAAGGTTTTGGGCAAGAGATGCAGGGGGGATGTGAGGAAGAACTTTTTCTGCAGTGAGTGGTAATGGCCTGGAACTCACTGCCTATGAGGGTGGTGGAAGCGGAGATAATCAATGATTTGAAAAGGAAACTGGATGGGCACTTGAAGGAAATAGACTTGCAGGGCTCCGGGGATCAAGCAGGGACTGACTGGATTGCTCAGTGAAAAGCTGGCATGGACTCGATGGGCTGAATGGGCCAAGTGGCCTCCTTCTGTGCCGTAAATGATTCTATGACTCTAAAACTATTTACACCTTATTACAGGGAAAATCTACGAATATCATCTTCTCTGCCATGTTAGTCCAAATTAATAACTCATACCCAAGGTAGATCTGTCATCCTGTTGTAAATAGTCACTTACGAGAAATGGGCGGATGAGTTTCCTCCTACATCTGGTGATCTCAGCTTCTGCACCAGAATATGAATGATATTCAGAAATATCATGAAGTTGACCTTTGCAATAAATATAAAAACAGAACATCCTGTTCATTTGAAACCTTGTTATCAAGTATTTGCAGAGCTTAATTTGATATTAGATTGCAGACAATGGAAATCTAAATTTGATTTATAAAAGCAATTAAAGTTTACTCCAGTAATTCCACTCTAAGGTGCCTTAAAGTCCACATATACCATGTCCACTCCACTTCCCTTGTCTACTTTTTCGGTTACTTCCTTAAAAATTGCAATGAAGTTCATTAAAAATGGCCGTCCTTTTAGAAATAAATGCTGCTGACTTTTTATTACAGTCTCCGTGATGTAGATTGAGGGATAAAGACTATCCAGACACTAGGGTTAACTCCCCTTCTTTTCTTTGAAATAGTGCCATATGATCTTTCATGTGCAACTGAGAAGGCAGACAGGGCCCCAGTTTAACATCTCACTCAAAAGACAGCACCTACATCAGTGTCGCACTCCCTCAGTACTGCACTGGAGTATCAGCCTTAATTATTGTGCTCAAGTGGGACCTGAAGCTACAATCTCCTCACTCAGAGTGCAACCAATTGAGCCACAGCAGACATTGACACTCCAGTAACTTTCCTATTGCAGAAATCCCTGGCCCATGGGAGTGCTAACATTTTTCCTTTACCCGCCTTGCTCCTGGTTTCTTTTCTTTGATCTATGTCCCCTGATATTTGACAACCATACTGATTTAAAACATGAGAACAGAATGAGAAAAAAAGTACTTGGTCCATTGAGCCCATTCTCCAACCCTCAATATTTGAAATTCTCCTTAACCCACTTCATCTAAGTAACCTCTGAGTCACAAAATTGTGGGTTCAATTCCCACTCCAGAGACTTGCGTACAGAATCGATACTGTACAGAGGGCGCGCTGCACTGTTAAAAGTTGGAATTTCAGATAAGATGTAAAACCAAGCCCTCGTCTGCCCTCTCAACTGGCTGTAAGAGATCCATGGCATTATTTTGAAGAGGAGTTGGGAAATTCTCCTTGGTGTCCTGGCAATATTAATCCCTCAACCAAATCACTACAATGGATTGTCTGATTATAAAATAAGCTTCCTTTATTTATCATGTCCTACAGCAGTTTCTGCAGATAAAGCATTAACAAATTTTTCCAAAAGACCCTGCTTCCCATGTCTTTGAACAGTCAGCTGATTGGCTTTCATTAATGTAGATAGTGCCATTGCGTAGAAGCCATATTACTCCACTCACTACAAATGGATTTTCTTTACCAGGACATTCTCTTCTGCTAGGTATCCACTCATAACTCCCCCGGAAGGGAAACAACTGTTTGTGGGAGCTTGCTGTGTGCAAATTGGCTGCTGCGTTTCCTGCATTACAACAGTGACTACACTTCAAAAGTACTTCGAATACAAATTAGGAGCAGAAGTAGGCCACTCGGCCCCCTGAGCCTGCTCCACCATGGCTGATCTGATTGTAACCTCAATTCCACATTCCCAGCTCACCCCAATAACCTTTCACCTCCTTGCTCATAGGACGGGTGGAGCCTCAGATTAACATCTCATCCAAAAGATGGCACCTCCAAAGATGAAGTACTCTCTCAGTATTGCTATAGAGTGTCAGCCTAGATTTAATTAATATTCTAATTTAATTTTACTCCATTCATTTGATCAAAAAAATAATGTTTTTACTCACTAAGACTGCGAGCAATATGGCACCTCTTATAATCCACCAGATATAGACATTCTCGTTATCATCCCAACATCTAGAAGGGAATCAAGACAGTTTAAAAAATAGTAAATTACCAGGTTGTTCCACAATACATTATACTCAATGTATAAAGCTTTCTGTCATTGGCACTCCTGGGTGTCATTTCTTGCATTAATCTTACAGTTCAGTTCAATTTTATTCATTAAATTGGTGTGATGGTAGATTTGCCAACTCCAGTTGGTTGCATTCCTGGAAGTGTCATTCATTCTGCCCTGCCCCCACTTTCTCGCCATTGGTCACCCATCGCGCCCATTATCAAAGCATCCGCCTCCCCACGGCCAATCGGAAAGCGAAGAGACTCCTCTTTACTCGATTGGATAGCTTTTGAGCCTCTTCCCCCATCTCAGATATTTTTTATTATAAATAACCGAAGAGTTGAAAGAATTTTTTTTTTTTTTAAAACACACCATTTTATTTTAATGCCACTGTGACTTTTCCCCCTGGAGATTAGTCTTTAATTCCTGGAGACTCCAGGGCAATCCTGGTGAGTTGGCCACTCCTTGGTGGTCCTGTATGTCGATGGTGGGCAAGTCCTGCACAATCACTTTATGCACCTCTCAGTGACTATTGTACAGCACTGGAGCTCTGAAAGGTGGTCCTCGGTTCACTGCTTGTAGTGTTTGATGGTATGTAACATGGAAAATGTTCATAGAGGGGCGCAAAGAAGAAGAACTAGTGAGCATTCTAACTGCACACCAGGGCCAGTTCCACTAGGTTCCTCATCAAAGTTATTATATTTCACACCAGTGACTGCCGGAACACTACACCCAGGTCTTTTATGGAATCATAGAATTAGAGAAATTTACAGCACAGAATGAGGCCATTCGGCCCATCGTGGCCACACCAGCCGATAAGTAGCCATCCAGCTTAATCCCACTTTCCAGCTCTTCGTCCATAGATTTGTAGGTTATGACACTTTATGTGCATATCCCAGTACTTCTTAAATATTATAAGGGCTTCTGCCTCCACCACCCTTTCAGGCAGTGAGTTCCAGATTCCCATCACTATCTGAATGAAAAAAATTCCCCTTGAATCCCCTCTAAACCTCCTACCTCTTACCCTAAACCTATGCCCCCCTTAACAAAGGGGAATAGGACCTTCCTATCCACACTATCTAGACCTCTCATAATTTTATACACTTCAGATAGGTCTCCCCTCAGCCTCCTCTGTTCCAAAGAAAACAACCCTAGCCTATCCAGTCTTTCTCTTAATTAAAATTCTCCAGTCCAGGTTACATGCTCGTAAATCTCCTCTGTACTCTCTATAGTGCAATTGCATCTTTCCTATAGTGTAATGAGTAGAACTGCACACAGTACGCCAGCTGTAGCCTAACTAGTATTTTACACAGTTCCAGCATAATCTCCCTGCACTTACATTCTATGCTAAAAGCAAAATACTGCGGATGCTGGAAATCGGAAATAAAAACAGAAAGTGATGGAAAAACTCAGCAGGTCTAGCAGCATCGGTGGAGAGAGAAGCAGAGATAATGTTTCAGGTCAGTGGGAAAGGTCACTGACCCAAAACACTAACTCTGCTTCTCTCTCCACCGATGCTGCTAGACCTGCTGAGTTTTTCCAGCACTTTCTATTTTTATTTCTTATATTCTATGCTTTGGCTAATAAAGGTAAGTATCCCGTGTGCCGTCTTGATCACCTTATCTACCTGTCCAGCCACCTTCAGGGGTCTGTGGACATGCACTCCAAGGTCCCTCTGCTCCTCTACACTTCTCAGTATCCTACCATTTATTGTGTATTCCCGTACCTTGTTGGCCTTCCCCAAATGCATTACCTCACACTTCTCTGGATTGAACTCTATTTGCCACTGTTCCACCCACCTGACTAGTCCATTGATACCTTCCTGGAGTTTACAGGTTTCTTCTTTCTATCCTCTCCTTACCTGAAGAAGGAACCTCAGACGGTTTTCCTATACTTGAACTCCGAGACACTAAAGGTCATTTATGATGTTAATTATTTCCTGACTTAAAATCAGCTAATGCAACACAGACCAGGGATCAAACTTGGGACCTTTACAGTTTGTGCAGATCAGCCACTCATTGTTTAACTCACTGAGACACAACAATAACTTATAATGGCAAAATAAATTAACCTTTTGGTTGTAAAGTTAATTTCTTTGGGTAAACAGCAGAGCAAATCGCAAGGTCCGTCTGGAAGGATCATACTGTCCTCCCACCAGAGTGTCCAAGTATGAGTTCGATGATTACACTTCCCTAAGCCAGGGAACTGCCCTAAAACCAACTCCACATTGTCACGGCAACCAGGGATGGACAATTAAATGAAGCCTTGTCAGCATCACTTACATTTTGAGAAGAAATTAATAAATAAAACAAGCAAAATAAAGATTAATGCCAGGTACTGTAATGGACATGAAAAAAAAATTGAACCACTTTTTTACATTAGTAATTTGCTAAAACTTCAACTCCAGGTCCATTTAACTCTCAGCCAAAACTTCAGCTTGTTTTGCAATTCAATTCACCCGTCCTCTCATTGAACTGCACAAAGGTAAACCTTAAAAATAAAATAATGAATTTTTCTTCTGCAAAAAATGTAATCATTAGTTTGAATTTCTCTGAATGCTGTATGACAGGACCAAATCCGAAGGCCTAGTCGTTGCTATGGATCTGTTCCATTTTATCCTCTTTTATCTTCTTTTCCCTTCACCAAGAGAAGAGATGGGAGGAGAGATAATGATTGAGTGATTGCTGAGTCCCACAACAGGAAGTTCTCCTCCCCTGTGCTGAATCAACCCAGGTATGTGGCTGGGGCCCGATAATTAACATCATGAACCCTGGGGCAGGGAAGGGAAAAATTAACCAATCGTTAATCCAGTGAGCCCTGTTGGAAGGTGTGGATGACAGAGATTAGGCTTGGCTGTGATGCCAATTGTCCTCCCTTAGATTATTGTCCTACCGAGCCCCATTGTCAGGGCTGACCGATGGTATGGGCATTGGAGGCAACTACAATAATGCCAGCAAGGGAATCAACAACTTTGGGAGAAGAACATATTACAGCAGTGGGCCATTCAGCCCCTCAAGCCTGTTCTGCCATTCAATTAGATCACAACTGATCTGTAACTTAACTCCATTTACCTGCCTTGCTTCCATATTCCTGGCGTAACAAAAATCTATCAATCTCTGTTTTGACAATTTCTATTGAGGTGAAGGTTGAAGAGAGATGAGAAAAAAAATATGCACAAGTTAATAACTGACAATGAATCTCAGGCAAATTACCTCAACAGGGCAGCCATTTTCAAGGATGTTGCTCAGGAGACCACAGCTGTCCATTCGCACCCTTCTGTGGCCCATACGCCTTCCCTGGACTAGCAAACCAGTGGGATAGAGGAAGGCAGAGCCAGTGGATTTAAAGATGTGCCAGAGAATCCCACAGCACAAAAGGAGCCCATTTGGCCCATTATGCTTGGGGTAATGTCTCTTTGAAAGAGCTATCCAATTAGTCCCACTCCACCACTCTTTCCCCATAGCCCTACAAATATGTCCTTTTTAAGTATTTATTCGATTCTTTTTTGAAAGTTACTATCGAATCTGCTCCCACTGCCCTTTTAAGCAGTACATTCCAGATCATAACAACTCACTGCATTAAAAAACTTCTCCTCATTTCCTCCCGAGATTCTTTGCCAATAATCTCAGGTCTGGTTCTGCCAGTTACTTACACTGCTACCAGTGCAAGCAATCTCCTCATCTACTTTATCAAAAGCCCCTCATGATTTTGAACACCTCTATTAACTCTCCTCTTACCTTTCTCTGCTCTAAGGAGAACAATCCTAGCTTCTCCAGTCTCTCCCCTATCTGAAGTTCCTCATCCCTGGTCCCATTCTGGTAAGTATCCTCTTCACCTTCTCCAAGACCTTGACATCTTCCTCGAGTGTAGTGTCCAGAACTGGACACAATACTCCAACTGAGACTTAACCCGTGTTCTATGCCTCTATTTATAAAGCCAAGGCTCCCATATGCCTATTTGGCAGAGAAACGTTGACAAAATGAATTCACTTGGCGGCCTAAATTATCCCCGTGGTTCCTGAGTTCAGGCTGAGGGTCTATCATGTGCTCTGTTGGCTAGAAACTGCAGTCAATATCCCTGCCCCCTTCCACCCCTATGGTTTTGCAGTTACCCTACTGTTCGATGTGAGATAGTGAGGGGGCAAGGGGGTGGTGGTTGGGGGAGGGGCCGGTGGGGGGTGGTGGGGAGCAGGGCAGTGCTAGGCCCAGAAAATTTCACTCTGGTTTCTAAAATTTGCTTTTCATTCACTTTTTAGATTCCTGAAGGTGCAAAATGATCTCGGAAAAAGCAAAACAAAAAATGAGATGTTTAAGCCACGAGGTTCCCATTTCAACTTATTCAAAACCCATTCACTTGGACAGAGTTGGACAGAGTTAAACAGAGTTAAAATCAGGCCCTAGATTTCAGAAATGATTTAGACTTACCCTTCGTTATCAATGCACAGCTTTATAATGATCCAAATTGCTAGTACAATGGACGGTGCACCTACGGGAAATGGAAAGCAAAACTGTTTAGAAAGCTGCCAATTAAAAACTTTAAGGCAATACTTATTATCTATATATTCTATTAAAAGATCTATTGTATATGGAAACTTCACCTCTATTATTTAATTGCACAATTACTGTCAACATTTACCATTGAAAATCGACATGTACCAGTTATAATAGGAGTAAGCAGGTCATGTTGGCATTTATACAGGCAGTAGTCTTAATCCCGTTCACCTGCTTTGTTCCTTGATCACTTTAATTCCTTTTC
The DNA here is from genome assembly GCF_036365525.1 of Heterodontus francisci. NCBI lineage: Eukaryota > Metazoa > Chordata > Chondrichthyes > Heterodontiformes > Heterodontidae > Heterodontus > Heterodontus francisci. The sequence goes on along the minus strand of NC_090372.1, from coordinate 210,336,795 downwards.
CTTCAATCATCTCTCCTTAAATGTTGACATGTGAGGGCCTATTTTCAACTTCCCAGCCATCAGCTGTGAGCTTGAAAAGTTGAAAAATTGGTAAACAGGGGAAGGTAAGGAGGGAGGGGAGGCACCTCAGCCATCCCAAGGATCCCTGAGGCCTGTCTGATTAAATTTGCAGGCCCAGGTCTGTCATTACGCCTGTCTGATCCAGGCAGCTGGTAGCCTACCTGCACAAAGCAGGGTCCGAGGCTGGCTGTGAAATGGTTCTCTGCAGGGATAGGCACCAACATGGAGCACCACGAACACTTGACAAAATTATTGACTCAGCCACGGACATGGGGGAAATTAATCTTTAGGTAAAGTGTACAGCCAGACTAATGCCATCAACACAAAGTCTGATTTAAAACACATTTCCTTCCATAAATAATGTAGCTAAGCACACAAACATCAATGGAGAGCAGCACAACTGTACTAACCCAGCTAGCAAGCAAAACAGTATGCAATGCCAATGTGAATTAGTTTTGTTGACAGAATAAAGAGAGCCTACACCACGTGTCAAATTTTCATTGGCATGTAGCCAGCTGGAACCTAGTCCGATGCTCCGATCCTTGATGGGGAGGCGGTGGCATAGTGGTAATGTCACTGGACTAGTAATCCAGAGGCCTAGGATAATGCTCTGGGGGCATGAGCTCGAAGCCTACCATAGCAGATGGTGAAATTAGAATTCAATTAATAAATCTGGAATTAAAAGCTAGTCTAATGGTGACCATGAAACCATTATCAATTGTTGTAAAGACCCATCTGGTTCACTGATGGTCCTTCAATAATTTCCTTCCTTTAGGGAAATCTGCCATCCTTACCTGGTCTGGCCTACATGTGACTCCAGGTCCACAGCAATGTGGTTGACTCTTAAATGCCCTCTGAAATGGCCTAGCAAGCCACTCAGTTGTATCAAACTGCTACAAAGTGTAAGAAAAGCAAGGAAACCAGATGGAACATACGGCATCAAACTAGGCACTGGAAATGACAATAGCAAACCCAGCTCTGTTGGCCCTGCAAAGTCCTCCTTACTAACATCTGGGGGCTTGTGCCAAAATTGGGAGAGCTGTCCCACAGTCTAGTCAAGCAACAGCCTGACATAGTCATACTCACGGAATCATACCTTATAGACAATGTCCCAGACATCACCATCGCTGGGTATGTCCTGTCCCACTGCCAGGATAGACCCACCAGAGGTATACAGTTGGCAGCAAGTTGCCCTGGGAGTCCTCAAGATTGACTCTGGACCCCATGAAGTCTCATGGCATCAGGTCAAACATGGGCAAGGAAACCTTCTGCTGATCACCACCTACTGACCCCCCCCTCACCCCACCCTACCCCACTCTGCTGATGAATCAGTACTTCTCCATATTGAACACCGATTGTTTAGTTTAGTTTAGAGATACAGCACTGAAACAGGCCCTTCGGCCCACCGAGTCTGTGCCGACCATCAACCACCCCTTTATACTAATCCTACACTAATCCCATATTCCTACCACATCCCCACCTGTCCCTATATTTCCCTACCACCTACCTATGCTAGGGGCAATATATAATGGCCAATTAACCTATCAACCTGCAAGTCTTTGGCATGTGGGAGGAAACCGGAGCACCCGGAGGAAACCCACGCAGACACAGGGAGAACTTGCAAACTCCACACAGGCAGTACCTAGAATTGAACCCGGGTCGCTGGAGCTGTGAGGCTGCGGTGCTAACCACTGCGCCACTGTGCCGCAGATTGGAAGAAGCATTGAGAGTGGCAAGGGCACTGAAGGTACTGTGGGTGGGGGACTTCAATGTCCATCACCAAGAGTGGCTCGGTAGCAATACTACTGGCTGAATCCTAAAGGACATAGCTGCTAGACTGGGTCTGCGGCAAGTGAAGAGGGAACCAACAAGAGGGAAAAACATACTTGACCTTCTCTTCACCAACCTACCTGTCGCAGATGCATTTGTCCATGATAGTATTGGTAAGAGTGACCACTGCACAGTCCTTGTGGAGACCAAGTCCCATATTCACACCGAGGGTCCCCACCATCATGTGGTCTGGTACTACCATTGTGCTAAATGAGATAGATTTTGAACATATCTAGCAATGCAAAACTGGACATCCATGAGATGCTGTGGGCCATCAGCAGCAGCAGAATTGTACTCAACCACAGTCTGTAACCTCATGGCCCGGCATATCCCCCACTCTACCATTACCATCTAGCCGGGGAATCAACCCTGGTCAATGAAGATTGCAGGAGGGCATGCCCTGGAGCAGCAGCACCTGGTATACCTAAAAATGAGATGTCAGCCTGATGAAGCTACAACACAGGACTACTTGCATTCCAAACAGCGGAAACAGCATGCAATACACAGGGCTAAGTGATCCCGCAACCAATGGATCTGATCACAGCTCTGCAGTCCTACCACATTGAGTCGTGAATGGTGGTGAACAATTAAACAACTTAGAGGAGAAGGAGGCTCCACAAATATCCCCATCATCAGTGCAGAAGACAAGGCTGAGCATTTGCATCCATCGTCAGACAGAAGTGCCGAGTTGATGATCCATCTCGGCCTCCTCCTGAGGTCCCCAGCATCACAGATGCCAGTCTTCAGCCAATCTGATTCCTTCCACGTGATATCAAAAAAAACAGCTGAAGGCACTCGATACTGCAAAGGCTATGGAGCCTGATAACATTCCGACAATAGTACTGAAGACTTGTGCTCCAGAACTAGCCCTGCCCCGAGCCAAGCTGTTCCAGTACAGTTACAGCACTGGCATCTACCCGGCAATGCGGAAAATTGCCCAAATTAATCTTGCAGACAAAAAACAGGACTAATCCAACCTGACCAATTACTGCCCTATCAGTCTACGCTCTATCATCAGTAAAGTGATGAAGGGGTCATAGACAGTGCTATCAAGCGGCACTTGCTCAGCAATAACCTGCTCACTGCTCAATTTGGGTTCTACCAGGGCCACTCAGCTCCTGAGTTCATTACAGCCTTGGTCCAAGCATAGGCAAAAGAGCTGAACTCCAGAGGTGAGGTGAGAGTGACTGCCCTTTACATCAAGGCAACATTTGACTGAGTATGGCATCAAGGAGCCCTAACAAAACTGGAGTCAATAGGAATCAGTGGGCAAACTCTTCACTGGTTGGAGTCACACCTAGCACAAAGGAAGATGGTTGTGGTTGCTGGAAGTCAATCCCTCCATCATAAGATCAGAAGTGGGGATGATCGCTAATGATTGCAAAATGTTCAACACCATTCGCGACTCCTCAGATACTGAAGCAGTCTGTGTCGAGATGCAGCAAGACCTGGACAACATCCAGGTTTGGGCTGATAAGTGGCAAGTAACATTCGCACCACACAAGTGCCAGGCAATTACCATCTCACACAAGAGAGAATCTAACCATGTCCCCTTGACATTCAATAGCATTACCATCGCTGAATCTTCCACTATCAACATCCTAGGGGCTACCATTGACCAGAAACTGAACTGGACCAGCCACATAGATATTGTGGCTACAAGAGCAGGTCAGAGGCTGGGAATTCTGTGGCGAGTAACTCACCTCCTGACTCCCCAAAGCCTGTCCACCATCTACAAGGCACAAGTCAGGAATGTGATGGAATACTCTCCACTTGCCTGGATGGGCACAGCTCCAATGACACTTAAGAAGCTTGACACCATCCAGGACAAAGCAGCCTGCTTAATTGGCACCCCATCCACCACCTTCAACATTCACTCACTTCAACACCAATGCACAGTGGCAGTCATGTGTACCATCTACAAGATGCACTGCAGCAATGCACCAAGGCTCCTTCGACAGCACCTTCCAAACCCGCGACCTCTATCACCTAGAAGAACAAGGGCAGCAGATGCATGGGTGCACCATCACCTGCAAGTTTCCCTCCAAGCCACACACCACCCTGACTTGGAACTACATCACCGTTCCTTCACTGTCGCTGGGTCAAAATCCTGGAACTCCCTTCCGAACAGCACTGTGGATGTACGTACCCCACAAGGACTGGAGCGGTTCAAGAAGGCAGCTCACCACCACCTTCTCAAGGGAGGGATGAGCAATAAAAGCTGGCCTAGCCAGCGATGCCCAGATCTGAGCAAATATAAAATAAACTACTTTCACTCCTGCTAATTTTAACTGTCCTGCTAACCTAACCACTAGGTTATTATAAAACAAGTTTAAAGGCTTGACCTTGGAGCAAGACATTTAAAATTACCACGGATCTCAGGTTTTTACCACAGACTCTGATGTCTGTGTATGGACACATTGCCAACCCTGGTTCTTTGTCAATAATTGTTCGCTGTAGCTATCTATAAAAATCCTGTGCTGTCAAGTTCTGCTCCTTAAAAGTTGAGTTGCCAACTCTGGCTGGACATACTGCGAAAGGATTCTGATGATGAGTGGGCCAGTCCTATTTGAGGATCAGGCTTTGTTAACATAGGGGTAGTAGAACTGAAGCATCCTAGGACACCTCTCCAACTGGTGCAATGTCGGGCAGCCTGGTCCAGCGGGTAGGTACTTCCTCAGGTAGCATCAGTGGGAAGCCATACCCCACCAGCTTCGGGGTACCTCAGCCCCGTTTCTGCCAGGCAGAGTTCTTCAAAATTGCCCCTTTTCCACTCCTCCCCTCCAAGTCGGTGCACTCATTTCCTGTGTTGCTTACTGTGGTGTCCAGGAAATAAATCTTGGAGACTCCTAGAAAAAGTTCCAGCATGCAGTAAAAATCTAAACTGATCTGAATGATGATAAAATAATTCATGCACTGCTCACCCCCTACCCCCACCCCTCTTTGCCAAAACGCCTACGCAGTGAACGACCCGCGATCGCCTCATGACCCCGCCCGGCTCTTGACACAGGAAACAAGACAGGAAATACCAACCCCAACCAATTAAACAGTACCACCAGAAGTACTTTTTGTTTGATACAAACGTTAGGCTGAGCAGTGTTTGCAGGTACAGCCCTTCCACCAGAAGCCACGAGAAATTAGCCAGGATACAGTACTGAAAGAATGTGATAGCGGCTTTACAAGTCACCTGGAAAACAAAAATGAATTACATCAAGTTATCTGGAGTCAGAACCAGGCCATTCAACCCAACTGGTCTAGCCTGGTGTTTCTGCTCCATAAGAGCTTCCTCCCGCCTCGATTTCATCCCAGCCTATCAGCACATCCTTCAATTCCTTTCTCCCTCATGTGCTTATCGAGCTTCCCCTTAAATACATTGATACTATTTGCCCAACTACCCCATGTGGTAGTGAATCCCACATTCTAATCATTCTCTGGGCATGGAAGCTTCTCCTATTGAATTTATCAGTGGCTATTTTGTATTTAAGACCTGGAGGAAAGAGGGGGAGAATATCTCTATCCAGCACTCCTAGGTCCCGTTAATCTCATGGATATTCATTGTACTGGACAGGGGTCAGCTGAAAGCCTATTCCCGATATTTCAGTCCAGTTAAACAAAATTCTATCTTTTTCTGACAAGTTGAGTTAACCAATGTAAGAAAGACTTGCCTTTATATAGCGCCTTTCCTGACCTCGGGACATCCCAAGCATTTTATAGCAAATTGTACACTCATAGTGTAGTCCCTGTTGTAATGTAGGAAGCATGCAGCCAATTTGTGCACAGCAAGCTCCCACAAACCAAAATGTAATAAGCGACCAGATAAGTGGTTGTAGTAAATTTGGTTGGGGGATAAGTATTGGCCCGGACAACAGGGAGAACTCCCTCTGCTCTTCTTTCAATAGTGGCCATTGGATCTTTTACATCCAACTGAGAAGTCAGATATGGGTCTTGGTTATAACGTTTCAACTGATGACGACAACATGCCTTGACATCTAAAATCTACTCAAGGATGTCCTACCGTTGAGATGGAACAGTGGTTTATAGTAGAGTCCGAAAACAAAATGGCATCTTTGGTGAAGACTGAGGCAGCGCGGAGGATAAAGGACACAAAGAGATTCAAGTGGATGTAATTCCGCGTACAGTGGAACTTCCTGGGTGGAACAACAGACAATCAGTCACGTGCGAAAGATATTGAACAGGTGACCAAGCAAAGATTTAATCCATCAAACCTCATACCTGAAGGCTGTAAAGATTATGATAGCAGTTACCAGGGCGATCATGGATGTTGCATATCCTGCAGTGTACACTCGCTTAAGAGTGATATAATAGGATTTCTGATTGTAAAAAAGAAAAAGATTTTAAATAGTGCTCACGTTATTTGTACCAACTAAGCACATAGCATGTTGTATGAGTGATGACCTTCAAGCACAAGTTCACACTTTGCAGTGAGCATCGTATTGAGATTCCTTTTAGGGAGATAGGAACAGGAGCAGGCCACTCCTCGAGCCTGTTCCACCATTCCACTAGATCATAGCTGACCTATAACTCAACTACAATTACTCGCCTTGGTTCCATATTCCTTAACACCTTTATCTAACATAATCTATCAACCTTAGTTTGAAATTGTTAATTGACCCAGCTCCCCGCCCTTCCAGCCTCAATAGCTTTCTGCAGGGAGAGCTCCAGATTTCCACTACCTTTTGTGTGAAGAATTGCTTCCTGATCACCCTTGAACTACCTAGTTCTGATTAATTAACTATTAATAGTACCATTTACCATTTACATGCCTCCTCCTTCTTTTCTGTAGACACTGGTTCATGCAGAGCTGGTGCATGGTTCTGTGGATCTTTGCCAATATAGGATTCAGGCCGCCCCTGGGAAAAGTGGTTGGAGGCAGGACACATCGGCAAACTGGCCCAATGCATTTTTCTCTAATTTTGCTCTCCTCCGCCCCCCCCCCACCCCGCCCCACTTCCAAACCCACCTCCAAGGGCCTGGTAAAATACCTCCCACCAGGTCAGCAAAGGTAGATAGAAAGGGTACAATGTACCATTGGCAGAAGGGTCGAGAACCAGAGGACACCGATTTGAGGTGATTGGCAAAAGAACCAGAAGCGACATGAGGAAAATCTTTTTGTGCAGCAAGTAGTTAGGATCTGGAAAACACTGCCTGAGAGTGTGATGGAGGCAGATTCAATCATGGCCTTCAAAAGAGAATTGGATAATTATCTGAAGAGAAAAAATGTGCAGAGCCACAGGGAAAAAAGGCAGTGAAGTGCGACCAGCTGCGTTGCTCTTGTAAAGAGATAGCACGGACAAGACAGGTGGAAAGGCCTCCCTCTGTGTTGTGAACATACTATGATTCCATGAAAATTCACTGACTTAATACCAGGGATGAGATGATATAGTTATGATGAGAAACTCAATATTTTAATTACTGGAGCAGAGAAAGATCTAATTGATGCGTTTGAAATTATGAAAGGCACTGAAAGGATAAATAGTGAAAAATGATTTCCACTGGCTGGTGAATTGGTAGAAATTTGGCACAAATTTACCCCTAGCTCTAGAAGCATAAAAACGAAGAGATGGAATAAATGTGTTCATGCAGAGGATTGTTAGACTGCATTACCACAAGTGCAATTGAAGCCAAGCCAATTGTGGAATTAAAAAGGCATTTAAAATAACACTTAAATAAACATAGTAAAGCACACAGGAAAAGAGTGGTAAATGGGATTAGAGTAAGGATCATGATTATGGACCCTGAGTAGAGAAAAGGCAAATGGGATTCGAGTAGAACAGGGAAATGGGATTAGATAGATTACATATGCAGCAATTACAAGCCCCAAAACTAATCAACACTTCTGTACTGATATTTCCAAATTGATTCTAAACTTTTCTAATCCCTGTTCTTCAAGTGTTACCGTATAGCTCTCATGAGCTATAGCTGTGTAATAAAGATTGTGTTTCTGAAAAATATGTGTTAATATACACACCATATCAAAGTCAAATTCTTCAGAAGACATGTTCAGAAATTCACATGCCACTTTAAAGGCTGGCATCAAATTACTCCATCCTTGTTCTGTACACTTTCGGTATATAACCCCTGAGAAACATAAAGAACAATTTTGTTAAATATACAATAACATTGAGGTTGAAATTGCTCTTGGGGAGATACAAAGGTATGGAACAAAGATGTCTTGGAGGTATCAGGAATTTAAACTATGCATAGATTCAAGAAGCCTGTCTTTGTTTCTTTGGAAAAGAGAATGGGAGCTGGTCATAAGTGGACATCAAGTCCCTTACTAAGTGGAGTTCACCTCTAATGGCCAATATCTGGATAAACAATACTGTGATACAGATCCACTTTGTTCTGTTTGCTGGATAATATGATCTTGTGTATTTCATGTGCATTTTTCTGTTTTAGAAGAAAAACAGGAAAGCACTCTATTTCAGAAAAGTTTTATTTTACATAACTAAGGAGGGCAATTGGAGTTAGAATACAGATCAGCCAGGATCTAATTGAATGGTGGGACAGGCTCAAGGTGCTGAGCACCTTATCCCAGTTCCTATGAAGGGTTTTCCGGTGAAATAAATCTGTTTCTTAAAACTCCTTGTACTATGATATCGGTCCATGCCACCATTATAGGCTAAACTCACTTAGCAAATTAGCTGTCACTGAGTGAGCCATCCTGTTTTACAGACTGTCCATGCTGATGACTAAGCCTAGAAGCTCTCAATCTCCTTGTTTGGCTCGAGAGCAAGATCTCTCTGTGTCTCCCTATTTCAAAGCCTCCCTCCAGAGGCAGAGAGCAAGAGGAATATCTGACCTCTGACCTGACCCTCACTTCTGGGTGTTGAGGATTGGTCCACTAAGCCGCCAATCAAAGCGATCACCTCTGAACCAATAGCTGCCTTGTTGGTGGTGAACATTGCAGCACTCGATCTGTTTATTCAGCTGGGCTGAATGAATGAAAACTCCTTCTATCATAATGGCATTAAATACTTTTGACCAAGTGTTAATGACTACATTGTCTCAAAAGTTAATATGATAGTCAAATGTAAGCAGTCTAAGATGACCGGTACTCTACCTGGGAAACATTATAATCCATATTCTAAATGGAATGTGTATCTCTGAGAGTTAACGCTTTGTAAGCTGAATCTATCCTGATATCCATGTCACACAAAGAGGTTGATTTTGGGTTCTCTGCAACCCTGTCACTTGTACTTCAAGCCAAAAAAGCAACAGTGATTTGTAACTACAGTCATATTAACATCAGACCACTGCTATTCCTCCTGGCCCCACAGAAATGGTCCCACCATTGCCTTGACTGGGCTACTTCATCGGCAGTGAAAAAGAAAGAACTCCCATTTCTATAGCACCTTTCCCATCCTCAGGATGCCCCAAACCACTTTACAGCCCTTTTTAAGGTGTACTCACTGTTGTAATGTAGGAAGCGTGGCAACCAATTTGCGCACAGCAAGATCCCACAAACACCCATGTGATAATGGCCCGATGATTAGTTGTTTGAAGAATAAACATCGGTCAGGGTACAACACCAACTTGCATTTATATAGCGCCTTCAATGTAGTAAAACGCCCCAAGGCGCTTCACAGGAGCAATTATTAAAATTTGACATCGAGCCATATAGGGAGCTATTAGGACCAGAAGTTTGGTCAAATTGATGGTTTTAAGGAGTATCTTAAATGAGGAGACACGGGTAGAGAGGTATCGAGGTTTAGGGAGGGAATTCCAGAGCTTAGAGTATAAGCAATTGAAGGCGCAGCCGCCAAAGATGGGGCAATGGGAGGAAGTGAAAGGTGCTATAAAATGGAAATACTTTCTTACTTTACTATAATGGACCAAAATGGAAACAAAAAGAATTCTCATCTTTCATCACTGGGGTCACAGGATATGTGAAAGAAATGAAACATAAAAGGTAGGTTTTAGAGAAATAATTTACATGCACAGGGTAATTTGAATATGGAGCACATTGCCATAATCAAGGGCGCGGTAGCATAGCGATAATGTTACTAGCCTAGTAATTCAGAGATCTGGACTAATGCTCTGGAGATATGAGTTCAAATCCCAGCACATCATCTTGGGGAATTTAAATTCAATGAATTAATAAATCTGGAATTAAAAAGCTAGTCTCATTGATAATGATCAAGACACTACCAGATTATCATAAAGACCCATCTGATTCACTAATGTTCTTCAAGGAAGGAAATCTGCCATCCTTACCTGGTCTGGCCTACATGTGACTCCAGATCATAGCAATGTGATTGACTCTTAACTGCCCTCTGAAATGGCCGAGCAAGCCACTCAGTTTGAGGGGGAATTGGAGATAGGTGATAAATGCTGGCCTTGCCAGCGATGTTAATGACCCAAGAATGAATAAAATAAAAAGCCGATGAAGCTGAGTCAACCATAACATTTAAAAGTGAATGAGATGTACAGTGGAGCTAAAACATAACAGGATAAAGGGCAACAGGCAAGACATTGGATTACAGCCTATCAGCTATTAAGGGATGAGCAGTAAATGTTGGCTTAGCCAACGATGCCTGTATCTCATGAACAAATAAAAAGAAAGCCCAGTGTGGTGCTAGTATGGGCACAATACAGAACAGAAGGAGGCCATTGTACCTGTGATGGTTCTTTTGAAAGCTTATTGATATCAATGTTGGGAACTGTAACAGTAGGAGAAAATGTTTACCCTTCTTGGCTAAAAGAGGATCCAAAAAACTGGGACAGGTCCTGTTGACCATTTCTCCAATGGCAGCTGAAGGCCAGCAAATCAAGCCGTCCCATTCCCAAGGGCAACCTTCAGGGAAGGAACAAGACAAGAACACAGAGCAGTAAGGTAGAGGGAGCATAAATCATTTCTGTAATGCTAACACGTGAGCAACTATAGATGTTCCCTTACTTCAACAATTGTCAACATGCCATCAACACGCCGCACTACAGGAAAGATGTGATTAAGCTAGAGAGGGTGCAGAAAAGATTCACAAGGATGTTGCCTGGTTTGGAGGGCTTGAGTTATAAAGAGAGATTGGATAGGCTGGGTCTGTTTTCCCTGGAGTGAAGGAGGCTGAGAGGGGACATGATAGAGGTATATAAAATTATGAGAGGCATAGATAGGGTAGATAGCCAGAGTCTGTTTCCCATGGTAGGGGTGACTTGAAACTAGAGATTTAAGATGAGAGGGAGGAGATTTAAAGGGGATCAAAGGGGTAAATTTTTCACACAAAGAATAGTGGGTATCTGGAATGAGCTGAGGAGGTGGTGGAGGCAGGAACAGTAGCAACATTTAAGAGGCATCTGGACAGGTACTTGAATGAGCAAGGCATAGAGGGATATGGAATTAATGCAGGCAGGTGGGACTAGTATAGACAGGCATTATGGTCGGCATGGACGCAGTGGGCCGAAGGGCCTGTTTCTATGCTGTACTACTCTATGACTCTAAGATATGGGACTTCCGATGAACGTTCTTCAGCATGACATGCTAGCCCTATCTTCCTGTTGCCAGAGAAACTGATGAGCATTTCCAACAATATTCATTTTCATTTCAGTGCAACCTCTGCTTGAGTGTCCAGGTTGGAGACATTCCCTGAATAATCTGAGTCTGATAATATTTCAGTTAAACAAGTGCTTTGAAGCTGAGTGCTCCTGCCAGAATCCTGAAGATGGAATTCTGACAGCAGAGACTAAACTTCTTGTTTTATTCTTGGGATATGGGTGTCGCTGGCAAAGTGGGTTTGAATTTCTTCGATTGCCTCATCTTTTAATTCTAACTTTTCTATTCCTCCTTTAGGTCATTGTACTAATCACCTAGACAGTCAGGTATCCTTCTTCTAGGCTCCCGACCATCCCTCTCGTCCTCCCACTGGGAGATTCACAAGGTTTGATGATTTTAACCACACTTACTGTTTGAGTTGGCACTGATAAAAGGAGAGAGTTGTACTTATATAATGCCTTATCTCATTATCAAGACATCTCACACATTTATGGCTGCATATAGTGACACCCTAAGTCGTGGCAAGAAATGAGATGCTTGGGTAAATCCCTCGGCAATCATGCCTGCAGGAAATGACTGGGATCGATTTTATCTTCATAATTTGTATTACGTAACTATCCTCCACTGACTGCATTTTGCGGAGAAATAGCCTGCTTTTATTGGTTTGCAACCTTGAAGTTGTGTTTGACCCCAACATGAGTTTTTATATCCACACTATCACCAAGCTCACCTACTTCCACCTGTGAAATATCCTTCTGCTGCTGTTACCTCTGGACTTGACTTTTCCAACACACTGCTGCCTGACCTCTCACCTTCCACCCTCCATAAACTTGTGCTGATCCAAAACTCTGCTACCTGTCTCTTCACTCACTCCAAATCCCATTCATCCATCACCACCATGCTCGCTGACCTTCACTGGTTCCAAGTCTGACAATGCCTCCATTTTATAATCCTCATCCTTATTTTCAAATCCCTCTATGGCCACACCCCTCCCTATCGCTGTAACCTCCTTCAGCCTGACAAGCTTTTGAGATCTCTGTGCTTTCCAATTCTGGCGTCTGGTACATCCCTGATTTAATCGCTCCAGCATTTTAATTGCCAGCTTTCAGTTGCCTATGCCCTAGACTCTGGAATTCCTGGCATCTGTCTTAATCTTATCCTTTACAATCAGAAGCTGTGGCCATCTTGCTCTTAGATACGTTATATTACTGCACAGAAATAGGCCATTCGGCCTACCTGCTCTATGTTGGTGTTTATGTTCCACAAGAGCCTCCTCCCATCCTACATCATCTTATCCTATCAACATATCTTTCCATCACTTTCTCCCTCATATACCTATGCAGCTTCCCCATAAAGGCATCTCTGATATTTGCCTCCCATCTCTGCTGATCTCTGCTTTAGGCACAGGAATTTCCTTCGCTACTTCCTCTAAACTAAAACATAAATCTTTAACCTTGAAGAGCAAGGTGCAGCTAATTCCCTTTCTGATGTACTTCATTGGCTGTGAAGCACTTTGGGACAACCTGAGGTCATGCAAAGCACTATATATTCCCATGTGGCACAACAGTAATTAGGTAATGAACAGCACAATATTTAATTCCATAAGCTCAGGGAACAATAGTTGATATGTTTAGACAAGTCAAAGCCTACAAGCCAAAATTCTTTCTCATATTTTTCTCTGAGAGCTAATATGGTTAATTTAATTTATGCACTCATGTAATTTGGAATGAATTATAATCATTATCGGTCCTGGAGCTGTTCATTACCAATTAAAAACTAATGTTTCGGAGAACCAGGGAGTTACTGATGGCCAATATGTTCCAAGCATAATATTATCTGGAACATTCTCGGAGCAATATAATTATTACGTTGTTTCTCATGAGATACTCAACATTGCTGTAATCCTCATTCAAACACTACTAGAGGCTATCTCCTTGTTTTTGCTTTCTCTGTTGAGGGACATATACTGAGACCCTTCTCCATGCTCCTATTCGAATTCCTGCTACTTGGAATTCTTCACCCAGCTGTAGGCTATCTGCCGGTCCAGTATAGAGCCCACACTCTCCCTCCATAGGGTCACATCCCACTTACCCAAAGGAGCTTAGACCAAGGTTGGTAGAGTCTAAGCTTCGCAAGCTTTGGAACAACAAGAGGCCATTCAGCCCCTCGAGGCTGTTCGCCCTTTCAGTTAAATCATGGCTGACCTGTCCCTCGACTCCATTTGCCCGCCCATGATAGCCTTATATAACCAAAATCTTTCGATCTCAATCTTGAAAATTTCACTTGCCCCAGCATCCACAGCCTTTTGGGGAGACAATTGCAGATCTCCATGATCTTTTGTGTGAAAAAGTGCTTCCTGATTTCCTCACCCATAAATGGCCTAGTTCTCACTTTAAGACTAAGCCCTCTTGTTCTGTATTCCCCACCAGAGGAAATAGTTTCACTGTATTTACTCTATTAAATTCTTCATCATTTTATACACCTCAGTTAGATCCCCCCTCAACCTTCTAAGTGCAAGGCAATACGAGTCAAATCTATGCAACCTCGCCTCATAATTTAACTCTTTAAGCCCTGGTATCATTCTGGTGAAGTGGTGCTGCACCTTCTATGAGGCTAAAATATAGAAACATACAAACATAGAAAATATGAGCAGGAGTAGGCCATTCGGCCCTTCGACCCTGCACCGCCATTCAATACAATCATGGCTGATCGTCTAAACTCAGTACCTTGTTCCCGTTTTCTCCCTGTATCCCTTGATCCCTTTAACCCTAAGAATTATATCTAACTCTTTCTTGAATATATTTAATGATTTGGCCTTAACTGCTTTCTGTGAAGAAATCTCTCCTCATCTTAGTCCTAAATGGGTTACCCCTTATCCTTAGACTGTGACCCCGGTCCTGGACTCCCCTGCCACTCCTTCCTGCATCTAGTCTGTCCAGTCCTGTTAGAATTTTGTAGGTTTCTATGAGATCCCCTCTCATTCTTCTAAACTCTCGCGAATACAAGCCTAATCGACCCAATCTCTCTTCATGCGTCAGTCCTGCCATCCCAGGAATCAGTCTGGTGAACCTTCGCTGCACTCCCTCCATAGCAAGAACATCCTTCCTCAGATAAGGAGACCAAAACTGCATACAGATGTGGTCTCACCAAGGCCCTGTATAACTGCAGCAAGACATCCTTGCTCCTGAGCTTTGGAATCCATGTGCGAGATAGAATTTCCTCAAGGCTTCCTAAATATCTTAAAACCTACTTCTTTGACCAAGCATTTGCTCACCTGTCCTAATACCTCTCTATGTGCCTCAAATTTTGTTTTCATAATGCACTTGTGAAGCACCGTGGGAACATTTTCACCATGTTAAAGGTACTATTTAAGTACAAGTTGTTGACATTGACGGCCATTTCTACAAGGTTGTCACCCAATCTCTCTGTCAAAGTTACGATCGGGCAGCCCACATGGAAATTTCTGGAACTGTGCCGTTTATGTGTCCAGGCCACTGGCTGCTGTGTATCCAGCTAGGACCACCATAATTTGTGGCCCGTTACACCCATCTCCACTAATTTCTGAGGTGTAATGGTAATAGAAGCCGGACCCTACTGGGTTTTCCTCCTGGGTTCAGAACTCCAACATTGGGACCAATGGGAGGTCCCAAGCCTGCACTTACCGGGATGGAGCTATCTTCCCAAAGCCGGCCTTCTAGTTGGCCGCCTCCACACATGCTGTCCTATTAAGGATGGTGGGAGGGCCCCCAATGCTGCCGGCTCAATCAGAGGCCCGTCAGCTCTAGAGCCTTGGCAGCCCCACCGGGAGAGGCCAAGATTACAGAGAGGCCAAGCCAGTAGACCCATGGATCGGAGTGGATATCATCCAGTGGAATCATCGGCTGCCTTTCCTGCCCCTGACCCCATCACTGGGACATACAGCCTTTGTCTCAGATGCCCCGCTCCCCGGATTGCCGCAGGGAGGCTGTCTCCACGGAGCTGGCGACTTCCACACACGTGGCGGCGGGGTGGGGTGGGGGGGGGGCACTCCACTGGTGATAAAATGCTGGCGGTGCCGCAAAATCGGCCCTAACTGTGGCGGCAGGAATGTGTAAGGGAACCGTCCCAACAGGGCCCCAACACCTGCAAACACGCCATCAGGAAAATTCAGTCCTGTATTTCTGGAATAGGTTAATAAACTGCTATGAGAAACCCTAATTTCTGGGTAAATTGTGACACCCGTATGAGGCATTGTGCTTCTGACACTAAATCCCACTTAACAGGAACAGGGATCATTCGAACTGGACCACGGAATTTAATCTGTCTGATCCGTGCTGCTTCTGAATTTCCCATTGATGAGACCATGGAGGGAGAAAGCAGTTTAGAACCCCGGTTTGCTGAGTTAAGATGCCTAATGCCTGATTCAGGCAAGCACCCTGCACGCTCGAAAGTCGCCAGTTTCCAATTTGGCAGCCAATGCACTCGAAGGGGGAGATCGTGCGTGAGAGAGATCGCCACTTGATTCTCGTCCCTCCAGCCCTAATTTTCCGGCCAATGAAATGGGCGCAAACAAACCCAATTTCTACCCTCCACCCATCCCCCACTGGCTTCTTTCAGTGCTCCTCTTGGCTGAAGCCTTATGAAAGGGGCCGCACATTATCAAACTGTCGGACTGAAATCATACGGTGCGATATTAATAAAGAAAGAAAGAAAGAAAGAAAGAAATTGCATTTATATGGTGCCTTTCATGATTTCAAGATGTCTTAAAGTGCTTTATATCCAATGAAGTGTAGTCTCTGTTGTAATGTAGCAAATGCAGCAACCAATTTTCAGGCAGAAAGGCCCCTCAAATAACAATGCGATAAATTACCAATTAAACTGTTTTTTATCTGAGTTAACGTTTCAGGTCAGTGACCCTTCTTCGGAACTGACAAATATTAGAAAAGTCACAGATTATAAACAAGTGAGGTGGGGGTTGGGCAAGAGATAACAAAGGAGAAGGTGCAGATTGGACCAGGCCACATAGCTGACCAAAAGGTCACGGAGCAAAGGCAAACAATATGTTAATGGTGTGTTGAAAGACAAAGCATTAGTACAGATTAGGTGTGAATATACTGAATATTGAACATCAGCAAGTGCAAACCTCCCCCCACTGTGGTTGACAGGGCCCTCAACCGTGTCCGACCCATTCCCCGCACCTCTACCCTCACCCCTTCCCCTCCCTCCCAGAACCGTGACAGGGTTCCCCTTGTCCTCACTTTTCATCCCACCAGCCTCCATATCCAAAGGATCATCCTCCGCCATTTTCGCCACCTCCAGCGTGATGCCACTACCAGTCGCATCTTCCCCTCCCTTCCCCTGTCAGCATTCCGAAGGGATCGTTCCCTCCGCGACACCCTGGTCCACTCCTCCATTACCCCCACCACCTCGTCCCCGTCCCAGGGCACCTTCCCTTGCAATCGCAGGAGGTGTAATACCTGCCCATTTACCTCCTCTCTCCTCACTATCCCAGGCCCCAAACACTCCTTTCAGGTGAAGCAGCGATTTACTTGTACTTCTTTCAATGTAGTATACTGTATTCGCTGCTCACAGTGTGGTCTCCTCTACATTGGGGAGACCAAGCGCAGACTGGGTGACCGCTTTGCGGAACATCTCCGCTCAGTCCGCAAACAGGACCCTGAGCTTCCGGTTGCTTGCCATTTCAACACTCCCCCCTGCTCTCATGCTCACATCTCTGTCCTGGGATTGCTGCAGTGTTCCAGTGAACATCAACGCAAGCTCGAGGAACAGCATCTCATCTACCGATTAGGCACACTACAGCCTGCCGGACTGAACATTGAGTTCAATAATTTCAGAGCATGACAGCCCCCCACTTTACTTTCATTTTTAGTTATTTTTTCATCCTTTTTTTTGCATTCCTTTTTACATTTTTTACAATCTTTTTTTTGCATTTATTTCATTTCATCTTAGTTTGTTCAGTTTGCTTACCCTCTGTTTTTTTCAGGTTGTTTTTCTTCAGGTTTGCACTTGCTGATGTTCAATATTCAGTATATTCACACCTAATCTGTACTAATGCTTTGTCTTTCAACACACCATTAACATATTGTTTGCCTTTGCTCCGTGACCTTTTGGTCAGCTATGTGGCCTGGTCCAATCTGCACCTTCTCCTTTGTTATCTCTTGCCCAACCCCCACCTCACTTGTTTATAATCTGTGACTTTTCTAATATTTGTCAGTTCCGAAGAAGGGTCACTGACCCGAAACGTTAACTCTGCTTCTCTTTCCACAGATGCTGCCAGACCTGCTGAGTGAATCCAGCATTTCTTGTTTTTGTTTCAGATTTCCAGCATCCGCAGTATTTTGCTTTTATTTTGTTTTTTATCTGATGTTGGTTGAGGGATAAATATTGGCCAGGACACTAGGAAGAACTCCCCTGCTCTTCTTCAAATAGCACCATGGGGATCTTTAAGTCCACCTGAGAGAGAAGACGGGGACTCAATTCAACAGCTCATCCAGAAAACAGCACCTGCGATAGTGCAGCACTCCCTCAGTACTGCACTGGGAATGTCAGCCTGGATTTTGCACTCAAGTCGTTGGATTGGGATGTGAATTCACAACCTGCACCTTGGAGGGGAGAGCTACCAACTGAGCTACAGATGACACCTGACTTTTATACCTGACATGGGTATTTAAACACAAATACCATAAATTGGTTGATATTTTTAGGTTAGGAATTTCAGGTCACCACATTAGCACGTCTGTGCATCCTTTCGCACAGCGAGGAGCTGACTGAATTGTTTGCTGTGGAGGAATAGAAGCAAAGTCACATACCAAATGCTCCTGCAGCAGTGTCGTTGAATTCTTCAGACTGGTTCGAGTTTATCCCTGCACAGCTGGTTTCATCTTCTTGGATATGTTGCAATATAATACAATTTGGATGCATTGAGTTAATCTGTAAAACAAATATACAAATGTGCATTATTGTTCACAATATTGATTAATCATTACAGCAACCAGGACAGACTTGCATTTATATAGCAGCCTTAATGACCACTGGATGTCCCTAAGTGCTTTACAGCCAATGAAGTACTTTTGAAGTGTTGTGATGTCGGGAACACAGCCACCAATTTGTGCACAGCAAGCTCCCACAAGCAGCAATGTGATATGAGCAGATAATCTGTTTTCCTGATGTTGATTGAAGGATAAATATTGGCCAGCTTATCAGGTATAACCACTCTGCTCTTCTTCGAAATAATGCCATAATAGGGATCTTTTATGACCTCCTGAGAGGGCAGACAGTGTCTTGGTTTAACATCTCATCTGAAAGATGGCACCTCCAACAGTGCAGCACTCCCTCAGCACTGCACTGGAGCTACCCAGCATGCAGGTGCAAAGAGGCTTTCTGTTTATATATATATATCGGTAAATATATTAGAGCTAGCCTGCTCAGTGATGATGTCAGGCAGCACTTTCTGACACAAAGGGTAGGGAAATCAGGAATTCTCTCTGCTGAAAAGCTGTTGAGGCTGGGGGTCAATTCAAAATGTTAAAACTGAAGATTGATAGGTTCTTGTTGGGTAAGGGTATTACGGGTTACAGAATCAAGGATGGTAGATGAAGTTAAGATATAAATCAGCCATGATCTCACTGAATGGCAGAACAGGCTCAAGGGACTGAATGACGTCCTCCTGCTCCTATGTTCTTATTAACAATAAAAATCAGACTAAAAAAAGGTCCAAGATGGCTGCTCAAAGATTGCCCTTGTCTTCACTTTTCATACAGTATTAATAAATGCTTTCATCGAATCATATGATGATTACAGCACAGAAAGAGGCCGTACAGTCTGTCAAGTCGGTGCCAGCTCTCTGCAAGAGCAATTTTAGCTTGTCCCACTTCCTCGCCCTTTCCCTGTAGCCCTGCAGCTTTTTCCCTTCAGGTACGTATCCAATTCCCTTTTGAAGGCCTCGATTGAATCTGCCTCCACCTCACTCTCAGGCCGTGCATTCCAGACCCTAACCACTCACTGTGTAAAAACATTTTTCCTCATATCACCAATCTTGTGCCAATCATCTTAAATCAGTGTCCTCTGGTTCTTGACCCTTCCACCAATGGGAACAGTTTCTCTCTATCTGCTCTGTCCGGACCCCTCATGATTTCGAAAACGTCTATCAAATCACCTTTCAACCTTCTTTTCTCTAAGGAGTACAGCCCCAGCTTCTTCAATGTATCCGTGTAACTGAAGTTCCTCATCCCTGGATGCAAGCTCGAAAATCTTTTCTGAACCCTCTCTAGAGCCTTCACAGGTGCCAGAATGTGACAGAATGCACCAGTTGAGGCCAAGCGAGTGTTTTAAAAGTTCATCATAACTTGGTTTCTTTTATACTCTCTGATTTGATTTATAAAGCCCAGGATCCCGTATGCCTTTTTCACCACTTTCTCACACTGCCCTGCTACCTTCAACAATTTGTGCACATCTACCCACAGGTCCCTCTGCTCCTGCACCCCCTTTAGAATTGTGTCCTTTATTTTATATTGCCTCTCCTCATTCTTCCTACCCCAATTATCACTTTACACTTCTCTGCATTAAATTTCATCTGCCACTTGTCCACCCATTCCACCAGCCTGTCTATACCCTCTTGAAGTTTATCACTATCCTCTTCTTCTTTTTCTTCTTTGGCCTCCTTATCTCGAGAGACAATGGGTAAGCGCCTGGAGGTGGTCAGTGGTTTGTGGAGCAGCGCCTGGAGTGGCTATAAAGGCCAATACTAGAGTGACAGACTCTTCCACAGGTGCTGCAGATAAAATTGGTTGTCGGGGCTGTTACACAGTTGGCTCTCCCCTTGCGGATCTGTCTTTTTTCCTGCCAGCTGCTAAGTCTCTTCGACTCGCCACACTTTAGCCCCGCCTTTATGGCTGCCCGCCAGCTCTGGCGAACGCTGGCAACTGACTCCCATGAGTTGTGATCAATGTCACAGGACTTCATGTCGCGTTTGCAGACGTCTTTAAAGCGGAGACATGGACGGCCGGTGGGTCTGATACCAGTGGCGAGCTCGCTGTACAATGTGTCTTTGGGGATCCTGCCATCTTCCATGCGACTCACATGGCCAAGCCATCTCAAGCGCCGCTGACTCAGTAGTGTGTATAAGCTGGGGATGTTGGCCGCCTCGAGGACTTCTGTGTTGGAGATACAGTCCTGCCACCTGATGCCAAGTATTCTCCGGAGGCAGCGAAGATGGAATGAATTGAGACGTTGCTCTTGGCTGACATACGTTGTCCAATCCTCTTCACAGTTCACAATACTTCCAAGGTTTGCGTCATCTGCATTCTTTGAAATTGTGTCCTGTACATGAAACCTAAGTCATTAATATATATTTAGAAAAGTAGTGGCCCTAGTATTGACCCCCTAGAAAACCCCATTACTCTGTTTCCTATCATTCAGCCAACTTCGTATCCATGCTGCCACTGTCCCTTTTATTGCATGGGCTTTAACTTTGCTGGCAAGCCTATTGAAAATCCATATGCGCCACATCAACTGAATTGCATATGAACATACGAATTAGAAGCAGCAGTAGGCCATTCGGCCCTCAAACATGACTGATCTGAATGTGGCCTCAACTCCAATTTCCTGACTGCCCCCCATAACATTTGATTCCTTGGTCAAGAATCTATCTACCTCAGCCTTGAATATATTCAATGACCCAGTCTCTACTGCTCTCTAAGGAAGCGAATTCCACAGATGAAAAACCCTCAGAGAGAAAAAAATTCTCCTCATCTCCATCTTAAATGGGAGACCCCTTTATTTTAAACTGTGTCCCAACGTTCTGCTCTCTCCCATAAATGGAAACATCCCTCCAGCATCCACCCTATCAAGTCCCCTCAGGATCTTAGATGTTTCAGTAAGATCACCTCTCATTCTTCTAAACTCCAATGGGTATAGCCACAACCTGCTCAACCTTTTCTCATAACATAACCTCTTCATCCCAGGAATCAGTCGAGTGAACCTTCTCTGAACTGCTTCCAATGCAATTTTATCCTTCCTTGAGTTAGGAGACCAAAACTGCACACAGATGTGGTCTCACCAAGGCTCTGCACAGCAGTAGCAACACTTCCCTACTTTTATATTCTATTACCCTAGCAATAAACAACAACATTTCATTTGCCTTCTTAATCACTTGCTGCACCTGCATACTAACTTTTTGTGATTCACGTACCAGGACACCCAAATCCCTCTGTACCACTGAGTTTTGTAATCTCTCTCCATTTAAAATAACATTCTGCTTTTCTATTCTTCCTTCCAAAGTGGGAAAGTTCACATTTTCCCACATTACACTCCACCTACCAAATGTACCCTCATTACCCTCATCAAACCTCTCTCATCAATAAACTCAAACAAATTAGTTAGACACCATTTGCCTTTAACATATCTGTGCTGGCTTTCCCTAATTAATCCACAATTGTCCAAGTTACTGTATTAATTAAACCAGGAAGACCTCATTTGGATGCTTTGACAGCACACATATATGCATCTTTGAACATGTTACTGGAAACGTTTTTCCATTAGTGTGCATTTCAGACCGTTCAAAGGCTAATGGCCCTTTTAAGTTCAGGGACTGTGAGACAAAGAGAGAGAGAAGTCAAAATGACAATAGCCCAGGGTAGTCCTGAGTGATTCTGAAGTGACAGCGAATGCTGGAACATGTTACAGACTCTTGGAAAATACATTATTTAAAATCAAGGATGAGTATAGTATATTTAAGATATTTAGGGGAGATTAGGAGAATTTTTTTTTGTGCTGTGTTTTGTTCTGATCTAGAATGTACTGCCTTAAAAGGTGGAGGAATAGAAACATCTAATAGGGTTTTGGATAAATACTTATAGAGGAGAAATTTACAGGGCTATGGACAAAGAGCAAGGGAATGGGGCTATTTGGATAGCTCTTTCAAAGAGCCAGTACAGGCACGATGGACCGAATGGCCTCTTTCTGTTTCTATAGCTTCAAACACTGGCCTACTGTTTGATACATATCCTATCTAATTTCTGTAAATCATCGTTAGTTAATTCTGAATCTGAACTAAGCTCCAATGTAGTATGTTGAAAATACACTTTCCAACATGGTTTACAGAGAGGTAAGCTCTGCTGTGTACCCGCAATTGAGGATTCTGTGAGTCCTAAAGGTTACAAGATCCCTGCAGGAGTGGAATACCACAAGACTGCAGCTTCGAGTTGGTAGGGGAATCTTAGGGGAAGTGCAACGAAGGGGAACAGCTGGATAAATTACCCTGATGACTGTATCATTTCCTGCTCCTGCTCAGAACCGGAAAACTTTATTAACTTTGCTTCCAATTTCCACCCTTCTCTCACCTTTACATGGTCCATCTCCGATACTTCCCTTCCCTTCCTCAACTTCTCTGTCTCCATCTCTGGGCTTAGGCTGTCTACGAATATTCATTATAACCCCACTGACCCCCACTGCTACCTCGACTACACTTCTTCACACCCTACCTCCTGTAAGGACTCCATTCCATTCTCCCAGTTTCTCCGTCGCTGACTCATCTGCTCTGATGATGCTACCTTCCATGACGGTGCTTCTGATATGTCTTCCTTTTTCCTCAACCGAGAATTCCCCCCCTCCTACAGTGGTTGACAGGGCCCTCAACCGTGTCCGGCCCATTTCCCGCACCTCTATCCTCACCCCTTCTCCTCCCTCCCAGCACTGTGACAGGGTTCCCCTTGTCCTCACTTTCCACCCCATCAGCCTCCAGATCCAAAGGATCATCCTCCGCCACTTCTGCCACATCCAGTATGATGCCACTACTAAACGCATCTTCCCCTCCTTTCCCCGTCAGCATTCCGAAGGGATCGTTCCCTCCGCGACACCCTGGTCCACTCCTCCATTACCCCCACCACCTCGTCCCCTTCCCACAGCACCTTCCCCTGCAACCGCAGGAGGTGTAATACCTGCCCATTTACCTCCTCTCTCCTCACTATCCCAGGCCCCAAACACTCCTTTCAGGTGAAGCAGCGATTTACTTGTACTTCTTTCAATGTAGTATACTGTATTCGCTGCTCACAATGTGGTCTCCTCTACATTGGGGAGACCAAACGCAGATTGGGTGACCGCTTTGTGGAACACATCCACTCAGTCCGTAAGCAGGACCCTGAGCTTCCGGTTGCTGGCCATTTTATTACTCCCCCCTGCTCTCATGCCCACATCTCTGTCCTGGGATTGCTGCAGTGTTCCAGTGAATATCAACGCAAGCTCGAGGAACAGCACCTCATTTACCGATTAGGCACACTACAGCCTGCCGGACTGAACATTGAGTTCAATAATTTCAGAGCATGACGGGTCCCCCTTTTTATGCTTAGTCATTTTTTTCTTTTTCCTTTTTTCTTTGGTTATTTTATTTTAGGTTTTTCAGTTTGTTTCCACTGTGCTTACCCACTGTTTTGGTTTTTTCCACGTGTTTTTTTATGTTTGTGCTTGGTGTGCTTTGTGCTTTTACAGTCATTCACACCCTCTCTGTACTAACGCTTTGTCTTTCAGCACACCATTAACATACCGTTCGCCTTTGTTCCATGACCTTCTGGTCAGTTATTCTCTGTGATCTTGTCCTATCAACACCTTCACCTTTGTTATCTCTTGCCCCACCCCTGCTTTTCTTGCTTAAAACCTTTTACATTTCTAATATTTGCCAGTTCTGATGAAGGGTCTCTGACCTGAAACGTTAACTCTGCTTCTCTCTGCACAGATGCTGCCAGACCTGCTGAGTATTTCCAGCATTTCTTGTTTTTATTTTAGATTTCCAGCATCTACAGTATTTTGCTTTTATTATATAAGCTTTCTTTTACTGCTTTAACTTACTCTGTATGCTTCTAGATAACGAGGGAGCTCTAGATTTGGCCGTACCACCTTTTATCTTTGTGGGGACATGCCAAGACTGTGTCTTTAGAATCTCATTTTTGAATGCCTCCCACTGGTTTGCCACTGATTCTCCTTCAAGTAGCTGTATCCAGTTCACTATCACCAGATCACTTCTCAATTTCGTAAAATTTGTCTTGCCCCAATTTAGAACCTTTGCTCCTGCTCTATCCTTGTCCTTTTCCATAATAATGCTAAATCTAAATGTATTATGGTCATTATCTCCAAAATGGTCACCCACTGTTACTTCCTCCACTTGCCCAAATTCATTACCGAAGACTAAATCTAGATTTGCGCCCACTCTCGTTGGGCTTGTTGCCTGCTGGCTAAAAATGTTCTCTTGAATGCAGTTCAAGAATTTTGTTCCCTCTGTGCCCTTCAGACTGTTTGTATCCCAGTTGATATATGGGCAGTTGAAATCCCCAACTATTATTGCCCTATAGTTTTTGCACTCAGAAATTTGCCTACATGTTTGTTCATCTATCTCCCTCTCACTATTTGGGGGTCTATAGTACACTCCGAGTAATGTGGCTGCCCCTTTTTTATTTCTGAACTCAACCCATATGGCCTCATTTGATGATTCATTTAGCATATCTAATCCTCCTTCTCACATTCCACTAACCGCACATCATACAGTCTCTTCTGATTTACAAGCTGTAGATAGTATAAATATACATTCATAATTTCTCCCCTCCCCTTAACTATGTGGCTTCCTCCTTTCAGATAACATGTAGTTATATCAGCACAGAATCAAAATCAATAGAACAGCACTGTGGGTGTACCTACACCCAAGGACTGCAGCAGTTCAAGAAGGCAGCTCACCACCACCTTCTCAAGGGCAATTAGGGATGGGCAATAAATGCTGGCCTGGCTAGGGATGCCCACATCCCATGAATGAATAAATTTAAAAAAGAGAGCTGTTGTGATATGGAATGCTCTTCCAGAAACAATGGTGGAAGGGAATTGAGCAAATATTTCAAATAGAAAAAGAGGGTGTAGGTAAACTGCAGGCAAGTAAGGCCAAGTGGCTAGCACGCTGCTGTATAATTTGATGGGGGCTAAATTGGACAGCCCCTGAAAACAGGCCCAGAGTTTCAGATGCTCATTACCATGTAGCTTGCAGCCAGTGCTAACTGTGCAGTTGAGCTGCTGCAGGTCTCAGCAGGGGACACAAAATCGGGAGAGTGCCTCCTGGTCAGGCAGTGGTAGAAGAGAAGGAGGATAAAGAGGAAGAAGACAGTGATGAAGAAGAAAAACCATCACTCGATCTCCCCCACACAGCCACCAGTTCCGATACTAACACTCTGTATCAGAGGGTAGCTTAGAGGTGGGATCTGCACGTGGTCAGACAGTGGGCATGAGTGGCCTTCAGACAAAGCAGGGGCAAGGGTTGCGCAGCTGCCAGCTCATCCAAGGGCAAGGTCGCACATGAGTCCTGCTGCAGAGAACGCAGATGAGGTCTTCGATGGGGTGACCTACAGAAGAAGGCTGAGGGATAGACACAATGAAATGCTTGGTGCACTGGCAGGGCTGCCAGAAAGCCTATGGTAAATGTCAAGGAGTATGAAGGAGGCTGGCGCCAACTTGGAACAGGGCTTTTCACGCAGCTTGCAGTGTGGAAGTGGTGGTCAACTCACTCTTATAGACCCCACTATGATGCAAGGTCTGATGTCCAATGCCTCAGCTTCCACTGAAGCACAAGCAGGAGCATCGCCCCCCCCCCCCCCCACCGCACAACCTCCCCCCACCCAACCCCAAGGTGCTGCAGCGGAAACTCAGATTGCTGTCATGTAAGCTCAGTTTGTTGACATGCAAGCTCAGATTGTTGCCAATATGGCTGTGAATTACAGTGTGCAAAGGGTCTTGCAGGATGCCACAACAGTCCAGCAACCTGTCCTCCAGCTGATTACTAGGATTGTTGAGGTGCTGCCCCACAGGAGTGGCAGTGGCTCCATGGAGCATGAACCTGCTGTTCTTTCGCAGCATGACAGCATTCATCCTCCCACCATTGCTGCTGTGGCTGAAACAGACAACAGATTTCAATGAGATGTCCTTACTGAAACACAGATGTCTCAGACATTATCCCTCACTGAGGTTCAGGTAGGGGAATTGCTCCCTGAACACCCTGGGCAGATATAGCCTCCTGCTGAGAGCCCTTCACTCCCTCCTCCCTCCTCCAGCAGCTTGTCCTGCTCTGCGTGGCCTCTGTTCACTCTCCAAAGGGAAGAGCTACTATTGCACTCATGTCTGGGAGCAACTGGTTTGTGCTGAATCTTCAGTGCCTGCCACACCACTCCCTGTAGACGTCACCAACTTTACACAACTCCAGAAAGCACCAAACATTTAAACTATTGTGGCAACAGCCAGTTGAAATCAATCACCAACTTTCCTTTAAGTAGTTGCTGATCCCTTTAAATAGCACTGGGTGGAGGGGAGTGTCGTTGTGGGGGGTTCTTCTTGGCACTGAGTGCATGTTCAGCCCTGTTTGATTAACAGACAGCTTTTGCTAGAGAATTGACCTCGAAAATGGCAGTGTAGGTGTCAAATCAGCGTTACACCCTGATTGACGTCATGATATGCCTACTCTGCATATTCAGACAAATGCTCACTGTGCGCACTAATGCACTCACTAATGTGGCATCCAGTGCAACCTGCACCAGAACTGAGTGCACCCCAGCATACACCATTTTTGACTTCTAAGGACACTCACGCTACCCAAAAAACAGGCACTGCGGATGCAAGTTTTGCCTGCAACAAATCCATTTTCATTAACCAAAAAGCAACCAATAACTCTTTTAAAAGAACATCCAGGATCTTAACCAGTTCTTTTCATTTGGTCTCAGGTTGTAGGTGAGGCTGGTGAGGTCGGGTTTTTTTTGCCCAATACTAGAAGCACACGAAAGGTGGTGGTGGGCCTTCGTTCAACCTTTGATGCTCGTGGTTTCATGATGACGCTCCCATGATGACACACAGTGATCACCTGGCAGCTGAGTGCTTCGACAGGTCACTTCCGTGAGCACCAAGAGGGTCATTCCTCGTTGTGTGTTGAAAAATGGCCGGTAGAGAATTGGCAAGCTGCATTACACCTCGCCCGATTTTAGTTTTCCTTAAATGGATCAGGCGAGGCGTAAAACAAGCTCTCAATTCACTCTCACCACTTCCCAATCGGGGATAAGCCTTAAAATTACCCACTCACCCTGCCATAAAAATTAACCAGCTATTGTGTGACTGGTATTAGGTGTAGGTCAGGCCAGGTCGGAATGTACAATTCCCTTCCTGAAGAACATTTTTATAACAATGCAGCCCCTTTCATTTTTGTTTCTAGGTGCCATCCCAGGAACTATCAGACTAATGGAACTCAAGTTTGTATCTTGGCCCAGTGGGATTTGAACTCAAGGGGGGGAAATTTATGCCCTCCCGCACGGCGTGTTTGGAGACGCCATCTTCTCGCCTCCGCCAAAATTTAGTCTGGGGCAGGAAGGCATGTGTACGGTCTTCCTGCCCCGCTGCCAATTGAGGCCCTTAACTGGGCAATTAATGTTCAATTAAGGGCCTCATGTTGCTGTCACCGCAATTAGCCGTACAGCAGGTGGCCCTGTCACCACATGGGAGGCACAGCACAAAAGACTGTGCGGGCTGCTTCCTGGCTCTGGGGGGTTGGGGGGTTCCCTTGTTAAAAGGCACTTAATACCTAAACGACGGACTAGGCATCGGGAAGTGGGGGGGAGCCTGCTGAAAGCCACCCCCTTGCTACTGACGCCCCTACACTCCCCTTTCCTGTGACCCGCACCCTGCAAAACCCCTCCCGCCCTGACCTACTTGTGGCCTGGGTCCAGCGACACACCTGGGTCTCGGGTAGTTGCTCCGCCGGCAGCAGCTGCTCAGTGGAAGAGCTGCCAATCTCTGATTGGCTGGTGCGTCTCTGAGGGCGGGACTTCCGACGCCAGTTGCCCTGATTGCCCTGATTGGTACTAGATTCAGCGGGTCTTCCGGAGAAGAGCATCACTTTTTCCAGACGTCGAGACCCCCGTCACCAGCATAAAGTCCAGGCCGAGATCTCTGGGTTGTTAGCTCAGCGGTGTAAGCATTAGCTTCAGTAAACTTGAGCTTATCCAATACTCTGCTGCACATATCCTAACTCAAACCAAATCCTTCTCACCCAACACCCCTGTGCATTCTGACCTACATCAGCCTCCAGTTTGTCAGTGTCTTGATTTTAAAATTCTCATCCTGATGATCAAATGACTCCATCCCTCCCTAACGCTGTAATCTCCTCCCTACAACCCTCTGAGATCTCTTCACTCCTCCAATTCTGGCCCTCAATTTCCTTCGTTCCACCATTGGAGCTGTGCCTCCAGTTGCCTAGGCCCTAAGCTCAGAAATCCATTCCCTAAACCTTTCTGCCTCTCTAACAGGCTTTTCTCCTGTAAGCTGTTCCTTAATACCTACCTCCTTGACCAAGCTCATTGCTCAATGAGGCTGGGTCATTGAGTTAGACAGATTTTTGATCTACAAGGGGGTCAAGGGTTATGGGAGGCCAGCGGAAAAGTGGAGTTGAGGCCACAATCAGATCAGCTATAATCTTATTAAATGGCGGAGAAGGCTCGAGAGACCGAATGGCCTACTCCTGCTCCTGTTTTTATGTCCTTATGTCACCTGCCCTAACACCTCTTTAAGTGGTTCAGTGTCAAATTTTGTCTGATAACGCTCCTGTGAATCACCCTGCAGCGATTCACCATGTTAAAGGCGCTATGTAAATGTAAAATCTTGTTGTTATAGATCTCTGTCTATACAAATACTGCTGCAAGATTATGAGGCTACTAAAAGTTACTAACCAGTGTACTAATTCTTAAAAATCCAGCTATTATAAACTAACAACTAACTTATTATCATAAACTAACATCTAGCTTTATTATAATAAAAGCAAAATACTGCTGATGCTGGAAATCTGAAATAAAAACAAGAAATGCTGGAAATACTCAACAGGTCTGGTAGCATCTGTGGAGAGAGAAGCAGAGTTAACGTTTCAGGTCAGTGACCCTTCTTCAGAACTGGCAAATATTAGAAATGTGAAAGGTTATAAGCAAGTAAAGCAGGGGTGGGGCAAGAGATAACAAAGGAGAAGGTGTAGATAGGACAAGGTCACAGAATAGCTGACCAGAAGGTCGTGGAGCAAAGGCAAACAATATGTTAATGGTGTGTTGAAGACAAAGCATTAGTACAGATAGGGTGTTAACGGACTGAAAATTGAACAGCAGCAAGTACAAACATGAAAAAAACAGTGGATAAGCAAACTGAACAAACTAAGATGAGATAAAATAAACACACAAAAAAAATATAAAAAAGAAAAAAGAACCAAAAATATATGTAAAATGGGGGGCCTGTCATGCTCTGAAATTATTGAACTCAATGTTCAGTCCGGCAGGCTGTAGTGTGCCTAATCGGCAAATGCGATGCTGTTTTTCGAGCTTGCGTTGATGTTCACTGGAACACTGCAGCAATCCCAGGACAGATATGTGGGCATGAGAGCAGGGGGGAGTGTTGAAATGGCAAGCAACCGGAAGCACAGGGTCCTGCTTGCGGACTGAGCGGAGGTGTTCCGCAAAGCGATCACCCAGTCTGCGTTTAGTCTCCCCAATGTAGAGGAGACCACATTGTGAGCAGCGAATACAGTATACTACATTGAAAGAAGTACAAGTAAATCGCTGCTTCACCTGAAAGGAGTGTTTGGGGCCTGGGATAGTGAGGAGAGAGGAGGTAAATGGGCAGGTATTACACCTCCTGCAATTGCAGGGGAAGGTGCCACGGGAAGGGGACGAGGTGGTGGGGGTAATGGAGGAGTGGACCAGGGTGTCACGGAGGGAACGATCCCTTCGGAATGCTGACAGGGGAAGGGAGGGGAAGATGCGTTTGGTAGTGGCATCACGCTGGAGGTGGCAGAAATGGCGGAGGATGATCCTTTGGACGTGGAGGCTGATGGGGTGGAAAGTGAGGACAAGGGGAACCCTGTCATGGTTCTGGGAGGGAGGGGAAGGGGTGAGGGTAAAGGTGCGGGAAATGGTCCAGACACGGTTGAGGGCCCCGTCAACCACAGTGAGGGGGAATCCTTGGTTGAGAAAAAAGGATTAGCTTTATTAGAGCCCTTCTTTGTAGTATGGTTAAAGTGGAAAACTTAGGAAATAGGGCACAGTATAGACAAGATGTCAGCGAGAGGAATTCTTGGAGATTATGTCAAGTTTTAAAATGCTTACTTGCAACAAAATGGTTAACAGCTTGAGAACAGACAGTGAAAACAGCTTCTGTGTAGATTTGCCTTGTAAAGAGATAAGGAGCCTCGAAATGTAAAAGCATTGAGATAAAGTAGTCAAATCAAAGGAGTACTACTTACACAAATGTGAAAGGTTAGCAACCATTACAAAATGATCTTTTGGTTGGTTAAGAAATACAAGACTAATCACTGATTGGGAGGGGGGAGGGTTAATTGGAAAGCTGCCAGGATAACAGAAGCCTTGACCGTGTCCCCGCAGGCAGAGAATTTTTGAACAACAAGATACAAGAGAGAGAGAGAGCAACCAAAAACTTGAAGACCAAAAGCTACAAGAGAAAGAGTCATGTGCTCTGCCGTCCAGTCTCCAATACGGGTAATATCTGTGTTAGGCTGTTAGTCACTGCCTGTGTTTGTGACGATGGCTTATCTGAAAACTTAATAAACTTGTCTTTACCTTTATCTCAATAAAGTCGATTCACAACAAGATTTGTGTTGCCAAGTCTATTACCACCTTAGAAGGGGGTAGAAACCATCCCTATCTTACCAGGCTTCATATCAATGCTGTGCAGTAAAAGTTTCGACGCAGTCTCCTAACTTAATTTTAGATCAGTCATGTGAAAACTTCCAGGTGCTAGTCTTTCATCACTTGCACTTTATAAGATACTAAACAGTTGCCAAGCAGCAAGATAATAATTTGCTTAGGGAGTTTGAGATAGTCAAAATCCAATATCTGGCTTATATTTCCATTGCAAGGTGTAATCAGCAGAGTTTTAATTGGACATCATATAGCATTCGTAAAATCATCTGTTTTGTGTTACAACTGTTTAGAGCAAAATCAATATAAGATATTTCCATAATAATAAAAGCAAAATACTGCAGATGCTGGAAATCTGAAATAAAAACAAGAAATGTTGGAAATATTCAGCGTGCCTGGCAGCATCTATGGAGAGAGAAACAGAGTTAATGTTTCAGGTCAGTGACCCGTCATCAGAACTGCCAGGGTTACTGACCTGAAACGTCAACTAAGATATTTCCAAGCACTTTGGTACAATCTGAAATAAAGATCTGGGATACAGCTTCATGCTGATGGGTATATTCTTTGGGGGTGGGGGGGGGCTGGTGGTGATAAGTATATCAACTGGGAAATCCCATTGATTAAAGTTATAATGAAGGATGAAAGCCAATTCTGTGGCATAGGTGTGATATGAGCCAGCCATGTGGGTTGTGTCATAGTGTATTCCTATACTAAATAATAGCCGCGAGTGGCTCTCTAGCAGAGCAAGACTACACCTTCTTCTGGCAGGGCAGGGATCCTGAAGAACCAAGACAGCATGGAGTGGGCTTCGCCATCAGAAACTCCTTGCTCAGCATGATGGAGCCTCCCTCAAATGGCTCGGAACGCATACTGTCCATCCGACTGCTCACCACCTCTGGTCCAGTACACCTACTCAGCATCTATGTTCCAACACTCTGCTCCCCACCTGAAGCTAAAGACCAGTTCTATGAACAACTGCATAACATCATTAGCAGCATCCCCAACACCGAACACCTATTCCTGCTGGGGGACTTTAATGCCAGGGTTGGGGCCGACCATGACTCATGGCCCTCCTGCCTTGGGCGCTATGGCGTTGGAAGGATGAATGAGAACGGGCAGAGACTGCTTGAGTTGTGTACCTATCATAACCTCTGCATCACCAACTCGTTCTTTCACACTAAACCCTGTCACCAGGTTTCATGGAGGCACCCAAGAGCACGTCGTTGGCACCAGCTAGACCTCATTGTCACAAGGCGAGCCACCTTAAACAGTGTTCAAATCACACGCAGCTTCCACAGTGTGGACTGCGACACTGACCACTCCCTGGTGTGCAGCAAGGTTAGACTCAGACCAAAGAAGTTGCATCATTCCAAGCAGAAGGGCCACCTGCGCATCAACACGAGCAGAATTTCTCACCCACAGCCGTTACAAAAATTTCTAAATTCACTTGTAACAGCCCTTCAAAACACTCCCACAGGGGATGCTGAGACCAAGTGGGCCCACATCAGAGACGCCATCTATGAGTCAGCTTTGACCACCTACGGCAAAAGTGCGAAGAGAAATGCAGACTGGTTTCAATCTCATAATGAAGAGCTGGAACCTGTCATAGCCGCTAAGCGCATTGCACTGTTGAACTACAAGAAAGCCCCCAGCGATTTAACATCCGCAGCACTTAAAGCAGCCAGAAGTACTGCACAAAGAACAGCTAGGCGTTGCGCAAACGACTACTGGCAACACCTATGCAGTCATATTCAGCTGGCCTCAGACACCGGAAACATCAGAGGAATATATGATGGCATGAAGAGAGCTCTTGGGCCAACCATCAAGAAGATCGCCCCCCTCAAATCTAAATCGGGGGACATAATCACTGACCAACGCAAACAGATGGACCGCTGGGTTGAGCACTACCTAGAACTGTACTCCAGGGAGAATGCTGTCACTGAGACTGCCCTCAATGCAGCCCAGCCTCTACCAGTCATGGATGAGCTGGACATACAGCCAACCAAATCGGAACTCAGTGATGCCATTGATTCTCTAGCCAGCGGAAAAGCCCCTGGGAAGGACAGCATTACCCCTGAAATAATCAAGAGTGCCAAGCCTGCTATACTCTCAGCACTACATGAACTGCTATGCCTGTGCTGGGACGAGGGAGCAGTACCCCAGGACATGCGCGATGCCAACATCATCACCCTCTATAAAAACAAAGGTGACCGCGGTGACTGCAACAACTACCGTGGAATCTCCCTGCTCAGCATAGTGGGGAAAGTCTTTGCTCGAGTCGCTCTGAACAGGCTCCAGAAGCTGGCCGAGCGCGTCTACCCTGAGGCACAGTGTGGCTTTCATGCAGAGAGATCGACCGTTGACATGCTGTTCTCCCTTCGTCAGATACAGGAGAAATGCCGTGAACAACAGATGCCCCTCTACATTGCTTTCATTGATCTCACCAAAGCCTTTGACCTCGTCAGCAGACGTGGTCTCTTCAGACTACTAGAAAAGATCGGATGTCCACCAAAGCTATTAAGTATCATCACCTCATTCCATGACAATATGAAAGGCACAATTCAACATGGTGGCTCCTCATCAGAGCCCTTTCCTATCCTGAGTGGTGTGAAACAGGGCTGTGTTCTCGCACCCACACTTTTTGGGATTTTCTTCTCCCTGCTGCTTTCACATGCGTTCAAATCCTCTGAAGAAGGAATTTTCCTCCACACAAGATCAGGGGGCAGGTTGTTCAACCTTGCCCGTCTAAGAGCGAAGTCCAAAGTACGGAAAGTCCTCATCAGAGAACTCCTCTTTGCTGACGATGCTGCTTTAACATCTCACACTGAAGAGTGCCTGCAGAGTCTCATCGACAGGTTTGCGTCTGCCTGCAATGAATTTGGCCTAACCATCAGCCTCAAGAAAACGAACATCATGGGGCAGGACGTCAGAAATGCTCCATCCATCAATATTGGCAACCACGCTCTGGAAGTGGTTCAAGAGTTCACCTAACTAGGCTCAACTATCACCAGTAACCTGTCTCTAGATGCAGAAATCAACAAGCGCATGGGTAAGGCTTCCACTGCTATGTCCAGACTGGCCAAGAGAGTGTGGGAAAATGGCACACTGACACGGAACACAAAAGTCCGAGTGTATCAGGCCTGTGTCCTCAGTACCTTGCTCTACGGCAGCGAGGCCTGGGCAACGTATGCCAGCCAAGAGCGACGTCTCAATTCATTCCATCTTCGCTGCCTCCGGAGAATACTTGGCATCAGGTGGCAGGACTATATCTCCAACACAGAAGTCCTTGAAGCGGCCAACACCCCCAGCTTATACACACTACTGAGTCAGCGGCGCTTGAGATGGCTTGGCCATGTGAGCCGCATGGAAGATGGCAGGATCCCCAAAGACACATTGTACAGCGAGCTCGCCACTGGTATCAGACCCACCGGCCGTCCATGTCTCCGCTATAAAGACGTCTGCAAACGCGACATGAAATCGTGTGACATTGATCACAAGTCGTGGGAGTCAGTTGCCAGCATTCGCCAGAGCTGGTGGGCAGCCATAAAGACAGGGCTAAATTGTGGCGAGTCGAAGAGACTTAGTAGTTGGCAGGAAAAAAGACAGAGGCGCAAGGGGAGAGCCAACTGTGCAACAGCCCCGACAAACAAATTTCTCTGCAGCACCTGTGGAAGAGCCTGTCACTCCAGAATTGGCCTTTATAGCCACTCCAGGCGCTGCTTCACAAACCACTGACCACCTCCAGGCGCTTATTCATTGTCTCTCGAGATAAGGAGGCCCAAAAGAAAAAAAGAAAGAAAGAATACTAAATAAAGTACATTGTAAAGTGATAAAGATACCAGCTGAGAAAACGGGAGGTAGAAGCAGGACAGTACATGAAATCGGGAGCAATTCTGACTGGAATAAAATAGTCTTCAGACCTCATTGTCATCCCAATTCCAGCGAGCTGCCATCTCTAATCCAGGCGTAGCCTCAAGGCCCACAGGTAAGACCTGGGAGGTGATCAGGAAGGAGGGTGAACATGAGTTGGCAGTTGTTTTGTGAAGCCAAAGGGAGAATTCCCATCCCTTCCGAATCCACAAAGAATGCAACTTCCCAACGCTTTGGAACCTTTTCTTTGAGCCGTCCTCTTAATGACCACCGATTAGGTTGCTCAAAACCGGGATATACAATTCGGAGATTGTACAGCACGAGCTGCTACTTGTTGGAATCGGGGTTGGAAATAGGGTCCCCAGGAATTGAAGATTGGTCTTCCAGGCACTGGAGAAACCGGGAGAAATATCAACAGGCTATTGTGTGATTTCATCCCTCTCCCTGGAACAGTCTGAGATTAAGTCAGTCTGTTGGCCACCTTGGTGTTACATTTGACCCAGAGATGAGCTTCTGACCTCATATTCGAACCATCAGTATGACCATCTATTTCCACCTCCATGACATTGCCTGACTATACCCGTCACAGCTTGTCTGCTGCTGAAACCCTCATTCATGCCTTTGTTACCTCTAGACTTGACTATTCCAATGAACTCCTGGCTGGTTTCCCACATACTACACACTGTAAACTTGAGGTCAACCAAACTCCTGCTGCCCATGTCCTTACTCACACCAAGTCCTGTTCCCCTATCACCCCTGTGCTTGCTGACCTACATTGGCTCCTGGTCAAGCAACGTCTTGATTTTAAAATTCTCATCCTGGTTTTCAAATCCCTCCATGACCTCGCCCCCTCCCTATCTCTGTGATCTCCTCCAGCCCCACAACCCTCTGAGATTCTGCACTCTCTAATTCGGGCCTCTTGCAAATCCCTGATTTTAATCACTCATCAATAATCATCAATAATTTGATGACGATGTGGTTGAGCATGGGAGACTCCAGTTATGAGGAGAGAGTAGAAAAATTGAACCTCTTTTCACCAGAGTAGAGAGGGCTAAGAGGAGATAGAGTCACAGAATCATACAACGTGGAAGGAGACAATTCAGTCCATCGTTTCTGTGACAGCTCATTCAAAGTTTTATCCAATCATCTGATCAGGCAATGCATTCCAGGTCATTACAACTCGCTGCATAAGGAACATTTTCCTTATCTCCTCTCTGAATCAATTACCAATTATCTCTTAAATCTGTGTCCACTGATGGCCATCCTTCATCCCCACGAGTGGACTTGATTTACTCCTCAAAACTTATAGACACCTCTAATAAATCTCCCCTTTATCCTACTCTGGTCAAAGGAATGCAATCTCAGCCCTCCAGTCTCTCCATAACTGAAGTCCCTCAGCCCTGATATTATTCCAGTAAATCTCCTCTGCACCCTCTGCAGGGCCTTGACATCGTTCCTAAAGTGTGGTGTCCAGAACTGGACACAATACACCAGCTGGGGCGTAACCAGGTTATAAATGTTTAGC
This sequence comes from Heterodontus francisci, assembly GCF_036365525.1. Lineage (NCBI taxonomy): Eukaryota > Metazoa > Chordata > Chondrichthyes > Heterodontiformes > Heterodontidae > Heterodontus > Heterodontus francisci. Next base: position 210,300,299 of record NC_090372.1, on the reverse strand, counting down.
ACAACTTCCTTGCTTTTCTACTCTGTGGCTCTATTCATGAAGCCAAGGATCCTGCACAACATTTAACAGCCTTCTCAGCTTGCCCTGCCACTTTCAAAGATTTGTATGTGTACATCCCAGGTCTCTCTGCTTCGGTATCACCTTTAAAATTGCACCGGTTAATTTATATTGCCTTTCCTCACACTTCCTTCCAAACTAAATCACTGCTTGGTCTTTCCAAAGGAGATCTGCTTATGACGTGTTTTGATAAGGGTGAATCGGGCAGAACTGTTTCCACCAGTAAGTTGTCAAGAAGACATCATAAATTTAGGGATATCACCAAATGATAATCGGGAGAGTTAAGGATCAATACTTTTATGCAAATTGTTGTTAGGACATGGAATGCCCTAATGGAAATAATGAAGGAAGCAGAATCGATAATAGCTTTTAAAAGGGAAGTGAATAATATTTGATGAAGGGCAGGAAATAGGGAGTAAATGGAGAGCCTTTTCAAAGAGACAGCACATGCTCAGTTGGCTGAATGGTCTCCTTTTTGTACTGAGAAATACAATGATTATCTATCATCAGCAATTGCAGAAAGTCCATGAGAACAAATTCTGAAAGCATCACAAATCTCCAATCGACAACGGAACATTTTGGGATACCCTTGCAGTACAGGGTATAACTATCATGTGCAGTCCCACAGTGAAACTTCACCCAATGAGAGCATTTATGAGGAAGCTAAGTGTAGAAGCAGAGTTAACGTTTCAGGTCAGGATACACCTCTAACCTTTGCCAGTTCTGATGAAAAGTCACTGACCTGAAATGTTAACTCTGCTTCTCTCTCCACAGATGCTGCCAGACCTGCTGAGTATTTCCAGCATTTCTTGTTTTGATTTCAGATTTCCAACATCTGCAGTATTTTGTTTTCAGATGATCACATTGCTGTTTGTGGGAGCTTCCTGTGCGCAAATTGGCTGTCAGATTTCCTATATTATAGTAGTGACTGCACTTTTAAAGTATTTAATTGGTTATAAAGTGATTTGAGATGTACTGAGTTTGTAAAAGGCGCTATATAAATGCAAGTTCTTGTCTGGTAGAGAGGAGTGCCATTACTGTTCTTAATTTGTATGTGCGTATATTAATGAGGCATAGGGATCAGGAGGTCAAGCCATTGATAAAATATTGAACTTTAAAATTTGGACTGAACATGTCATTGCAGATCGAAGTTCTCTAAGATGTCATCAAACCTACTCACAACATTGGGGCTGTTATTACTAGGCAGAGTTCAACAATTTCAGATCGTAACCTCTGCTCCCATTTTGTTTCCTTTTTATTGCTGGTTTGTTTTCTTTTTCTTTCTTTGTTCTTCATTCCTTTTCTTTGCTTTCAGATGGTATTCACACCTCCTCTAGACACATCTTTTCTTCCTTTACTTGTCCCATTACCACTCCCTGTGCCCTTAAACCGAAATTGTCCACCCTCTCAGGCGTCTGTATAAGATCCCATGGCACTTTTTCAAAGAAGAGCAGGGAAGTTTTCCTCAGTGTCCTGTCCAATATTGATAATTACCTCATTGTTGTTTGCAGGAGCTTGCTGTGAGCAAATTAGCCTCTGCGTTTCCTGCATTACAATGGCGAATACATTACAACACTTCAAAATAAAGTGCCATGCTTTGAGAAGTACTGAGGTCATGAAAGGCACTGATTAAATGCAAGTTCATCCCTCTTGTAAAATAGTCTGAAGTTTGCAAATAACAAATTGATGAAAAAGTTTCACCTAATAACTCGCTTTGGAGAGAAACAACTCAGATATTTTAAAAGACCATGTTTAAAATATTGACCAATGTGAGTCTTACGTGTTTCCCCAAATAGAAAATTCAGATCTAACCACTCCAGTGCAATAGGTCTCTCTCTCCTTAATAGCAACCTGATAACTGCTGATTCCAGTCACGATACAGTCCACAGTGCGAGAAACCGTGTAAAAGTGCCAGTACATTCACAATAGGTCATAAAATTTGCTTTATTTATCTTAATGTTATTCTTAGTAATAACATTTTGACTACTAATCTGGAATTACTGAGGAAATATCTGGAACATTCCACAACGCGGAGTATGAGCTCTCTGAGTTGTTCAACGGATTTCCTCCTTAAACTCATCTCATGTCTATATTTGATAACAAGCTGCATCATCACTTGTTGCTGTTCTCAAGAGCTCGAGAGAAATATTACAAATCTTTTAAAATAAAGGAACTCCATGAAACTCGTTATTTGGGTTTGCAAGGTAGAATATGTCAATTCCTCATAATTAAATCTAACCCTAATCTGATTTTTCAATCAATAGCAATTGTATGCAATAAGCAGCTTGAGTTCTCTTACTAACCCTGCACATGATTGCAGTTTGTATTCTGTCTCTAACTCCACAATACTGCAGTCTGTGGTTTTTCTCAGTTGTCAGTTGTGGTGGAGCTACCAGAATGTTTCAATATTTCATTGCTGAGCACCTTGGCTGATGCAAGCTGATCAGAAAAAACCAGCATGGTGTTGTTCAAGATAAACTGTTTATGACTAATCCTGTTGAACGTTTTGATGAGGTCACTAATAAAGTAGAACAAAGGATAGTGTATATAATATTTAACTATATGGACTATCAATAATGTTCCACAGAAAAGATTATTGACAAAAATGAGAGAGCACAGAATTGTGCCTTTTGACTTGTGCCCTTTGAATTGTGCCCAAGCCTTTTGACTTGGGTTGGAAATTAGTTAACAGATAGGTGATCGAGAGTGGCCCTAGAGTGTATGTACTCAGATTGTGACAAGTGGTCTTCCCCAGGGATCTATACTTGGGCCTGAACTTTTCACCATATTTATTAACGGCTTAGAGGAAGGAATAGAGAGTTATATTTCCAAGTTTGCCAATGACACTATTTAATTTAGGAGTGATAATAAGTTGTGCAGATGGGAGCAGAACTAGCATCGACCCAACAATGAGGAAAATTGAAAGCAAAATACTGCAGATGCTGGAAATCTGAAATAAAAACAGAAAGTGCTGGAAATTCTCAGCAGGTCTGGCAGCATCTGTAGAGCGAGAAGCAGAGTTAATGTTTCAGGTCTGTGACCTTTCATCAGAACAGAATTTGGAAAATTGCCCAGGTATGTCCTGTCCACAAAAAGCAGGACAAATCCAACCTGGCCAATTACCATCCCATCAGTCTACTCTCAGTCATCATCAAAGTGATGAAAGGTGTTGTTGATAGAGCTATCCAGTGCCACATTAACAGCAACAACCTGCTCACTGATGCTCAGTTTGGGTTCCGCCAGGGCCACTCAGCTCCTAACCTCATTACTGCCTTGGTCCAAACATGGACAAAAGAGCTGAACTCAAGAGGTGAGGTGAGAGTGAAATCAAGGCAGCATTTGACTGGGTGTGGTATCAAGGAGTCCGAGCAAAATTGAAGTGAATGTAAAGCGAAGGGGAAATCTCTCCAGTGGTGGCAGCTGTGTGTATCATCGACAAGATGCACTGCAGTTATTCACCAAGGCTCCTTGGACAGCACCTTCCAAACCCGCAACTGGAAGGACAAGGGCAGCAATTACATGGGAACACCACCACCTGCAAGTTCCCCTCCAAGTCACACACTATCCTGACTTGGAACTGTATCGCCGTTCCTTCACTGTCACTGGGTCAAAATCCTGGAACTCCTTCCCTAACAGCACTGTGGGTGCACTGCAGCAGCAGTTCAAGAAGGCAGCTCACCAACACCTTCTCAAGGGCAATTAGGGATGGGCAATAAATGCTGGTCTTGCCAGTGATGCCCACATCCCATGAAACAAATTTTAAAAAAGACCCCATCTAGAGTATTATGTTCAGTTTTGGGACACCACACCTCAGGTCAGATATATTGGGCTTGGAGGGGTGCAATCACCATCTCCGTCTGATTACAAATGGAGAGAACTCTCGGCTCTCTTTGAGAAACAAGTTTCACCTCAGGAAGCAGCGAGGATCAGTACCTGGCAACTTTCGGCATTGTCTTGATCTCTCTTGAAGGCAATAGATTGGCAACGTGGTGCCAGGGGACAGTGTCCTCTTACTTCCAGATTGCATTCGGTCCTCTTATACCAGTTCCCTTGTAAATATTGAGTAGCTTGTTCAAATGTTATTTTAAAAACACAACAAAAATAATTGCATTGAACCATTACCCAAGAGTGGAACGTAACGGAAAGACGGGGATAAGGAGTTGTCACATTGAAAGCCAAGAGAAGCAATTATATTTATATACTAAAACAAACTTACCAGCGGGTAAGAGAGCAGAGACAAGGTGAGGTGCAGAGTAAACGGCTGCATTGCACTGGATACGTGCGCCCGCAGCTCGTCAGCAATTCCTCTCTGAGAAAATTCGGTCGTTACACGCACTCCCCTGCCTCAAGGGCTCTGAGGGAGGGTCTATTGGCCACTCCCGTCTCTGGAGTTTGGTGCTTGGCCCGAAAACTGTCTGCCCCAGGACCCCCGCAGCTGCTGAAATGGACAGGCTGTGAATGAAACTGACACGAAATGACATGGGTTTGTAAAGAGGGGCGGGAATGGGGTGGAGAGAGAGAGAGAGAGACAGACCGACCTGTTGTTGAACATTAATAGGAGCCAGCAAAGGAGTTAGACATACCACACTGTTCAGCAGCTGTCAGGCTTGTTGGATGAAGGTGGAATAAATATATTGACACAAGATTATTCCTGACATCTCCCTCTTAACTCTGCTTCTCCTCCGAGCCAGGGCACAGAAAGAAACCATCTGGCTTCCAGGTGCTGAAGTCTTGACTTGAGAACAGGAGCGATGACATGCCCCACATCGGCATTTGCATCATTAACTGAGGAGACAAATCTGCCCTGACTTGAAACAAAGCAGATCGTTTCCAATGAAGGGAGCACGTCGGAAATCCATAATATATTGGAACAGCTGGATTTTCTGCAGCGCGGGGCCAATCGTTTCAAGGAGAGTTGCATTTTTTCCCTATTACGTACCTATCAGTAGTGTATAACTTTAGTCCGGAGATAGGGCAGAGTGAGGGAGAAGAGCAAACGATGCCTTACTGTTGTCCCATCCAGAGCTTCAGTAACCTACAGGCACTGTCAGCCCTACAATCCCCCTCATTGTGAGGAACTCTCCATCCTGGGAAAGAAAAAAACAAGAAAGGGCCAATATAGGGTAAAAATCTTGGATTCTCTCCCCCATCTTCTAAGACTTGCATCTATGTGACCTCAGGACATCCCAAGTACTTTAGCGCCAATGAATGGTTCCAGGGATGAGGGACTTCAGTCACATGGATAGATTGGAGAAGCTGGGACTGTTCTCCTTAGAGGAGAGAAGGTTGACAGGAGATTTGATAGAGGTGTTCAAAATCATGAGGGGTCCGGACGGAGTTGATAGGGGGAAACTGTTCCCATTGGCGGGAGGATCGAGATCCAGAGGGCATCGATTTAAGGTGACTGACAAAAGAAGCAAAGGCAGCACGAGGAAAAGCTTTTTTTTTTACACAGCGAGTGGTTAGGATCTGGAATGCACTGCCTGAGAGTGTGGTGGAGACAGGTTCAATTGGGGCTTTCAAAAGGGAATCGGATAAGCACCTGAAGAGGATGAATTTGTGGGGCTCAGGGGAAAAGGCAAGGTGTGGGAGTACTGAGTTGCTCTTGCCGAGAGCCAGCATGGGCTCAATGGGCTGAATGGCCTTCTGCACTGTAACCGTTCTATGATTTTATTCTATGAATGAAGTACTTTTTGATGTGTAGTCACTGTTGTAATATGGGAAACATGGCAGCCAATTTGCGGACAGCAAGATCCCACAAACAGCAAATAAATGACAAAATCATCTGCTGGCCAGAACACTGGTTAAATTGTGAACAGCACTAAATTGGAAGGTATCGTGAATACTGAGGAAGAACTGACAAAATAGAAGGAGACATAAATAAGCTTGCAGAACAGTCTTGTAATTGGCATATTAATTTCAATACTGATAAGTGTGAGGCAGTGTGTTTTGGCAGGATCAATAAGGAAGCCACATACTGCTTAAATAAAAAGTTTAAATGGGGTGGAGGAGCAGGAGATCTAGGGGTACGCATTTACAAATCACTAATATTAGTGATACAGGTGAATGAGGATATTAAAAATATAAACCAAGCACTAGATTTCACTAATGGAGGAGTAGAATTGAAAAGCAGAGAGGTTATGTTAAGCTTCTATCAAACATGTAGATCACACTTGAACTGTGTAAGGTTCCGGTCTCAATATTATGTAGAAAATATAGAGTCATAGAGTTATACAGCACAGAAACAGGCCCTTCGGCCCATTATATTCCTATGGCCATCAAGCACCTAACTATTCTAATCCCATTTTCCAGCACTTGGCCCGTAGCCCTGTATGCTGTGGCTTTTCAAGTGCTCATCTAAATACTTCTTAAATGTTGTGAGGGTTCCTACCTCTACCACCTCTTCAGACAGTGCGTTCCTGATTCCAACCGCCCTCTGGGTGAATTTATTTTCCTCAAATCCCCTCTAAACCTCTTGCCCCTTACCTTAAATCTATGCCCCCTGATTATTGCACTGGTAGAGGCACTGGAGAAGTTGCAAAAAAGATTCACAAATATGACACCGAGAAGATATACTTAGCAGGAAAAATTGAACAGGCTGGGGCTCTTTTCTTTAGAAAAGAGAAGGCTGAGGTGATAGAGGTCAATAAAATTCTGAAAGGGTTTGATGGGGTAGATGTAGAGAAGATGTTTCCACTTGTGGGGAAAACCGGAACTAGTGGCAACAAATATAAGACAGCCACTAATAAATTCAATAGGGAATTCAGGAAAAGCTTCCTTACCCAGAGAATGGTGAGAATGTGGAACTCACTACCACAAGGAGTAGTTGGGGTGAATAGTATGGATGCATTCAAGGGGAATCTATATAAGCACATAAGGGAGAAAGGAATAGAAGGATATGCTGATAGGATTAGATGATGAGGGATGGGAGGAGGCTCGGGTGGAGTATAAGTACCAACATGGACCTGCTGGTCTGCAATGGCCTGTTCTGTGCTGTAAATGTTATGTATCAGTATAATGTAGCAGATAGACCAGAGTATTTATACATGGGCTTTCAATAAAACTGACAAAAAAAAATCACAGTGGTCAGAAATATGGGGCTCGATCTTCCGTGCACATTGGCGGCAGGTCGAAAGAAAACGGCAGCCCGTCCATGCGGGCCGCATATCACAGAGCCACAGCAATCTTCTGTGTGGTGGCTCATTTAAATAGCCAGCATGGGCCGCCACCTCCCCCCGATCACGTGCAAGGGGTGGGCTGTCTGTCCCCGGCAATGGCATCAGCTTCCAGTGCTGTCAGCCCTACCAGGAAATTAAATATTTAAAGATAAAGTGAATATAAATAAATAAATACATTTCTTTTGCCCCTCTCCCCCCCCCCCCCTTCATAACAATTAAATTAATTACTTGCCTTCCTCCCTTTACAATCTGACCTTTACCCCCCAAAACTGCATAAATGTTCAACTCCATCCCTTCCCACCCTACCCAACACATGATGTTAATTTGACTCTGTTCCCCACCTCCCGCACCCTGATAAACTTACCTCCTCCCCTCTCCCCACCAGTGTGATGCCTCGTTTACCCAGGCGGGGATCGGAAGGCATGGGAATACCAACCAACGGGCTGAAGATCACAGCGGGATATCAGGTGGTGACGTGAATGTCACTAACGCATTCATTTTAATATTCAAATGGGGGTCCTGTCACTGAGTGGCGGGGTGGGCCCCCTGTCATGGAACCTGAAGCCTGGGGGAGAACTAAATCCAGCCCAAGAAATTAACTGGCGATATCTTAGCTGAGAGTAGCTATGGGAAATGCAATTAGATTTACCATGATTTGGTTGGAGCTGGACTCTGCCTATTTTATGTGCTGCACATTACTCCTTCTAGAGTTCCAGCTCTTAGAGTCATAGAGAGACACAGCACTGAAACAGGCCCTTCGGCCCACCGAGTCTGTGCTGACCAACAACCACCCATTTACAACTAATCCTGTATACCCATATTCCCTACCAAATCCCCACCATTCTCCTACCACCTACCTACACTAGGGGCAATTTACAATGGCCAATTTATCTATCAACCTGCAAGTCTTTGGCTGTGGGAGGAAACCAGAGCACCCAGCGGAAACCCACGCGGTCATAGGGAGAACTTGCAAAGTCCGCATAGGCAGTACCCAGAACCGAACACAGGTCGCTGGAGTTTTGAGGCTGCGGTGCTAACCACTGCACCACTGTGCTGTCCTAATCTTAATACGGGCTGTAGCCAGGAGTCTGCCTCAATCACAGTTTCGGATGTGTTATGAGCCTGTAGTTTTATCTTCCAGAAAGAATGCGGTATGCCTTTAAGGCTGGAAAAGAGCCATACTGCTTTAAGGCAGCCAGCTGTATAGACTGAGTCAAAGAGTGCATTCTCGTTGCCTTGGACACAGCCATTTGGAGACTGTGATTCAAAGTTCTTTACGCAGAGGGTGGTGGGTGCCTGGAACGCGTTGCCAGCGGAGGTGGTAGACGCGGGCACGACAGCGTCTTTTAAGATGTATCTAGACAGATACATGAATGGGCAGGAAGCAAAGAGATACAGACCCTTAGAAAATAGGCGACAGGTTTAGATAGAGGATCTGGATCGGCGCAGGCTTGGAGGGCCGAAGGGCCTGTTCCTGTGCTGTAATTTTCTTTGTTCTTTGTTCTTTGTTCTCGTTGCCTTGGATACAGCGACCCGGACTGAGTATCGAGAGATACATTTGTTACAATTCAATTTTGAACAGGCTTACAGCACAAACAGTCTGTTCTAACAGGAGAAACAGAGAAACAGCTGTGTGTTAGCACCTGAAAGGAGAAACAGACCATTTAAACTCAAGGAAGAGAACTTAGTCTGTTTATTTATTATTGTCTCGCAAAATTCTAAAAAAATTCAAGCCAAAACAGAGATCTCTGATAATTTAAATTGAGGAAAGGAAAGTTAGACTGTGACAATATTTTATCCCTCAAAAATTCTAAAGTCAAATTGATTCATTTAGAAAGTGTTTGCAAGTCGTTCCTTATTGAAATTCATCGCTGGAGAAGGAAATCATCACTTATTGCTTGAATTAGACTACAGACTGTTCTACTGTTGAAGAACATTTCTCCCCATTGGACGGCTGTGAGGTCTTCAAGCAACATTGGACTGTAAATTTGCAAGGACCCTAATTTTTTTTATTTTAAATGTTGTTTATGTCTTAGTAGTGTTTAAGAATTTAGTTTTTATAATTAAACAGTTAGTTTGTTGATTTAAAGACACCTGATTTGGTTAGCATCATTCAGGGTGATGGTACATCACTGATGGTACAGTTTGGCTGGGTCTTTCTTTAATTTGGAAAGTTTAAAGATGATATGTTAGGCAATCTGTGGAGGGATGGGATTAAATTAATAGTGCATTTGTCTCACCACAATCAGAATTGGATATTTTGATTGGGGGCTTTGACTGGACCAGTCGGTCGTAACAGATGAAATATCCTAGGTTAGTGATTACTCAGCTGACGGATCAAAGAAACTTGAAGAGTCTCAATGTGTGAGCATCCTAAAGGCATTTTTACTGGTTCAGAATGGTGTCAAGAAAACCTACTATGCCAAAGGATGATTTTTTAATTTATCGATTGGAAACCTACATTAAACTTAAAAAAAAAGGAAAGCTGGAATATTGCATTCAATTTTTAGGAAGACTCTGCCACAGCTAGAAATTGCATTTGAACATCTTTCACATTACAAGGCATCAAAGTGGAGATGTATGTCTGATTAGCCTTTACCCAACACAATGGCTTGCTATATTGATTGAACTACCGAGATCGCTTTCATTAGCAGGACATTCAAAGCCATCTTGAGGCATCGATGAGTGGAGATGTCCCTCCAAGGGGAAAACAATGACAATACCACCTGAGAGAGGTCTTGGGTTTTAGACTTTAGACCTCATCAGAAACCAAGGGGATTGAGAGAACCAAGTGACCATCTCCCCAGACTGTGTAAAACTGGGAGTTTTGTTACACACAGCAGACAATTCAATCTGTGCAGAAGCTAGAAGGGATGTCTCTCTCTCCCTCTCTCCAGAAGACCTCATGTGGGGAGTGCGAGGCCCAGCTGCCAGCTGCTAGTTCCAAGAGAAAGACCTGGGAAGGACACCCTCTGCTCAACTGTCTCCAAGAACAACTATCAACCCAGAACCCCAGGATCACAACTTCAGCCAGAAGACAACGAATCATCCTACCCCACAGACTGTGTATTCATTTTTACTTGTTCTGGACTCTAATTCAAACCAAACTATTTCTTATCACTCTGTCCTTTATTTGTGTGTAAGGGCAGGGTTTTACCAAGCCCACGACATGGGCTCTGTGACGGGGGGCCTGGAATATGGGTCCGGCAGCCGCCCCCCCACGGTGGCTGATGCCAGGAGGGCCCAGCTCGATCCTCCCAGTGGCAGGAAGGTCCCGTGGTGGCTCCCCCGCCTCTGGGCGATGGGACCTGAATTTCAATATTTAAATCAATAAAGTGAATACATTTGAATAAACTTACCTTCCATCTTCCAGGCCTGCCACAATCCTCAGTGCAGCAGCCATCACTCCCATGCCTTCAATTCCCCATCTGGGGAAAGCCGGCGTGACATTGATGAGGAGGGAGAAGGAGGTAAGATTTTCAGTGTGGTGGGGAGAGGGATGGGGTCAAATAAACATAATAGGTTTAAGGGATGGTGGGAAGGGGTGAACTTTAAACTTTGTGTAGTTTGTGGGGATTGAAAAGGTAAGTGTTTTGAGGGGGAAAGGGCAAATAGTTAATGAATTGTTATTGGAGTTGGGAAAGGGGCATTAGAAATTTATTGTATAAAGTTTGGGCTGGCTGCCCTTTAAAAATGGCGCATGCGCCTCCACACAGACAGCTGTTGCCATTGACGGCGATGGACAGCCTTCCCCCTCCACGCAATTCAGGGGTTATTTAAATGAGCTGCCGCACCAGCGATTGCGGTGGCTGTTTGGCGTGTGGCCAGTGCACGTGAGCCGCAATCGTTTGAGCTCACTGCCAAGATCGATGGCAGGCTCTTAAAATCCAGCCGTATGATTCTTGTGTTCGTGTGTGAGTGAAAGTGTAGTATAATTTTATTATTTTATCTATATTGGGCTTTTGGTTAAGGACAACAAACTTACCTCTTTCTTGTTTAAACTCAAGCAAACCTGTCTGATTGGTTCTTTTATGATCACAACAAAGGAAAAAGTTAAAATGCTTACTGAGGTGGTAAGCACATCCACTGTATTAAAAGGGAATAAACCCTGTTGGAGTGAAACAAGGAGGAGGACAAGAGGGAGTCTGGTGACTCCGTCCCCCCTCACCTGATCGTAAAATGGCTTTCATTAAGAGGCCATGAACCATACAGATAGCAGTTAAAATGTCTTCTCTGGTTTCTGTAGTATAATGTGATATAGGGTTGTTATTGGGCAGAATATGTAAATAGTTTGTGTGCGTCATCACAGGAAGTGATGTAACTGAACTTGCACAGACCCTCCTGCAGACTGAAATTGGAAGCCATAGATAGCAGATGCATGTAAATACATTCCTGTTCCTGTAACCATCAGTCTTTCAGACTAATCAGCATCAGAATATTACAGTTTCAACTGTGGCCTGTTATGCCGAAGCTGGTCCTCGAGTAGGATGGCTCGGAACATTTCTCTCTCTATTTATGGGACCCTGCTGTGCTTGAATTGGCTCTCGTGTTTCCCTACATTTGACAACACTTCAACAAGTACTTCAAGGGCTTTGGGAGGGCCTAAGGTTGTGGCATTTCTCTCAATCTATTCTATCAACTCCTTTAATTAATTATGCACCTTTAAGGCACTTTGCAGGAGCCTTCGATTGCATCACCCCTTAATCTTCTATACTCAAGTGAATACAAATCTAGTTTGTCCTATCTTCATAATTTAATTCTTTTAGTCCTGGTATCATTCTCTTGAATCGGAAATTCAAGGCAAAGATATGTATAAATTGTAAGTCTTCCTTTCAAGTATTTCTTTATTGTACTTTGCTGTTGTAAGGGATCAATCTCAAATCAGCTCCTTATAGTTACTTGCCTCCAGCACAAAACTGCCCCAATTTGGATTAAAGCAGTAGGCCCAGCAATTGTTTGTGGGAGAGGTCAGGGTTTGCTACTGGTCTCCAGACCATAACTCCAGCCGGAGACCACTGGAATTCCTTGATGAACAGCATCAGCAACCACATTCAGCTGCTGAGGTTATTTCTTCTGCAATTCCAGCAAGAGACTAGTAAGAGCACCATAGCATTTCAGACCCCTAATCTCATTCAAACAGTAATAACTTGTGTGAGAAAAATGGGGGAAAAAGTGTCTCCCTGGAGCGGTAGGTATACGTCATTAGGTGATTGGAGCTGAGGCATATCATTGAGAACACAGGAAAAGAGGAGGCCATTCATCCCCTCAAGCCTGTTTCACAATTCAATTCGATCATGGTGGATTGGTGCCACAAGCCCATTTACCCTACTTGGCTCTCTAACCCTTACTACCCTCACTTATCAAAAAACTATCAATCACAGTTCTGAGATTTCAATTGGTCCCTAGCCTTAACAGCTTATTGGGGGAGAGAATGCCAGATTTCCAATCCTCTGTGTGTAAAAGTGCTTCCTCACATCACCCCTGAATAACCTCGCTTAAATTTTAAGGTTTACCTCCTTGTTCTGGATTCCTCCACTAGAGGAAATACCTTCGATAACTCCTTTAATCCACAAAACTTGTATTTATATTGCACCTTTAAGCCACTTCACAGGAGCATTCTATTAGATCACTCCTTAATTTTCTATACTCAAGTGAATACAAGTCTAGTCTATGAAACCTGTCCTCATAATTTAACCCTTTAGCCCCGGTATCATTCTGTTGAATCTGAACTGAGGCCAATATATCCTTCCTCTGGTGCAGTGCCCAGAGCTAAACTCAACTCAGTACTCCAGAAGTGGTCTAACCAAACCCTTAGGCAACTGTAGCATAACTTCCAACCCTTTACTTGGCTCCCTAAGCTGTGCCACAACCAATATGTGACTGTCTGATGTTGTTCACAGGAGGAAGAAAAGAAAACTATGCTAGCGCTCAGAGAAATCTACAATTTTCTACCTAAGATTTATCAGTGGAACCAGTTTAGAACCATGTGGAGGTACTTAAAACAATACAGCAGCAAAAGATGTGACAAGTTTTTGGATTTACATGTAAAACAACAGCATGCCTCATAAACTTCTCAAACTTCTTTTGGTTGTGAAGGGTGAACATTAGAAGCATTAAAATTTCAACACATTTTACACGAATGTCCTGCAAAATGATTGGCTTAACTTTGACCTCAAGCTCAATCACACTTTCACATCTTTTTTATATAATAAAAGCAAAATACTGCGGATGCTGGAAATCTGAAATAAAAACAAGAAATGCTGGAACCACTCAGCAGGTCTGGCAGCATCTGTGAAAAGAGAAGCAGAGTTAACGTTTCGGGTCAGTGACCCTTCTTCGGAACCCATCTTTTTTATGATGGGTTTATTTGTATAGGAGACATAAACGGATGCAGTGAGAGTGGAGCAGACTTCAGTCTAACTAAGGGATATGTGATTCTGTCAGTAAAACTCAATGGTTATGCACTGCCAGACATTAAGGCTGCTTTGGATAATGTTAATGCCTCTTTACAAATGACAATGTTCCTTTTCTGTATCTATTCTACTGTGTTAATATCCTTCCTTTTTTGGAGTTTCTAATACTGTACACAATAATCCAACTCTTGACTAAAAAGGAAATACTTGCATTTATATAATACCTTACATGATCTCATGATGTCCCAAAGGACTTCAATGCCCATTGTGCCATTTGGGGGTGTCCATCAAAACGTGTCCAGAGCTTTGGGCACGCAGGCACCAGTGGTCACATTACTCCATCATTAATGAGCTGCAGTGACCAGAAGCCTCACTCAGGTCTGTTTCTCAGACCAATGCTACAGTTACATTAAATTCAGTTATATGAGTACAAATTCAGTCAATTTTGATACAGAAGACAGTCAATGGACACCACTGATTGGCCTGGTTCCTTAGCTTAAGCAAGTACTTGAACACATTTTCAGTTTCATTTAGTTTCATTCAATAATCTTGAGGCTCCATTGGCTATGTCCCATTTAATAATCAATTGTGATCGATTACATTGCACCATTACACTGATTCATGGAAGATTTTACATTTGGACTATGCAAATGAGTTTGTGCTGCAACTTACCGCCTCCCATCCTTCCTCATCTAACTCTATCAAGAAGGCAGCTCACCAACACCTTCTCAAGGATAATTAGGGATGGGCAATAAATGTCAGCCTAGCCAGCAGCACCCACATCCCGTGAATGAATTAATTAAAAAAAAAACTAACCATCTATTCCTCTCTCCCTCATATACTTATCTAGCCTCCCCTTAAATGCATCCTGACTATTCATGCCCACCACTCCCTATGGTACAAGTTCCATATTCTCACCACTCTTTGGTGGAAGAATTTTCTTCTGAATTCCCTATTTGATTTCTTATATTGATGGCTTCTAGTTTTGCTTTTCCCCACAAGTGGAAACACTCTCTCTGTATCTATGCTATCAAAACCTTTCATAATTTAAAGACCTCTATTAGGTCACCCCTCAGCCTTCTCTTTTCAAGAGAAAAGAGCCCTAGCCTGTTCATCCTCTCCTACTATGTATACCCCCACATTTCTGGTATCATCATTGTAAATCATTTTTGGACCCTCTCCAATGCCTATAAATCTTTTTTTATAATGACACAGCACTCAAGGACCACAGGTGTGGTCTGAGCAAGGTTCAAAACAAGTTTAGCATAACTTGTTTACTTTTCAATTCTATCCCTCTAGCACTTGGTTTGCTTTTTTGATAGCCTTGTTAACCTGTATTGGTACTTTTAGTGATTTGAGTGTTTGTACTCCCAGATCCCTTTGCTCCTCGACTCTTTAGATTCTATTTTCCAAGTAATATGCAAACTCCTAGATTAGTTCCTGGGATGAGAGGGTTGTCCTGCGATGAGAGGCTGAGTAAATTGGGCCTCTGCTCTCTGGAGTTCAGAAGAATGAGGTGATCTCTTTGAAATATTGAAGATTCTGGATGGGTTTGACAGGGTAGACACTGAGGTTATTTCCCCTGGCTGAAGAATCTAGAAAACAGGGGCACAGTCTCAGGATAAGGGGTCGATCATTTAGGACTGGGATGAGGAGAAATTTCTTCACTCAAAGGTTATGAATTTTTGGAATGTGGATGCTCCATCATTAAATATATCTAAGGCTGGGATAGACAGATTTTTGGTCTCTCAGGGAATCAAGGGATATGGGGAGCAGACAGGAAAGTGGAATTGAGGACAAAGATCAGCCGACGACGTGTCGGGTTCGGGTCGGGTCGGGTCGCTCTTCCAGGTCTGGCGTTCTGGCTCAGATCGGGTCGGGTCGGACACATTCTGTCACCACCTCCGGTAAGTGGCTTCAATGTTAATGTTCTTTTTGGACTAGAAAGGTTGTTTAGTTACAGTTTTTTTTAAGCTTGTGCAGATAAGCAACAAAGTGAAAAACGGAAGCTAGGTTAACTGCTGGTCGGGTCGGGTTGGGCGCCGGGAAAAAATGAAAGGCCTCGGGCCGTCTCGGGCTCGGGTCGCATGTGGTTCTGTCGGGCATGGGTCGGGTTTCCTTTGCAGATCCGAGCTGGCCTTTAATGACCATATCAAATGGCAGAGCAGACTCGAGGGGCTGTATGGTCTACTCCTGCACCTATTTCTTATGTTCTCCTTATTTTTCTTGCCAAAATGTAATGCCTTGCATTTATCTATGTCAAAATTAATTTGCCAATTATATGCCTATTCTGCAAATTTGTTAATACCTTCTCGTAACTTATTGCAGACCCCTCAGTATTGACTAAACCACCAACTAATGTCATCTGCAAATTTAGAATTCGTGTTTCTGATATCAAAGCCTAAATTGTGGGTTAAAGAATACTGCACTAGGTTCATGAGTGCCAGTTTGGGGAAGCCAGGTCTTAATACAGAACATTAATAAGTTGCCAATTATGGACATTCCTCAACATACAAAAATACGAATTAGGAGCAGGAGTCGGCTGCTCGGTCCCTTGAACCTGCTCTGCCATTCAACAAGATCATGGCTGATCTGATTGTAACCTCAACTCCACATTCCTGCCTAACCCCAATAACCTTTCACCCCCTTGTTTATCAAGAATCTATCTACCTCTGCCTTAAAAATATTCAAAGACTCTGCTTTCACCACCTTTTGAGGAAGAGAATTCCAAAGACTCACAACCCTATGAGAGAAAAGATTTCTCCTCATCTCTGTTTTCACTGAGAACTTAAAAATCCTTCCGCATTCTAATAACTATTCTGGTAACTGGTTAGCATTGCTAACAGTACAAAATCACTTGTTAAACTTTATGGTTAGTATGCAGGTACAGCAAATAATTAGGAAAGTTAATAGAGTGTTATCATTTACTGCGAGGGGAATTGAATACAAAAGTAGGGAGGTTATGCTTCAGCTATACATTGGTGAGACCACATCTGGAGTATTGTGTACAGTATTGGCCCTCCTTATTTAAGGAAGGATATAAATGCTTTGGAAGCAGTTCAGAGAAGATTTACTAGCTGAATACCTGGAATGGGTGGGTTGTCTTATGAGGAAAGGTTGGATAGGCGAGGTTTGTATCTGCTGGAGACTTGATTTTTTTTTTATTCATTCATGGGATGTAGGCGTCGCTGGCCAGGCCAGCATTTATTGCCCTTGAGAAGATGGTGGTGAGCTGCCTTCTTGAACCGCTGCAGTCCATGTGGGGTAGGTACACCCACAGTGCTGTTAGGGAGGGAGTTCCAGGATTTTGACCCAGTGACAGTGAAGGAACAGCGATATAGTTCCAAATCAGGAAGGTGTGTGACTTGCAGGGGAAATTGCAGGTGGTGGTATTCCCATGCATTTGCTGCCCTTGTCCTTCTAGTTGGTAGAGGTCGCGGGTTTGGAAGGTGCTGTCTGAGGAGCCTTGGTGCATTGCTGCAATGCATCTTGTAGATGGTACACACTGCTGCCACTGTGCATCGGTGGTGGAGGAAGTGAATGTTTGTGGATGGGGTGCCAATCAAGCAGATGCTTTGTCCTGGATGGTGTTGAGCTTCTTGAGTGTTGTTGGAGCTGCACCCATCCAGGCAAGTGGAGAGTATTCCATCACACTCCTGACTTGTGCCTTGTAGATGGTGGACAGGCTTTGGGGAGTCAGGAGGTGAGTTACTCGCCGCAGGATTCCTAGCCTCTGACCTGCTCTTGTAGCCACGGTATTTATATGGCTACTCCAGTTCAATTTCTGGTCAATGGTAGCCCCTAGGATATTGATAGTGGGGGATTCAGTGATGATAATGCCATTGAATGTCAAGGGGAGATGGTTAGATTCTCTCTTGTTGGAGATGGTCATTTCCTGGCACTTGTGTGACACAAAGGTTACTTGCCACTTATCAGCCCAAGCCTGGATATTGTCCAGATATTGCTGCATTTCTACATGGACTGCTTCAGTACCTGAGGGGCCACAAATGGTGCTGAACATTGTGCAATCATCAGCGAACATCCCCATTTCTGACCTTATCATTGAAGGAAGGTACACCTCTGTAATTTCCTTTCAAATTTGTTCCTCCACATCCTTCCCACTAGCTGGTGGCCTATAGACAACACCGAGCAATGTAATTGCACTCTTTTTGTTCCTTAGCTCTCGCCAAATTGATTCTGTCCTTGACCCCTCTGGGACATCCTTTTTCTCCAGCCCTGCAATGCTCTCATTAATCAATAGTCAAAATCAATAGACAAGAGCAATACTCATCTGGACAAATGTGAGTTAATTAAGGAAAGCCAACATGGATTTGTTGAGGGAAAATCATGTTTAACTAACTTGCTAGAGTTTTTTGAGGAGGTAACAGAGAGGGTTGATGAGGGCAATGCTGTTGATGTGATGTACATGGACTTTCAAAAGGCATTTGATACAGTGCCACACAACAGCCTTGTGAGCAAACTTGTAGCTCATGGAATGAAAGGGATGGTAGCAACATAGATACGAAATTGGCTGAGTGACAGGAAACAAAGAGTAGTGGTTAATGGACGTTTTTCGGGTTGAAGGAAGGTTTGTAGTGGAGTTCCCCAGGGGTCAGTCTTGGGACCCTTGCTTTTCCTGATATAAATTAATGACCTAGACTTTGGTGTACAGGGTATAATTTCAAAGTTTGCAGATGATAAAAAACTTGGAAGCATTGTGAACTGTGAGAAGGATAGTGTAGAATTTCAAAAGGACACAGACAAGTTGTTGGAATGGGCAGACAGATGGCACATGAAGTTCACTGCAGAAAAATGTAGGAAGAACATGCAGAGACAATTTAGAATGAGGGGTACAATTCCAAAGGGGGTGCAGGAGCAGAGGGACCTAGTTGTATATGTGCATAAGTCACTGAAGGTGACAGGACAGGTTGAGAAAGTGGTTAATAAAGCATAAAATATCTTGGGCTTTATTAATAGGGGCATAAAGTACAAGAGCAATGAAGTTATGTTGAACTTGTATAAGACACTGGTTTGTCCTCACTGGAGTATTGCATCCAATTCTGGGCGCTGCACTTGAGGAAAGACTTGAAGGCATTGGAGAGAGAAC
This sequence comes from Heterodontus francisci, assembly GCF_036365525.1. Taxonomy (NCBI): domain Eukaryota; kingdom Metazoa; phylum Chordata; class Chondrichthyes; order Heterodontiformes; family Heterodontidae; genus Heterodontus; species Heterodontus francisci. Next base: position 210,281,544 of record NC_090372.1, on the reverse strand, counting down.
AGAAGAAATTTACGGGAATGGTTCCAGGGATGAGGAATTTCAGTTATGAAGATAGATTGGAGAAGTTAGGACTGTTTTCCTTGGAGAAGAGAAGGCTGAGAGGTGATTTGATAGAGGTATTCAAAATCATGAGGGGTCTGGACAGAGTAGATAGAGAGAAACTGTTCCCACTCGTGAAAGGATCGAGAAAGTGAGGGCACAGATTTAAAGTGTTTGGTAAGAGAAGCAAAAGTGACGTGAGGAAAAACATTTTCATGCAGTGAGTGGTTACGATCTGGAATGCGTTGGCTGAGAACGTGGTGGAGGCAGTTCAACTGAAGCATTCAAAAGGGAATTAGACAGTGATATGAAGAGAAAGAATGTGCAGGGTTACGGGGAGAAGGCAGGGGAATTGCTCTTTCAGAGAGCTGGTGCTGACATGATGGGCCAAATGGCCTCCTTCTGTACTGTAACAATTCTGTGATTCTGCGAATACTGTCACCCCCTCCCCCTTTTCCTCCTTTCCTATTTTTCCTGAACACCTTGTATCTGGTCTCTGTTATAGCCATAACATCATATTTCCATATGTCAATCTGTACCTGTACCTCACCAGTCTTATTAACCACACTCTGTCCGTTCGCATACATGCACATTAACCCTGATTCAGACTTTATTACTTTCTCCCTTACTCTGACACCACCTAATAACTTACCATTCCCTACTCTAGTGCTATCTATTTCCCCCAGTATGCTGTGCACCTTGATGTTATTCTCTGATATTACCTCCTGGTTCCCACACCCCTGCCAAGTTAGTTTAAAACCTCCCCAATAGCACTAGCAAATCACCCCACAAAGAGCTCAGTCCCAGCTCTATTTACATAACCCATCCAGCCTCTGCAGCTCCCATCTCCCCAGAGCCGGTCCCAATGTTCCAACAATCTAAAGCCCTCCCGCCTGCACCATCTTTCCAGCCATGCATTCATCTGCTTTATCCTCCTATTTCTAAACTCACTTGCACATGGTACTGGGCGTGACCTGGAGGTTACTATTTTTGAGATCTTGCTTGCCAATTTCCTGCCTAGCTCCCTAAATTCTGACTGCAGGACTCCATCTCTCTGCCTATATTACTCCTGCCAATGTGAATTATGTCTGCTGGACCCTCCCTCCTCAGTGTGCTCTGCAGCCATTCAGTAACATTTTTTTATTTATTGTGAGATACAGCACTGAAACAGGCCCTTCAGCCCACTGAGTCTGTGCTGACCATCAACCACCCATTTATACTAATCCTACATTAATCCCATATCCCCTACCACATCCCCACCATTCTCCTACCACCTACCTACACTAGGGGCAATTTACAATGGCCAATTTACCTATTAACCTGCAAGTCTTTGGCTGTGGGAGGAACCGAGCACCTGGCGGAAACCCACGCGGTCACAGGGAGAGCTTGCAAACTCTGCACAGGCAGTACCCAGAACTGAATCCAGATCGCTGGAGCTGTGAGGCTGCGGTGCTAACCACTGCACCACTGTGCTGCCCTTAATCCTAGCACCAGGGAGGCAACACCCCATCCTGGATTCACGTCTGCAGCCAGAGACATGCCTGTATTTTCCCTCAGCTATTGAATCGTCTATTACTATTGCTCTTCCATTCCATCTTGAACCGTGCCACCCTCCCACCCCCGCCCTGTACAGCTGAGCTACCTGTGGTGCCGTGGACTTGGCTCTGGCTGCAATCCCCAGATGAACCATCACTTTCCTCAGTATTCAGAACCGAATACTCATCGGAGAGTGGGATGCACTTAGGGGTCACTATTGCAAAAGGATGGGAGTACAGGAGCAGTGAAGTCTTGCTTTAATTGTATGGAACCTTGGTTAGACCTCACCTGGAGTACTGTGTGCAGTTTTGGTCCCCTTACCTTAGGAAGGATATTGTTGTCTTAGAGGGTGCAATGAAGGTTCACCAGACTTGCTCCCGGGACGGCGGGACTGTCCTATGAAGAGAGTTTGGGGAAACTGGGCTTGTATTCTCTAGAGTTTTAAAGAATGAGAGTTGATCTCATTGAAACCTACAAAATACTTAAAGGGATAGACAGTGTAGATGCAGCTGAGATGTTTCCCCTGGTTGAGGAGTCTAGAAACAGGGGACACAATTTCACATAAAGGGGAAGTCACTTAGGACTGAGATGAGGAGAAATTTCTTTACTCAGAGGGTTGTGAATCTTTGGAATTCTCTACCCCAAAGGGCTGTGGAAGCTCAGTCATTGAGTATGTTTAAAGCAGAGATTGATAAATTTATAAATACCAATGACATAAGGGGATATGAGGATAGTGTGGGGAAAAGGCATTGAAGTGGATGATCAGCCATGATCGTATTGAATGGCAGAGCAGGCTCAATGGGCTGAATAGCCTACTCCTGCTACTATGTTCCTATGTCTCCTGCACTACCTGCCTGTTTCTCCTTGACTGTCTGGTGGTCACCCATTCCCTTTCTCCCTGCATACTGTTAAGCTGCAGATGACCACATCTATTAATGTGCTATCCATGAAGCTCTCAAACTCATGGATGCACCACAGTGATGTCAGCTGCTGCTCAAGTTCCAAAATCCAGAGCTCGGACTGCTGCAACCGATGACACTTCCTGCACATATGATTATCCAGGAAATGGGAAGAGTCCTGGAGCTCCCACAGAGCACTGTATGTAGATGCTAGAGGTCAGAGAAGTCCTGCTGTTCCTCTATCTATTATTCATAAAACTGGCTCCTGCAATAAACCTTACTCTGCTAAGTGTTAATAAACCTTACTACTACCAATAATAAATCTCACTATTATTAATAGCCTTACCAATAATAATGAACTTTACCACTATTAATAAACCCTACCAATATAATAAATCTTACCACTATTAATAAATCTTACCAATAGATCTTGAGAAAGCAATATGCCATTAACTGGAAATGCTGACTCAGTTTTAAGAGATTTGTTGGCATCTGGAGAAGTTAAAATATCATCTTTTGAATTAAAAGGACAATAAAACTGAAGTTTCTCCTTGGCAGTTGGATGAAGATGAAATAGTTTCCACCTAATGAACTTCTTGAAAATTTTATACCAAATAAGGAGAACAGAAAAGAAGCAAGTTCGAAATCCAAAAAGGAACTCGGGCGTCTAATGAGAACGATGAAATATTGTGATCTTAACTTTAAGGAGAGAATATGCATTTATATAGCACCTTTCACAACCTCAGGACATCCCGAAACACTTTATAGCCAATGAAATACTTTTGTTGTAATTCTACCACTGAGCCATGGCTGACACCAACTTCAAACCATTGAACCAATGATTAACCTTCGCCCCCAACACACACACACACACACACACACACACACACACACACACACACACACACACACACCTTCATGAATTTGAAGAACCAGATGAAATTAACCAATGCACTTCACCTTCTGTCATATCAAGGGGTAACATCAATATCCAGTGCCTAAGTTGGGTCTAGGTGCTGACAATATAGTTGATGATGCACTCCAACTCATTCTAGCTCTAGAGTTCGTGGACCTTATATATGCATTTACTAAATTCACTTAAAATGAGTTACATGCATAATTACAATATGCCCAATGTGCCTCGATCTTTAACAGTCTTTCTCTCTTTTTTTTCTTTAATCACCATCCAGCAAGTTCTCCACCCAAACTCATTTCCACCCACAAAACATGCCACGCTCTCCAACTCTCCAGTGCGAGTATCCTTCAATTGTGCTTGCTTGGGGGAAGAATGGGGTCATGGGATCGAACAGCACAGAAGGAGACCATTCGACCCGACATGCCTATGCCAGCTCTTTGAAAGAGCTACCCAATTAGTTCCACCCCACTGCTCTTTCCTCTTAGCTCACACATGAAGAAAGCATGTTGGTGCCAATGGAACTGTATCCGAATAAGAGTTGCACCTTCCAGTGAGGAAGGGATAAAATGACCTATGGAGAGATGCATTATGCAGAGCTAAGGTAAGACAGCAGAATAAATCACACAGTAATCTGGCCTCAGTGGCTGAAAAATTAAAGCAGGAAAATCGTTCAAATTAAAAGAAACCTTGAGTGCATGGAGCGCAATGCATAGAATTATAGAATCGTACAGCCCAAAAAGAGGCCATTCAGGCCATCGTGCCTATGCCAGCTCTGTGAAAGATCTCTTCTCCTTCCCCACTGCCTGCCAAGTATTTCCTTTTCAAGTACATACTAATTCCCTTTAGAAAGTCACTATTCTTCCATCATCTTTTCAGGCAGTGCATTCCAGATCAAAACAACTCGCTGAGTAAAATTATTTATCTTCCTTTGATTCTTTTGCCAATTATCTAAAAAAGTGTCTCAGTATTGTGGCTAGATCTTTTGATACTGCAGAAGAGGCAGGCCATATTTCTGGTCTCTTAATTGCAATGATTTAAGCATTTTTAAAAAAAGTTGTGCTCAGCGAGACTTGCTATAAATTTTCAGTTTCTTCCAATGCCTTTTTATGACATAAGTATAAATTGAAGAACATTAACTATTGCAGGTTCTTAAACATACACGAATGAGGGTGAAATGAGTTGAAACATAAAATATTAAGACTCAAGGAAGAAATATGTGGTGTGGGTTCATGGTTTGCTGGGGCCAGATTTTTTTTCCAGCCATTTACACTCTTTTTAAAGTTTGGGAATATCCTAATGAGATTGGGAGGATACTTGGGTGTTAACTCGGCATCGACAAGATGAGCACAATTTCCAACTTGTGCCCACAGAGGAAACTCCAGGCCCACAAGCTTACACAGAGTAATAAAACATCCCCCCGACTATCAAAATGCCTCAGAGTGAAGGAGGGAGGTTGGTGTTACAGTCAGACTTCTTGTTCTGCAGTTCATTGTCTACTTGCTCGATGGAGTTGACCAAACGGTCCGTGAAATGCTGAGCTGGAAAGTCACCACTTTTCCCACCAGTTCCTTCCCTATATCAATTCTTTTCCTCAACATCTCAATTTCGAACATGTCACTGGGTGGGAGGTGCCCTCTCTGTATGCAGAAAGAATGACCTGCATTTATATAGCGCCTTTCACAACAGCAGGACGCCCCCAAGACCTTTTGTGCCAATCAAGTACATTTAAAAGTGTAGTCACTGTTGGAATGTTAGGCCATTGCAGCAACCGATCTGTGCACAGCAAGCTCCCATGAACAGTGCCGGGATGATGACTAGATAATATATATTAATGAAACAGAAAGACTGTGGATGCTGGAAACCCGAAAGTGAAACCACAAGGTACTGGAAACAATTTTCTTTGAAAAGACTAATTTTCTTTTATTGATATTGGTTGAGGGATAAATATCGATCAGGACAGTGGGGTGTCTTTCAAACATGTCGTGGGATTTTTTTTACCTCAGCTGAGAGGGTAGACACCCAAGTTAAAATCATCCCTCCAGATTCGTCACTGTGTTGGAAAGTTCCAAACTCTCGGATCACGGTTGGAATTTTACTGTTGACGGCAGCTCACAGTCTGATGAGGCGGAAGCGAGTGAAGAACTCGCTCCCGCTCCACAACCCGTTGCCGCCGGTATCAGACGCGAGGCAGCCAATTAGCGATCCGGCGGCGGACTTCCGACTGAAAAGGGCGGGAGGCTGAGAGTCGGCGAGGGTGGGGCGAGAACCGGAAGAATCGTCTGAAAGCCATTTAAAAGCCATTTAAAACTCATAAAGGCTTACCTGAAGCAAGAAGGAGGATGTTGATCGGAGACACTGAACACATGCGAGGAGAAAAAACAAGGGTCTGAGGCTGAAAGGACAGTAGGAGATCTGAAAGTGCTCACCAAGCCAACACTTCAGAAAAATCAGAATCCCACCAGAAACAAATTGCAGGAATGGAAGGGAGAGGTAGCTGCATGGCACCCCACTTCTCAGAGGAATCCTTACAGGTCTTCCTCCTGGTGGCTGAGGCAAGGCGGGAGCTCCTCTTCCCATCTGACGGAAGAAGGAGGCTTTCCCATGTTACAAAGAAGGCCGTGGCAGGAGTTAGCAGAGGAGGTCAGCAGCTACGGCATTGTCAGGAGGATGCTGTTGGGGAGGGTTTAAACTAATGTGGCAGGGGGATGGGAACCAAATGAGGAGGACAGTGGACAGTAAGGAGGTAGTAACGAAAGCCTGTAAGGAACTAGATAATGAAGTCAGCGTGACTAAGGGGAAGAGTAGGCAGGGAGCAGATGATGAACGCAAAGGGACTGGTGGTCTGAGGTGCATTTGTTTTAATGCAAGAAGTGTAGTAGGTAAGGCAGATGAACTTAGGGCTTGGATTAGTACCTGGGAGTATGATGTTATTGCTATTACTGAGACTTGGTTGAGGGAAGGGCATGATTGGCAACTAAATATCCCAGGATATCGATGCTTCAGGCGGGATAGAGAGGGAGGTAAAAGGGGTGGAGGAGTTGCATTACTGGTCAAAGAAGATATCACAGCTGTGCTGAAGGAGGGCACTATGGAGGACTCGAGCAGTGAGGCAATATGGACAGAACTCAGAAATAGGAAGGGTGCGGTAACAATGTTGGGGCTGTACTACAGGTCTCCCAACAGCGAGCGTGAGATAGAGGTACAAATATGTAAACTGATTATGGAAAGATGTAGGAGCAACAGGGTGGTGGTGATAGGAGATTTTAATTTTCCCAACATTGACTGGGATTCACTTAGAGTTAGAGGTCTAGATGGAGCAGAATTTGTCAGGAGCATCCAGGAGGGTTTTCTAGAGCAGTTTGTAAATAGTCCAACTCGGGAAGGGGCCATACTGGACCTGGTGTTGGGGAATGAGCCCAGCCAGGTGGTTGAAGTTTCAGTAGGGGACTACTTTGGGAATAGTGATCACAATTCCGTAAGTTTTAGAATACTCATGGACAAAGACGAGAGTGGTCCTAAAGGAAGAGTGCTAAATTGGGGGAAGGCCAACTATACCAAAATTCGGCAGGAGCTGGGGAATGTAGATTGGGAGCAGCTGTTTGAAGGTTAATCCACATTTGATATGTGGGAGGCTTTTAAAGAGAGGTTGATTAGCGTGCAGGAGAGACATGTTCCTGTGAAAATGAGGGATAGAAATGGCAAGATTAGGGAACCATGGATGACAGGTGAAATTGTGAGACTAGCTAAGAGGAAAAAGGAAGCATACATAAGGTCTATGTGGCTGAAGAAAGACGAAGCTTTGAAAGAATATCGGGAATGTAGGACCAATCTGAAACGAGGAATTAAGAGGGCTAAAAGGGGTCATGAAATATCTTTAGCAAACAGGATTAAGGAAAATCCCAAAGCCTTTTATTCATATATAAGGAGCAAGAGGGTAACTAGAGAAAGGATTGGCCCACTCAAGGACAAAGGAGGAAAGTTATGCGTGGAGTCAGAGTAAATGGGTGAGATTCCAAACGAGTACTTTGCATCAGTATTCACCGAGGAGAGGGACATGATGGATGTTGACGTTAGGGACAGATGTTTGATTACTCTAGGTCAAGTTGGCATAAGGAGGGAGGAAGTGTTGGGTATTCTAAAAGGCATTAAGGTGGACAAGTCCCCAGGTCCGGATGGGATCTATCTCAGGTTACTGAGGGAAGCGAGAGAGGAAATAGCTGGGGCCTTAACAGATATCTTTGCAGCATCCTTAAACACGGGTGAGGTCCTGGAGGACTGGAGAATTGCTAATGTTGTCCCCTTGTTTAAGAAGGGTAGCAGGGATAATCCAGGTAATTATAGACCGGTGAGCCTGACGTCAGTGGTAGGGAAGCTGCTGGAGAAGTTACTGAGGGATATGATCAATTCCCATTTGGAAGAAAATGGGCTTATCAGTGATAGGCAACATGGTTTTGTGCAGGGAAGGTCATGTCTTACCAACTTCATAGAATTCTTTGAGGAAGTGACAAAGTTGATTGATGAGGGAAGGGCTGTAGATGTCATATACATGGACTTCAGTAAGGCGTTTGATAAGGTTCCCCATGGTAGGCTGATGGAGAAAGTGAAGGCACATGGTGTCCAAGGTGTACTAGCTAGATGGATAAAGAACTGGCTGGGCAACAGGAGACGTGTGACCAGCGGTGTTCCACAGGGATCCGTGCTGGGACCACTGTTGTTTGTGATATACATAAATGATTTGGAGGAAAGTATAGGTGGTCTGATTAGCAAGTTTGCAAACGACACTATGATTGGTGGAGTAGCAGATAGTGAAGGAGACTGTCAGAGAATACAGCAGAACATAGATAGACTGGAGAGTTGGGCAGAGAATTGGCAGATGGAGTTCAATCAGGGCAAATGCAAGGTAATGCATTTTGGAAGATCCAATTCAAGAGTGAACTATACAGTAAATGGAAAAGTCCTGGGGAAAATTGATGTACAGACAGATTTGGGTGTTCAGGTCCATTGTTCCCTGAAGGTGGCAACGCAGGTCAATAGAGTGGTCAAGAAGGCATACGGCATGCTTTCCTTCATCGGACGGGGTATTGAGTACAAGAGTTGGCAGGTCATGTTACAGTTGTATAGGACTTTGGTTCGGCCACATTTGGAATACTGCGTGCAGTTCTGGTCGCCACATTACCAAAAGGATGTAGATGATTTGGAGAGGGTGCAGAGGAGGTTCACCAGGATGTTGCCTGGTATGGAGGGCGCTAGCTATGAAGAGAGGTTGAGTAGATTAGGATTATTTTCATTAGAAAGACGGAGGTTGAGGGGGGACCTGATTGAGGTGTATAAAATCATGAGAGGTATAGACGGTGTGGATAGCAAGAAGCTTTTTCCCAGAGTGGGGGATTCAATTACAAGGGGACACGAGTTCAAAGTGAGAGGGGAAAAGTTTAGGGGGGATATGCGTGGGAAGTTCTTTACGCAGAGGGTGGTGGGAGCCTGGAACGCGTTGCCAGCGGAGGTGGTAGACGTGGGCACGATAGCGACTTTTAAGATGTATCTAGGCAGATACATGAATGGGCAGGAAGTAAAGAGATACAGACCCTTAGAAAATAGGCGTCATGTTTAGAAAGAGGATCTGGATCGGCGCAGGCTTGGAGGGCCGAAGGGCCTGTTCCTGTGCTGTAATTTTCTTTGTTCTTTGTTCTTTGACATGGCTCCAGTGCTGCAAGCGGGTCAATGACCTTATACGCACTGCCCGGTTAAGGGGCATTCCGCATTCATCTCATCTTTTATGTGAAACGGAAGGGTCAATGAATGCTGAAGCTGCAAGGTGGAAGCTGTCCATGTCCAGTCCTTAGCTGCAGCCATGCCTTGGGCCACATAATGGGCACATCTGTGATGCTCAGTGGTCCAGATGTGTTCCATCTGTACACTTCACTGGCATTGGTTTGAGATGCAGCACTCAACCCAAGGGGTGAGTGCGTGATCATCCAAGTGATATGTCTTAACTAAGTCCTTTTGTGTATACACAGGAGAAGAGGGCACATAATGCCTGAGAGGGGTGGCAGAGCGGCCAGCCTGGCAAATCTGAGCAGACTGGAGGATGATGCATTAATGCTGGCAGGGGAGGACAGAGGACTCTGTATAGCTGAGGGCGATGCCGGCACATCTGGCCAGGAGAGTGAGTTCCCCAGTGTGTGGTTGAGGGGTAGTGGGTGAGTGGGTAGGGGCGTGTGATGAGGCGATTGTCTCAGACACTGAAGGGTGCTCCCAAACGTGAAATCACACAGATGTGCCCACAACGCAGTTGGGATGCTTGTCTCCTCGGAATCGTGGTCACAACCTGGTGCCAGCACCACACAATTGCCGAGCCAGCTGCCAGAGGCAGTCCCGGCCGATACCTCTGACAATCGGAGGACTGTGGGAGGCCAGGCCAGTGCAGAGCCACAAGCTGATGACGAGCCTCTGATGACAACCATTCGGCAGGAGATGCTTCAAGTGCAGCATGCGGTGCGTGAAGATCTGGCAGAGTTATGAGAGACTTTGCGTGCTCTGACTCATACTGCAGGTGTCCGTCCAGGGCCTGAGTGCTGCACATTCTCTGTCATCTGACCATCTGGCCTCCTCCATTGACAGATTGACGACTGTAGTGGAGGGGCTGATCCTGGATGCAATGCATAACCTCACAGAGAGAGTGGCCTCCTTGGACCAGAGCATTAGAGAATGGAATCTGATGCGCAGGCGACAGTTTGAGGCTGCTCATCCCTCTGAGGTTAGCACTGAGGACCAATCGAGTCTCAGGAGGGCACTGGGGCAGCAGCAGATTTCAGATGGGAGGTCCTCTCCTGGCGCTCCTCATGCATCCTGTAGCTCCTTGTCCCCTCTGCCAGTGACATCAGTACCGCATACTCCCAGGGTGTCAGAGGGTGTTCCTGAGACTTCTCATGGTCACCTTGAGATGATGAAGCCCACATGGCCTCGGGCAGGCAGAGGACGCCTGACAAAGTCATCCGGAGCAAAGCGGCAGCCTGATCAGCCACTGCCTCTGGTGTGGCTGGCGGAGAGGGATCGTCCACACGTGTGAGCATTTGCAAACATTTCAAAAAAATCACAGTGACAGCACTCCAGGGTCACTGGTGCAAGATGTAAATTTTTATTTCATATCTCAACGCACTATAAGTAATTAAAGTTTTCACTTGGCATTTTTACATGTCAAACGTCATTGCTGCTGTTGTAGGTGATATGGTTGCACTGCATGAGAAGGGTTATTTGAAATGTGACACATTTGGGCTGGATGGTGTTTGATGGAATGGTGTTTGATGGAATGGTGTCCTGGTTCAGATCAGATTTCCCCCTGAAGGTGAGTGAGTGCCTCTGCCCTTCCAGCTCCTGTCATTGACTCCTCAGACTGCTATGTCGGTTTATGGTTGATGGGGCTCTGTGCAGGTGAAACACCTGAGTATTAGAGCCTCCAGATCTCCCTTGCACTCAACTCCACCTGACCTTCAGCTCCATCTCCCCACTGTTCAGTTGGCTGTGGCCCCTCTTCCCCATCCATATCACCATTCTTGTCTGAGGAAGCCTTGCACTGACCTTCATCATCCTTCAGGGAATCTCCCCTCTCCATCGCCAGGTTATGTAAGGTGGAGCACACGACAATAATTCTGGAGACCCTTGCTGGCATTCTGACAGTTTCAGGAAGCTCTAATACGGGCAGTAGACCCTGCCTGCTGGGTAGGCTCGTCTCCTAACAGGTGGCTGCACCCGGGCCACTCTGCCACCTTCTCCCCCTCCTCCATTACGAGGCCGCACTGAGCCAGCAGGTTTTGTGTTCCCCTGACCAGTTGTCCTCCTGTCCCTCCTTGGGGCATAGTCCTCCTCATTTGATGAGCCGCCTCTAGAGTGCACAATTCTCATTACTGCTGTGTTCCACAGATGCTATTACTTCAGGTCTTATCAGTCTGCTGTGAGGAAAGACGACTCTCCTGATTTTCTTATTTGATTTATTGTTGACTTATATCTCATATTGATGACCCCTAGTTTTAGACACCGCAACAAGTGGAAACATTTTCTCCATATCTACCTTATCGAACCCCATTATAATTTTAAATTCCTCAATCAGGTCACCCCTCAGCCTTCTCTCTTCCAGAGAAAAGAGCCCCAGCATGGTTTGTCTGTCCTGATAGCTACACCCTCTCAGTTCTGGTATCATCTTGTAAATCTTTTTTTCTGCATTTTCTCCCAGTGCCTTTATATCCTATTTTGTAATATGGAAACCAGAAAAGTGCACAGTATTCCAAGTGATACCTAACCAAAGATTCTATCTAAGTTTATGTCAGTCCGTAGCTGGAAGCTTGGATCATTTTAGAGATGGACGTGTGGCGTGTTATACAGTGTATGTCTTTTTTTAAACATGCTCATCGCCAATGCACTGATGGCCTTAGTAACTTAATACTGGACAATCTATTTTAGACTCTGAGCTGTTTCCTATCAGACTTTGGTGTTTGTTGAAAGCAGTAGAATGCATATCTATAAAATCTGACACTTATAGAGGCCTTAACTAGACTTTTATTACATTTATGTATTTATGAGGGATATTGATGCTGATGTAAATTTGAGAGAGGGAGCAAATCTCCCTTTCACGTCTCTTATCTAATGTTCTAGTCTGTGATAAAACAATCTTTTTATTGCATACTGTACATTTTGTAAAGAATGTCTCATCTCTACATAGAACTTTTCATGACCTCAGCCTATCATCAACAATCATTTTATCACCTCCTTATCTCTGATCTTTGCTCAGGCATTAGCTCAGCAAAGCATTGCAATATGCTTTGCGGGCGAGAAAGTCAACATTCATTTGAGTGCCACAACTATTTGTTCTGCACTGGATTCAGATTGATCCAATATTGATCCAGTATTGACCCAAAATAGCTCAGTAAAAGCTTTGAAACAATAATCAATGAAATGAAAAGAAAGATCAACTTGAAAACTTAAGTCCCAAAACATTCCAATTACTTCTTTGGGCCTCCTTATCGCGAGAGACAATGGATACGCGCCTGGAGGTGGTCAGTGGTTTGTGAAGCAGCGCCTGGAGTGGCTATAAAGGCCAATTCTGGAGTAACAGGCTCTTCCACAGGTGCTGCAGAGAAATTTGTTTGTTGGGGCTGTTGCACAGTTGGCTCTCCCCTTGCGCCTCTGTCTTTTTTCCTGCCAACTACTAAGTCTCTTCGACTCGCCACAATTTAGCCCTGTCTTTATGGCTGCCCGCCAGCTCTGGCGAATGCTGGCAACTGACTCCCACGACTTGTGATCAATGTCACACGATTTCATGTCGCGTTTGCAGACGTCTTTATAACGGAGACATGGACGGCCGGTGGGTCTGATACCAGTGGCGAGCTCGCTGTACAATGTGTCTTTGGGGATCCTGCCATCTTCCATGCGGCTCACATGGCCAAGCCATCTCAAGCGCCGCTGACTCAGTAGGGTGTATAAGCTGGGGATGTTGGCCGCTTCAAGGACTTCTGTGTTGGAGATATAGTCCTGCCACCTGATGCCAAGTATTCTCCGAAGGCAGCGAAGATGGAATGAATTGAGACGTCGCTCTTGGCTGGCATACGTTGTCCAGGCCTCGCTGCCGTAGAGCAAGGTACTGAGGACACAGGCCTGATACACTCGGACTTTTGTGTTCCGTGTCAGTGCGCCATTTTCCCACACTCTCTTGGCCAGTCTGAACATAGCAGTGGAAGCCTTACCCATGCGCTTGTTGATTTCTGCATCTAGAGACAGGTTTACTGGTGATAGTTGAGCCTAAGTAGGTGAACTCTTGAACCACTTCCAGAGCATGGTCGCCAATATTGATGGATGGAGCATTTCTGACATCCTGCCCCATGATGTTCGTTTTCTTGAGGCTGATGGTTAGGCCAAATTCATTGCAGGCAGACGCAAACCTGTCGATGAGACTCTGCAGGCATTCTTCAGTGTGAGATGTTAAAGCAGCATCGTCAGCAAAGAGGAGTTCTCTGATGAGGACTTTCTGTACTTTGGACTTCGCTCTTAGACGGGCAAGGTTGAACAACCTGCCCCCTGATCTTGTGTGGAGGAAAATTCCTTCTTCAGAGGATTTGAACGCATGTGAAAGCAGCAGGGAGAAGAAAATCCCAAAAAGTGTGGGTGCGAGAACACAGCCCTGTTTCACACCACTCAGGATAGGAAAGGGCTCTGATGAGGAGCCACCATGTTGAATTGTGCCTTTCATATTGAGCACTACCTAGAACTGTACTCCAGGGAGAATGCTGTCACTGAGACTGCCCTCAATGCAGCCCAGCCTCTACCAGTCATGGATGAGCTGGACATACAGCCAACCAAATCGGAACTCAGTGATGCCATTGATTCCCTAGCCAGCGGAAAAGCCCCTGGGAAGGACAGCATTACCCCTGAAATAATCAAGAGTGCCAAGCCTGCTATACTCTCAGCACTACATGAACTGCTATGCCTGTGCTGGGACGAGGGAGCAGTACCCCAGGACATGCGCGATGCCAACATCATCACCCTCTATAAAAACAAAGGTGACCGCGGTGACTGCAACAACTACCGTGGAATCTCCCTGCTCAGCATAGTGGGGAAAGTCTTTGCTCGAGTCGCTCTGAACAGGCTCCAGAAGCTGGCCGAGCGCGTCTACCCTGAGGCACAGTGTGGCTTTCGTGCAGAGAGATCGACTATTGACATGCTGTTCTCCCTTCGTCAGATACAGGAGAAATGCCGTGAACAGCAGATGCCCCTCTACATTGCTTTCATTGATCTCACCAAAGCCTTTGACCTCGTCAGCAGACGTGGTCTCTTCAGACTACTAGAAAAGATCGGATGTCCACCAAAGCTACTAAGTATCATCACCTCATTCCATTCCAATTAAATGACTTATAAACTCTTACTCAACTACCGTCACATGCAGGGAATTTTGTGCTCTTCATTATGATGTTGCAACAAACAGTAATATTACAAAAACAAACTTACGCAAATATCAAAAGTAGTTTCATGGCAGAAATCTAGCAGAGAAGGAGGCTATTCACCCTTTCATGACTGTTCCATCTCATTGAAAGTGTTAACCAATTAGTCACAGGCCTCTGCTCTTTCCTTCGAGCTCTACATAGGTTTTCCTTTTTAAGTATTTATCCAATTCTCTTTTGAAAGTTACTATTTAACCTGCTTCCATCACCCTTAAAGACAGCGCATTCCAGATCATATTAAAACACTGCATAAAAATAATTCTCTTCATCTCCCCTATTTTTTTTACAATTGTTATAAATCTGTGTCCTCTGATTAGTGGCTCTCCTGCCTGTGGAAACAGTCTCCCTCTATCGACTTTATCAAAATCCTTCATTTTTTTTGGACACTTCTATTAAATCTTCCCTTAATCTTTTCTACACAAAGGAGAACAATCACAGCTTCCCTACCTGCTCCACATCTGAAATCCCTCATCACTGGTATTATCCTAGTAACGCTTCTCTCCAAGGCCTTACATCCTTCCTGAAGTGTGATACCTAGAATAATACTGTAAACAACAAGAGCAAATGTCTTAAAATAGAACTTCAACCCAAAAAATTGATTAATTCTGTTCACCTCAACTCCTTAGATTCACTCTTTCCCACTTTTCTTTCTTTTTTTACAACTATTTTCTAAATTAATCATTTATTCATTATCCTATCTTTTAGAGCCCACCTTGAACTCTTTGCTTGCCCCCCCCCCCCCCCCCCCCCCCGCCCTCCCACTTTCAATTGAAAAGCCATGGCTCAGTTGGTAGCACTCATGTCTGAGAAAGGTTGTGAAGTCAAGTGCACATTTCAAAGACTTGAGCACCTAACCTATGGTGAGTTGCTGCATTGTCAGAGGTGCTGGCATTAAGCCAACTTCCTGTTCAGATATAGTTTGTTATTTATCTCTTTAGCTTTTCAAAGCCAACGGATAATTAGTCCTAATGCAATATCTCTAGTGTCACATTTTAGTTTTCCTTTTTGTCTTTTTTTCCCCTCTTAATCCAATCTTTTCCTGCTCTTTATTTATCTTTCAGTACCTGATTTTGACTCTAATTCACTTTACTTCTCTGCTGTTCCTCCACGTCTTTCTCAATTCTTACATCTCATTGGTTAAGGAGTTACTCAGCTCGTTCCATCATTTACGAAGGTCCCACGCTGCCCTCGCTGTTATCAACTCACACTTCCTGCAAATTATTTGACTAAAAGTTTTTGAGCTGTAGGATGCAGGGAAGAGTCTAACTAATGGTGTACACTACAAGACACCCAGCATCTTCGGGGCCAATATTTCAGTGAGCGAATGGTTAGTCTATGGAACAGACTCCCTAGCAAGATGGTAGAAGCAGTTAATATTGAAGCATTCCAATACAAGTTTGTTGGCGTTCTTTTATAGAATATACAGCACAGAAACAGCCCAATCAGCCCGACCAGTCCACGTAGTCAATGCAAACAATGTGTTTATGTGCCAATAAAGACAATAATATATTGGGATACAGCATATGAGTAATTGAGATCTGACATGTGTTAAGTGTCCTTTCCCTTGGGAGAAACAGGTGACTTTGGACCTATGGTTCCAAAGATTTCTACCAATGGGGGATTTGCTTTAGTCATGTCTGTTGTAAATTAATCGATGGAGAGTGCCTGCTATGATTAGTCAAAAACTCCATTCTCAGTGAATCGAGCAATTAACAGGATGATAGAAGGAGAACCAGATGGATCTTGGTCTTAATGTATGAGCTAGAACTAGCCCTTTACCTGTGGCTTAATTGGTGGTATTCTTACCTATGAACTAAAAGGTTGCAGGTTCAAGTCCTATTCCAGGACTTAAGCACAAAACTCTAGGCTGACACTCCATTGCAGTACTAAAGGAATGCTGCATTGGCAGAGGTGCTCTCTTCCACCTCAGATGTTAAGCCAAGACCCTGCCTACTTGCTAAGGTGAATATAGAAAATCCCATAGCACTATTGCAAAGCAGGGTCAGTATCTCATGCTGTTCTATGTTTGATCATGGATGATAGTAGAATGAAGGGTAGGTAGTTAATTTGATCTTAGAGTAGGTTAAAGGTTCGGCACAAGACCGTGGGCCGAAGGGCCTGTACTGTGCTGTACTGTTCTATGTTCTATGTCATGACTATCTGGTCATTATTACATTTCTGTTTGCAGGAGCTAGCAGTGTGTAAATTGGCTGTTATGTTTCCTATGTTACAACAGTGACTACACCTCATTGGCTTTTATGTGCTTTGGGACCTTGTGAAAGATGCTATCTAAATGCAAGTCTTTCTTTCATCTAGCAATTCCTGTGATACAGGGGAATGCAGGACCAAAAGGTAAAAGTGAAAAACTTACCGGGTGAGAAACCAATTCAACCAGCACCTAAACCCCTTTGGTTTGTCATACTTCTAAATCATCCCTCTTCATTTCACAGATAAATGACTGGTAATTTTTTATAAATTGAACGCTTCTGCTGTGTATTTCCATCACCAACACACTGATTTCTGTTCATAATGTCAGTGTTGCATCTATGGAAGCTTGTGTTGTATCGATACAAGGTATTTGCACTTAATATCCAGGTTATTCCTGTGATATGGAGGAGCAGGTTTAGAAATAAGATGTTTATACATTTATTGTTTTGAAACTAGTAATTTTGAGAGAGAAAAACTTTGGAAGATGCAAAGAATGTTATATCTCATCAACATGATGAAAATATTTTAAATGTTGCATTTAAAATGTTTGCATTTCCAGCAGGTAACAGAATAGGGTTTAAGTGGCTTTGAAATAAATAAAAAGGTTTGAGAATGTCTTAGTTGACTAAATTTAAATTGCAAGCTTAAGTTTCTCCTTATGTTAATGAGTACCATTGACATATAAAAAGATTTGTGGGTTGACAGGCTGTGCAATACAAATAATAAACATGGCAACAGGACTTTGTGGATTACCGAGGTGAAGGCGTTTGCCCGATAAGTTTTTAATAGCAGAATACAAATATTTTAAAAGCATTGAAACATATTTTACAATGGTACTTTTATAATCTAAAAAAATGCTCATTGTTACACACAGTACTAGAGGAAAGATCTTGGCTGGAATTTTACCAGCCCTTTGGTGACAGGCAGGGAGATGAGAGGGCTGGCAAAATGGTGGGTGAGGTGTCAGGAGTGCTGCCTGATTTTTTTTTGCTGCCATGCCTCATTGCCAGCAGTGGGAATGTTGGCACTGCCATGTGGGAGTGCCCAGTGAAACCTGGCAGCCTCCCAGTGGGCTCTGGGGAGGGGAGGGGAGGGGGTGGGGCCTCCTTTATGGACATGCCCTGGTCCATGGAGGGGCTCCCAGGGGTGGTGGGGGGGCAATGGGTGCCCTCGTGGTAGCGGTGCCGGCAGTGCTTCATGATCCACAGACCCCCGCCCCCACACCTTGATCAATGTGTCCAGCTTCCCCCAAACTACTAGAACTCTCTGAGGGCGGCTCACCATCGAGATGCCCTCTTCCCGCAGCTGCAGCCTCAGCAACGACCACCACGAGAATGGCGCTGCTGAGGCTGCTGAGATGCCAGTCCTCTGATTGGGCAGGCAGCTCTTGGGGAAGCCCGCCGTCCTTAATTAAGCAGCCTCCCTAGTGGCGGCCACTTAACTGGCCAACTCTGGGAAAATGCCGCCCGTGTTCCATCGCCTGCTCAACAGGGTTTCCACTCGCCTTCAGCCCCTGTGACGGGGCGGGACTTCTGCCCTCTACAAAATTCAGCCCCTTGCATTTATATAGCACCTTTTAGAGCCATAGGACATTCCAAAGCACTTTAGGTCCGATGAAGTACTTTATGAAATGCTGTAATATAGGAAATATGGCAGTCAATTTGCACACAACAAGCTCCCACAACAGCAATGTGATAATAACCAGATAATCTGTTTTTTTAGTGATGTTGGTTGAGGAATAAATATTGACCAGAACTCCAAGAACACCCCGGATCCTCCTCTTAACAGTGCTATGGAAGCTTTTAAATCCACCCGAGAGAGTAAGTCTCATCTGAAAGACCGCATCTCTGACAGTGCAGCACACCCTCACTACTAGCACTGGAGTATCAGCCTGGGTTATGTGGTCGAGTCTCTAGAATGGAATTTTAAACTCACAACCTTCTAACTCAGAGGCAAGAGCGCTATCCACTGAGCCAATCCTAACACCTTAAAGGAATTATAGGATGTAGAATTCAGGCCTGCAACAAAGTTGGCAGACTGAGCTGCTCTGAGTCTGGGGCGATGGGATGAAGTTAGTCATCTTGCTGCACCCACTGATGTTGTTATTGTCCAGCGCATTTTCAACCCAGCACTAATGGTATGTTCAATACAGCCTGCTTAAGGAAGCGAGCAATTTTCCTACTCACTAGTTGGGGAACAAAATATGTTCTGTTTGGAATGAGAGCAACTGATTATACTGCCTCGTGACGTTTTGCTTAATGACAATACTTGACCGCCTTGCAAAAGCATTTCAGCCTCGTGCATCGTTTGACAACCACATGATTTATACCTGCAGTGTTTAATGAAAATGTGCACAGTTTTACAAATAAAAAGCATTACTGTTTTGATCTGCTCAAGAGTAATGGTGCTGCAGATTACAGGGATGAGTGCTTTCTGTTGGGGCTATGTCGCTCCAGAGATCTTGATTTTTGATAGGCAGTAAAAGGGAATAAAGGGAAGATCTTCAGCTTAGAGGCAGAGAGCACAAAGGCACAGAGGTTGTGTTAAACCTTTAGAAACCTGAGGTTAGGCCTCAGCTGAAGTACTTGAGGAAGGATGTCAAGGCCTTGGAGAGGGTGCAGAGGAGATTTACCAGAATGGTACCAGGAATGAGGGACTTCAGTTATGTGGAGAGACTGGAGAAATTGGGATTGTTCTCCTTAGAGCAGAGAAAGTTAAGGGATGATTTAATGGAAGTGTTTAAAATTATGAACATTTTTGATAAAGTACATTGTTTCCACTGGTTGGATGGTCAG
This sequence comes from Heterodontus francisci, assembly GCF_036365525.1. Taxonomy (NCBI): domain Eukaryota; kingdom Metazoa; phylum Chordata; class Chondrichthyes; order Heterodontiformes; family Heterodontidae; genus Heterodontus; species Heterodontus francisci. The sequence goes on along the minus strand of NC_090372.1, from coordinate 210,262,163 downwards.
TAACCAGAGCACACAGATTTCAGATAATTGGAACAAGAATGAGGGAGAGGGGGGGAAACATGAGGACATTTATTTTTACTCCACGAGTTGTTATGTTCTGAAACTGTGGGCAGGATTCTCCCTCAGGCTTCAGGACCTGACCAAATAAGGGCCCCAAGCCCGCACTTGCCAGGAGCCAGTCCAAGGGAACTATCTTCCCGGAGGCAGCCTCCTAATTGGCCACCTCTGGGCTATTAAGGACAGAGGGTGGGCTCCCGATGTTGCCTGGCCCAATCAAAGGGTCAGCAGCCCCACTGGGAGAGATAGACGCCGCTGAGGCAGTGAGGAGTAAGTGAGGGCACCTCAACATGGATGCGCCCTTGGAGGCATAAATTTGTAGTAAAACTTCCGAGGGGCCAAGCAGGCAGGCCTGTCTGATTAGAGGGGAAGCCACTCCAGCAGCAGTGTTTCGGCCCTGGCTGAAGCTTTTCCTATCGGCAACCCTCTCTTTAGGGGATGGACCCTCCGACTCTAATGGCCTCCCCTGGACTGTCACAGGGAGGCCTTCTCCATGGAGCTGGCGGCCTCTTCACGAGGTGGGGGGTGGGGGGGGGGTGCTTCGCCGCTGTCAAGATGCTGGCGGGCCCTCTAAACCACCCCTAATGGGGGCCTTAATGATTTAAATTGTCTGCCAGCCTCCATGTTGCTTGTTTATCTCGTGCCAGACATCATGGAACAGAATATCCAGTTGATTTAAAATCTGTTGCCAATTCACTATGAGATGATTTCACGCGATTGACCAAAGACCAATTTCATCTCCGTGTGTCACACCATCAAACTGCTGTTTGTGGGAGCTTGCTGTGTGTAAATTGGCTGTCATGTTTCCCACATTCCAACAGTGGCTACACTTCAAAAAGTATGTCATCGACTGTAAACTGCTTTGAGACATCCGGTGGTTGTGAAAAACACCATATAGATGCACATCCCTCTCTTATTGAAGTGTGGTGGGGTTTGTTGGGCTGATAATAACTAAATGCACATGCATGGTATTCGTAATTCATGGAATTTCAATGCTCTCATTCCCCCACTGTTGTCATGAAGGTTGCTAAGCTGGTGGGGCCAGAGAAGTGCTGAGGCTTGGTAAGCAACTTGACAAAGATAAATAATGTTGGTGCATGCCATTGTCTGTCTGCTCTGGGCTCTCGCCTGAAAGGCGGAAGGAAACAAGGGTCCACATGCCCCTTAACACTGCGAGCAAGCTTGCTGGTAGCAATTCCCGGCTTTTTGCCCAGACGCTAAGCACCTAGCATTGAGCTCCTCTGCAGCCTCTTCCCATTGCCGGCAGAGATGCTAGCTGGAGGGTTTTCCCATGTCACAGCTGCAGGAGAGGGGAATGGGGAGGTTGGAATGGTGGGGAGAGGGAAATCACCCCTTTCCCTGTCCACTACCTGGATCAAAGACTCCAACACAGCATCAGAGAAGCTGAGCGTGTGATCTGCAGACCTTGATGCCAATTCTATGTTCCCCTGTTGCCTGCAGCAAGAGTGCACCTCCCCTTTAAGGGCTCCCTTTAAATTGGCATCAGAGGCACCTGAATTCCAGCCAAACAGACCTGCAGCCAATGACTGGCAGAGCTAGCACTAGCCAGAGGCCAAAATTATTGTAATGAAGACCCAGCGCCAATTTAACCTTCTGTCTAGAACTGCATGACCAGGTACATACAATGCACACTTGAAAATGAGCTCAATCCCATTTCCAGCCCATAGTCTTTGTCTGGTTGTGAAAGCTATTCTGCCTGAGGCTGCTCTTTCCTAAAGGAGATGGGTGCAACTCTACTTGGGTTTCTGATGTGAGACTACAGGGACAGATTCAGGCTGTAAAAATCAAACTGGGAGCGAGGAAGGGAGGAGAGGGAGAGGGAGAGTGGAGGGTCCCATCAACTATGGAGGGGCAGCATGCTGACCTTATTAATAGATCAAAAAGTCACAGAGAGATTTCAGAAAACACAAATTGCCATTGAATTCTGACTGGATAAATACTGACGGTCTTTGAATAACTGTTTAAATTGACCTTTTGGTTAAATAAACATTCCGAATCACAGCAACAACCATCAGACATGCCATAAAACAACCTCTCAGAACATTTCTGAAATGTCAGTCTGTTCCTTCTTCATGTATTCTGTACGCAAACACAATAGACCAGGAAAGTAACTGCAAAATATATTACTGAGATCTTTCTCCCAATGTTTTGCACCATGAAAAATTCACCTCACACTCATTACCGAGATGCCGGACTCCTTGCAGAGCCCTGAGACTCCGACCAACTTGCAGAGCCCCCGAGACCCAGACCACCTTGCAGAGGCCCCGAGACCCCGATCACCTTGCAGAGGCCCCGAGACCACTACCACCTTGCAGAACCCCCGAGACCCCGACCACCTTGCAGAGCCCCCGAGACCCAGACCACCTGGAGCTCCCAAGACCCCGACCACCTTGCAGAGCCCCCGAGACCCTGATCACCTTGCAGAGCCCCCAAGACCCCGATCAACGTGCAGAGCCCTCAAGACCCAGACCACCTTGAGCTCCCGAGACCCCGACCACCTTGCAGAGCCCCTGACCCCGATCACCTTGCAGAGCCCCCGAGACCCAGACCACCTTGCAGAGCCCCTGAGACCCAGACCACCTTGCAGAGCCCCTGAGACCCCGACCACCTTGCAGAGCCCCTGAGACCCCGATCACCTTGCAGAGCCCCCGAGACCCCGACCACCTTGCAGAGCCCCCGAAACCCAGACCACCTTACAGAGCTCCCGAGACCCCGACCACCTTGCAGTGCCCCCGAGACCCCGATCACCTTGCAGAGCTCCCGAGATCCCGATCACCTTGAGCTCCCGAGACCCCGACCACCTTGCAGAGCCCCCGAGAGCCCGATCACCTTGCAGAGCCCCCGAGACCCTGACCACCTTGCAGAGCCCCCGACCCTGACCACCTTGCAGAGCCCCCGAGACCCCGACCACATTGCAGAGCCCCCGAGACCCTGATCACCTTGCAGAGCCCCCGAGACCCAGACCACCTTGAGCTCCCAAGACCCCGACCACCTTGCAGAGCCCCCGAGACCCTGATCACCTTGCAGAGCCCCCGAGACCCCGATCACCTTGCAGAGCTCCCGAGACCCCGATCACCTTGCAGAGCCCCCGAGACCCCGATCACCTTGCAGAGCCCCCGAGACCCAGACCACCTTGAGCTCCCGAGACCCCGACCACCTTGCAGAGCCCCTGAGACCCCGATCACCTTGCAGAACCCCCGAGACCCAGACCATCTTGCAGAGCCCCCGAGACCCCGACCACCTTGCAGAGCCCCCGAGACCCCGACCACCTTGCAGAGCCCCCGAGACCCAGACCACCTTGCAGAGCCCCCGAGACCCCGATCACCTTGCAGAGCCCCCGAGACCCCGATCACCTTGCAGAGCCCCCGAGACCCAGACCACCTTGCAGAGCCCCCGAGACCCCGATCACCTTGCAGAGCCCCCGAGACCCAGACCACCTTGCAGAGCCCCTGAGACCCCGATCACCTTGCAGAGCCCCCGAGACCCCGATCACCTTGCAGAGCATACAGCAACACAGTCAATGGCCTCTGAACCACCCCCCACCTCCCCCCTCTTCAGCTATGCAGCAATACTCGGGTTGCCTCCCTGTGCCGGTTATGTGGCATCTTGCCTCAATGCTTCCAGGTTTAATGGTCATGAATTCGAAAGCATGTGAGTGCTGCCCACTCTTCACTGAATTCTACACCAATCATTAAATTGGAATTAATTATATTGAAATGAATTTAAGTTGACATTTCAGCAATTCAAAATAGATTCCTGTCACGTTGCAGCGGCAAGGCTGCCTTTGTGCTTTCCCGCCACTAACAAAATCCGGAACCGACGTCAAGATGCCAGATTTCCGGGAGGACGATTGCAATGCAGTTCTGTGGCCCCCACACCACCATACCCACCCTCGACAGCAGCATTAATTTCAGCCCTATGAGTGCAGCATTAAAATAGCAAATATAATTCCGACAATAGGCCAAGACCCTTAGTGTGGAACAGAATCAAAGGGTAAAAGATAAGATAAAATAACTAGTATTCAGGTGACACCATATTTGTGTTATAAAAGTCTGAGGTGCTAGTGCAGTACTGAGGGAGTCCAGCACTGTTGGAGGTGCCGTCTTCGGATGAGACGTTAAACCCAGGCCCCGTCTCCCACCTGATAGGTCAAACAGGACCAGGGTAGTGACACTGTGAGATCCCAAGATACAATCCCCCCCATTCTTGACCAGAATTTATAATGAGCAGTAAGCTGAGCAGATGGGAATTGTAGTTGGGTGAGGAGTGTGCTGGGTACAGACTGTGTGCAAGGAAGAAACAGGAGACTGTTTGCCCACCCTGATCACATCTATGAACTTCTTGAAGTATTGGTCTCCAGTTGGAGATGTAGCAGTTTTTTTTATTCATTCGAGGTCTGTGGGCATCGCTGGCATTTATTGCCCATTCTTGTCTTTAAATCCCTCCATGACCTCACCCTTCCCTATCTCTGTGACCTCCTCCAGTCTTACAGCCCTCCGAGATCTCTGTGCTCCTCCAATTCCGGCCTCATGCACATCCCCAGTTTTCATCATTCCATCATTGGTAGTCATGGCTTCACTGCCTCGGCCCTAAGTTCTGGAATTCCCTCCCTAAGTCGCACCATGTCAATACCTTTCCCCGTTAAGGCGCTCTTAAAAACTAGTCTCTTTGACCAAGCTTTTGGTCAAATATTTCCTATGTGAATCATATCAAATTGTCTTTGACAGCATTCCGGTGAAGCACTTTGGGATATTGTACGCGGCTAGAGGTGCTGTATAAATGCAAGTTGTTTTTGTAATTGCGGTTGCCCAGCCTGCTGTCACAATCTTGAGCCAGAACTGGCAAATGGGGTCTTTTCCTCTGCAGCGATGATATCCCCCAAATTCACCCTTTACCTCTGGGGTCTGTTCTGAAGCGTGCGGCTAATTTCTCTGAATGGAAAGGATTTTCCACAGAGCAAAGTGAGAATTACAACTCCACCTTCCCCTAATAAATCTATTTTTGGATCAACCTTGCACTCTAGTAAAGGGAAAATCAACATTCCAAATAAACCTCTTAAGGTTTTATTGCGAGCATTCGAGCACTCAGAGTTTAAAATATATTTTTCAGGTCTTCAAAAGTAGCTCCTAATTAAAATTTCTAAAACACACTTTCTAGAATTTTATAGTGCAGCGCAGAATGGAAAACAATGTACATCTGAGTTTGTTCATCTGAACAGGAATATTTGTTTGAATTAACCGTACACATACATTTCTAAATTAGAAGACGCAGCTGACTGACACCCCGAATGTTTTTATGCCTAGTTAACTGTCACTGGGTTTGTTTGCACCTTCATAAATGCATTAAAGATTTCTGAAGGTTCCAGCATTTTGGGACAAAATACTGACTGCACGATTATCGGAATGTACAAAATTGACGTGCAGGAATGGGTGTACAATTATGGGGGTAGGTAGCATAGCTGTCATGTTACTGGACTAGTGAAGCAGACGTCTAGACCAATGCTCCGGAGACATGAGTTCAAATTTCACCACGGGTAGTTGGTGAAATATAATTAAATAAATCTGGAATTAAAAGTGAGTAGTAGCAATGGAACTACTGGATTGTCATAAAAGCCCATCTAGTTTATTAATTCCCTTTCGGGAAGGAAATCTGCTGTCCCTCCCCAGTCTGGCCTATGTGTTACTCCAGACCCAAAGCAATGTGGTTGACTCTTAACTGCCCTCTGAAATGGCTTAGCAAGTGACCCGGTTGTGTAGGGATGGGTGATAAATGCTGGCTTTGCCAGTGAATGTATAAATAAAAGAACAACTGCTCCATCATACCTTCCCCACACATCATGATATCTGGAGCATCATGACTAGACACTTCTGAAACCATTACCACAGCCATGTAGGCACAGTGGTGCAGTGGTTAGCACCGCAGCCTCACAGCTCCAGCGACCTGGGTTCAATTCTGGGTACTGTCTGTGTGGAGTTTGCAAGTTCTCCCTGTGTCTGTGTGGGTTTCCACCGGGTGCTCCGGTTTCCTCCCACATGCCAAAGACTTGCAGGTTGATAGGTAAATTGGCCATTGTAAATTGCCCCTAGTGTAGGTAGGTGGTGGGGATGTGGTAGGGAATATGGGTATATAGGATTAGTATAAATGGGTGGTTGTTGGTTGGCACAGACTTGGTGGGCTGAAGGGCCAGTTTCAGTGCTGTATTACTCTATGTAATCTCTTGAGAAGGGCAATAAACCCAGGGCTGATAATAACATTTTTATAGAACAACTTTAATGCAATAAAACGCCCTAAGACGCTTCACAGGAGCATTATAAAACAAAATGTGACGTGGGGGAAAGCATTCTGGAATGTTCCTGTCCAGCTCCTTCAGGTGGTTGAAACCAGTCCAGGAATTTACATGGACCAGGTGGTATGTAAAAGGTCCAATTTGTAACACTGAATTACAAGAAAAGACTTACATTTATATAGCACCTTTCACATCCACACATTGTCCCAAATTGCTTCACAGCAGATGAATTGCTGGTCAAGTATAGTTATTTTGTTATGTAGACAAACCAAGGAGACAATTTGCACCCAGTAAATGAGATCAATGACCAGTTCACCTGTTTCGGGTGCTGTTGACTGAGGGAAGAACATTGGCAAGGAGAGTATGAGAGCTCCCTGGCCTTCAGATAGTGTCCATGGGATCTTTTAGGTCCATAAGTAAGCAAGGGGGTCTTGCTTTATGTCATGCAGGCACCCACCTGCCAAGAATGAGGCATATTAATTTTGTCATATGAACATTGATTTTAAACTTGCTGGGATGAAAAGAAAGCCTGTTACAAGGGCTGCCAGACACTTAGCTGAAAAACATTTACATACTAACAGACAGTGCTTGTGGAGACAAAAGGACCATTCCCTGACACATTCAACCCACAACGGATTTTGATCACCAGACATTGAAGGTGTAAGGAAGAGCATTCCAGAGACTGCTAAGGTGATACAATCCACAAAAGCCAGGATGGTTAAACCAGCTGGTCACATGACTAACTGGCTGGTCCAGGGTTGTTGAACTCAAAGACTGCTCCTGGAGTGAGAAGACCTCTCCTGTCTGCTCTCATCTTTTTCTCACAAGCCTCTGGACCCACTGAGAACACATGAACTTCAAGAGAGAAAAGTCTCCTACATCGAACAAGGTTTAAGAAGAATACTGGGCCCCAATGAAAAGCAAGACGCTACCTACAATCAAGGACTTTACAATGAACTCGAAGAACAGTAACCAAAACCTTCTTCAGATATTGCCTCAAACTTTTCCACTTTATTTCTTCTGCTCTTTTCTGTCCCTATCTGCATGTGTGTATCGTATATGCATGCTAGTCTGAGCATGTCGCGTATCCATAGACGTTAACCAAATAAGAGTTTAAGTCTAATAAAGTTCAACCTTTTTTCTTTAAACCTAAGAAAACCTGTTTGGCTAGTTTCTTTGTCTTATAATTGGAAGTTGGTGAACAAGGGGGAGCTAAAAAAACAGTGTGTTTAAAATTAAACGCTGTTACGGTAAGACCAGGTGAAGGCTAAGGAATCCTAGACCCCTTTCCCACCTTGTTGTAACACTAACATTTCATTACAACAATGGCAGCATCCTGACTACTGCAATCCAGTACTATCCAGCTTGTGCGTCCAGTTCCGTTGTGGGGCTGGAACTCACAACTTCAGAGGGGAAAGTGCTAGCAACTGAGCTAAGCTGATATTTCATGAATCATGTTGAAATATTGCACTAAAAACTTTAGTAGGTAGGCATACAATACTGAACCACATGAACAGGGCAGGCCCATTGTGCTAATGTAGTCAATCTTCACTGGGGGTGATTCAGGTAGTTTTATTGGCCCTGGGCTAAGAGTCAGCTGACATTTCCACCAATGACCACAATCCAGCAACTCCCAGTGGAAGGCAGGCAGGTAGGGCTGTTAAATGAGGATAGGATTACACCCCATGACTGAAAGACCAGTGACAGTCACTGTTTGGACTCTCGGGCAAATAGCGGCCACTGACAGTCACAACTTTCAGAAGAAGCATGAGGTACTTGACTGTGTGTATGTCGGTGCACTTACTGCTGGGAATGATCAGCAGGTTATAGATAGATTCTCCCAGCTGCTGAGGGTAGAATTGGAAGCTCAGCGATGTAGAAGTGATATACAAAATGCAGTGATACCACGGAGTCGTGAGGCTGTGGAATTCAGTTATCCTGGGAATTCCCTTCCAGGGTCAGTTGGTTGAGGAAGAAATTGTGTCAGTATTGAAGACTGGATTGAATAGGTGGATGAAGAGAAAGGGATGAAGGGATATGGGAACATGTAATTATTTGATCATATATTGAGTAAACGCTGGCCCAGACTGGGAGAGTCAAGTGGCCTATTGCCATGTTTAACTGTTATGTTTTCCAATACAGTTGCAAGGTCCAATCATCGCTAAGTTTCCTTTTCCTTGTAAAAATCAAATGCAAGCTCCAAACACCTTTCACTGCGTATAACACAAAGCAAGAAAACACATGGGCGCGTATGGGCGGCGCAGTGGTTAGCACCGCAGCCTCACAGCTCCAGCGACCCGGGTTCAATTCTGTGTACTGCCTGTGTGGAGTTTGCAAGTTCTCCCTGTGTCTGCGTGGGTTTCCTCCGGGTGCTCCGGTTTCCTCCCACATGCCAAAGATTTGCAGGTTGGTAGGTAAATTGGCCATTAGCAATTGCCCCTAGTATTGGTAGGTGGTAGGGAAATATAGGGACAGGTGGGGATGTGGTAGGAATATGGAATTAGTGTAGGATTAGTATAAATGGGTGGTTGATGGTCGGCACAGACTCGGTGGGCCGAAGGGCCTGTTTCAGTGCTGTATCTCTAAACTAAACATAGTACACCCTGCATACCTTCAACTCCCTGCCTCTTTCAAGCCCACTTCACGTAAACACCCCTGTTATGGTCAGATAGCGGAGTAAAGGCTCCTCCCACTTAAGCTGCTCCCAATTCATGTGCAATTATTTTTAAAGGGGAGGTCCTTCAAGAGGCCATACCTTTCCTCCAGGATTAGGGTCCTCTTCAGCCTGTGGCTGACATACCAAACCTTAATAACACTGTCATATTGCATAAAAACCAGAGCGTCCTTTGCTCCTTATAGGAACAGGAAGAGGCCGTTCAGCCCCGCGAGCCTGTTCCACCATTTAATTAGATCATAGCTGATCTGATTCCCCAATTCATTTACCCAGTTGGGATCCATATCTCTTGTTATTCTTGCCTAATAAAAATTTCGCAGTGTCATTTTTGCAATTTTCAATTGACCCCAGCCTCAACAGCTTTTTAGGGAAGAGAGTTCCAGATTTCCACGACCCTTTGCGTGAAGAAGTGCTTCTTGACATCTCCCTGACCGGTCTAGCTCTACTTTAAGATTCTGTCTCTTTGGGCTGAATGTTATAAGCCCGTCGCCGAAACCGGCAGCAGGCGAAAAAAATGTGGGCCACATGCTAAAGAGCCACCGCGATTCCAAGCGAGGCAGTTCATTTAAATAGCCGGGGTGGGCTGTCACCCCGTCCCCCCATCACCACAACCCCTTGATCACATGGAGGGGGCAGTAAGTCCACCCTGGCAATGGAGTCAGCTGCCTGTGTGCAGGTGCTGATGCCATTTTTAAAGGGCTGTTAGCCCTGCCGGCATATTTTAATATTTAAAGAAACACGTAATGAAATTAAATAAATACATCTCTTTTCCCCCTTTCCCACCCCCCCCCCCCACCCCCAATAACAATTACATTAATTATTTTCCGTTCCCCCCCAAAACACTTACCTTTGCCCTCTGACCTCCCCCGCGCCCCCCCCACAAGTGCACAAACTTTAAACTATAAACCTTCCCACCATCCCCTACACCCATGATGTTAATTTGATCCCATTTCCCCCCACTCCCGCACCGAGAAACTAACCTCCTACCCCCTTCCCCATCAGTGTTGCGCCTCGTTTCTCCGGACGGGGATTCGAAGACGTGGTAGTGCCGGCACTGGGCCGAAGATCGCAGCGGGACGTCAGGGAGGGGAGGTAAGTTTATTTAAATTAATTATTTTGATTGATTTAAATATTCAAATCATGGCCCCGTCGCCCAACATCAGGGAGGCCACCACGGGGCCTTGTTGCCGCTGGTAGGGTCGGGCCCTGCCGGTACTGAGGTCCGTGGTGAGCTTCATCCGGGCCCATTTTCAGGCGCCCCCCGCCACAGATCCCGACGTCGAGGGCTCCTTAAAATCCGTCCCTTTGTTCTCAACTCCCCCACCAGAGGAAGTAGTTCCTCTTTATCTATCCTATCAAAACCTTTAATCATCTCAATTCGATCATCCCTTATTCTTTTATACTCAAGAGAATGCAAGCCTAGTCTATGCAACCTCATAACTTAATCGGTCTAACTATTCCGACTCCAAGGTTGGCATTCATGAAAACTCCGAGGGTCTGAAGAATGAGAAATCTGGATGAATATCCTTTGTATTTCACACTGAACAAGGATAGGGTTAGAGCTGGGCCCACGTCCCCCTCCCTCACCCTGCCAAGTTCCGTTGACAGTTCATGCTCACTGTGCAGGTACATACACACAATAAGAAAAGCCCTTTCATTGCACTAGGCAGGCTGAGCAGCAACTCAGGGGCTGTAACGCACCCAGGAGTCAGTGTGTTTAGGGGGAAAATTAATTGAGGGCAATTTAGAGAAACAAATGTGCACACGTATCTGAAGTAAATGACAACTTCTACACATTCTTAAAGTATAAGATATAATAATTCTATACTAACCACACTAAGCAGAAAGAACGTTAGAGCGGACTAATTGGATTGCATTTACAAAGAGCAAGTACAGGCAAGATGAGCCGAATGGCCTCCTGCTATGCTGTAACACTCTATGATTTGTTTAAATGTGTTTTCTTTACAATTGTGGATTAACCCTTTTGTAACCGAGAAAAACTCTCAGCAATTCATTCGATTAGAATTACAAATGTCAAACCCCCAAGTTTTCTTGTTGAGCTCCATATATGGTCATTTCTTTTTCACTTATCTCCTCTTTCCCAGATGATTAACAACAGACGCAAGTCATCAATTTACCGAGGGGTTTTTGCTGGCTTATTTATGTCTTGTGTTATCTTCTGATCTAATATCCACTCAGCTCTTGGGGCTTCAGATGTCAACTTATTTTATGTGAGGCACTTTCTACACTCATCGTTTGTTATGCCTTTGACCATGTTCCATCTAATAGCTTCAGCCAGAATATCAAGCACAATTTATGAACTTAAACTGCAAGAGCTCCAAACACTTAAATCATTTGTTGCACTTTTATTCAGCAGAAATGCCATACCCAGCATGGTGATCCTTTGCTTTCTCCACCTCCAGTCTTGTCTTTTAAACCAAACTCTCACTTCACATCAGATGATTCAGGTAACAGGTGAGAAAATAGAATCTGAGAATAAAAGGTTCATGGCACAATACCCCATCAGCTGTCCCCGATTGTTTCATGAATAGATGCAAATCATGCATTTTTCCTGAGCCTTTAAAATCAAGGAACGCTCCCATGTTTGATTACTGGTATGTAGTCAGTTGATCTAAAAGAAGAAGAAAGAAATTTTGCACATATATAGTGTGAAATATCTTTTATTTTGCATAAAATCTTGGAATGAGATGCTTTGAAAGCAACGTCTGAAAGCACACGTCAATGAATTGGAATTTGTAGCAAACCTCTCACCCGTCTGATGCAAGAGCAGGACCAACCAATAGGCAAACCAGGAGGCGGATTTTGCAAAGTTCTTAAAACAAGAGAGGAGGCAGGGAATTTGGGAATGCGCTGTCTTTCCACTCCCGTTTACCAAGTTATCATGAGTAGCCTGCCAGCGCGGGCGATGGATGCCAATTTGCTGAATGCCTTCAAGTGAGAATTGGACCTGGCGTAGGCTGGGGCAGAGATTACCTTATACAAGAAGTAAGTACTGCAAGGAATTATCAGGGCCAGCATGAGCTCCTGGACTGGTTTCGATTGCCTAAGCCAGGATGCTGCAACCTGCAGCTCCAGAGCTGTATACAGCTCTTTAACATCTCATTTACAACTCCCAACCTTTTCCACTTGGATCACGTTAACATGAAAAAAGTTTAAAAAATGTAAGTCGAGAAAAGTAAACGCTGTGTTTTTATTGTGGGGATAAAAGGCTAATCATTATGCTGCACTATGAGGTTTCAAACGATTATTTTAACAAAAAAACATCATCGTGCTCTAAATAAAACTGTTCAGGTGGTATAGCTACACCATGGTTAGAGATAATGTCTTTGATTCAAGGAACAGTTAGTATGGTTCTGACCCACGGACCCACAGCAATGGGGTTGACTCTTAAATGCCCTCTGAAATGGCCCAGCAAGCCATTCAGTTGTATCTAACTGCTACGCAGTCAATAAGGAATGAAACTGGACGGACCACCCAGCATTGACCTAGGCACCGGAAACGACAACGGCAAACCCAGCCCTGTCGACCCTGCAAAGTCCTCCTTACTAACATCTGGGGGCTTGTGCCAAAGCTGGGAGAGCTGTCCCACAGACGAGTCAAGCAACAGCCTGACATAGTCATACTCACGGAAATCATACCCAACAATGTCCCAGACACTGCCAATTCCACCCTCGGGTATGTCCTGTCCCACCCAGCAGAAGTGGCAGCACAGTGGTATACAATCAGGAGGAAGTTGCCCTGGGAGTCTTCAACATCGACTCTAGATCCCAGGAAGTCTCATGGCATCAGGTCAAATATGGGCAAGGTAACATCCAGCTGATTGCCACCCAATGCCTTCCCTCAGCTGATGAGTCAGTACTCCTCCATGTTGAACACCACTTGGAGGAAGCACTGAGAGTGGCAAGGGCACAGAATGTACTCTGGGTGGGGGACTTCAATGTCCATCACCAAGAATGGCTCGGTAGCACCACTACTGCCCAAGCTGGCCGAGTCCTAAAGGACATAGCTGCTAGACTAGGTATGCAGCAGGTAGTGAGGGAACCAACAAGAGGGTAAAACATTCTTGATCTCATCCTCACCAATCTGCCTGTCGCAGATGCATCTGTCCATGACTGTATTGTTAGGAGTGACCAAGCACAATCCTTGTGGAGACAAATTCCTGCCTTCACATTGAGGATACCCTCCATCGTGTTGTGTGGCACCACCACTGTGCTAAATGGAATAGATTCCTAACAGATCTAGCAATGCAAAACTGGGCATCCATGAGGCACTGTGGACCATCAGCAGCAACAGAATTTTACTCAACCACTATCTGTAACCTCATGGCCTGGCATATCCCCCACACTACCATTACCATCAAGCCAGGAGACCAACCCTGGTTCAATGAAGAGTGCAGGAGGGCATGCCAGGAGCAGCACCAAGCATATCTCAAAATGAGGTGTCAACCTGGTGAAGCTACAACCCAGGACTACTTGCATGCCAAACTGCGTAAGCAGCATGCGATGGACAGAGCTAAGTGATCCCATAACCAACGGATCAGATCTAAGCTCTGCAGTCCTGCCACATCCAGTCCTGAATGGTGGTGAACAACTGAACAAATAACTGGAGGAGGTGGCTCCTCACATATCCCCATCCTCAATGAACAAAAAACAAACAAAGAACAGTACAGCACAGGAACAGGCCATTCGGCCCTCCAAGCCTGCGCCGATCTTGATGCCTGTCCAAACTATCTTCTGCACTTCCAGGGTCCATATCCCACTATTCCCATCCTATTCATGTATTTGTCAAGATGCTTCTTAAACATCGCTATCGTACCGACTTCCACCACCTCCCCCGGCAGCAAGTTCCAGGCACTCACCACCCTCTGTGTAAAGAACTTGCCTCGCACATCCCCTCTAAACTTTGCCTCTCTCACCTATGTCCCCTAGTAACTGACTCTTCAACCCTGGGAAAACGCTTCTGACTATCCACTCTGTCCATGCCGCTCATAACTTTGTAAACCTCTATCATGTCACCCCTCCACCTCCGTCGTTCCAGTGAAAACAATCCGAGTTTATCCAACCTCTCCTCATAGCTAATACCCTCCAGACCAGGCAACATCCTGGTAAACCTCTTCTGTACCCTCTCCAAAGCCTCCACATCCTTCTGGTAGTGGAGCGACCAGAATTGCATGCAATATTTTAAGTGTGGCCTAACTAAGGTTCTGTATAGCTGCAGCATGACTTGCCAATTTTTATAGTCTATGCCCCGACCGATGAAGGCAAGCATGCCGTATGCCTTCTTGACTACCTTATCCACAGGCGTTGCCAATTTCAGTGACCTGTGGACCTGTACGCCCAGATCTCTCTGCCTGTAAATATTCCGAAGGGTTCTGCCATTTACTGCATACTTCCCACCTGTATTAGATCTTCCAAAATGCATTACCTCACATTTGTCTGGATTAAACTCCATCTGCCATTTCTCCGCCCAAGTCTCCAACCGATCTATATCCTGCTGGATCCCCTGACAATCCTCATCACTATCCGCAACGCCACCAACCTTTGTGTCGTCCGCAAACTTACTAATCAGACCAGCTACATTTTCCTCCAAATCATTTATATATAATACAAACAGCAAAGGTCCCAGCACTGATCCCTGTGGAACACCACTAGTCACAGCCCTCCATTCAGAAAAGCACCCTTCCACTGCTACCCTCTGTCTTCTATGACCGGGCCAGTTCTGTATCCATCTTGCCAGCTCACCTCTGATCCCCTGTGACTTCACCTTTTGCACCAGTCTGCCATGAGGGACCTTGTCAAAGGCTTTACTGAAGTCCATATAGATAACATCCACTGCCCTTCCTTCATCAATCATCTTCGTCACTTCCTCAAAAAACTCAATCAAGTTAGTGAGACACGAAATCCCCTTCACAAAACCATGCTGCCTCTCGCTAATAGGTTTGTTTGTTTCCAAATGGGAGTAAATCCTGTCCTGAAGAATCCTCTCTAATAATTTCCCTACCAGTGACATAAGGCTCATTGGCCTATAATTTCCTAGATTATCCTTGCTACCCTTAAACAAAGGAACAACATTGGCTATTCTCCAGTCCTCTGGCACCTCACCTGTAGCCAATGAGGATGCAAAGATTTTTGTCAAGGCCCCAGCAATTTCCTCCCTTGCCTCCCTCAGTATTCTGGGGTAGATCTCATCAGGCCCTGGGGACTTTTCTACCTTAATGCTTTGCAAGACACCCAACAGCTCCTCCTTTTTGATAGCGACATGACCCAGACTATCTACACTCCCTTCCCTTGACTCATCATCCGCCAAGTCCTTCTCCTTGGTGAATACTGATGCAAAGTACTCATTTAGTACCTCGCCCATTTCCTCTGGCTCCACACATAGATTCCCTTCTCTGTCCTTGAGTGGGCCAACCCTTTCCCTGGTTGCCCTCTTGCTCTTTATATATGTATAAAAAGCCTTGGGATTCTCCTTAATCCTGTTTGCCAATGACTTTTCATGACCCCTTTTAGCCCTCCTGACTCCTTGCTTAAGTTCCTTCCTACTTTCTTTATATTCTTCAAGGGCTTCGTCTGTTCCCAGCTTTCTCGCCCTTACGAATGCTTCATTTTTCTTTTTGACGAGGCTCACAAAGTCCCTCGTTATCCAAGGTTCCCAAAACTTGCCAAACTTGTCTTTCTTCCTCACAGGAACATGCTGGTCCTGGATTCTAATCAACTGACGTTTGAAAGACTCCCGCATGTCAGATGTTGATTTACCCTCAAACAACCGCCCCCAATCTAAATTTTTCAGTTCCTGCCTAATATTGTTATAATTAGCCTTCCCCCAATTTAGTGCCTTCACCCGAGGACTACTCTTATCTTTATCCATAAGCACCTTAAAACTTATGGAATTATGGTCACTGTTCCTGAAATGCTCCCCTACTGAAACTTCGACCACCTGGCCGGGCTCATTCCCCAATACCAGGTCCAATATGGCCCCTTCCCTAGTTGGACTATCTACATATTGTTTCAAGAAGCTCTCCTGGATGCTCCTTACAAATTCTGCCCCATCCAAGCCCCTAGCACTAAGTGGGTCCCAGTCAATATTGGGGAAGTTAAAATCACCCACCACCACAACCCTGTTGCATTTACATCTTTCCAAAATCTGACCACATATCTGCTCCTCTACCTCCCGCTGGCTGTTGGGAGGCCTGTAGTAAACCCCCAACATCATGACTGCACCCTTCCTATTGCTGAGCTCTACCCATATTGCCTCGCTGCATGACCCCTCCGAGGTGTCCTCCCGCAGTACAGCTGTGATATTCTCCTTAACCAGTAATGCAACTCCCCCACCCCTTTTACATCCCCCTCTATCCCGCCTGAAGCTTCTAAATCCCGGAACATTTAGCTGCCAATCCTGTCCTTCCCTCAACCAAGTCTCTGTAATAGCAACAACATCATAGTTCCAAGTACTAATCTAAGTTCTAAGTTCATCTGCCTTACCTGTTATACTTCTTGCATTGAAACAAATGCACTTTAGACCACCAGTCCCGCTGTGCTCAGCAACATCTCCCTGCCTGCTCTTCCTCTTAGTCTTACTGGCCTTATTTACTAGTTCCCCCTCAGTTATTTCACCTGCTGTCCTACTGCTCTGGTTCCCACCCCCCTGCCACACTAGTTTAAACCCTCCCGAGTGACGCTAGCAAGCCTCGCAGCCAGGATATTTGTGCCCCTCCAGTTTAGATGCAACCCGTCCTTCATGTACAGGTCCCACCTGTCCCGGAAGAGATCCCAATGATCCAGATATCTGAAATGCTCCCTCCTACACCAACTGTTTAGCCACGTGTTTAGCTGCACTATCTTCCTATTTCTCGCCTCACTGGCACGTGGCACAGGGAGTAATCCTGAGATTACAACCCTAGAGGTCCTGTCTTTTAACTTTCTACCTAACTCCCTCAACTCCCCCTGCAGGAGAACAAAGAACAAAGAACAAAGAACAAAGAACAAAGAAAATTACAGCACAGGAACAGGCCCTTCGACCCTCCAAGCCTGCGCCGATCCAGATCCTCTACCTAAACATGTCGCCTATTTTCTAAGGGTCTGTATCTCTTTGCTTCCTGCCCATTCATGTATCTGTCTAGATACATCTTAAAAGACGCTATCGTGTTCGCATCTACCACCTCCGCTGGCAACGCGTTCCAGGCACCCACCACCCTCTGCGTAAAGAACTTTCCACGCATATCCCCCCTAAACTTTTCCACTCTCACTTTGAACTCGTGACCCCTAGTATTTGAATCCCCCACTCTGGGAAAAAGCTTCTTGCTATCCACACTGTCTATACCTCTCATGATTTTGTACACCTCAATCAGGTCCCCCTCAACCTCCGCCTTTCTAATGAAAATAATCCTAATCTACTCAACCTTTCTTCATAGCTAGCGCCCTCCATACCAGGCAACATCCTGGTGAACCTCCTCTGCACCCTCTCCAAAGCATCCACATCCTTTTGGTAATGTGGCGACCAGAACTGCACGCAGTATTCCAAATGTGGCCGAACCAAAGTCCTATACAACTGTAACATGACCTGCCAACTCTTGTACTCAATACCCCGTCCGATGAAGGAAAGCATGCCGTCTGCCTTCTTGACCACTCTATTGACCTGCGTTGCCACCTTCAGGGAACAATGGACCTGAACACCCAAATCTGTCTGTACATCAATTTTCCCCAGGACTTTTCCATTTACTGTATAGTTCACTCTTGAATTGGATCTTCCAAAATGCATCACCTCGCATTTACCCTGATTGAACTCCATCTGCCATTTCTCTGCCCAACTCTCCAATCTATCTATGTTCTGCTGTATTCTCTGACGGTCCCCTTCACTATCTGCTACTCCACCAATCTTAGTGTCGTCTGCAAACTTGCTAATCAGACCACCTATACTTTCCTCCAAATCATTTATGTATATCACAAACAACAGTGGTCCCAGCACGGATCCCTGTGGAACACCACTGGTCACACGTCTCCATTTTGAGAAACTCCCTTCCACTGCTACTCTCTGTCTCCTGTTGCCCAGCCAGTTCTTTATCCATCTAGCTAGTACACCCTGGACCCCATGCGACTTCACTTTCTCCATCAGCCTACCATGGGGAACCTTATCAAACGCCTTACTGAAGTCCATGTATATGACATCTACAGCCCTTCTCTCATCAATCAACTTTGTCACTTCCTCAAAGAATTTTATTAAGTTGGTAAGACATGACCTTCCCTGCACAAAACCATGTTGCCTATCACTGATAAGCCCATTTTCTTCCAAATGGGAATAGATCCTATCCCTCAGTATCTTCTCCAGCAGCTTCCCTATCACTGACGTCAGGCTCACCGGTCTATAATTACCTGGATTATCCCTGCTACCCTTCTTAAACAAGGGGACAACATTAGCAATTCTCCAGTCCTCCGGGACCTCACCCATGTTTAAGGATGCTGCAAAGATATCTGTTAAGGCCCCAGCTATTTCCTCTCTCGCTTCCCTCAGTAACCTGAGATAGATCCCATCCGGACCTGGGGACTTGTCCACCTTAATGCCTTTTAGAATACCCAACACGTCCTCCCTCCTTATGCCGACTTGACCTAGAGTAATCAAACATCTGTCCCTAATGTCAACATCCATCATGTCCCTCTCCTCGGTGAATACTGATGCAAAGTACTCGTTTGGAATCTCACCCATTTTCTCTGACTCCACGCATAACTTTCCTCCTTTGTCCTTGAGTGGGCCAATCCTTTCTCTAGTTACCCTCTTGCTCCTTATATATGAATAAAAGGCTTTGGGATTTTCCTTAACCCTGTTTGCCAGAGATATTTCATGACCCCTTTTAGCCCTCTTAATTCCTCGTTTCAGATTGGTCCTACATTCCCGATATTCTTCCAAAGCTTCGTCTTTCTTCAGCCGCCTAGACCTTATGTATGCTTCCTTTTTCCTCTTAGCTAGTCTCACAATTTCACCTGCCATCCATGGTTCCCTAATCTTGCCATTTCTATCCCCTATTTTCACAGGAACATGTCTCTCCTGCACACTAATCAACCTCTCTTTAAAAGCCTCCCACATATCAAATGTGGATTAACCTTCAAACAGCTGCTCCCAATCTACATTCCCCAGCTCCTGCCGAATTTTGGTATAGTTGGCCTTCCCCCAATTTAGCACTCTTCCTTTAGGACCACTCTCGTCTTTGTCCATGAGTATTCTAAAACTTACGGAATTGTGATCACTATTCCCAAAGTAGTCCCCTACTGAAACTTCAACCATTTGGCCGGGCTCATTCCCCAACACCAGGTCCAGTATGGCCCCTTCCCGAGTTGGACTATTTACATACTGCTCTAGAAAACCCTCCTGGATGCTCCTGACAAATTCTGCTCCATCTAGACCTCTAACACTAAGTGAATCCCAGTCAATGTTGGGAAAATTAAAATCTCCTATCACCACCACCCTGTTACTCCTGCATCTTTCCACAATCTGTTTACATATCTGTACCTCTATCTCACGCTCACTGTTGGGAGGCCTGTAGTACAGCCCCAACATTGTTTCCGCACCCTTCCTATTTCTGAGTTCTGCCCATATTGCCTCACTGCTCGAGTCCTCCATAGTGCCTTCCTTCAGCACAGCTGTGATATCCTCTTTGACCAGTAATGCAACTCCTCCACCCCTTTTACCTCCCTCTCTATCCCGCCTGAAGCATCGATATCCTGGGATATTTAGTTGCCAATCATGCCCTTCCCTTAACCAAGTCTCAGTAATAGCAATAACATCTTACTGCCAAGTACTAATCCAAGCCCTAAGTTTATCTGCCTTACCTACTACACTTCTTGCATTAAAACAAATGCACCTCAAACCACCAGTCCCTTTGCTTTCATCATCTCCTCCCTGCCTACTCTTTCCCTTAGTCACGCTGACTTCATTATCTAGTTCCTTACAGGCTTTCGTTACTACCTCCTTACTGTCCACTGTCCTCCTCATTTGGTTCCCAACCCCCTGCCACATTAGTTTAACCCTCCCCAACAGCGTTAGCAAAAGCACCCCCAAGGACATTGGTTCCAGTCTGGCCCAGGTGTAGACCGTCCAATTTGTAATAGTCCCACCTCCCCCAGAGCGGTCCCAATGTCCCAAAAATCTGAACCCCTCCCTCCTGCACCATCACTCAAGCCACGCATTCATCCTGACTATTCTTTCATTTCTACTCTGACTATCACGTGGCACTGGTAGCAATCCTGAGATTACTACCTCTGAGGTCCTACTTTTTAACTTGGCTCCTAACTCCCTAAATTCTGCTTGTAGGACCTCATCCCGTTTTTTACCTATATCATTGGTGCCTATGTGCACAACGACAACTGGCTGTTCACCCTCCCCTTTCAGAATGTTCTGCAGCCGATCTGAGACATCCCTGACTCGTGCACCTGGGAGGCAACATACCATTCGGGAGTCTCGTTTTCGACCACAGAACCGCCTATCTACTCCCCTTACAATCGAATCCCCGATGACTATAGCCCTTCCACTCTTTTTCCCGCCCTTCCGAACAGCAGAGCCAGCCACGGTGCCATGAACCTGGCTACTGCTGCCTTCCCCTGGTGAGCCATCTCCCTCAACAGTATCCAAAACGGTATACCTGTTTTGGAGGGAGATGACCGCAGGGGACACCTGCGCTGCCTTCCTGCTCTTTCTCTGCCTTTTGGTCACCCATTCCCTTTCACCCTCAGCAATCCTAATCTGCAGTGTGACCAATTCGCTAAACGTGCTATCCACGACCTCCTCAGCATCGCAGATGCTCCAAAGTGAGTCCATCCGCAGCTCCAGAGCCGTCATGTGGTCTAACAAGAGCTGCAGCTGGACACACTTCCAGCACGTGAAGGAGTCAGGGACATCAGCCGTGTCCTTGAGCTCCCACATTGAGCAAGAGGAGCATAACATGGGTCTGAGATCTCTTGCCATTTTCAAACTTAAGCTTAAGTTAGTCTTAACTTAGATAAACGAAAAAGGAACGAAAAGTTTTTACCAATCACACGGAAAAAAATAAATAAATAGAAAAAGCCTTCCCTTATCTGCACACCACCGAGTCCTTTTTTTTGGTTAGAGGAGGAGGGCGGGTGGGAGACACTACAGGTGCAGTGTCTTGGGTTCAGCCGCTGCCCAAATATATAGGACTTACTTACCCAGCTGCCACCTTGCTCTCCCTGTCGCTGCTGCAAAATGAAACCGCCAAAACAAAAAGGTAAGTTTATATAAGTTGTAAACTCACTTACCCAGCTGCCACCTCGCTCTCCCTGTCGCCGCTGCAAAAAGGACCTCATCACTCTTCCTGCCTATGTCATTAGTCCCAGTGTGTACCACAACCTCTGGCTGTTCACCCTCCCCCTTCAGAATGCCCCCTGTCCATTTAGAGACATCCTTGACCCTGGCAACATACCATCCTGGAGTCTCTTTCACGTCCACAGAAGCGCTTATCTGTGCCCCTGACTGTAGAGTCCCCTATAACTATTGCTCTTCTGCGCTTTGCCCCTCCCTGCTGAACAACAGTGCCAGCCGTGGTGCCACTGCTCTGGCTGCTGCTGTTGTTTTCCCCTGATAGGCCATCCCCCCCAACAGTATCCAAAATGATATACTTGTTAGAGAGGGGGACAGCCACAGGGGATTCCTGCACTGACTGCCTGCCCCTTCTAGCGGTCACCCATCTATCTGCCTGCACCTTGGGTGTAACCACGTCTCTAAAACTCCTGTCTATGACGCTTTCTGCCACCTGCATGCACCTAAGTGCATCCAATTGCTGCTCCAGCCAATCCATGCGGTCTGTGAGGAGCTGCAACTGGGTACACTTCCTGCAGATGTAGTGGTCCGGAACGCTGGAAGCATCACAGACCTCCCACATCTCACAGGTAAAGCACTTTACCCCTCTAACTGACATTTCTAGCGCTAATTAATAAATTAATTTAAAAAAAATTTTTTATTCATTCACGGGATGTGGGCATCGCTGGCTCGGCCAGCATTTATTGCCCATCCCTAATTGCCCTTGAGAAGGTGGTGATGAGCTGCCTTCTTGAACTGCTGCAATCCATGTGGGGTAGGTAGACCCACAGTGCTGTTAGGAAGGAAGTTCCAGGATTTTAACCCAGCGACAGTGAAGGAACGGCGATATAGTTCCAAGTCAGGATGGTGTGTGACTTGGAGGGGAACTTGCAGGTGGTGGTGTTCCCATGTATTTGCTGCCCTTGTCCTTCTAGTTGGTAGAATAAATTCTTAAAAACTTATTAAATCCTTACTAAATTAAGTTACAATTAACTATATGGTCCCTAGTGCTAGATTTCTACTATAAATATTAAATGCTAAATACAGTAATCTCCTCCCTCTGGTTTAGTTACTCCAATGATGGGGGAGCCCAGTACGTCAGTGCAAAAGATAAGGCTGAAGCATTTGCAACAATCTTCAACCAGAAGTGCCGAGTTGATGATTCATCTCGGCCTCCGCCTGAAGTTCCCAGAATCACAGATGCCAGACTTCAGCCAATTTGATTCACTCTGCCTGATATCAAGAAATGACTGAAGGCACTGGATACTGCAAAAGCTACTGGCCCTGACAATATTCCGGCAATAGTACTGAAGACCTGTGCTCCAGAACTTGCCATGCCCCTAGCCAAGCTGTTCCAGTACAGCTACAACACTGGCATCTGCCCAGCAATGTGGAAAATTGTCCTGTACACAAAAAGCAGGACATGTGCAACCCGGCCAATTACTGCCCCATCTGCCTGTTCTCAAACATCAGTAAAGTTAATGGAAGGTGTTGTTGTCAGTGCTATCAAGCGCACTTGCTTAGCAATAATCTGCTCAGTTATGCTTAGTTTGGGTTCCGCCAGGGCCACTCAGCTTCTGACCTCAGTACATCCTTGGTTCAAACATGGACAAAAGAGTTGAACTCCAGAGGGAGGTGAAAGTGACTGCCTTTGACATCAAGGCAGCATTTGACCGAGTATGGCATCAAGGAAACCTTGCAAAACTGGAGTCAATGGGAATCAGTGGAAAACTCTCTGCTAGTTGGAGTCATAAGCAGCACAAATGTGGTTGTTGGAGGGCAATCATCTCAGCTCCAGGACATCACTGCAGGAGTTCCTCAGGGTAGTGTCCTAGGCCCAACCATCTTCAGTTACTTCATCAATGACCTTCCTTCAATCATAAGGTCAGAAGTGTGGATGTTCGCTGATGATTGCACAATGTTCAGCACCATTCGCAACTCCTCAGATACTGAAGCAGTCGGTGTAGAAATGCAGCAAGACCTGGACAATATCCAGGCTTGGGCTGATAATTGGCAAGTAACATTTGCGCCACACATGTGCCAGGAAATGATCATCTCCAACAACAGAGAATCTAACCATCTCCCCTTGACATTCAATGGCATTACGATCGCTGAATCCCCCACTATTAACATCCCAGGGGTTACCATTGACCAGAAACTGAACTGGAGTAGCCATATAAATAAAAGCAAAATACTGCTGATGCTGGAAATCTGAAATAAAACAAGAAATGCTGTAAATACTCAGCAGGTCTGGCAACATCTGTAGAGAGAGAAGCAGAGTTAACGTTTCAGGTCAGTGACCCTTCATCAGAACTTAGTTAGCCAGATAAATCCCGTGGCTACAAGAGCAGGTCAGAGGCTAGAAATCCTGTGGCGAGTAACTCACCTCCTGACTCCCCAAAGCCTGTCCACAATCTACAAGGCACAAGTCAGGACTGTGATGGAATACTCTCCACTTGCCTGGATGGGTGCAGCTCCGACAACTCAAGAAGCTCGACACCATCCAGGACAAAGCAGCCCGCTTGATTGGCACCCCATCCACAAACATTCACTCTCTCCACCACCAACACACAGTGGCAGCAGTATGTATCATTTACAAGATGCACTGCAGCAACACACTGAGGCTCCTTCGACAGCACCTCCCAAATCGCGACCTTTACCACCTAGAAGGACAAGGGCAGCAGATGTATGGGAACACCAGCACTTGCAAGTTCCTATCCAAGTCACACACCATCCTGACTTGGACCTATATCGCCGTTCCTTCATTGTCGCTGGGTCAAAATCCTGGAACTCCCTTACTAACAGTACTGTGAGTGTACCTACCCCACATGTACTGCAGCGGTTCAAGAAGGCAGCTCACCACCACATTCTCAAGGGCAATTAGGGATGGGCAATAAATGCTAGCTTAGCCAGCGACTCCCACATCCCACAAATGAATAAAAAAAGAAAAATTGTTTCTAATAGAGATGCAACAATAAATTATGCTGAATGTGCTTTTCGAAGTTTTTCTTTAATCATGAGAATCAATAGCGGAAAAAATTGTCTTTATTCTACACATCTTAAATTAAGGTTTGTTTTAAAGTCATTAAAGATGACTTTACTGACAATTATAGCAAAAATACAAAATATGCGATAATTCAGAGTTAGGTCTATTTTACTTTTAATTTTTTTCTAGTGATACCTAAATTCAATGCATATGTTTTATTTTGTAAGCAAATTATGCATTGTACCAGTGACATGTGACAATTTGCCAAATATTTGGTTTAGAAATGCCAAATTTTTATCTTGCGGTTCCCAATAGTTTTATTTTAGGCATTTTTTTTAAATAAAAGGCTTTTCAGTTTGTTATGGCAGGTGCAGAGGGGGTCTCAGGCTCCCCTCTTGCTCCTTCCTCTTATTTGATGGCAACAGGGTTTATTCCTTTTAAACACTGGTTGTGCTTGCCACTTCTGTGAGTGTTTTACCTTTTTCCTTTACTGTGATTGCGAAAGAACCAATTGGACAGCTTTTCTTGAGTTTAAACAAGAGGTAAGTTTATTATATTTAACAATGTAACTCGATTTAAAAGTACTAAAAAATACACTACACATTCACGCACACTTTCACACGAGAATCACACACACAAATAGATTACAGGAGGGAAAACAGACTTGGTGGTTGGTTTAAAGTCCAGAATAAATGGAACTTAAATGCTGTCTGTAAATCCAGTAGTCTTTGGCTGAAGCTGTATTCTTGAAGTCCTCACTGGTCAAAGTTCACTTTGGTTGGCCTGCTTTGCTCAGGGTTGCTTGCGGGCAGAATTGCAGTTGGTTCTCTTCCTCTGGTTGCTGGCTGTAGCAGTCTGTAGGCTTGGAGGTTCCCCCAGTCGCAGATGGTTTTCACTTGTTGTTTTCTGGGGAGAGAGAGAGGGAAGAGTGAGAGACAGGGGAGCAGCAGCCTTCTTAACTGCAGTCCACTTGGTTACTGCCTATCTGCTTGTCTATGTAACAAAATTTCCAATTTCTTCAGAGATGGACAGATGGCCACATGGTTCTCTCACTCCCCTTTGCTTTTAATGAGGTCCAAAGCCTAAAACCCAAATGTTCTCTTAGGTGGGGTTGGCAGCATTTACCCCCTGGAGGGACGTCTCCATTTATGAATGCCTCGAGATGGTTTGGAATGTCCTAACAAGGATGATCTGGTCATTCTACTCAGTTAGCCAAAGCATTGTTGTGGCTAGGCTTCTAGTTAGAACTTTTGTCTCCAGTTCAATCTCCTGGTATTTCAAATGTAAATTGCAGTGGCCATCTTGGCTGCTAGTTAACTTGTCGGATTTTTTCCATTAAGAGTCCAAGGTAAGTTTCCAACCAATGAAATTAATATTTCCCATTTGGCATATAGAGTTTTCCTGACAAGTTTAAAAAAAAAAGGTTGCAGACCTCTGGCTCAAAGGAGTCAGAGAGGAATTCTCCAGATTTTTTCCCTCTAAATGGCCAAAGTTTTTAATCAGGTTTTTTGCCTCTTTCATGGCTTTCAGATGGGGTGGGAAGTGTACGTATTGTGATACACAAGGAATTGCAGTTATGTGGTACAGGATAGACCAGTCAGTCTGTTCCTCTCCGTCATAGGATTGGGAGGAGACCATTCAGCTCCTCAAGCCTGTACTGCCATTCAGTGAGATCATGGCTGATCTGTATCTTAACTTCATTCACCTGCCTAGCCTTCATATACCATTGTCACAGAATCACATACGTGCAGAAGGAAGCCATTCGGCCCATCATGTCCGCACCAGTTCTCTGAAAGAGCAATTTACTCAGTTCCATTCCGCTGTCTTCTCCCCATAACCCTGCACATTCTTCCTTTTCATAAAATTCCCTTTGAATGCTTCAATTGAACCTGCCTCCACCACATTCTCAGGCAGCACATTCCAGACCTTAACCACTCACTACGTGAAAAAGTTTTTCCTCATCTCACTTTTGCTTCCCTTACCAAATACTTTAAATCTGTGCTCTCTCATTCTTGATCCTTTCACAAGTGGGAGCAGTTCCTCTCTGTCTACTCTGTCCAGACCCCTCATGATTTTGAATACCTTTATCAAATCACCTCTCAGCCTTCTCTTCTCCAAGGAAAACAGTCCTAACTTCTCCAATCTATCTTCATAACTGAAATTCCTCATCCCTGGAACCATTCTCGTGAACCTGTTTTGTACTCTCTCCAATGCCCTCACGTCGTTCCTAAAGTGTGGCACCCAGAATTGGACGCAATACTCCAGCTGAGGCTGAACGAGTGTCCAATACAAGTTCAACATAATTTCCTTCCTCTTGTACTCTATGCCCCTATTTATAAAGCCCAGGATACGGTATGCTTTATTAACCGCTCTTTCAACCTGTCCTGCCACCTTCAATGATATATGCACAGATGCACCTAGGTCCCTCTGCTCCTGTATCCCCTTTAGAATTGTACCCCTCATTCTATATTGTCTCTCCATGTTCTTCCTACCAAAATGAATCACTTCACATTTCTCTGCATTGAACTTCATCTGCCACCTGTCTGCCCATTCCACCAACTTGTCTATGATCATTTGAAGTTCTACACTATCCTCCTCATAGTTCACAATGCTTCCAAGTTTTGTATCATTCGCAAACTTTGAAGTTGTGCCCTGTGCACCAAGGTCCAGGTCATTACTATATAGTCAGAAAAACAAGGGTCCCAACACTGATCCCTGGGGAGCTCCACTACAAACCTTCCTCCAGCCCGAAAAACATATAGAGTCATAGAGTCGTACAGCATAGAAACAGGCCCTTCGGCCCACCGCGTCCATGCCGACCATAATGCCTATCTATACTAATCCCACCTGCCTGCATTAATTCCATATCCCTCTATGCCTTGCTCATTCAAGTACCTGTCCAGATGCCTCTTAAATGTCGCTACTGTTCCTGCCTCCACCACCTCCTCAGGCAGCTCATTCCAGATACCTACTATTCTTTGTGTGAAAAATTTGCCCCTTTGATCCCCTTTAAACCTCCTCCCTCACCTTAAATCTATGCCCTCGAGTTTTAGTCACCCCTACAATGGGAAACAGACTCTGGCTATCTACTCTATTTATGCCTCTCATAATTTTATATACCTCTATCATGTCCCCTCTCAGCCTCCTTTGCTCCAGGGAAAACAGACCCAGCCTATCCAATCTCTGTTTATAACTCAAGCCCTCCAAACCAGGCAACATCCTTGTGAATAAAAGCAAAATACTGCGGATGCTGGAAATCTGAAACAAAAACAAGAAATGCTGGATTCACTCAGCAGGTCTGGCAGCATCTGTGGAAAGAGAAGCAGAGTTAACGTTTCGGGTCAGTGACCCTTCTTCGGGGTTCCGAAGAAGGGTCACTGACCCGAAACGTTAACTCTGCTTCTCTTTCCACAACATCCTTGTGAATCTTTTCTGCACCCTCTCTAGCTTAATCACATCTTTCCTGTGGTGCGGCGACCAGAACTGCACACAGTACTCCAAATGCGGCCTAACCAACGTTATGTACAACTGTAACATGACGTCCCAACTCTTGTACTCAATGCCTCTGCCGATGAAGGCAAGCATGCCATATACCTTCTTCACCACCCTGTCTACCTGTGTTGCCACTTTTAGGGAACTATGTACTTGCACCCCAAAGTCTCTCTGCTCAACGACACTCCCAGGGCCCTGCCATTCACTGTATATGTCCTGCTCTGGTTTAACTTCCCAAAATACATCACTTCACACTTGTCGACGTTAAATTCCATTTGCCACTCCCTTGCCCACTTTCCCAGTTGATCTATATCCGTTGTAACCTTAGACAACCTTCTTCACTGTCCACTATACCACCAATTTTGGTGTCATCTGCAAACTTACTAATCATGCCCCTTACATTCACATCCAAGTCATTAATAAATATGACAAACAACAGAGGGCCCAGCACCGATCCCTGCGGCATACCACTGGTCACCGGCCTCCAATCAGAAAAACAACCCTCCACTACCACCCTCTGCCTCCTATCACCAAGCCAATTTTGTATCCAATTTGCTAGCTCACTCTGGATCCCATGTGTTCGAACCTTCTGGACCAGCCTACCATGCGGGACCTTGTCAAAGGCCTTGCTAAAGTCCATGTAAGACAACGTCCATCGCCCTGCCCTCGTCAATCCTCTCGGTCACCTCCTTGAAAAACTTAATCAAATTCTTAAGACATGATTTCCCATGCACAAAGCCAGGCTGACTATCCCTAATCAGACCATGCCTTTCCAGATGCATATAAATCCTGTCTCTCAGAATCCCTTCCAATAACTTTCCCACCACTGATGTAAGGCTCACCGGCCTGTAGTTCCCTGGCTTACCCCTGCTGCCCTTCTTATATAAAGGCACAACATTAGCTATCCTCCAGTCTTCCGATACCTCACCCGTGGCTAACGATGATACAAAAATCTCTGCCAGGGCCCCAGCAATCTCCACCCTTGATTCCCATAGCATCCTAGGATACACCTGGTCAGGCCCTGGGGATTTATCCACCTTAATGCGCTTCAAAACCTCCAACACATCTTCCTCCAGGATATTGGTGTTCCCTCCCTTGAACTCACTAGCTTCCATGACCTTCTCCATGGTAAATACGGACGAGAAATATTTATTTAAGACCTCGCCCATTTCCCGTGGCTCCACACATAGATTGCCACACTGATCCTTAAGGAGACCTACTCTCTCCCTAGTTACCCTTTTACTCCTAATATATTTATAGGATCTTTTAGGATTCTCCTTTATCTTATCTGCCAGGGATATCTCATGGCCCCTTTTCACCCTCCTAATTTCCTTCTTAAGTGTACTCCTACATCCCCTATACTCCTCGAGGGACTTGCTCGATCCTAGCTGCCAATACCTGACATATGCCTCCTTCTTTGTCCTGACCAGACCCTCAATATCCCTCGTCAACCAAGGTTCTCTAAACTTGCCAGCCTTGCCCTTCCATCTAACAGGAACATGCCGGCCCTGAACTCTTCCTATCTCACTTTTAAAAGCCTCCCACTTGCCAGACGTCCTTTTACCTGTAAGCAGCCTCTCCCATTCAACTTTTGAGAGTTCCTGTCTGATGCCATCGAAATTAGCCTTCCCCCAATTTAGGACTTTAACCTGTGGACCAGTCCTATCCTTTTCCATAACTATCTTGAAGCTAATAGAGTTATGGTCACTGGTCCCAAAGTGCTCCCCCACTGACACATCAACCACCTGCCCATCCTCATTTCCTAAGAGGAGGTCGAGTGTAGCCCCTTCTCTAGTAGGGCCATCCACATACTGCTTCAGAAAACTATCCTGGATACACTTAACAAATTCTTCCCCATCTGATCCCTTAGCACCAAGGCAGTCCCAGTCAATATTAGGGAAGTTAAAATCACCTACTATTACAACCCTATAATTCCTACACCTATCTGTGATTTCCCTACATATATGCTCCTCCACTTCCCTCTGACTATTGGGGGGCCTATAGTATAATCCCATCAAAGTGATCACCCCTTTCTTATTTCTAAGTTCTACCCATATGGCCTCACTGGACATTCCCCCCGGGATATCCTCTCTAAGTACTGCCGTGATGTCCTCCCTAATCAATAGTGCAATTCCCCCTCCTCTCTTACCTCCACCTCTGTCATACCGGAAAGATCGGTACCCCGGAACACTGAGCTGCCAGTCCTGCCCATCCCTCAACCACGTTTCCGTAATAGCTATAATATCACAATCCCATGTACCGATCCATGCTCTGAGTTCATCTGCCTTACCTGTAAGGTTTCTTGCATTAAAGTAAATGCATTTTAGCCTACCAGACCTTCCACGCTCCCTGTCCTGCCCCTGCCCAGCCTGCCTACTGGACTTGCTTGCTTTATCTGGCAAAAATCTATCAATCTCTGATTTACAATTATTAATTGAGCCTCTGCTTTTTCCAGAAGAGCTCCACATTTTGTGTGAAGATGTGCTTCCTAACTTCTCTCTTCTATGGCCTGGATCTGATTTTAAGGTGATGTCCCCTTGTCCTAGACTCACCCACCAGCAGGAAGAGTTTCTCTCCATCCATCCTATCAACTTAACATCATGGTTGTCATGTTCATGACTGGAATGTTTACAATATTGTTTTTCCATTAAAAATTTTCCTGACCATCATGTCACCGGCAAGCAAGCTATTATCCAATCAATTTCTCCGTTGTAATTCACAGTCTTGCACAATGTAGCTATGACCTTCCACGTTAATTGCCGCTCTGATTGGGGCTGACAGAGAGTAACAGTACTATTTGAGTGCTAGACAATGAGATCCCAATAATGACCGTTTCCCTGATGATACTACTTATCAAAACTCCAGCTGCTCATGATAACCACTGTTTGCCCAGATTAATCTGCTTTCGATGGGACAGATGGCTCTGTGTATAACATGAGCTCTGTGGATTGCTCTGGTGTTTCGAGTAACGAAAGGAGTATTTTTCCCACTGCGAGACAGGCAGGTTCAGATTTTTGAATGCGAGAACGGGAGGCAAAAGATGCAACCAGCCCAAACTTGTTAAGTGGCCACTTAAGTCCATGAACAGGCTCGTTCAGGGAACAGAATTGATTCCCCCCCCCCACCCGTGGGTTGGGTTCGAAGCCCCTTTGAAACCACAACGTGAAAGAATGGGTAGCGATTAGTTCCATCGGGACAGAGGCAGAAAGTAGCACTGAGGAGGGAAGATGGGGAGATGGCCCTTGTTGTACTGGCAGCAGAAATGATGCAGAATTCTGAGCAGCGGCAAATTGCCAAGGAATACTAGAGAGAGGAGAGAGAGGACTTAATACAGCCCAAAATAAAAACAAAGTTCTGGTAACACACTGACAAGTCTATCAGCACATGGAAAAAGAAAGGACAGGCTAACATTCAAAGTGCAGACATTTTTTATGGCCACCCTTCCTTATCTC
Source organism: Heterodontus francisci (assembly GCF_036365525.1). Lineage (NCBI taxonomy): Eukaryota > Metazoa > Chordata > Chondrichthyes > Heterodontiformes > Heterodontidae > Heterodontus > Heterodontus francisci. The sequence goes on along the minus strand of NC_090372.1, from coordinate 210,230,871 downwards.
TCCTTAGTTTAGTTTAGAGATACAGCACTGAAACAGGACCTTCGGCCCACTGAGTCTGTGCCAACCATCAACCACCCATTTATACTAATTCTACACTAATTCCATATTCCTACCACATCCTCACCTGTCCCTATATTTTCCCTACCACCTGCCTATACTAGGGGCAATTTATAATGGCCAATTAACCTATCAACCAGCAAGTCTTTGGCATGTGGGAGGAAACTGGAGCACCCGGAGGAAACCCACGCAGACACAGGGAGAACTTGCAAACTCCACACAGGCAGTACCCAGAATTGAACCCAGGTCGCTGGAGCTGTGAGGCTGCGGTGCTAACCACTGCGCCACTGTGCCGCCCATAACCACTGCGCCACTGTGCCGCACCTTGTTAGGTGTTTATTTCTCCTGACGCCTCTGTTTAGGAAGTCTCTACACTAAAGGTGTGATATAAATGGAAGATTTTGTTAGTTAGATTTGACCAGACCTACACCGAGATTTAATCTGTCTTTTCCCTTTTGGGAAGTGTATGGACCGACTTGCTAACATCAACACTCACCATTTTAGTGCTAAATTCCCACTTTTGTACTTTTTTTTCATGCTATCGCACCAAGAAGTTAGCCTCCATGATGAGGAGCAACGTTCATATCTATGAGTTCTTGACTTTTTGTTTGAGAAGGGAGGTTTATGTAGACTGCACAGTTTAATGCCAATGACAGAAGGGCACAAGAGGAATTGGTATCCAACTTCACAGAGTTTGGCCTGACCAGCAATGAGCAGCTGCATCTGCTGAAGTAAAGGCAGAGCCCTGGGCAGTAGGGGCACAGGGGTGAGGAAGGAGGAGCAGCAAGGCTCCAGCTTCTGACCCACTCAGATGCAATCTTCTCCAGCACACTCCGTAACTCTGCCAACCCTCACTTCCCATTCTCCGGGGTCTCGTCAGCATATTATGGAAACATACACGTTAGCCCCTAATGCAACAACTTTCCAAGTGCTTTAATGGCTTAGCAGTAAACTGAATTTTTTAACATCATAAGCACCCGAGCAACCCACAAAGTGACATAACCGACGAGGTGACCTCCATGGACGGCCACTCCTACGAGGTGCACCCCCTGTGGCAGAGGATGTGAAGGACACGTGCTGTTCACTCTGTGCCTGTCTGGGCCTGAGATACCCATGGTGGTCATCTTCATCATGGTGGTGCCAGGAGGGGTTACGCCCTTCAAAGGCTGCTGAACTGGCAGCACCGTAGGGCCAGCCTCTCATACAGTGTGACTCCACATATTCCTCACCCCTCAGAGGGACCCATGGGGGCAGATGACGATCCAGCCCCAGAGGGGTGGCCCCCTCACCACCATCTGTTGCCACCTCAGCCCTTTCATTGTTCCCCTGATCACTGGAGGGAGCGCCAGCTTAGGTGCATGCACTCCATGCCTCTAGGAACATAGGAAGATAGGAACAGGAGTAGGCCATTCAGCCCCTCGAGCCTGTCCCGCCATTCAATGAGATCATGGCTGATCCGCGGCCTAACTCCATATACCTGTCTTTGGCCCATATCCCTTAATATCTTTGCTTAACAAAGATCTATCAATCTCAGATTTATAATTAACAACTGTTCTAGCTTCAACTGCTGCTTGTCGGAGAGAGTTCCAAACCTCTACCACCCTTTGTGTGAAGAAGTGCTTCCTAACATCTCTCCTGAATGGTCTGGTCCTAATTTTTAGACTATGCCCCCTAGTTTTAGAATCTCCAACCAGTGGAAATAGTTTATCTTTATCTAGCCTGTCTTTTCCTGTTAATATCGTGAAGACTTCGATCAGATCACCCCTTAACCTTCTAAATTCTAGTGAAAACAGGCCTAATTTGTGTAATCTCTCCTCGTAACTTAACCCCTGTAATCCAGGTATCATTCTTGTAAACCTACATTGCACTCCCTCCAAGGCCAATATATCCTTCCTAAGGTGTGGTGCCCAGAACTGCTCACAGTACTCCAAGTGAGGTCTAACCAGGGTTTTGTACAGCTGCAGCATAACCTCTGTGTCGTTATACTCCAATCCTCTGGATATAAAGGATAGCATTCCATTAGCCTTTTTGATAATTTTCTGCACTTGCTCGTGGCATTTTAAAGATCTATGCACCTGAACCCGCCAAGTCTCTTTGGACATCCACTGTAGTTAATCTCTTTCTATTTAGAAAGTACCCTGCTCTATCCTTTTTTGGTCCAAAATGGATAATCTCACACTTGCCCGCATTGAAATCCATCTGCCACAGTTTTGCCCATTCACCTAGTCTGTCAATATCTGCACATGGACTGCTCCATTCTGACCCCATGTCTCCATAGTGCCTCAGGTAACTCCCACATGTGGGCACACGTCTCACACTGGTCCTCCAGGTACAGCCATCTATCTCGTGACTCCCAAGGCTCTGCCTCTCCATCCTGCTGAGCAGGGCTGTGCCTGTCTTCCATCCTCCAAGGAGGACTGGCCACAGCCGACTCTGCCTCTCCCGAATCCTCTTGCTCTGAAGTGACATGTGCTTCACCCTGTGCCATCATCCCTAATAACCTGCGAGGACCTACCGAGGTGTGAGTTTCTGTGCTGGTGGAGGCTACGCAATTAAGAGGTGCCTTCCTCTTCGGCGTCCTTGGGGTCTTGTTCCCTGCACATGGACTGCTAGCCCTCTGCAGCTGGCCCTGTGACAGAACGAAGAGAAGGTAGTGAGGGGAGATCAGTGAATTCAACAGATGATTCTGCTGCTTGAAATAATGAGATGACAGTTTCTGTAATGACAGCTAGTTGGAAGGGGAGCATTGGCATACATCCCCTGAACCTGGAAATGTTGAGATGGTTTCACCCAGTCTACAGTGCACCCCATTTCTCCGTCCCTGTGTCCCTAATGCTGGACACTCTAGCTACATCAACCACCTGCTCCTCAAACCATGTCAGGACAGTGAGCTGCGCCTGCCCACCTACCAGCCGGACCCTCTCGGTCTCTTAAGTGTTCATCTCCCTTTAAGCCTGCAAGATAAAGAATGATACCATCAGCTCAAGGCCTCCCTGCCTCTCCACTTGCAACCACTCATTCACAGACCACATTGCAGGCTGCTCTCCAGCCTCCTGCCAGCATCACTAGCTCAGGGGTCAGTGAGGCACCACAGCACAGCCCTCTCCCATGGTGAGTAGACCTCTATGCGCCCTCAGTATGCCCCTCTAGTTGGCACTCTGGTGACTGCTGACCAGGAGCCTACCATCTAGTCCCTTCTCGGTACTCACCTAGCCAGACCGAATAAGATCATTGAAACATTTCCGGCACTGCACCCAGGTCCTTCTCACCACTCCTCTGCTGCTGACCTCATGTGCCACCTCCAGCCTTGCTCCCTTAGTTAGTCTTGGGGGGCTCCTGTTATCGCTGGCAGGGAAGGCAATGTTCCAAGTGCACTCACCACCACCAGCAGGACCTCCAATGAATTGTCAGAAAATTGGGGGCCGGGGAACTTCCCTGGCATAGGGACCTCCCGCCCCTACGCACTGCCCTCTGCTCTTGTTGTGGTCCATTTTGCAGATGAAGGGAAGCATCTCCAACGGTTACCGCTCACTCTTTAAACCATGCCACTTCTGTCTTGCTCCCCCCTCCCTCCCACATTCGCCATCACTAATTGGGCAACAAAAGTGACTCATGGCCAATTAAGTAATTTTGATATGAAAATTGTGGTGCTTGTGTTTTCACATCAGTGCGGGGTCAGATGCTGGTAGTCATTGTGACATCCTGGGAATTGAAACCCCATCCAATAAGATCAATCATTTTTGTCCACACCAGCTCAACAATTTTAAGCATCTTGACCTCGATTCTCCATGGGTGTTTCCTGCTCTTAAACCAACATTTTGTAAAGGCACCCTGTTTTACTGCCCTTCTTTGGACTGGACCAACAGTAACCATTGCTACATTTTGTTCATCAATCTTTTAGAAACAATAGTAATTGCTGATGTGGCTCCAAAGTTTCAGTTGTCGATCACAGGCATTGCCTTAAGACCATCCAGTTTTGACAGCAAGGTCTGTACAGATCTGCAGCTTACATTTTAAAACTACGCAAATCACTGCATTTCTTAAACCACTTGAGTTAACGCACCTTTAGAATTTACTGCATTATCAAAGACAAAACGTTTACAACATGTCAGCAAAGTGAATCAGTAAACCAATTATTAGTAAATTAATCCATGATAATCTCATTCAACATTTAAGTGGCATTTATGCTCATGGAATAAAAGGGACAGTAGCAACACGGATACAAAATTGGCTGAGTGACAGAAAACAGAGAGTAGTGGTTAATGGATGTTTTTCAGGCTGGAGGAAGGTTTGCAGTGGAGTTTCCCAGGGGTCAGTGTTGGGACCCTTTCTTTTGTTGATATATATTAATGACCGAGACATTGGTGTATGGGGCACGATTTCAAAATTTGCACATGATATGAAACTTAGAAGCATTGTGAACTGTGAGGAGGATAATGCAGAACTTCAAAAGGACGTAGATAAGTTGGTGGAATGGGCAGACAAGTAACAGATGAATTTCAATGCAGAGAAATGTGAAGTGATTCATTCTGGGAGGATGAACATGGAGAGAAAATATAGAATAAAGGGTACAATTCTAAAGGGGGTGCAGGAACAGAGGGTGTATATGTGCATAAGTCATTAAGGTGGCAGGACAGCTTGAGAGCACAGTTAATAAAGCATACAGCATCCTGGGCTTCATTAATAGGGGCAAAGAGGGGCCTCAGCTGGTGTATTGTGTCCAGTTCTGGGTGTCGTACTTTAGGAAAGATGTGAAGGCGTTGGAGAGAGTACAGTAAAGACTCATGAGAATGGTTCCAGGGATGAGGAACTTCAGTTATGAAGTAACATTGGAGAAGTTAGGACTGTTTTCTTGACGAGAAGGCTGAGAGGAGATTTGATAAAGGTGTTCAAAATCATGAAGGGTCTGGACAGATTAGATAGGGAGAAACAGTTCCCACTCATGACAGGATCGAGAACGAGAGGGCACAGAATTAAGGTAATTGGCAAGAGCGACATGAGGAATAACTTTTTCACGCGGTGAGTGGTTAAGATCTGGAATGCACTGCCTGTGTGTGTGATGGAGGCAGATTCAATTGAGGCATTGAAAAGGGGATTAAACTGTTATCTGAAAAGGAAGAATGTGCAAGGTTACAGGGAGAAGGAGCGGGAATGTTATTAAGTAAATTACTCATTCAGAGAGCCAGTGCAACCATGATGGGCTGAATGGCCTCCTCTGTGCTGTAACAATTCTGTGATTCTTTCACGCAGCTTCCATCATAACAGGAAATTAATGTTGTTAGCTCTGCAATCTGCAGGCAGCCAACAACAGTTTAGTTTACATTTGACATATCCTCTTATACCTTGCGTGACAGTTTGGAAACTGCAATTTATTTTTACACATGTCTCTAGACACTTGTTACTAAAAATAAGAAGTTAAATCCAACCCCTCACAAAGTCATGAATGAGGGTTTTTTCAGCTGAGGCACAGCTGAAGACGGGCGATGTTACGTAGATAGAGATAGATGGTTTTACATTAAGTAGATGGAGATAGATGGTTTTACAGATTGCAGTAAGATTCAGCCTCAGATAGTGGCCAGTAAAACAGGCCCTTTGCTGCCTGTTCCCCATAACCCTTGACTCCCCTATAGTTCGGGAATCTGTCTATCTCAGCCTTGAATACATTCAATGGCTCAGCATCCACAGCTCTCTGGGGAAGAGAATTCCAAATTCTTGTGTCTTCTAAGTTCCAAATATTCTATTTTACAGGATCTTCCTCCTCCTGGCACCTCCAGGGAAGTACAGACTCATCACACAGTCTCCTGCACTAACTTATTCCTTGTAAATGAGTGTCAAATTTTACACTGTTATTATGAATTTACAATCCTCGGTCTTTGACCTTGATGACAAAGCAGAAGAAAGGCCAACAAAGCACAGTTAAAACGATGGAGCAAATTTTCAACACAAATATAGGCAAACATATATACAATATCCTTGGGTACAATAGCATAGTGATTATGTTACTGGACTAGTAATCCAGAGGCCTGAACTAATGATCTAAAGATTGTTATGACCAGGTAAGGAAGAGGTCTAGTGTTCCCTCTCAGCCTTCACCTGGTCTTGCTGTAACAGGGTTTAATTTTAAACACACTGTTTTTTAGCTACCCCTTGGTGAATCCTTGTTCACAGCTTTCCAATTATAAGGCAAAGAAACCAGCAGAAAAAGGCTTTCTTAAGTTTAAAGAAGAAAAGTTGAAATTTATTAAACCTAAACTTAAACTCTAATTTGGTTAACGCCTATGGATATGCAATGTACCCAAGCTAGCATGCATACATGATGCACAAGTGCAAATAGAGATAGAAAAGAGCAGAAGAAATAAAGTGGAAAAAATTTGAATCAATCTCTGAAGAGTTTTTGTTCTGGGTCTTCGAGCTCACTGTAGAGTCCTTGATTGTAGGTAGATCTTGCTTTTCGTTGGGGCCCAATATTCTCGTTAAACTTTGTTCACTGTAGGAGACTTTTCTCTCTTCGGGTTCATGTGTCTTCGTGGATTCAGATGCTTGTGAGAAAGAGATGGGAGCAGGCCGACAGGAGAGGCTGTGGCGAGTCAGCCAGGAGAGATCTTCTCAGTCCAGGACCATTCTGCTTTCTGCCCAAACTGTTTGTACAAATTCAAAAAACTCAAGCTATCCAGCAGGTTAGTCATGTGACTCGCTGGTTTGACCATGTCTGTTTGTGTATTCGGCCATCTTAGCAGTCAACCTGGAATGCGAGCTCCCCACCTTCAACGTCTGGTGATCAAAACTCCATTGTGGGTTGAATGCGTCAGGGAATGGCTGCTTTATCCTTCCAAACACTGTCTGTTAATATGCAAACATATTTTCCAGCCACGGCTGATCTGTTTAACAAGTCCTTTCTTCACTCCAGTAACAGTTTAAAATCAATATTCATGACAAAATTAATGTGCCTCATTCTTGGCAGGTGGGGGCCTAGCATGACAAGATACATCTGTAGTGTTGCAGTGTTTTGAAATTGCAATTGCATTGTGAATTGTGTACTCGAGTGGCTGCTGTATAACACACATGCTGGCAAAGTGAAAGTGAAACTAAGACAGAATAAAAGGAGAAGCCTTTATGTTCAACTGCTGCAGTCTTTGTCTCTCCGTGTTTGCCTCATATGCTATACCAAACTCAGCTAAACCTCACGCAACATATGAAGACATCACAATATCCAAGATAACTTGGCAGGTGTGTGGGAATCAGGATGGAACATTAGAGAGGATAAACAAGGTGCACAAAGAATTGGGAGAGACAGATAGCACCAGAGTAAGAAATAGTGAAGTATTAGGTGGTGTCAGACTTAGAGGAAAGGCTGCGTTTGCTGACAACGCAACCACTAGGTGGCACAGTATTAGCACATGCACAAAAGCAGCCTCATCCACTGAAATATCACTGACTGCGATGTCTCAGGCAGCAGCCAGTAATAAAGATGCCGCTGCTTTGTTTATCACAAAAAACAAATTCAACCCTGAAAATCCCCTCAATGGTTGTGATCGCCACCTCCGTCCCACCCCCAACAGTTCCCCGCTCCCTCCTGCCATCGTGCTTCTCTCTGCTGCTCCCTCCTGTGCCTGTCTTCTCGCCACTCACTCCCCACTGCTTTCCCTTCGCCTCTTGCTCCAGGACTCGCCGCACCCCCCACCCCTACCACCACCCCGGATGCTCACTGCCACTTACCCCCCCACTCCTCGGGCTGTTTGCTAAACCCCTACCCCCCGACCTCCAGTTGCTCGCCCCCGGCTTTCCCCTCCCATTCCGGGAATGGCCTCTCAGGAGAAAGCAGCAACAGCCCAATTTGTTGCACCACGGTTGGCTCTGCTGCACAGGGGAGGAGTAAAAAGTGTGGGAATGCAATAGTTCTCGGGGATTCAATTGTAAGGGGAATAGATAGATGTTTCTGTGGCCGCAAAAGATACTCCAGGACGGTATGTTGCGTCCCTGGTGCTAGGGTCAAGGATGTCTCAGAGCCATTACAGGACATTTTTAAGGGGGAGGGTGAATGGTCGTGGTACATGTTTGTACAACCCATGTAGGTAAAAAAAAGGATGAGGTCCTAAAAGCAGAATATAGGGAGTTAGGAAGTAAGTTGAAAAGCAGGACCTCAAAGGTAGTGATCTCAGGATTACTACCAGTGCTATGTGCTAGTCAGAGTAGAAATAGCCGGATATATCAGATGAATACGTGGCTGAAGAGATGGTGTGAGGGGGAGGGTTTTAGATTCCTGGGACATTGTGTCCGGTTCTGGGGGAGGTGGGACCAGTACAAACTGGACGGGTTACACCTGGGCAGGACTGGGACTGATGTTCTAGGGGGAATATTTGCGAGAGTAGTTGGGGAGGGTTTAAACTAAAATTGCAGGGGGATGGGAACCTTTGCAAGGAGCCAGAGGAGGGGGGATCAAAGACAAAAACAAAAGACAGTAAGGGGAATAAGAAAAGTGATAGGCAGAGAAATCAGGAGCCAGAATCAAACAGGATCACAGTGAAAAATATTGGGAAAAGGACAAGTAATGTTAAAAAGACAAGCCTTAAGGCTTTGTGTCTTAATGGGCTGAGCATTCGCAATAAAGTGGATGAATTAATTGCGCAAATAGATGTAAACAGGTATGATATAGTCGGGATTACGGAGACATGGCTGCAAGGTGACCAGTCATGGGAAATGAACATCCAGGGATAATCAGTATTTAGGAAGGACAGACAAAAAGCAAAAGGCGGTGGAGTTGCATTGCTGGTTAAAGAGGAAATTAGCTCTGACAATGTGGAATCTGTATGGGTAGAGCTGAGAAACACTAAGGGGCAAAAAATGTCAGTGGGGGTTGTATATGGACCCCTGAACTGTAGTGGTGATGTTGGGAATGGCATTAAACAGGAAATTAGAAAAGCATGCGATAAAGGAACATCTGTAATTATGGGTGACTTTAATCTGCATATAGATTGGACAAATCAAATTAGTCACAATACCATAGAGGAGGAATTCTTGGAGTGTAAATGGGATGGTTTTCTGGACCAATACGTTGAGGAACCAACTGGAGAACTGGCCATCCTAGACTGGGAATTGTGTAATGAGAGAGGAATAATTGACAATCTAGTGGTGCGCGACCCCTTGGGGACGAGCGACCATAATATAATAGAATTCTTCACCAAGATGGAGAGTGACGTAGTTGATTCTGAGACTAGGTTACTGAATCTTAGTAAAGGAAACTACGAAGGTATGAGGCGTGAGTTGGCTATGACGGATTGGGAAACATTACTTAAAGGGATGACGGTGAATAGGCAATGGCAAACATTTAAAGAGCACATGGATGAACTGCAACAATTGTTTATTCCTGTCTGGTGCAAAAGTAAAACGGAGAAGGTAGCCAAACCATGGCTTACGAGGGAAATTAGAGATAGCATTAGATCCAAGCAAGTGGCATATAAATCTGCCAGAAAAAACAACAGACCTGAGGCTTGGGAGCAGTTTAGAATTCAGCAAAGGAGGACCAAGGGATTGATTAAGAAGGGGAAAATGGAGTACGGGAGCAAGCTTGCTGGGAACATAAAATCTGACTGTAAAAGTTTCTATAGGTATGTGAAGAGAAGAAGATTGGTGAAGACAATTGTCGGTCCCTTACAGTCAGAAGGGGGGCGGAAAGCAGCGAGGGTGGAAGCAAGTGGCTGAGAGGGGAGAAGCGGGGAGGCCTGGATCGAGCAGCTGAGGGGGGAGAGCGGCCGGTGGGGCAGAACTGAGTAGCTGAAAGGGGGAAGCAGCCCGGGGCGGAGGGAGTGAGTAGCTGAGGGGAGCAAGGGGCCGGGGGAAGGCAGCGGTGTGGCGGGGAGCGAGCAGTCGAGCGGGGTGAAGCGGCAATTGAGGCAGGGATGGTGGGAGGGAGTGGGGTTCTGTTCCGGTGAATGCAGACTTCTATTGAGGGGTTAGGACGTTATTGCCTGGTGACATCACGCGTGCCCATGTGTGCATTCATACTGGCAAGCTGGCAAATGTTCGCACGCACTGATGACGTCTGCAATCACTCTGTACGTACTCAGTGTTTTCGGAGTCACTTTGAAGGGGAAATGCAATAAGATCTAAATTAGGTTTACAGTGCATGTATGTGTATATATGGAGTGTGGTAAATAAAGTAGATGAACTGCAGGCACGGGTAGCTATGTGAGAGTATAATCTTGTGGCGATAATGAAGACCTAGCTCAAAAAAAGATAATAAATATAAAATATAAAAATACATTATATATATATAATGTATATGAAATATAATAAGTAATCAACATTCCTGAATACAAGATGTTTAGGAAGGACAGGAAAGGAAAGAAAGGAGGAGGGGTGGCAGTATTGATTTACGATAATATTACAGTGTAGGAGAGAGATGTCCTGGAGGGTCAAGGACAGAATCTATTTGGTAAAAGATAACAAACAACAGAGGTACCATTCCACCACTGTGTGTGTTCTATGGGCCTCCAACTAGTGAGGAAGATAAGGGGAAAAATTGCAAGGAAATTACAGACAGGTGCAAAAACTATAGAGTAGTGATAATAGGGGACTTTATTTATCCTAATATAGACTTGTGTAATAAGGTTGTAAAGGACAGAGAGGGAGAAGAGTTTATAAAGCGTGTTTAGGAGTGGTTACTACATCATTATGTTTCCAATCCAATGAGAAAGGAGGCATTTCTGGATCTGGTACTATGGAATGGGTTGGGACAAATGGGTCAAGTGTCAGTAGGGGAACTTGTATTGGACAGTTATCATTGTATCATAAGGTTTAGATTAGCTATGGAAAAAGGCAAAGAGCAATCCCGAGTAAAAATAATTAATTGTGGGAGAGCCAATTTCAATGGAGTGAGAACAGGTATGGCCCAGGTAAACAGAAATCAAAAATTGGCAGGCGCAACTCTAATTGAACAACAGATTACCTTCTAAAGGGGAGATGGTTTGGATGCAGTCAAGGTGCTTTCCCACGAGGGGAAAAGGTAGGGAAAACAAATCCCAGGATTACTAAAGGCATAGAGAGTAAGATGAAGCAGAAAAAAGTGTCTGTGACAAACATCAGGTTGATAATACAAGTGAAAACAAGGCTAAATATCGAAAGTTCAGAGGGGAAGTGAAAAAAGAAATCAAAGCAACAAAGAGAGAGTATGAGAAGAGACTGGTAGCTAAAATTAAAGGGAAGCAGAAGTCTTCCATGAGCACATAAATAGTAAAAAGGTGGCAAAAAGAGGAGTGGGGCTGATTAGGGACCAAAATGGGGATTTATGTGTGGAGGCAGGGGGCATGGCTGAGGTGCTAAATGAATACTTTGCATCTGTCTTTACCAAGGAAGAAGATGCTGCCAAAGTCATAGTGAAAGAGAAGGTAGTTAAGACACTGGATGGGCTAAAATGTGATAAAGAGGAGATATTAGAAAGGTTGGCTGTACTTAAAGTTGGGAAGTCAATAGCACCAGACAAGATGAATCCAAGGATATTGAGGGAGTAAAGGTAGAAATTATGGAAGCGCTAGTTATCATCTTCCAATCCTCCTTAAATACAGGGGTGGTGCCAATAGACTGGAGAATTGCAAATGCAATTCAAAAAAAGGGTTTAAGGATAAACCCAGCAGTTACAGGCCAGTCAATTTAACCTCGATGGTGGGAAAGCTTTGAGAAACAATTATCGGGAAAAAAATTACCAGTCACTTGGATAAATGTGGATTAGTTAAGGAAAGCCAGCACAGATTTGTTAAGGACAAATCATGTTTAACTATCTCGATTGAGTTTTTCAATGAAGTCACAGAGAGCGTTGATAAGGGTAATGCGGTTGATGTGGTGTACATGGACTTCTAAAAGTTGTTTGAGAAAGTGTCACACATCACTTGTCAGCAAAGTTAAAGCCCATGAAATAAAAGGGTCAGTGGCAGCACGGATATGAAGTTGGCTGATTGACAGCAAACAGAGAATCGTGGTGAATGATTGTTTATCAGACTGGGAGAAGGTATATGATGGTGTTCTCCAGGGGTCAGTATTGGGATCACTGCTTTTCTTGATCTATATTAATGACCAAAGTACAATTTCAACATTTGTGGATGACACAAAACTTAGAAGCACCGTGAACTGTGAGGTGGATAGTGATAGACTTCAAGAGGACATAGACAGACTGGTGGAATGGGCAGACACGTGACAGATTATACTTGATGTAGAGAAGCAGGGGAATGGGAACCTAAATTGTAGTTCCAGTGTACAGGATGTTGAGAGTAGTGAGGTCAGGGATAAGGTAACAAGGACGCAAGAGGGCACTGGCAAGCAAGAACTTGGTTTAAAGAGTGTCTACTTCAACGCCAGGAGCATCCGGAATAAGGTGGGTGAGCTTGCAGCATGGGTTGGTACCTGGGATTTCGATGTAGTGGCCATTTCGGAGACATGGGTAGAACAGGGGCAGGAATGGATGTTGCAGGTTCCAGGATTTAGATGTTTCAGTAAGAACAGAGAAGATGGTAAAAGAGGTGGGGGGGGGGGGGGGTGGCATTGTTAATCAAGGAGAGTATTACAGTGACAGAAAGGACGTTTGAGGACTCGTCTACTGAGGGAGTATGGGCCGAGGTTAGAAACAGGAGAAGAGAGGTCACCCTGTTGGGAGTCTTCTATAGACCTCCGAATAGTTCCAGAGATGTAGAGGAAAGGATAGCGAAGATGATTCTCGACAGGGGCGAGAGTAACAGGGAAGTTGTTATGGGGGACTTTAACTTTCCAAATATTGACTGGAAATACTATAGTTCGAGTACTTTAGATGGGTCAGTTTTTGTCCAGTGTGTGCAGGAGGGTTTTCTGACACAGTATGTAGACAGGCCAACCAGGGGCGATGCCACATTGGATTTGGTACTGGGTAATGAACCCGGCCAGGTGTTAGATTTAGATGTAGGTGAGCACTTTGGTGATAGTGATCACAATTCGGTTAGGTTTACCTTAGCGATGGGCAGGGACAGGTATATACCGCAGGGCAAGAATTAGAGCTGGGGGAAAGGAAACTATGATGCGATTAGGCAAGATTTAGGATGCGTGGGATGGGGAAGGAAACTGCAGGGGATGGGAACAATTGAAATGTGGAGCTTATTCAAGGAGCAGCTACTGCGTGTCCTTGATAAGTATGTACCTGTCAGGCAGGGAGGAAGTTGTCGAGCGAGGGAGCCGTGGTTTACTAAAGAAGTTGAAGCGCTTGTCAAGAGGAAGAAGAAGGCTTATGTTAGGATGAGACGTGAAGGCTCAGTTAGGGCGCTTGAGAGTTACAAGCTAGCCAGGAAGGATCTAAAGGGAGAGCTAAGAAGAGCAAGGAGAGGACACGAGAAGTCATTGGCGGATAGGATCAGGGAAAACCCTAAGGCTTTCTATAGGTATATCAGGAATAAAAGAATGACTAGAGTTAGATTAGGGCCAATCAAGGATAGTAGTGGGAAGTTGTGTGTGGAATCAGAGGAGATAGGGGAAGCATTAAATGAATATTTTTCGTCAGTATTTACAGTAGAGAAAGAAAATGTTGTCGAGGACAATACTGAGATTCAGACTACTAGGCTAGATGGGATTGAGGTTCACAAGGAGGAGGTGTTAGCAATTTTGGAAAGTGTGAAAATAGATAAGTCCCCTGGGCCAGATGGGATTTATCCTAGGATTCTCTGGGAAGCTAGGGAGGGGATTGCAGAGCCTTTGTCCTTGGTCTTTCTGTCGTCATTGTCGACAGGAATAGTGCCGGAAGACTGGAGGATAGCAAATGTTGTCCCCTTGTTCAAGAAGGGGAGTAGAGACAGCCCTGGTAATTATAGACCTGTGAGCCTTACTTCGGTTGTGGGTAAAATGTTGGAAAAGGTTATAAGAGACAGGATTTATAATCATCTTGAAAAGAATAAGTTCATTAGCGATAGTCAGCACGGTTTTGTGAAGGGTAGGTCATGCCTCACAAACCTTATTGAGTTTTTCGAGAAGGTGACCAAACAGGTGGATGAGGGTAAAGCAGTGGATGTGGTGTATATGGATTTCAGTAAGGCGTTTGATAAGGTTCCCCACGGTAGGCTATTGCAGAAAATACGGAAGTATGGGGTTGAAGGTGATTTAGAGCTTTGGATCAGAAATTAGCTAGCTGAAAGAAGACAGAGGGTGGTGGTTGATGGCAAATGTTCATCCTGGAGTTTAGTTACTAGTGGTGTACCGCAAGGATCTGTTTTGGGGCCACTGCTGTTTGTCATTTTTATAAATGACCTGGAAGAGTGTGTAGAAGGGTGGGTTAGTAAATTTGCGGATGACACTAAGGTCGGTGGAGTTGTGGATAGTGCCGAAGGATGTTGTAGGGTACAGAGGGACATAGACAGGCTGCAGAGCTGGGCTGAGAGATGGCAAATGGAGTTTAATGTGGAAAGGTGTGAGGTGATTCACTTTGGAAGGAGTAACAGGAATGCAGAGTACTGGGCTAATGGGAAGATTCTTGGTAGTGTAGATGAACAGAGAGATCTTGGTGTCCAGGTACATAAATCCCTGAAAGTTGTTACCCAGGTTAATAGGGCTGTTCAGAAGGCATATGGTGTGTTAGCTTTTATTAGTATGGGGATCGAGTTTTGGAGCCACGAGGTCATGCTGCAGCTGTACAAAACTCTGGTGAGACCGCACCTGGAGTATTGCGTGCAGTTCTGGTCACCGCATTATAGGAAGGATGTGGAAGCTTTGGAAAGGGTGCAGAGGAGATTTACTAGGATGTAACCTGGTATGGAGGGAAGGTCTTACGAGGAAAGGCTGAGGGACTTGAGGTTGTTTTCGTTAGAGAGAAGGAGGAGGAGAGGTGACTTAATAGAGACATATAAGATAATCAGAGGGTTAGATGGGGTGGATAGTGAGAGTCTTTTTCCTCGGATGGTGATGGCAAACACGAGGGGACATAGCTTTAAGTTGAGGGGTGATAGATATAGGACAGATGTTAGAGGTAGTTTCTTTACTCAGAGAGTAGTAGGGGCGTGGAACGCCCTGCCTGCAACAGTAGTAGACTCGCCAACTTTAAGGGCATTTAAGTGGTCATTGGATAGACATATGGATGAAAATGGAATAGTGTAGGTCAGATGGTTTCACAGGTCGGCGCAACATCGAGGGCCGAAGGGCCTGTACTGCGCTGTAATGTTCTAATTCTAAAAGAAGCATGAAATGATACAATTTGTTAGGAAGAATGAAGAAAGGCTATATAAAGTAAAGGATGCAATTGTAAATGGGGTGCAGGAGCAGAGGGACCTGGGGTATTTGTGCACAAATTGTTAGGTGGGAGGGCAGGTTGAGAAAGCAGTTGATAAGGCATCTGGGATCCTGAGCTTTATTTATGAGATTTACAGTTTGTGGTTTCTGTGCATATTAATAATGTCTTTATACTTGCTTTACGATTGAGTGTGGTGCAGACACAGTTCCTGCTGAAAATCTGCCACAGAAAGGCAAAGAGAGACAACGAGAAGCACACCCATAGAGAAACACATAGATAAAGATAAAGATACAGAGATAGACAGCAAAAGAGAGAAAGGGAGAGAGAACAAGACAGCAAGAAAGACAGAGAGGGAGAGAGTCAAGAAATCTGAGCAAAAGAAAAAGACAGACACATGAGAGAGACAGGCTCAAATAGACACAGTATAGACAAACTTCGACGCAAAGACAAACTTAGATGAAAGAGACAAACTTAGACGAAAAGACAAACTTCGATGAAAAGACAAACTTCGATGAAAGAGACAGAGAAAGAGAGAAAGATCGGCATTCCGCCAGTCAAGATAAGAAGAAACAGAGACAGGTAAACAGATAGAGTAAGAGCATGACCTTCAAAAACATAATGAGAGCTTGTGACAGAGTGAAAGAGACAGAACAGTGTTTTCTTCAAGGCGTCTTTGCACATATTCTATTATTAGCTTTTTTTTTATTTCCTGGTGTTACGGAGGAAATATACAGTAATATGCTAGCGCAACATTTCATGATATTTCCAGGCATAGAGTACAAAAGCAAGGAAGTTATGCTGAAAGTTTACAAAACTTTGGTCCGGCCTCAAGTACAGGACTGTCTCCAACTCTGGGCACAACACTTTAGGAAGGATGTGAAGGTTTCAGAGAGGGTGCAGTAAATGGTTCTGGGTTTGAAAGTTATGTGGATAGATTGGTAAAGCTGGGGTTGTTCTCCTTACAGAAGTGAAGATTGAGAGGAGACCTGATAGAGGTGTTCAAAATCATGAAGGTCTGGACAGATTAGATAGGCAGAAACTGAGGAGACGATCAACAGTCAGTGGACACTGATTCAAGCTGGTTGACAAAAGGTCCAGAATCGACATGAGGATAAACAGTTTTACTCAGTGGATGATTAGGATCTGGAATACACTGCCTGAGAGTGTGATAGAGGCAAGTTCAATCATGGCTTTCAAAGAGAATTGGATCAGAAGATGAAGAGAAAAAACTTGAAGGGCTACGGGGAAAAGGCAGGGGAGCGGGACGAGCTGAAGTGCTCGCAGAGAGCTGACATGGACAGGATGGGCCAAATGGCCTCCTTCTGTGCTGTATCCATTCAATGATTCTATTCTATGATATGAGTTCAAATCCCACCATGGCTGCTGAGGAATTTAATTCAATAAATCTAGAATGAAAAGCTCGTCTCAGTAATGGTGACCATGAAACTACCAGATTGTCGTAAAAACTCATATGCTTCACTAATGTCCTTTGGGGAAGGAAATCTGTGATCCTTATCTGGTCTGGCCTAGATGTGACTCCACACCCACAGCTATTTGCTATTAACTGCCCTCTGAAATAGCCTAGTAAGCCACACAGTTGTATACAATGTCAGCTCACTACCACTTAATCAAGGGCAATAAGTTCTGGCCTTGTCCTGTGACTGAATTAAAAAGAATGCGAACTTCCACGGTACCAGGAAATGTCAATTGGGTAGTAATTACGGAGGTGGTATTGCCAGCACTGGCCGTGCAGTGAGGCAAAACTTCCACAGAAATAGGCCATTTGGCCCAACTGTCTGTGCTGTTGTTTCTACTCCACACTACTTCATGTAACCCCATCAACAAACCCTTCTATTATTTTCTCCTTTATGTACTTATCCAGATTACCCTGAAATGCACCAATGCTGTTCAGCTCAACCACTCCAAGTGGCAGTGAGTTCCACATTCTAACCACCCTCCGAGTGAAGAATTTTCTCCTGAATTCCTTATTGGATTTGTTAGTGATTAGCGTGACGAAGAAGTTAAGAATATACGGCAGTTTTCAATGGGAGGAAGGTTTTCCCCTCAGAGGCAAATTTATCTGCAATATGGACTCAACCCAATCCTTTTAATCCCCTGAGGGAAAGATCTTCTTGGGCCTGAAGGCTAACCAAGTAAAACATAACAGAACCTTTTTGAGTGAGGCAAGGCTTAGTGGTGGCATAGTCACCCCGGTGCCAGACGGTTGTAGATTCAAGCCCTATTTGAGCACATAATCTAGGCTGGCAATCCAGTGTATTGTATGGATTTAGATCCACATCCCTTTCAGATGTGATGCTTAATGTTTAACTCCATTTAGCTCTTCCAGTGATTTCGGTGGATGTTTAGGATACCTTGGTCCTATCTGAAGAATAGGAGGGAGTTTTCTTGATCAATATTCCTTCCTCAATTAAAGATGATCAACTGTTATTCATCCCATTACCATTTGTGGGATCTTGCTGTGTGGGAAAAAGCTGCCATTTTTGCCTTCATATCAAATTTTACACTTCAAAGTCATCCATTGTATGTAAATCACTGAGGGATATGACAAGATACTATATAAGTTTAAATTCTCTCTGTAATATTTACCGATTTAAAGCTCTGGTTAGGCTCCAATTGAAGTATTGGATCCAGTTCTGGTCACCACACATCAGGAAGGAATTGAGGGTCCTTGAAAGGGTTCAGAGGAGATTTACCAGAATGGTTCCAGGGATGGAAGAATTTTGGTTACAAGGTTAGGTTGAAGAATCTGAGGTTGTTCTCCCTGGAGAAAAGGGGATTGAGGGAAGATTTGTTCGAGGTGTACAAGATTATGATAGGCTTAGATAAATTAGACAAGAAAAGTCTATTCCCAGCAACTAATGGTATAAGGATGAGGGGACACAGATTTAAGATATTGGGCAGGAGATGCAGGGGAATGTGAGGAAGAACTTCTTTATGCAGCTTGGAACTCACTGCCCATGAGGATGGTGAAAGCGGAGACAATGATTTCAAAAGGAAATTGGATGGCACTTGAAGGAAATAAACCTGCAGGGTAACGAGGATTGAGCCGGGGAGGGGGACTGACTGGATTTCTCGGCGGATAGTCCGTATGGACTCGATGGGCTGAGTGGCCTACTTCAAGCCATAAATGACTCCACAACTCTACATCTGTGTGATCACATATCGCACATTAAACTTCCTAATAATCCAAGATTTTAAGTCCGTCATCTGCCTTGGAATGATGCCACCCCAGTAAATCAGGAACCATCACATGGGAAAGAACAGCAGAACGGGACTAACTGCACAACTCTACTAAAGAGCCATCGCAGACACCATGGGCTAAATAGCCTTCTTCGGTGCTGTATGATTCTACGTTTAACTGTGTCTTATTCATGCTACCTTCTATGCTTACTCTCTTCCTCAAAGTCCGATACAAGTGGGATGGACGGTGATCCATTGGGGTGGAATCTTACAAATTTGCTTTTTGCTGGAGCATTGGGACCATGTCTGGGTTGGCAACTGGACCTTGCTAATAGCGAACCTTCCAGATAAATTTTACAGAGGCCAACTAATTAAGAGGATGCCTCTGGGATTGGCTGGTGGGCATAGCAGTCAGTAGTCTGAATAAGGGCTGATTCCACTACCGTGGAATCTCCCTGCTCAGCATAGTGGGGAAAGCCTTTGCTCGAGTCGCTTTAAACAGGCTTCAGAAGCTGGCCGAGCACGTCTACCCTGAGGCACAGTGTGGCTTTCGAGCAGAGAGATCGACCATTGACATGCTGTTCTCCCTTCGTCAGATACAGGAGAAATGCCGCGAACAACAGATGCCCCTCTACGTTGCTTTCATTGATCTCACCAAAGCCTTTGACCTCGTCAGCAGACGTGGTCTCTTCAGACTACTAGAAAAGATCGGATGCCCACCAAAGCTACTAAGTATCATCACCTCATTCCATGACAATATGAAAGGCACAAATCAGCATAGCGGCGCCTCATCAGAGCCCTTTCCTATCCTGAATGGCGTGAAACAGGGCTATGTTCTTGCACCTACACTGTTTAGGATCTTCTTCTCCCTGCTGCTCTGAACATGCATTTAAGTCCTCAGAAGAAGGAATTTTGCTCCACACAAGATCAGGTGGCAGGTTGTTCAACCTTGCCCGTCTAAAAGCGAAGACCAAAGTACAGAAAGTCCTCATCAGGGAACTCCTCTTTGCTGACGATGCTGCGTTAACATCTCACACTGAAGAGTGTCTGCAGAGACTCATCGACAGGTTTGCGGCTGCCTGCAATGAACTTGGCCTAACCATCAGCCTCAAGAAAACGAACATCATGGGACAGGACGTCAGAAATGCCCCATCTCTCGAAGTGGTTCAAGAGTTCACCTACCTAGGCTCAACAATCACCAGTAACCTGTCTCTCGATGCAGCATTAAACAAGCGCATGGGAAAGGCTTCCTCTGCTATGTCCAGACTGGCCAAGAGAGTGTGGGAAAATGGCGCACTGACACGGAACACAAAAGTCCGAGTGTATCAAGCCTGTGTCCTCAGTACCTTGCTCTGCGGCAGCGAGGCCTGGACAACATATGTCAGCCAAGAGCGACGTCTCAATTCATTCCATCTTCGCTGGCTCTGGAGAATCCTTGGCATCAGGTGGCAGGACTGTACTACCAACACAGAAGTCCTCGAGGTGGCCAACATCCCCAGCATATACACCCTACTAAGCCAGCGGCGCCTGAGATGGCTTGGCCATGTGAGCCGCATGGAAGATGGCAGGATCCCCAAGGACACATTGTACTGCGAGCTCGCCACTGGTACCAGACCCACCGGCCGTCCATGGCTCCGCTATAAAGACGTCTGCAAACGCGACATGAAGTCCTGTGACATTGATCACAAGTCGTGGGAGTCAGTTGCCAGCGATCGCCAGAGCTGGCGGGCAACCATAAAGGCGGGGCTAAAGCGTGGCGAGTCGAAGAGACTTAGCAGTTGGCAGGAAAAACAACAGAAGTGCAAGGAGAGAACCAACTGTGTAACAGCCCCAACATCCAATTTTATCTGCAGCACCTGTGGAAGAGCCTGTCACTCTAGAATTGGCCTTTATAGCCACTCCAGGCGCTGCTCCACACACCACTGACCACCTCCAGGCGCTTACCCATTGTCTCGCGAGACAAGGAGGCCAAAGAGATTTAAAAGGGACACAGCAGCACACACAGTGGTAGTACTGTGCATTGTGGGTACCAAATTTGAAGAAGCTAAAGGAGGCAGAAGATAGATGCCAGAAGGGGAAAGGCAGCTGCATGATTCTTGGGCGCAGCACTTAGGGTTATGGGGAAAGCTGTGAGTGGCAGGAAGAGGCCAGCCAATCTCAGTGTATGTGGAAACCATGACCCAGTGTAAGGATACAGCCTTAAAGGTCAATTCAGCTTCAATGGGATGGAACAGATTTCCTCTTACCGCAAACCATCCAAAGCTTCAAGGAGTTGCTTCCATCTGCGCAGGCCTTCACTAAGGTTGGCACATTGAATGCTGGTTTCCCCATTTATACTGTTGCAATGATGGCAGCTCGAGCCCTTAATGACTGTCCACTGTGCACTTGCCTTCCTTACCTTGCTGTGTTGCTGACACTGAGAACGACCCGTTCCCTGTTGGGAAAGAGCCATTGTGCCCATAAAATGGTCCTTTACTGGCTTCTTAATTGTCCTAATTGGCTGTGCATTTCACCCACTGAGGTTCCTGATCTCACCGGCAACACGACCCTGGAAATCCGGAGGGAGGAGGTGGTAAAACACCCGGTTACCGGCCCGACATCTTTGTTCCCCATTTTACCAGCCGTCCAATGGCCTGGGCAAATTCCCCCCACATTGTAATTCAGCTCATCATTTCTCATGCATTTCCGAATTAGTTTTTACTTCGAGGATATTTTCTGATGATTCGCCCCAGGTTTAAAGGTACTGACTCAAATGCTTGCCCAGAATTTAGCTTTCTTAACTCAGGAATGTGCCTCAGAACCTTGATGGTCTGCCTTCAACCCTTGGCGAATCTGACCTACGCCTGCTGCATCCCATGTTCTCACTGGATGAACATAGGAACAGGAGGAGGCCATTCAGCCCCTCAAGTCTGTTCTGCCATTCAGTTATATCATGGCTGATCTGTATTTGAACTCAATCTACCTGCCTTGGTTCCCTAACCCTTAATACATTTTCCAAAAAAAACTATCGATTAATTTTCAATTGACCGCCAGCCTCAACAACGTTTTCGGGAAGAGAGTTCCTGATTTCCACTACTCTTGGTGTTAAGAAGGTTCTCCTGACATCACCCCTGGACAGCCAGGCTCTAATTTTAACATTATGTCTCTTTGTTCTGGATTGCGCCACCAGAGGAAATGGTTTCTCTCGAATTAACATTATCTCCTGCAATCATCATAAACACCTCCATTAGACTTCCCCATATTAGGGAATTTTGAGCAGAGTGAGGGACTGAGTGCCAATTAGGCATCAAGCCCTAAATTCTTTCTCCCTCAGCAGGTACTGGGCACAGTGTTGTGGTTCAGTGTTGAAACAAGCCAAACGCTCGCTGAATTGTTAAAGTCTGCAATCAGCCCATGGCTTCAAACAAAACAAACTCGGCTGTTTTTAACGATTAAATTAACTTTTAATTTCTCTTTACGGCTGCTTCCTATGATTAGCCAACGTGCACTGTGACCATCCGAATACTGGATGGATTATTTAATCTTCAAAGCAGCTTGGGGGTGCAGAAAGTAATGGTGTAATGAATTGACCTTTTATGATTGCATTTCCCAATTATTTATGCATTTAACATTTGTATGTTGCAATAATTTGATAAGCATTTTTTTTTTTGCAAATATGTTTTTGACAATTTATCATACATTAGTAGCCTGAGATTAGATATCAGTCTATTTAGTGAGTGTTCATCAATTTAAAGGGACATTATGCCTCATCCATAAATGTCTTGAAATCTCAGTAAGTAGTATTTTCATACCATAGAAGATAGCTTGCTGACCTGCATTGGTTCCCAGTTTCCCAACGACTAATATTTGAAATTCTTATTCTTGTCTTTAAATCACTTCATGGCCTCTTCCCTCCCTACCTCTGTAAATTCCTCCATTCCTACAACCCTCCTCATGCCCAAACTCTCCATTGCTCATACTTCAGCCTCTCGTCACCCTGCCATTAGTGGCAGTACCTTTATCAACCTAAACCCCCACTTTGGAACTCACTCTCCCATCCCTTCTCCTTCTCTACCTGCCTTTCATCCTTAAAGACTCTACTTAATACCCACCTCTGTGAGTTTTGAGTGAGTGGGGGACCTTTAAGTCAGAAGTTTGCGCGTTCAAGTCCGACTCCAGATACTTCAGCAAATAACCTAGGCTGACACTCACAGTGCTGTAATGAGGGAGTGCTGCATTGTCAGAGGTGCTGGCTGTTGGATGAAGCTTTAAACTGAGGTTCCTCTGCCCTCTCACGTGGGCTTGAAAGATCCCACGTACTATTGTGAAGATGAGCAGGGGAGATCTCGCTAGTGTCCTGAGAAAATATTTATCCCTCAATCACTAAAAATCAGATTATCTGGCCATTATCATGTTACTCTTTGTGGGAGCTTTCTGTGTGCAAATTGCCTGCTGCGTTTCCCACATCATGACAGTGACGACACTTCAAAAGTACTTCATTAGCTGTGAAGCGCTTTGGGATGTTTGGAGGTGGTGGATGGCACTATATAAATGTAGGTCCTTCTTTCTTTATTTTTCTTTATTCTTTGTTTATTCTTGTTCCTTCTTTGGCTCCATTTTCCTTACCCCTCTGTGTAGTACCTTGAAATGTTTTTCTAGGCTAAAGGCACATGCAGGTTTAGCTGTATTAATGTTATGACTGCAACATCCATGCAAAGTGAAACCACTTTTACCAATGTCTGGGTCAAGCCTCAGTGCACCATTGCAGGCATTTTTGGAGATGGTGGGAATAAAAAGAGATATATACGTAGAAAGACTGATGGATATAGAGAGAAGCAGAAGAGAGACAAAGATTGAGGCAAGGGGTAAAAGACAGAGCAAAACAGAAAGATAAACAGATATACAGATATAGCCTCTTAAAGAGCATGTGATGACATTATAACAAAAAATTCCTTTGAAATAACACCTTTAATGTAGTAAAACATCCCCAATGCACTTTGCAGGGGTGTTATCAAACAAAATTTGAAACCGGGCCACATAAGGAGATATTGGGACGGGTGATAAAAAGCTTGGTCAAAGAGATAAGTTTTAAGGAGTGTCTTAAAGGAGGACAGAGTGCAGCAGAAAGACACAGAGCTCAGGGTTGGGGGGAGGAAATTCCAGAATTTTGAGCCTTGATGGCTGAAGGAATAGCTGCCAATGGTGGAACCATGAAAAAGGGAGATGTGCAAGAGGCCCAAATTGGAGGAGTGCAGAAGGTAAATGGATTGGATGCACTCGGCAGGGGAGTTATGGTCTGTAGGGTGGTGGGGAGGGCCGGAGCAAAGATTGCCCAGTATTTCCTTGTAGGGCCCGGAGGGACACTCCTGCTCATGGCCTGCAGGTGGGAGCCTACGCTTAGACCTCAGGTCATAACAACAGTTAGTGTCATCAGAGACTGATCGGCATATTTGAAGGATGACCTCCGCTAGATCCAGTGCTGCCTGCAATTTGAAATTGCACTTGGCTAGGTTGGTGCAGGAAGAGAGTGAGTAAGTCTCCTGCTCCATTGGAACTGATCCACCATCTGGTTTCCACTGCTGAAGGTGTTGGGTGGGTGAAAATTCTCCCCTTACTGTGTGGGCTTCCAGTGTGGCAAGATACGCCAGAAGACAACCTTTGCTGTGCAACTGTATCCCAGCAACAGGGGAAGAATTCCAGTCCTGTCCTGGCCGTCCTCCCACATTTCACCTGACATAAACCTGAGCTCATTCAAAACTCTACTTGCCTCTATCCTAACTCACACCAAGCCCTATTCACCCATCACACCTGCACTTGCTGACCTACATTTTAAAATTCTCACCTTTGTTTTCAAATCCTTCCATTGTTCAGTCCTCCCTATCTCTGTAACCTCCCCCAGCCCTATAATCCTCAGAGATCTCCACACTCCTCCAATTCCGGCCTCCTTCGCATCCCCAATTTTAATGTACCACCATTGGTACCTTCAGCTGCCTCGGCCCCAAGCTCTGGAATTCCCTCTCTAAACCTTTCTGCCTCTCTACCTCTCTTTCCTCCTTTGAGACCCTCCCTAAAACAACCTCTTTGACCGGGCTGTTGCTCGCCTCTCCTAATAGTTCCCTACATGGCTTAGGGTGAAATTCTGGTTGATAAGGCTCTGAAGTGCCTTGGGATGTTTTACTGCATTCATCGTGCTAAAGAAATGCAAGATGTTGTTGTTGTGTTTCATTACAGTGTATATTGAGGAGTATACATAAAATAACGTGGATATCAGTTGCAGAATTAAAGCAGTTTGTTATTTGAGAGATAAATACTGGAGACATTCACAGAAATATTAGAAAATGCAAGGCAATCATTTAATGTCTGTAAGCGTGTCCCTCAAGCTGCTGTATTCGTACACAAGCTTTAATTAGGGGCTCATAGCAGCAATTGCTGCACTTTGCCTCTGCTGTGCTAACTCTGCTAGGAGTTGGCTAATTTTGAATTGCTAAGTATTCAATTTATTGTGCACGACTTGCATAAAAGATTTCAGCTTCTTTAGGGAGATAATGGCATTGAAGACATCTGCAATGATTGATCCATTTGTAATGTTTGGATTAGCACTGTGTTAGTCAGAGTTTGCCTTTGGAAGGATAAACAATGAAGGAGCAAGAGAAAACAGTGAGCAGGAGCAGTCCTTTTAAAACCAAATCATTTTCACGAAATGGACATCGCGAGCAAGGACTGCGTTTATCGCCCAACCCTCGTTGTCCTTAAGACGTTTGTGGTGGACCTTGGAATATAGGCAATGTGGCAGCCAATTAGTGCACTGCAAGCTCCCACAAACAGCAATATGATAATGAACAGATATTCTGTATTTCAGTGATATTTGTTAAGGGATAAATATTTGCCAGAACACTGAGGAGAAGTCCCATACTCTTCTTCATAATAGCCCCATGGGATCTTATACATCTACCCGAGAGGACAGAGCGGCATCAGTTTAACATGTTCTCTGCAAGACGGCATCTACGACAATGCAGCACCCCCCAGCACTGCAGGGGGGGGTGCGGGTGTCAGCCTAGATTTTGCACTCAAGTCTCTGGCTTGGGATGTGAATCCAAAACGCTCTTATCTTAGGCAATATTTATCCATCAACCAACATAGCAAAATCAGATTATCTGGTCATTTATCTCATTGCTGTTTGTGGGAGCTTACTGTGCACAAGTTGGCTATTACGTTTCCTACATTACAACAGTGACTACACTTCAAAAATACTTCATTGGCTGTAAAGAGCTTTGAGATGTCCTGTGGTCATGTGCTATATAAATGAAAGTTTTTTTTCTTCTGACTCAGAGGCTGACACGCAGCAGAACTTGCTTTTTCTATTCCAAGACCTTTTCCCATCGTGCAGACAGCTCGCACTTTGTGGTCGACATGTCAGATATAGAACCTAATGTTTCAAGAAGCTCATCAGAGCAGATCAGAATTTATGGGGACGTATGGCCTGAGAAGCATTAAATTGTTTAAAGGATAACTTAACAAAGAACAGAAAGAGCCATTAGTCATCACACCAAAAGAGAAGTTTTGATAATTAGACTGTCCCAGTCTTAACAGAACTGTGAACATTCTTAGCTGAGGAATGAAAGGGTAATTCATTACAATTTTTTTAGCTGAGAATTGACTCAGTGGCAGGAAGCAAAGGGAAATGATCAATGGGTGTTTTTGTAACTGTAAGACTGTTTCCAGTGGGGTTCTGCAGGGCTCAGTACTGGGCCCCTTGCTGTTTGTGGTATATATCAATGATTTAGACTTGAATGTAGGGGGTATGACTAATAAGTTTCCAGATGATACAAAAGTTGGCTGTGTGGTTTGCAGTCAGGAAGAAAGCTGTAAATTGCAGGAACCATGGTGGGCAGAAAAAATGGCAAATAGAGTTCAATCTGGAGAAAGGCGAGGTAATGCATTTGCGGAAGGCTAACAAGGCAAGGAAATACACAATAAATGGTGAGATACTGAGAGTGTAGAGGAACAGTGGGACCTTGAGTGCATGTTCGTCGATCTCTGAAAGTAACAGGACATGCAGATAAGGTGGTAAAGAAGACATATTGGACACTTTCCATTAGTAGCTGAGACATAGAATATAAGAGCAGAGAGGGTATTCTAAAACTGCATAAAACACTAGTTAGGCCACAGCTAGAGTACTGTGTTCTGGTCACCATATTGCAGGAAGCATGTGATCACTCTAGAGAGAGTGTGGAGGAGATTTACGAGGATGTTGCCAGGGCTATTCCATTGAGAAAGAAGGACTCTACCAGAAGGACACACCATCCGTGGCTAACTAAGGAAGTTCAGGATGGTATCAAATTGAAAGAAAAGGTGTACAATGCTGCAAAGACTAGTGGTAGGCCAAAAGATTAGGAAAATTTTAGAAAACAGCAAAGGATGGCTAAGAAAATAATAAAGAGGGAGAAATTAGAGTATGAGAGTAAACTAACAGGAAATATTAAAACGCCAAAAGCTTCTACAAATATATAAAAAATAAGAAAATAACTAAAGTAAGTTTTGGTCCCTTAGAGAATGAGATAGGGGAATTAGTGATGGGAAACAAGGAAATTGCAGAGACTTTGAACAAATATTTTGTATCTGGCTCCACAGTAGAAGACACAAAAAGTATCCCAAGGGTAGTGGAAAACCAAGAGGAAAAAGGGAGGGAGGGAGGCACTTAAAACAATCACTAGCACTAGAGAAAAAGTACTAGGAAAACTAATTGGACTAAAGGCTGACAAGTCACCTAGACCTGATGGCCTGCATCCTAGGGTCTTAAAAGAAGTGACTGCAGAGATAGTGGAGGCATTGCTTGTAATCTTCCAAAATTCCCCAGATTCTGGAAAGTTCCCAGCGCATTGGAAAGCCACAATTGTAACACCACTATTCAAGAAAGGAGGGTGACAGAAAGCAGCTAGCCTAACATCTGTCATTGGGAAAATGCTAGAGTCCATTATTAAGGAAGTAGTAGCAGGACATTTCGAAAATCATAATGCAATCAAACAGAGTCAACATGGTTTTCTGAAAGGAAAATCATGTTTGACATATTTAATTAGAGTGCTTTGAGGATGTAACAAGCAGGGTGATAAAGGGGAACCAATAGATGTTATGTATTTGGATTTGCAAAAGGCATTCAATAAGGTGCCACTTAAACAGTTACTGTGCAAGATAAGAGCTCATGGTTTTGGGGGGTAATATATTAGCACGGATAGAGGATTGACTAACTAACAGGAAACAGAGAGCTGGGATAAATGGATCATTTTCAGATGGCAAACTGTAACTAGTGGAGTGCCACAGGGATCAATGGTGGGGCCTCAACTATTGACGATCTATATTCATGGCTTAGACGAAGGGACCGAGTGTATTGTAGCCAAATTTGCAGATGATAAAAAGGTAGGGAGGCAAGCAAGTTGTGAGGAGGATACAAAGGAGGGAATTTTATTCTGGTGGCGGGGGTCTCGATATCTGAAAAATGACACCGAGATACCCGTGTCACCTCTTCTCCGGAAGGCCCACTGAATCTAGCGCCAACCAGGCACTTAAGTGGACAGCGGCAGGCCTTCCACAGGATCAAGGACCCCGTCGCTGGAAGACCTGCCCTTGGTGAGCTGTTGACCAATCAGAGGCCGGTAGCAGCAGGCCACCGCAGTGACGGTGGCTACTTCTGGAGGTGCACCTACCGGAGTTCGATAAGCATGGCTGGAACCAGGCCTCAGGTAGGCCAAAGTGGGAGGGGTTTCATGGGGTGGAAGTCATGGGAGGGGTGGGGAGGGGGGTTGGAAGCAAGGGCAGGGGTGTGGATCACAGCTTCAAAATGTCGGGTCCCTCGTTCAGGCCCTAAGTGCCTTTAAAGGAGCCCAACCCCTCACCCCGCACCCCCCCCCCCGGGCTCCGAGCTCTGAAGCAACCCGCACAGCTTCCGTGCCATGTTTCCCTTGCGACGACAGGGCTGCCCTCTGCACGCCTAATTGCAGCTGCAGCAGGAAGAGGCCCTTAATTGGGTGTTAATTGCCCCGTTAAGGGCCTTAATTGGAGGCGGAGCGGGAAGGCCGTTCACAGGCCACCACCACCATCCCATCCGATTATATGTTCTCCCCACCTCCAAACCCCCCCGCGGGGGTCAGCATATAATTCTCCCAAAAGAGATATAGATAGGTTGGGTGAGTGGACAAAAATTTGACAGATGAAGTAAAATGTGGGAAAATGTGAGGTTGTCCACTTTGGTGGGAAGAATAGAAAAACAGAATATTATTTACATGGTGAGAGACTGCAGAATACTGTGCTACAGAGGGGTCTGGGTGGCCTCGTACATGAATCATGAAATGTTAGCATGCAGTTATAGAAAATAATTTGGAAGGCAAATGGAATGTTGGCCTTTATTGTAAGGGGGATGGTGTATAAAAATAGGAATGTTTTGCCACAACTGTACAGGGCATTGGTGCGATCTCAATTTAATTGAGTACAGTGTACAGTCTTCTTACTTAAGAAGGGATATACTTGCATTGGAAGCAGTTCAGAGAAGGTTCACTAGGCGGATTCCTGGGATGAAGGGGCTGTCTTATGAGGAAAGGTTGAGCAGGTTGGGCCTATACTCATTGGAGTTTCGAAGAATGAGAGGTGATCGTATTGAAACATATAAGATTCTGAGGGGACTTGACAGGGTAGATGCTAAGAGTGGTTCTAGAACTAGGGGGCACAGTTTCAAAATAAGGGGTCTCCCTTTTAAGACAGAGATGAGGAGGAATTTCTTCTTTCAGTGGCTTATTAGTCTATGGAATTCTCTTCTCCAGAGAGCAGAGGAGGCTGAGTCATTGAATATATTAAAGGCTGAGTTAGACAGATATTTGATTGACAAGGGGGTCAAGGGTTATGTGTGGGGCAGGCAGGAAAGTAGCGTTAACACTACAATCAGATCAGCCATGATCTTATTGAATGGCGGAGAAGGCTTAAGGGGCCAAATGGCCTACTCTTGCTCCTATTTTTTATGAACAGAGAATTTTAGCTATGAGGAAAGATTGGATAGGCTGGGGTTGTTTTCTTTGGAACAGAGGAGGCTGAGGGGAAATTTAATTGTGGTGTATAAAATTGAGGGGCCTAGATACTGTGGATAGGAAGGACCTATTTCCATGAACAGAAAGGTCAATATTTGGGAGAATAGATTTAAAGTAATTGGCAGAAGGATTAGAAGGGAGTTGAGGAGAAATGTTCTCACCCAGAGGGTGGTGGGGGTCTGGAACTCGCTGCCTGACAGAGCCTGGTAGAGGCAGAGACCCTCATCATATTTCAAAAATACTTGGACATGTACTTGAGGTTGCCTGCAGAGCTATGGACCAACAGCTGGCAAGTGACATTCGGCTGGATAGATTTTTATTTTCAGCCAGCACAGGCATGATGGGCCGAATGGCCTCCTTCTGTGCTGTAAAGTTTCTTTGACTATGTCGATGAATTAATGAGTTTAGGTGGCATCAGGGTTGATTTTTAAAAAGCCTCCAGAATGCAAGAAGAAGGGGAAACTCGGGGCGATAGGGAATTCTACAGTGTGAGGTGCGAGAGAAAACGCGTTTAAAACATGGTGACTCCAACTCAGTGAGAATGCAGGGAGGCGTAAAAGGGTGCAGTACCGACCACTTCGGAACAGAGGGAGCTGCGGTTGGGGAGGTAGAATTCCAATGAACAACAACAACTTGCATTTATATAGCACCTTTAACATAGTGAACTGTCACATAGCAGTTCACAGGGGCGATGACGACGTCGTGGTAATGTTGCTGGACCCTAATCTCCTGGGGTCACGGGTGCAGATCCCACCATGGCAGCTGGTGGAATATAAATTCAACTAATTAATGAAATTCGATTAAGTAATAGAAATCTGAAATTAGAAGCTAATCTCAGTAATGGTGCCATGAAATTATCATCAATTGTCATAAAAAAGCCCATCAGGTCCAAAGGTTATAGACCTGAAACAGCAGGAGAGGAGAGTGTTCAAAAGGTGCACTGGAGATTCAGAGTGAAGCAGTGGGAGAGGAGAGCATTTAAAATGCTCAGGGATACTCTAGCCCAGAAGAGATGTCCTTAATCTTAGCACCAGGTAGGCAACACAGCCTTTGGGACTTCCTACCTTTGCTGCAGAGAACAGTATCTATTCACCTAACTATCCTATTACTGCATGATGAGAGAATCAGGGAAACAGAAAGCAGGCCAGCTTGAGTATACTAGTAAGCGTTTAATTTAAGTTAATCAAACATAAAAT
Source organism: Heterodontus francisci (assembly GCF_036365525.1). NCBI lineage: Eukaryota > Metazoa > Chordata > Chondrichthyes > Heterodontiformes > Heterodontidae > Heterodontus > Heterodontus francisci. Next base: position 210,200,137 of record NC_090372.1, on the reverse strand, counting down.
AAGACTTAATCAATTCATTAGTATAAAAAGTAAAAACAAAGGCAGATTTTATAATTTACTATATATATATATATAGTAAATTATCGTTAAATTATATAGTAAATATATATATATATATATAGAGAGAGAGAGAGAGAGAGAGAGAGGGGGGGGGAGAGAGGGGGGTCCAGCAGGGAGGGTATTGGTTCAAATTAGGAGTTGGGTATTAAAATGTTTTCAATTGTAGTAGTGTAACTGTAAGTGTTACAATGAGTATAAACACAGAGCAGGACTAGAAGTATTAATTACAATTGATTGTTTAAACAGATACTTTTAATTTAATTTAATTTAAATCAAGCAGAGCATCATGCATCCAAGTATTTAACATCCATATTAATTAATTAAATAGAATAGAGATGGCTGGGCAGGCGATGTGTTGCAGCTGTAGTATGTGGGAGCTGGTGGACGCTGGTGTGATCCACGGTGACCACATCTGCAGCAAGTGTTGGCTGCTCGAGGAACTTCGGCTCAGAGTTGATGAGCTGGAGTCCGAGCTGCGGACACTGCGACACATCAGGGAGGGGGAGAGTTACCTGGACACTGTGTTTCAGGAGACAGTCACACACATTAGATTAATTACATCCATTCTGGACTATGGTCAGGGACAGGAGGGTGTGACTGCGAGTGAGGCAGGTATGGTGATCTAGAATTTAGCTTTGGAGGTACTCCACTCAGCCAGTGCCCTTATCCAATAGGTCTGAGGGTCTTGCTCCCAGTGTGGACGAGGGCACAGACTGCAGGGAGGTTGAGCGAACTGACCACAGCACTGTGGTTCAGAGCACCATTCAAATGCGGGGAGAAAAGAGAAGAGTAATAGGGGATAGCATAGTTAGGTGAATAGATACTGTTCCCTGCAGCAAAGACAGGGAATCCCGAAGGCTGTGTTGCCTCCCTGCCAAGGTTAAGGACATCTCTTCTGGGCTGGAGAGGAACTTGGAGTGGGAGGGGAAAGATCCAGTTGTCATGGTCCATGTAGGTACCAATGACATAGGTAGACTAGGAAAGAGGTTCTGCTGAGGGACTAAGAGCAGCTCGGGGCTAAATTAAAAAGCAGAACCACAAAGGTAATAATCTCCAGATTACTACCTGAGCCATGTGCAAATTGGTATAGGGTAAATAAGATTAGAGATAGTGTGGCTCAAAGATTGGTGTGGGAGAAATGGGTTCCAATTCATGGGACACTGACACCAGTACTGGGAAAAGCAGAGAGCTGTTCCGTTGGGATGGGTTTCACTTGAACCATGCTGGGACCAGTGTCCTGGCGAATCGTATAACCATGGTTGTAGATCGAACTTTAGATTAATTAGTGGGGGGAAGGGTTCAATTGAAGGGAAGTTTAAAAAATCAAAAAGAAATGAGAGAGCAGAGGTGCAGGGTAGTGAAGAGGTGAACAGTAATCGAAATGTGACAGGAAGGGGCAGAAAATACAAGCAGAAGAGTGCAGCAGAAATTAGAACCAGAATGAGTAATAGTGGTAAAAAGTCAAAGCTTAAGGCTCTTTATCTGAATGCATGCAGCATTTGTAACAAGATAGATGAGCTGACAGCACAAATAGAAATAAATGAATATGACTTGATAGCTATTACAGAGACATGGTTGCAGGGTGACCAAGACTGGGAACTCAATATTCAAGGGTATTCGATGTTCTGGAAAAATAGGCAAAAAGGAAAAAGAGGTGGGGGAGTTTTATTAATAAAGGAAGGTATCAGTGCGGTGGTGAGTAGTGATACAGGTGCAACAGATCATGATGTGTAATCAGTTTGGGTGGAAACAGCAAGGGGAAGAAGTCACAGGTGGGAATGGTCTATAGGCCCCCAAAGAGTTCCCTCACTGTAGGACAAAGTATAAATTGGGAAATAATGGAGGCGTGTAAGAAGGGTGCCACAATTGTCATGGGTGATTTTAATCTGCATATAGACTGGACAAATCAGATTGGCAGAGATAACATGGAAGACAAACTTGTAGAGTGCATCAGGGATTGTTACTTAAAGCAAAATGTTGCAGAACCTACCAGGGAGCAGGCTATTTTAGATTTGGTATTGTGTAATGAGGTAGGATTAATAAGAGATATCGAAGTTAAAGATCCTCCAGGGGAAAGTGATCATAACATGGTAGAATTTCAAATTCAGTTTGAGGGAGAGCAACTCGGGTCTCAAACCAGTGTCCTCAACATAAACAAGGGCGCTTACAAAGAGTTGTCTAAAGCAGGGTGGGAAAACAGACTAAGGGGAAGGTCAGTGGATGAACAGGGGCAGACATTTAAGCAGATATTTCATAACACACAGCAAAAATTTATCCCGGTCAAAAGGAAGGGCTCGATGAGAAGGATGAACCTCCCGTGGTTAACAAAGGCAGTTATGGAGTATCCAATCAAAACGAAGGCGTATAAAGTGGCAAAAACTAGTGGTAGGCCAGAGGATTGGGATTTTTTTAGGAACCAGCAGCGGATGACTAAAAAGCTAATAAAGAGGGAGAAAATTGATTATGAAAGTAAATTGGCAAGAAATATAAAAACAAACAGCAAGAGCTTGTACAGGTATATTAAAAGAAAGAGAGTAGCTAAAGTGAGCGTGGGACCCTTGGAGGATGCGACTGGAGAGTTGATAATGGGGAACAGGGAAATGGCAGAAAATTTAAACCAATATTTTTCATCAGTCTTCAGGGTGGAGGACACTATAAACATCCCACAGATATCAGATTAGCAAGGAGCTAATGGGAGGAAAGACCTTGTAACAGTCTCTATCACGAGGGACAAAGTATTTGACAAACTAATGGGACTAAAGGCAAACAAGGCTACAGGACCTGATGGCCTGCATCCAAGGATTTTAAAGGAAGTGGCTGCAGAGATAGTGGAGACATTGGTCAAAATATTCCAGAGCTCACTGGATTCCAGGAGGGTCCCAGCGAATTGGAAAACTGCAAATGTGACGCCCCTGTTCAAGAAGGGACGGAGACAAAAAGCAGGAAACTATAGGCCAGTCAGCCTAATATCGGTCGTTGGGAAAATGCTAGAGTTCATTATTAAGGAAGAAATAGCAGGACATTTAGAAAAGCTTAATGCAATCAAACAGAGTCAACATGGTTTTGTGAAAGGGAAATCATGCTTGACAAATTTGCTAGATGAGGATATAACAAGCAGAGTGGATAAAGGGGAACTGGTAGATGTAGTATATTTGGAATTCCAGAAGGCATTTGATAAGCTGCCACATAAAAGATTATTGCACAAGATAGAAGTTCACTGTATTTGGGGTAATGAATTAGCATGGATTGAGGGTTGGTTAACTCACAGAAGACAGAGTCGGGAATTAATAGGTCTTTTTCAGGTTGGAAAGACATAACTAGTGGAGTGCCACAAGGATCAGTCCTAAGGCCTCAATTATTTACTATCTATATTGGTGACTTGGAGGACGGGGCAGAGTGTAATATATCCAAACTTGCTGACGATACAAAATTAGGTGGGAGGACATGTTGTGATGAGGACATAAGGAATCTGCAAGGGGATATAGATAGGTTGAGTGAGTGGGCAAAAACATGGCAGATGGAGTTTAATGTCGGAAAGTGTGAGGTCATGCACTTTGGTCGGAAGAATCAAAAGGCAGACTATTATTTAAATGGAGAGAGATTCCAAAAAAGTGCAGCACAGAGGGATCTGTGTGTTCTTGTGCATGAAACACAAAAAGTTAGCATGCAGGTGCAGCAAGTATTAAGAAGGCAAATGGAATTTTGGCCTTTATTGCTAGGGGGTTGGAGTTTAAAAATAGGGAAGTCTTTTTACAACTGTACAGGGTGTTGGTGAGGCTGCACCTGGAGTACTGCGTACAGTTTTGGTCCCCGTATTGAAGAAAGGATATACTGGGATTGGAGGCAGATCAAAAGAGATTCATTAGGCTGATTCTTGAGTTAAAGAGGTCGACTTATCAAGAACGGCAAAACAGGTTAGACCTTTATTCATGAGAGTTTAGAAGAATGAGGGGTGATCTTATTGAAACCTACAAGATTCTGAGGGGCTTGACAGGGTAGATGTTGAGAAGATGTTTCCACTAGTGGGGGAATCTTGAACTAGGGGACATAGTTACAGAATAAAGGGTCACTCATTTAAAACTGAGATGCGAAGGAATTTCTTCTCTCAGAGGGTAGTGAATGTCTGGAGTTCTCTACCCCAGAGAGTTGTGGAGGCTAGATGACTGAAAGTATTTAAGGAGGAGGTGGATGGATTTTTGAAATCTCAGGGAGTTGAGGGCTATGAGGAGCTGGCACGAAATAAGAGTTGAGGTCTGGGGCAGATCAGCCATGATCTTATTGAATGGTGGGGCAGGCTTGAGGGGCCGAATGGCCTACTCCTACTCCTATTTCTTATGTTCTTATGAAATGCTAATTCTGTTTCTCTCTCCACAGATGCTGCCTGACCTGCTAAGTGTTTCCACCAATTTTTGTTTCTATTCCATCTGGTTCACTAATGTCCTTTAGGGAAGGAAATCTGCCAACCTTACCCGGTCTGGCCTACATGTGACTCCAGATCCACAGCAATGTGGTTGACTCTTCAATGCCCTCTGAAATGGCTTAGCACGTCACTCAGTTCAAGGGCAATTAGGGATGGGCAATAAATGCTGGCCTTGCCAGCGATGCCCACATCCCATGAAAGAATTTTTAAAAACAGACAAAATTTGATACTGAGTCACATATTGGGATAGGTGACCTGAAGGTTAGTCAGAGGTAGGTTTTAAGGAGCATCTTAAAGGGGAAGAGAGAGGCGTAGAGGTTTAGGGAGGGAATTCCAGAGCTTCAGGCCTCGGCAGCTGACTGTAGGCTCATCAATGGTGGAGTGTTTAAAATCAGGGATGCGCAATAGAGCAGAATTGGAGGGCAGAGATCTTGGAGGGCTGTAGGGCTGGAGGATCTTACAAAGATAGAGAAGAGTGAGGCTATGGAGGGATTTGAATACTAGGATGAGAACCTTAAAATCGAAGCTTTGTTGGGCCAGAAGTCATTATAAATCAGTGAACATAGGCTTGATAGCTAAATGGGACATGGTCCGAGCTAGGATATAGGCAACAGAGTTTTGGATGAGCTCAAGATTATGCAGGCTGGAACATGAGAGGCTGGCCTTGAGCTCATTGGAATAGTCGAGTCTAGAGGTAACAAAGGCATGGTTGAGGGTTTCAGCAGCAGACTGGCTGAGGAAGAGTTGGAGATGGGTGATATTAGGTGGAAGCAGGCAGTCTTAGTGATGGAGAGGATTTGGAGTTAAGGGTTCAGGTGGTAGGGGAAACAGCAAGAGAAGCTCGACCTATTTGGTAGTCAGTTCAATTTCTCACCGGAGTTTCAATAACTAGCTGTGCACACCAAACAGACATTTTAATATTACATAACTCCAAACGTTATATTTATAATATTGCTTGTATTATATTTGATTTCCTTTCTAAGCTTTATGAGATTGCTCCTTTATTTCCTCTACATATTTGAAAATGACCGCAGAAGATACAGGAGCTTGGGTTAGTGACATAATGTGATCTGGAACTTTGTGAAGACGAAGGTCATGTTGCTAATTGATGCATGACCTCACAGAGTATTGGATTACAGTGCTAAATAGGTAGGAATTGGGTCGATAAGTAGACTGAGATGGGTTAACTGAGGTTTTCAAGATCATAACAGGAACAGAGAGCAATAATTGAGGTCAATGAAGTGCAGTTAGGCAAAAGATTTTTAATGCAATGGGTAATAAAGTTGTGGAAATAAATTAACAGGAAAACAGCGTTGAAGGTTAAATGGATTCAAGAGCCAATTGGATGTGTTTGTGGTGACAGAAAGAGTGAAGACATTCATTGAGAAGGTGAGTCAGGCAGGGCTCTGAATATTCAAGCAGAATTGGGCTTGTTGCATACAGAGAATTATACAGCACAGAAGGAGGCCATTCAGCCCATCAAGCGTGTACTGCTCTTTGAGGGCATAATCTTGTGCACTTTAAGAAATAATGGAGGGTCGGGACCAGTTCCAGCTCCTGACCCCTCATTCGCTGTCAGCTCACCCGCCCGGGAGATCTTTCCGGAGGCAGCTAATGAAGAGGCCGCCTCCAGGTCCACCGTCCAATTACGAATGGTGGGCGGGTGCCTGAGGCTGCAGGTCCAATCAGGAGATAGGTAGCCCCACTGGCAGAGGTGGGCACTGCCACTGCAGAATGGGGTCCACGAGGGCACCTCCATCCTGAGGTGGCCTCTGAAGAGGTATTCAATTTAATAAAACAAATGATGGCCGCAGCTGTCAGGGCCCCCCCACCCCCTGCGGAGGGGAAATCCCTCCAAAGGATAGCCTGCAGCCGCAGCTGTGGCTTGCTGATGGCTGCAACTCCAGCGGGCCCCACAGAATAGCTGCTGGCAAGTCACCTCCAGTTACCTGCCAGGCTTGGTCCTCAGTGACGGGGGGTGGGGGGAGGGGGCACGTCCACTACCTGGAAGATCCTAGCATCGTCTCCAATCAGTCCACAGATAGCAGATGGGCTACCCGCCACTGCCAGATGGGTATCCTCTGCGGGTGATGACCCACCTCTGGGATGATCACCCAGAGGCAGAAACACGTCGGCCTGCTGACCCAATGCTAATATTTCAGACTTTCCTCCCAGTTCTGCCTTCAAACCCGTCCCTATGGGACGGGGAAGGTTCTGCCCTGAAAGAGCACTCAATTTGTCCCACTCCTTGCTTTTTCCCCATAACCCTGCATATTGTTTTCTTTAAGCACATTCACAGTTGAAAGTCACTATTGAGTCTGATTTCACAGTCCTTTCAGGCAGTGCACTCCAGATCACAACAACGCGCTGTGTAAACACAGTTCTCCTTATCTCCTCCTGGCTTTTTAGCTTATTATTTTAAATCTGCATCCTCCAGTTACTGACCCTTCTTCCTGTGGAAATAGTTTCTCCATATTTATTCTATCAAAACCCCCCATAATTTTGAAGGCTGCATTTGCTGACAATGCAACCACTAGGTGGCACAGTACTAGCACATGCGTGAATGCAGCCTCTTCCACTGAAACGTCACTGTCTGTAGTTGCCAGGATTAAAGATGGCGCTGCTCAATTTTATCACAAAAAATCAAATTCAACCCAAAAATACCCTCAATGGCTGCTATCACTGCCTCCATCCCACCCACAGCAGTCCCCCACTCCCTCCTGCTATTGCCTCCAGCCACTCACTCCCTTTGCCCCCCCCCCCCCACCCCCAGGCCGCTCACTCCAGATCTTGCCACTGCTCCCCCCTCCCGGGCCGATCGTACCCAGCTCCTCGCTACCCCTCCCCCACCCTGCTTTCCAGCCACTCGCTTGCTCCCTGCTTCGCCACCCACCTCCCTCCAGCCGCTATCTCCAGGCCGGGCCACTTCCCTCCTCTCAGCCACTCGCTCCCACGTTCGATCGTTTCTGCCGCGCCACACGAACAAGCAAGTTGGCCGCGAGGAGTGACGTAGGAGCGAATGGCTGAGAGGAGGGAAGTGGCCCGGCCTGGAGCTAGCAGCTGGAGGGAGGGCGGTCTAGCAGCTGGAGGGAGGGCGGTGGGGAAGCAGGGAGCAAGCGGCCGGAGAGGGCTGAGGGTGGGAAGTGGGGTAGGGGTGGGGGGATAATCGAGGAGCGAGGAACAATTGGCCCAGGAGAGTGGGAGGAACAGCGGCAAGCTCTGGAGCGAGCGACTAAGGTGGGGGTAAGCGGCCGGTGGGGAGAAAGCCTCAAGGGTGGGAGCGAATGGCTGAGACGGGGGAAGCCGGGGAGGCCTGGAACGAGTTGCCGAGGGGTAGAGCAGCCAAAGGATAGAGCGGCCAGTGGGGCAGAAGCGAGTAGCTGAGTGGGGGAAAGTGGGCGGGGGTAGCAAGTGGGTGAGGGAAGGCAGCGCTGTGGCAGGAATCGAGCGGGGTGAAGCAGCGATAGAAGCAGGGATGGTGGGAGGGAGTGGGTACTGTTCGAGTGAATGGAGACGCCTGTTGAAGGGTGAGGACATCGTTGTGTGGTGATGTCATGTGTGCACATGCATGCATTCATACTGGCAAGCTGGAAAATGTTCGCATATATTAATGACGTCCGCGATCGCTCTGCACATGCTCTGCGTTGTCAGGAGTCACTTTGAATTTTGAATAGGCCTATTAAATATAAACATACGAGCGTACAAATTAGAAGCAGGAGCAGGAGTAGACCACTCGGCCCCTTGAGCCTGCTCCGCCATGCATGGCTGAACTGATTACTCCACATTCCCACCTACCCCCGATAATCTTTTACCCCCTTGCTTATCAAAAATCTATCTACTTCTGCCTTAAAAAGACTCTGCTTCCACCAACTTTTGAGGAAGAGAGTTCCAAAGACGCACGACCCTCTGAGAGAAAAAATTTTGCATCATCTCTGTCTTAAATGGGCGACCCCTTATTTTAAACGGTGACCCCTAGTTCTCGATTCTCCCACAAGGGGAAACATCCTTTCCACATCCACCCTGTCAAGACCCCTCAGGATTTTATATGTTTCAATCAAGTCGCCTCTTACTCTTCTAAATTCCAGCGAATACAAGCCTAGTCTCCCCAATCTTTCTTCATAAGACAACCAGCCCAACGTATTTACATCCTTCCTTAAACAAGGAAACCAATACTGTACACAGTACTCCAGATGTGGTCTCACCAATGCCTTGTATAACTGAAGCATAACCTCCCTACTTCTGTATTCAATTCTCCTCACAATAAACAATAACATTCTATTAGCTTTCCTAATTACTTGCTGTACCTGCATACTAACCTTTTGCAATTCATGCACTAGGACACCCAGATCCGTCTGCATCGCAGAGCTCTGCAATCTCTCACCATTTAGATAATATGCTTATTTTTTATTCTTCCTGCCAAAATGTACAATTTCCCACTTTCCCACATTATACTTCATTTGCCAGTTCTTTGCCCACTCACTTAACCTATCTATATCCCTTTGTAGCCTCCTTATGCCCTCTTCACAAGTTACTTTCCTACCTATCTTTGTGTCATCAGCAAATTTAGCAACCATACCTTCAGTCCCTTCATCTAAGTTCTTTATATAAATTGTAAAATATTGAGGTCTCAGTACAGATCTCAGTGGCACACCACTCTTTACATCTTGCCAACCAGAAAATGATCCATTTATACCTACTCTCTGTTTCCTGTTAGCTAGCCAATCTTCTATCCATGCCAATATGTTATGCCATACGCCATGAGCTTTTATCTTTTGCAATAACCTTTGATGTGGCACCTTATCAAATGCCTTCTGGAAATCTAAGTACAGTACATCCACGGGTTCCCCTTTATCCACAGCACATGTAATGCCCTTAAAGAATTCCTTAATCTCCCCTTAACCTGCTCTGCTCTAAGGAGAACAATCCCAGCTTTTCCAGTCTCTCCACATAACTGAACTCCCTCAGCCCAGGTACCATTCGAGTAAATCTCCTCCACACCTTCTCCAAGGTCTTGACATCCTTTCAAAAGTGTGGTGCCCAGAATTAGACGCACTTCTATAGGGGAGTCCTAACCAGTAATTTACAGAGATACTGTGACATTTTTTGGTTCCCAGATGTTGGAAAAAAATCACACTTTATACTTGGAAAGGCTGAAGTTTTTGTTTATTCATTCAGCCAGCATGCTGCCTGGTGTAGGACTGCCTGAGACTGGTTTCCTGTTGCATGTCACATGACTCCAGTGCAGCCGGGAATATGGCCCCACTGGATCACTTAAATATAACAATTAGTTCCTGGCACTTTCTTCTTCTTCTTCTTTTTCTTCTTTGGCCTTCTTGTCTTGAGAGACAATGGGTAAGCGCCTGGAGGTGGTCAGTGGTTTGTGGAGCAGCGCCTGGAGTGGCTATAAAGGCCAATACTAGAGTAACAGACTCTTCCACAGGTGCTGCAGATAAAACTGGTTGTCAGGGCTGTTTCGCAGTTGGCTCTCCCCTTGCGCTTCTGGCTTTTTTCCTGCCAACTGCTAAGTCTCTTTGACTCGCCACGCTTTAGCCCCGCCTTTATGGCTGCCCGCCAGCTCTGGCGATCGCTGGCAACTGATTCCCACGACTTGTGCTCAATGTCACAGGACTTCATGTCGCGTTTGCAGACGTCTTTAAAGCGAAGACATAGACGGCCGGTGGGTCTGATACCAGTGGCGAGCTCGCTGTACAATGTGTCCTTGGGAATCCTGCCATCTTCCATGCGGCTCACATGGCCAAGCCATCTCAAGCACCGCTGACTCAGTAGTGTGTATAAGCTGGGGATGTTGGCCGCCTCGAGGACCTCTGTGTTGGAGATACGGTCCTGCCACCTGATGCCAAGTATTCTCCGGGGGCAGCGAAGATGGAATGAGTTGAGACGTCGCTCTTGGCTGACATACGTTGTCCAGGCCTCGCTGCCGTAGAGCAAGGTACTGAGGACACAGGCTTGATACACTCGGACTTTTGTGTTCCTTGTCAGTGCGCCATTTTCCCACACTCTCTTGGCCAGTCTGGACATCGCAGTGGAAGCCTTTCCCATGCGCTTGTTGATTTCTGCATCTAGAGACAGGTTACTGGTGATAGTTGAGCCTAGGTAGGTGAACTCTTGAACCACTTCCAGAGCGTGGTCGCCGATATTGATGGATGGAGCATTTCTGACGTCCTGTCCCATGATGTTCGTTTTCTTGAGGCTGATGGTTAGGCCAAATTCGTTGCAGGCAGCCTAGCACATTACAGATAGTATAACAATATAAAGCAGATACAGCATAACTTCCTTGCTTTGGTACACTACCTCTGCTTATAAACCCAAGGATCCTACATGCTTGTTTTGAACAGCGTAATCAACTTACTGTAGAGTCAGAAGAGGCACTGGAGGAAATTGTGAACAAACTGAATGCAAGGAGTGTGGAATATGGATTAAGAATGAATGTGAAGAAACCAAGACAGTTGTGATAAGAAAGAGACCCAACCCTGGATGTGAAAATTGAAGTGAATCAACAAGTCCTGGAACTAGTGAAAAGGTTTACATACCTTGGGCAGGTTATCACAGATGATGGGAGATGTGATTGTGAGATCCGAAAGAGAATTGAGATAGCCACAACCAGCTTTGCCAGAATGAAGGACTTGTTAACATCAAAGAAACTGATCCTGAATCTGAGGAAAAGAATGCTGAGGTGCTACATTTTTTCATCTATGTTATATGCCTCGGACACATGGACAACAAACAAAGAGACTATTTTATTTTTATTTTTTTTATGTAGAGACACAGCACTGAAACAGGCTCTTCGGCCCACCGAGTCTGTGCTGACCAACAACCACCCATTTATACTAATCCTACATTAATCCCATATTCTCTACCACATCCCCACCATTCTCCTACCACCTACCTACACTAGGGGCAATTTACAATGGCCAATTTACCTATCAACCTGCAAGTCTTTTGGAGGTGGGAGGAAACCGGAGCACCTGGCGGAAACCCACGCAGACACAGGGAGAACTTGCAAACTCCGCACAGGCAGTACCCAGAACTGAACCCGGGTCGCTGGAGCTGTGAGGCTGCGGTGCTAACCACTGCGCCACTGTGCCACCCTATTGATAAGCTGATTGGCATTTGAGGTGTGGAGATTGGAGGATGTTCCGCATATCCTACACATACAGAAAGACTAATGAGGAAGTGCTGGAAATGGCTGGAGAAAAGAGGACTTTAGTACATAACATCAAAGAGAGAATGATATAATACTTCGGTCACAGGTGAGCTGAGAGTGACTGGCCTTGATATCAAGGCAGCATTTGACCGGGTATGGCATCAAGAAACTCTAGCAAAACTGGAGTCAATGGGCATCAGAGGGAAAACTCTTTGCTGGTTGGAGTCATACCTAGTGCAAAGGAAGATGATTGTGGTTGTTGGAGGTCAATCATCTGAGCTCCAGGACATCACTGCAGGAGTTCCTCAAGGTAGTGTCCGAGGCCCAACCATCTTCAGCTGCTTCATCATTGACCTTCCTTCAATCATAACATCAGAAGTGGGGATGCTCGCTGATGATTGCACAATGTTCAGCACCATTCGTGACTCCTCAGATACTGAAGCAGTCCGTGTAGAAATGCAGCAAGACCTGGTTAATATTCAGGCTTGAGCAGATAAGTGGCAAGTAACATTTGTGCCACACAAGTGCCAGGCAATGATCATCTCCAACAAGAGAGAACCATCTCCCCTTGATACTCAATGGCATCACGATCAACATCCTGGGGGTTACCATTGACCAGAAACCGAACTGGAGTAGCCATATAAATACTGTGGTTACAAGAGCAGGTCAGAGGTTGGGAATCCTGCGGTGGGTAACTCACCTCCTGCCTCCCCAAAGCCTGACTACCATCTACAAGGTACAAGTCAGGAGTGTGATGGAATACTCTCCACTTGCCTGGATGGGTGCAGCTCCAACAACACTCAAAAAGCTCGACACCATCCAGGACAAAGCAGCCTGCTTGATTGGCACCCCATCCACAAACATTCACTCCCTCCACCACTGACGCACAGTGGCAGCAGTGTGTACAATCTACAAGATGCACTGCAGCAACGCACCAAGGCTACTCAGGCAGTACCTTCCAAACCCGCAACCTCTACCAACTAGAAGGACAAGGGTAGAAGATGCATGGAAACACCATCATCTGCAAGTTCCCCTCCAAGTCACACACCATCCTGACCTGGAACTACATTGCCGTTCCTTCACTGTCGCTGGGTCAAATTCCTGGAACTCCCTTCCTAACAGCACTATGGGTGTACCTACCCCACATGGACTGCAGCGGTTCAAGAAGGCAGCTACCCACCACTTCCTCAAGGGCAATTAGGGATGGGCAATAAATGCTGGCCTGGCCAGTGATGCCCACATCCCATAAACGAATAAAAAAATAAATCATTAGAGAAGAAGGTAGATAGAAACAATTATTGGAAGGAAAGATCAATGGAAAACGTAGGAGAGGGAAGCAGAGAGGAAAATGGATGACACATTATAATGAACTGGTTGCAGTTGACCTATGCAGAATGTATAAGGACAGCACAGGACAGACAGAGGTGGCAATCCATGACAGTCAACCTTATGGGACAAAGATGACACTAATGAGCGAATCAACTTATCCCACCACCTTCAAAGATCTCTGTATGTGAACCCCCAAGGTTTGCACAGCCTCTCGCCATTTTTTCTTCCCAAGTGCATCACTCAATGCTGTTTTTCTCAGGTTTAAAGTCAAACCAGAGTTAACCAATAAGAAAGGAGGAAAGACCGCTTGAGTCCGACCGGAAAAGTGATTGTCCCTTACACTCGACGTCCCGCATACAAGTTTTTTTTTTGCTAACAGTTGGCAATATTCTCAGTGAGGCAGGATTCTGACCAGGATTTGTAAACTTCTTAACACAGCCAGCTGAGACTTTACAGAATTTAATTAACTGCTTCATCAACGGCGAAGGATGCCTTTTACCAATGCCTCAGTCCGACTCTGACGCAACCTGATACTTACTTCCAATTTCCACAGGACTGATTACACAGGTGTGTGACAAATTCTTCCATTCATTTGTCTCGATAATAATCTGCTCAGATTTTCTTGTGATGTGCGCAGTTAACTTCTGCCCATTGTGGTAAAAATGACATTGAACTGAGGATTTTGATAGAGTAAAAACAGGGAAACTGTTTCCAATGACGGAAGGGTCAGAGGACACAGATTTAAGGTGATTAACAAAAAAACCAGAGGCGATATAAGGAAAAACTTTGTAATACAACGAGTGGTTAGATACAGATTCAACAGTAAGCTTCAAAAGGGAATTGGATAAATATATGAAGGAGAAAAAACATTGCAGGAATAGGGGGAAAGCGGGATTTACTGGATTGCTCTTCAAAAGAGCCGGCACAGACTCGATGGGCCGGATAGTCTCCTTCTGTGCTGGGCTATTTTATGACAACAGCGAGGTGTCAGGTTTGTGGCCCCTGCTAAGTTTGCTGCCTCTTATGCAAAAACCACCACCCCCCGCCCTCACCACCACCACCACCCTTCCCCCTTCAAGTGCCAATGTCCTAATGGGACTTTGGTGGCAAGTCCTCACAGTGCTGGCACCTTTCCCCACCCCCCACCACCCCTGCCTTTGTTTGCCAGTGCTGGGGCTGCTGGACCCTCCCTGGCATACCGTGCTGGCTCTCACAATGGCTGCCTCCTTTTACCATGTGAGGCTCTCAAGCCCCGTAATTCCCGTGCACTCTTAGTAAAGTTGAAAAAAGACATAAAATTGCCCTCAATTGGCCAATTAACTGACATGTCCTCCCGCCATGTCGGTTGCTGTCGGAAATATCCAGCAGCAATGACAAGAATACAGACCTCCGCTGCAACGTCTTCTGTCCCAATATTCCGCATCCACCTTCCACACACCACCCCCCCCCCCACCCCGCCTACAAGCCCATCCCCAAAGGGCCTGGAAAATTCCTACCTACATACAGTAAAATCATCGGCCTGATTCTGGTGCTGCAGGGAAAAAACAGCAGTGGATAATGGTGAGTGGGTGAAGTAAGGTGACCCTCGAACAGCTTCGTGAAGTGTCTGAACAGAGTTCAGACAACTGCTTTGTAATTGTCGCCGCTGGTAATTGCAGATCAGTACCCTTTTCCCAATATAGCTGGCAGCCTGGAATAAGCATGGATGATGCAAGCAGTGACTGTAGATATGTAAGATTGTGCATAGGGACATAGGAACAGGAAGAGGCCATTCAGCCCCTCGAACCTGTTCCACCACCATTCAATTAGATTATGGCTGATCTGTTAATGGTGCATAGGCTATTATGCTCTATGAGCCTGTTGCTTTCCGACACATCTTAACCCCAGATTTCTTTTTATTAAATTGAGAAATCTAGCTGAAGGACCGTGGCCAATATTGTGCACACAAAGGATAGCAGAAGTTGAGAGTTCACTGTTTCCCCTGTTACGACCGAGGCAGGAGGAGTGCACTGTTAGTTCAATCCCACTGCTCCACAGGTCACAACATATATTAAAATTTTCCCACTTACTGCAGCTGTCAATCAAATACTCTATTGTACCCCAGAATAATGCACACCAACTAGCATTCTTTAATAAACTACAAAATTATCCATTTATTATAAACTAAGTCTTAACCAATAATTAAGCAAACATACACACAAATTGAAATATCCCCTTTTTATCCTAGCCCTCACAAATACACACACACACACACACACACACACACAACCGGTTAACTGGGAAAAAAGAGTTTTTTGTTTACAGCTGTTACAAAGAAATAGAAGGAACAAAAAAAGCATTTAGACTGAAAAGAAGGTATGGAACTCCTTTGTCTTGATGACGTGTCCCTAAGGCCACTGTCAATGGAATCTTCCTAGAACAGTTCTTTCCAGGCAATGTTGATGATCAGTCTGGGTAGGCTTCCAAAAGATGCAGCACAGAAAGCTCCAGTCAGGCTTTACAGCAGGAAGCAGCAACAAGGACCTTCTTAGGTCTTGTAGCAACACGATGGAAAACACTAGTACCATCCCAGTAGTAATAGAGATTATAGAAAGGGAGGAATTTGGAACATTCATCATCACTAGGAAAAAAGTACTGAGCAAACTATTGGGATTGAAGGTAGACAAGTCCCCAGGGCCTGATGGTCTACATCCTAGGGTCTTAAAGGAAGTGGCAGTGGAGATAATGGATCCATTGGTTATAATATTCCAAAATTCCCTGGATGTGGGATAGGTTCCAGTGGATTGGAAAGAAGCTAATATAACGCCCTTATTCAAAAAGGGAAGGAGGCAGAAAATAGGAAGCTATACACCAGTTAGTTTAACATCTGTCGTGGGGAAATAGTTAGAATCCATTATTAAGGAGGTAATAACAGGACATTTAGAAAGTCAAAACGCAATCCATCAGAGTCAGCATGGTTTTATGAAGGGTAAATTGTGTTTGACTAATTTGCTAGAGTTCTTTGAAGATGTAACAAGCAAAGTGGATAATGGGGATCCTGTAGATGTAGTATATCTGGAGTTCCAGAAGGCATTTGATAAGGTGCCGCACAAAAGGTTAATACACAAGGTAAGATCACATGGGGTGAGGGGCAATTTATTAGCTTTGATAGAGGATTGGCTAACCAACAGAAAACAGAGAGTTGGGATAAATGGGTCTTTTTCTGGTTGGCAAGATGTAACCAGTGGGGTGCCACAGGGTTCAGTCCTCGGGCCCCAAGTATTTACAATACATATTAATGACTTGAATGCAGGGAAAGAAGGTACTATAGCCAAATTTGCAGATGACACTGAAATAGGTGGGATAGTAAGTTGCAATAAAGAAATAAGAAATTTACAAATGGATATGGATAGGTTAGGTGAATGGACCAAAATTTGGCAGACGGAGTTTAACGTGAATAAGTGTGAGGTTATCCACTTTGGTTGCAAGAATAGAAAGGCAAATTATTATCTAAATGGAGAGAAACTTCAGAATGCTTCAGTGCAGAGGGATCTGGTTGTCCTCGTGCATGAATCGCAGAAAACTAGTTTGCAGGTACAGCAGGTAATAAGGAAGGTAAATGGAATTTTTGCATTTATTGCTAAAGGAATAGAGTATAAAAGTATGGAAGTGTTGCTGCTACTGTACAAGGCATTATTGAGAACGCACCTGCAGTATTGCGTACAGTTTTGGTCCCCTTACTTGACGAGGGATGTAGTTGCATTGGAGGCAGTTCAGAGGAGGTTCACTAGATTGATTCCAGAGATGAGGGGTTTGTCTTATGAAGAGAGATTGAGCAGTTTAGGCCTTTACTCTCTAGAGTTTAGAAGAATGAGAGGAGATCTAATTGAGATATATAAGATGATTAAGGGGATTGACAAAGTAGACATAGAGAGGATGTTTCCTCTTGTGGGACAATCTAGAACGAGAGGTCATAGTTTTAGGATAAGGGGGAGCAGATTTAAAACAGAGAGGAGGAGAAATTACTTCTCTCAAAGGGTCGTGAGTCTGTGGAATTCACTACCCCAGAGTGTGGTGGATGCCGGGACATTGAGTAAATTTAAGGAGGAGATAGACAGATTTTTAATTAGTAATGGGTTGAAGGGTTATGGAGAATGGGCAGGAAGGTGGAGTTGAGACCGAGATGAGATCAGCCATGATCGTATTGAATGGTGGAGCAGGCTCGAGGGGGCTGAATTGCCTACTCCTGCTCCTCGTTCTTATGTTCTAATATAGCAGTAAAGGTTTCTTCAAATACAGGAGGAAATAGTAAAACTTGATTCAGGAATTCTTTAAAGATACAGGGATTCTTCAAAGAGAAAGGTATCAGCTGTCTTCTCCTAGCAGGCACACAGCAACTCCTTCTTTCTGTTTTACACCAAACACCAACTGGCTTTTTTTTTAAACAATTCAAAATGAAACTAACTTTTTCCAGAAACATGTCCTGTGACAACCATAAATCTTGGCTTGTCATTCCTTTGCAAACCTCCTTTCAGAGTTACAAGCACAACCCCTGCTGGATTATTTGCAAACGGATGTTTTCCAGTAAGATTTGTTTACTAGCCAACCTTCTGTTGACCTTCCCTTTTTTTTAAGCACAAAGTTCAACAATCTCCAGATGAACCAATATCCAGAATTCAACTATAGGTTCTTTAAAACATATTTTACAAAAGAAACAGAAGTAATCTCATAACACCCCAAAAGGCTGCGGAGGCTGGGTCAATAGAACTTCTCAAGACAAATACCAATTTTTTTCGTTCAGTAAGGGTATTAAGGGATATGGAGAAAAGGCTGGTAAATGCAGTGAGGTACAGATCAGCCAGGATCTAATTGAATGAGGGAACAGGCTCACGGGGTGAATGGCCTCCTGCTGCTCCTATGGTCCTAGAATATCACTAGAGTTAAATGGTAACTGTGGGAAATTAGGAAGTAGGGATTAGGCGATGCCAAGGTTAAGTTTTTAAATTCTGTAAGAGAAGAATAAAATTCATGAATGTAGGAGGCTCCAGGGGATAATCCTTTCTAAATTACCCTCCTGTTTTGTATCGGGTTTGGGAGAAGCAAAATAGCTGAATGGGTTCTTTAAGGTTCAAATCTGCCCCAAGAGCTGCTCCTGCATTCTCTTCCCCTGTAAAAGTCACTGGGGGCGGGGGGTGGGGGGGGGGCTATAACTCATCCCACATCATCTCCCGCCCCATAAAGTAAATGTCAGGGTAGAGGCTGCAACAGGGGTCCCCAAGGCAGATACATCTTGGAGAGGGACATTCTTGCTGCTCATAATGAGGATTTATTTTTTTGCTTGCATTGCTTAAAGTATCTTCAATATTGAGTCAGGGCTTTTGCTGCTACTTTTACTGAGTTCTGCTCAAACTCTAGACTTTGATTTTCCCCTGTAGGAATACCTTTTTCGTATCATGAGGAGGATTTTGAACATTTTTATTCAGGCTATTCCACCAAGGCCACTTTTATTGCTGACATTTTTTCCAGGAAAGTGATGAGACAGTTTGAAGAACGACTGAAGAACTTTGTGGTGATGCCCTCCCACATTGACGCTAGGTAACAAGAACACAAGAATTAGGAGCAGGAGTAGGCCATTCGCCTCTTCGAGCCTGCTCCATCATTCGATAAGATCATGGCTGATCTGATTGTGGCCTTAACTCCACTTTCCTGTCTGCCCTCCATAACCCTTGACTCCCTTATCGATCAAAAGTCTAACTCTGCCTTGAATATATTCAATGAGCCAGCCTCCACTGCTGTCTGGGAAGAGAATTCCAAACACTAACGACCCTCTGAGAGAAAAAAATTCTCCTCATCTCAGTCTTAAATGGGAGACTCCTTATTGTTAAACTGTGTCCCCTCGTTCTAAACTCCCCACAAGGGGAAACATCCTCTCAGCATCCACCCTGTCACGTCCCCTCAGGATCTTATATGTTTCAATAAGATCACCTCTCATTCTTCTTATTCCCAATTGGTATAGGCCCAACCTGCTCAAATCTTCCTCATAAGATAAGGTCAGGCGTTTCAGCATTCTGATCCAGCAACAATGAAGGAGCAGTGAAATGTGTCCAGATCAGAATGGCGAGTGAGTTGGAATGGAACCAAGAGGTGATGTTCTTTCCACAACTTATCCTTCTTGATGGTAAGGGAACAAGCAAACGTTGAAGTAATCCGGGGAGTCAGTGATGGAGTGAGTGGAAATTGAGTCCATTAACAGGGACACCAATTAAGTGAATTGATCTGTTGTATAAACATTGTTTATTTTTCTTCTCAGGATGTAGCCAAAGCTGCACTTTTATTGGCCATTTCCATCGTGACGGTGATGGTGAGCCTTATTCTAGAATGACTGCAGTCTGTGTGCTGATGGTGCTCCCAAGTTGTGTTTAGGTAAAGAATTCCAGGATTTGACCCAGTGATGCTGCCTCCTTCAAAAGGAGAGAACAGACAAAATGTGGCTCCTGGGACAACTACAATTGTTACTGAACAGACTGTAGGGTGCCTTGACAAATCTAGTGGTGCACAGCAAAACAGCACGGCAAGGTTCTCAGGAATTAAAGGCAAATGCCGCATGTTACATCGCTTTAAAATTCACAAAAGCTTGCTACTTCCAGAACCAGTGGGAGAATGGAGAAGTGACTAAGTTTCAATCCCCAGCTCATTAGTACATTGCATAGGAGGGAGACGAGGTGCCCCAAGATAATACACTGCCTGCAGGTTGGGAAAGAAGGCAGCAAATAACTAACAACTGTTTTCAGTAAATGTTATTCAAGAAATACAGCTGTGAGCTTTCCCCTCGGAATGAACTCACTCATTTGCCACAATATTAACACCACTGTCCAAGATATAATGCCCTTGAGCCTTTCATTGAAAAGGCCCCAAGCTCACAGTTTAACCACTCACAAATCAAGTCCACATCTAACCACAAGGAAAGGATCATACTGGCCCTACACCAGAAAGACTGGTGGTGAAGGATAGAACTGGAGTCAATATTTACATACTTCTATCAACATTTATTTACAGAGATACACAGTCCAAGTATACAGTCCGAACCCAACAACAACAGTTTCAATCTGTTCTCATTTATAGGAACACAAGGGAATCCCCAATTATTACCCACCACCTGCAGCCAATTAAATACAATTAACAATACTCACTCAATGTTCCAAATGAATACCCCTTTTTATTCAACCATCAATTCACCTCAAACTACTTCTGACAATCGTATCCATCTCGCGTACCTATAACCTTACCAATGCAAGCTCCTAATCTTTTACTTCTAAGCAGTGTATCCTGTGTGACAGGATTCCGAGAGACGAGCAGCTGAGATGCTTCTGCTGGGGGTTTCTGGGTTGGCGCTCACCTTAGTGAGACCAAATTGCTGGAAGGACATGCTTCTGGTTGCATCTCTCTGTCTTGCTATTACAAGGAGTGCCAGGGTCTCTTCCGAAGCTCTTTCATGTACTGACATTAAAAGAGCCGGGCTGGAACGATGAAACATCGTTCGGGGGATGTGGGCATTGCTGGCTAGGCCAGCATTTATTGCCCATCCCTAATTGCCCTTGAGAAGGTGGTGGGTGAATTGCCTCCTTGAACCGCTGCAGTCCATGTAGGGTAGGTAGACCCACAGTGCTGTTAGGAAGAGAGTTCCAGGATTTTGACCCAGCGACAGTGAAGGAACAGCGATATAGTTTCAAGTCAGGATGGTGTGTGACTTGGAGAGGAACTTGCAGCTGGTGGTGTTCCCATGTATTTGCTGCCCTTGTCCTTCTAGTTGGTAGAGGTCGTGGGTTTGGAAGGTGCTGTCAAGGGAGGCTTGATGCATTGCTGCAATGCATCTTGTGTATGGTATACACTACCACTGTGCATCGATGGTGGAGGGAGTGAATGCTCAAGTTGGTGGATGGGGTGCCGATCAAGCAGGCTGCTTTGTCCTGGATGGTGTCGAGCTTCTTGAGTGTTTTTGGAGCTGCACCCATCCAGGAAAGTGGAGAGTATTCCATCACACTTCTGACATATGCCTTGTAGATGGTGGACAGGCTTTGGGGAGACAGGAGGTGAGTTACTCGCCACAGAATTCCCAACCTCTGATAGGCACAGTATTTATGTGGCTAGTTCAGTTCAGTTTCTGGTCAATGGTAACTCTCAGGAGCTTCAAGCGATTAACTGGGACTATTCACTTTCTGCTCCAGCAGGAATGAAACCGGACAGACCACCAGGCATCAACCTAGGCACTGGAAAGGACGATGGCAAGCCCAGCCCTTTCCACCCTGCAAAGTCTTCCATACTAACATCTGGGGGCTTGTGCCAAAATTGGGAGAGCTGTCCCACAGACAAGTCAAGCAACAGCCTGACATAGTCATACTCACGGAATCATACCTCGGGGGCTCTGCAAGGGGGTTCAAGGTCTCGGGGGCTCTGAAAGGGGGTCCAGGCTCTCAGGGGCTCTGCAAGGGGGTTTGGGGTCCTGGGGGCTCTGAAAGGGGGTCCAGGCTCTCAGGGGCGCTGCAAGAAGGTTTGGGGTCCCAGGGGCTCTGCAAGGGTGTCCAGGCTTTTGGGGGCTCTGTAAGGGGGTTCGGAGTCCCAGGAGCTCTGCAAGGGGGGTTTCAGGATCTTGGGGGCTCTGCCAGTGGGTTCGGGGTCCTGGGAGCTCTGCAAGGGGGTCCAGGGTCTCGGGGGCTCTGTAAGGGGATTTAGGGTCTCGGGGGATCTGCAAAGGAGTTCGGCGTCTCGGACATTGACAATGATCTGCAGGCCCACAGGTAACCTGGCCCCCCCAAGCCCATGGGTCTCATACCCCCTGTATTTCTGGATACCCGTGGCATGATGTGGTGCCTCTGACAGAGGGAGGAAGAACAGAATGCTGGACCTATCCATAAAGCTCCACGTTGAGAGCAAAAGCAGCTGGCCATGCCAAGAAGGGCCCAGGTACGCCACTGAGCGTTCCAGATTAGGATCAGCTACCTCCAAGGATTTTGTGTAGGAGGTGGGGTTCCCGGCTCTGGGTCGAAAAGGTGGGGGAAACCCCACCTCAGCCTTTTTGTGGCTCCTTAAAGAGACCTTCCATTGTTTTTCTGTCTAAGTGTCCTGCGGCAGGATCCCCACCCCTTTAAAGTTGGGGATCCGCCTCCAAGAACAGCCGGCCAATCAGAGGGCTGGCAGTTCAGCAGTATCAGCAATGCCAGCATGAGCAGTGGCCACTATTGGTATTGCAGAAGCCTCTAACACAGGCCCAGCACTGGATCGCAGACCTCAGGTAAATGAGGCAGGGTCTCCGGGACCAATTCAAAAGGCTACAGCAAGGGGAGAGGTGAGAGGGTGGATTTGAAGTCCAGGGGGAGGGGGTCCATGCAGGGGAGGTTTTGCCAGCGGGGGTCATCCATGGGGTACAGATTGCCCATGAATGAGGACCACCCCAAGCCCGTGGGGACGGTGCCTCGTTTTACAAGGTGTCTTCCCCAGATGGCACGGGTACCCCCCATTCCTGATTAGATCCCAGCAACAGCAGGAAGAGGCTCTAGTGGCCATTAATTGGCTACTTTAAGGGCCTCAATTGGCCTCTGGGTGGGAAGGCCATCATCAGTCTTCTCTGCCCCCGGCAAATTTGCTTGGTGACGATAGGGGTGGCGATAGGGCCTCAGCCCCCACCATGCATCGTAATTCTATGAGTCATCCCCAACTTCGCCTCAGGGGGGCCCATAAAATCCAGCCCCAAACATCTCAGCACCACTATCAGCAAAGACTACGGCTCTCCAACGAGGGTGTCACCGATTTATGCACCTCGCTGCAAGACGAGTTGCCACCTCAGGGATTTGGGGATCACCCTCTGCCAGTGGCCATGAAGATCACCGTTGCACTAAACTGTTACACATCTGAATCTTTACAGGGATCCACCAGGGACATGTGTGGCGTCTCCCAGGCCACAGCCCACCGCTGCCTCAAATGAGGTGACCACTGCCTTCAAGAGGGCTGGCGACTATGTTCACTATCGGACCGACCCTGCCAGTCAGGTCAAGAGGGCCATTGACTTCAGGGCCATCGCTGGATTCCCCAGGTGCAAGGTAGACCGCATGCATGTGGCCATCAAGACTCCAACAGACCAGCCAGCCACCTTCATCAACAAGAAGGGCTTTCATGTAATCAACGTTCAACTGGTCTGAGACCACTGAAAACGTTTGCTGCAGGTGTGTGCCCATTTCCCGGGAAGCAGCCATGACACCTACGTACTTCGACAGTCCCGGGTGCCACAGATTTTCAATCCACCTGCTCACCTTCAGCGATGGATTTTGGGGACAAGGGCTACCTATTGAAGACATGGCTTCTGTAAGGAACCCTCACAATGCAGTGGAGGAGAGATACTACAATTTCCATGGCCCTACCTGAGCATCCGGCGAGAAGGCCAATGGGCTGCTGAAGATGAGATTCCAATGCCTCGATCGATCTGGTGGAGCCCTGCAGTAAGCCCTAGCGAGGGTTTCACATATAATGGTGTTCTTCTGTGCCCTACACAACCTAGCACTGCAGAAGGGGAGAGGCCTTACATGATGATGTCTGAGTGACTCTCATCCACCGATACAGAGGAGGGAGAGGGGCAAGCAGCAATGGCTGGTGAAGACCCTGCGCAGGAGGCCAGTCGGGTTGAGCGACACACTAAGGAGGTGGAACAACCTCATAACTACCTATTTCCAGCCACCCTGATGTCCATTCACACAGAGTTATATAAGGGCTCACCTAAATGCCTGAACTCTGCTGCCTCCTCTCCATTTGCGGTCTCTGTCTTGTGACTGGCTGCAATGCCCATGGGAGAGCATGGGTTAATGATGGTTCTCATCACATTGGCATGTTAATGGCGGCTGTGCTCACATTAGCATTGCTCTAAGGGGGAAGTCAGCAGCTCACAATTAAGGCATAATAGAACATGGCTTTCAGACAATGATGGCTAATGATTTGCACAAAATAACTTTTTTTTATTCTTTCATGGGATGTGGGCATCACTGGCAAAGCCAGCATTTGTTGCCCACCCCTAATTGCTCTTGAACTGAGTGGCTTGCTGAGGGCAGTTAAGAGTTAACCATATTAATCAGTACAGTAAATATTTGCTACACCTGTGAGACCCACAGTGTGGCTAGGTGTTCTTCTTCATATTTGTGGGTGTACTTACGCTGTGTAATCCCAGCGCTAGCAGCTGGGCTGGAGGCAGGCTGCTGATCAGGCTACCCCTTGGCCTGTGATGAGTTAGCCAGGCATTCTCGGGCTATCTGAGGCCTGGAAGTCGCCGGCTGCCTGGATGTGTCCTGGCCTGGTGCTGGACTCTCCTCAGGCATCATGGCTGCTGGAGCTGGGCTCACTGGCGGAGGGGCTGAGCAGCCCGTGCCCACTCTCAAATTGCCCTGAGGAGAGCCCCCAATTGTGGATGGCAGCCTCTCCATCCTCCCTTTGAAGGCTTACTTGAACCTCCCTACTCACCAGAGAAGGATGAGGAGTGGCCCTGATTTTAATGCCGAGTGGGTACCGACCAAGGTGAATGTATCTGCGCTGGTGGAGGGTGCAGGAGAGTCATGGGAAGGTGCATCCTCTGAGTGGTCCTCCTCCTCAGAGGTTGACGTCTGTCTCCCTGTAAGTTCAGTGTCCTGTGGACTCCAAGAGCCCTTAACACTGCACTGGAATGTTATTGTAAATTATGTGCTCACGTTCTAGATTGGGGCTTGAAGACATGCCCATGAAGAAAAGGAAATGAGCTTAATCAGAGATTAAGTAATGTCCAGCTAGGGTTTGAAAGGCATGTCATTTGGGTAGGAAGAACATTGGACTGGGGGAGGTAAGGAGTTCCATTCTTTGCGAGAAAGTATGAATTAGAGAAAAAGATGGAGTGATGAGTCTTGATAACATCGCAATGAGAAAGAAAGAAAACTTGTAGTTATATAGCATCTTTCACAACCTCAGGATGTCCCAAAGTGTTTTACAGTACTTTTGAAGTGTAGTCACTGTTGTAATGTAGGAAGTGAAGATCCAGTCTAAAGGGAGCTTAAGAGAAAAAGGAGAGGAAAATTAGTCTGATTACTGAGTGATCAGATAGTCCAGTTTTATTTAGTTAGGTAGTAAAATAAAGTGATGAGACATTCTGCATGATCTTTGTTTAACAGCTGTATGTCGTTGGCATGGGGGCAGTGAAGCTTCCAGCTTGTCAAATTAAGCTCAGCAAATTAAAATGTCCCAGTGATTTATCTGGGGCTTATGATTTGCAACATTTACTTTACACTTCAAACATACAAAATTCACAAGGGAACAATGAGCTGGAATGATTTCTTAATGGCTGTATTGCAATAGGTCAAAACTGGTTGTGCTTTCTTCTGGGTTATTTTTACTGTTGTTTTCAGTTCCAATATGAGCACAGATACAAGTTCCAAGGTGCTGACTGGTTCAAAAGGAACATTGGAAGGGGAGGAGGCCATTCAGCCCCTTGAGCTTATTCCACCATTCAATTAGATCATTACTGATCAATATCTTAACTCCAATTGTCCTCCTTGGTTCCATATCCCTTAATAACCCTTACCTAAACAAACATCTATTGATCTCAACATTGAACTTCTCAATTGACGAGCGGAACATAGGAGCAGGTGGAGGTCATTCAGCCCCTTGAGCCTGTTCCACCATTCAATGAACTCATGGCTGATCTGTGACTTAACTCCATATACTCGCCTTTGCCCCATATTCCTTAATACCTTGGTTAACAAAAATCTATCAATCTCAGTTTTAAAATTATCAATTGATCTAGCATCAGTTGCTGCTTGTGGAAGAAAGTTCCAATCTTCTACCACAATTTGCATATAGAATGTCCCTTAATCCTAGACTCCCCAACCAGTGTAAATAGTTTTTCTCTATCTACCCGATCTGTTCCCCTAAATTGAAAACTTTGATTAAATCACCCTTTAACCTTCTAAAGTCCAGGGAATAAAGCCCTAATTTGTGTAATCTCTCCTGATAATTTAACCCTTGTAGACCAGGTATCATTCTGGTGAATCTACCCTGCGCTCCCTCCAAGGTCAATATATCTTTCCTAAGGTGTGGTGCCCAGAATTGCTCACAGTAACTTCAGATGTGCTTTAACCAGGGTTTTGTATAGCTGAAGCATGATTTCTAGCACAAATCTCTTTGGAGCTCCCTTGTTTCATTTCACCATTTCAGAAGTGCCCTGATTTATCCTTTTTAGGTCCAAAGTGGGTAAACTCCCATTTGCCTACATTGAAATCCATTTGCCAAAGGTTTTCCCATTCACTTAATCTATCAACATCTTTTTATAATATTATGTTTCCATTTACACTGCTTACAATGCCACCTACCTTTGTGTCATCAGTAAATTTGAATATGTAACTTTCTATTCCATCATCTAATGTATTAAATACAGTGAATAGTTGATGCCCCAACACAGATCCTTGCAGTCACAGCCTGACAATCAGAGTACCTATCCATTATTATTAATCAGACCCCTTTCCTATCCTGAGTGGCGTGAAACAGGGCTGTGTTCTCGCACCCACACTTTTTGGGATTTTCTTCTCCCTGCTGCTTTCACATGCGTTCAAGTCCTCGAAAGAACGAATTTTCCTCCACACAAGATCAGGTGGCAGGTTGTTCAACCTTGCCCGTCTAAGAGCGAAGTCCAAAGTACGGAAAGTCCTCATCAGGGAACTCCTCTTTGCTGATGATGCTGCTTTAACATCTCACACTGAAGAGTGCCTGCAGAGTCTCATCGACAGGTTTGCGGCTGCCTGCAATGAATTTGGCCTAACCATCAGCCTCAAGAAAACGAACATCATGGGACAGGACGTCAGAAATGCTCCATCCATCAATATTGGCGACCACGCTCTGGAAGTGGTTCAAGAGTTCACCTACCTAGGCTCAACTATCACCAGTAACCTGTCTCTAGATGCAGAAATCAAAAAGCGCATGGGAAAGGCTTCCACTGCTATGTCCAGACTGGCCAAGAGAGTGTGGGAAAATGGCGCACTGACACTGAATGCAAATGTCCGAGTGTATCAAGCCTGTGTCCTCAGTACCTTGCTCTATGGCAGCGAGGCCTGGACAACGTATGTCAGCCAAGAGCGACGTCTCAATTCATTCCATCTTTGCTGCCTCCGGACAATGCTTGGCATCAGGTGGCAGGACTGTATCTCCAACACATAAGTCCTCGAGGCGGCCAACATCCCCAGCTTAGACACACTACTGAGTCAGCGGCGCTTCAGATGGCTTGGCCATGTGAGCCGCATGGAAGATGGCAGGATCCCCAAAGACACATTGTACAGCGAGCTCGCCACTGGTATCAGACCCATCGGCCGTCCATGTCTCCGCTTTAAAGACGTCTGCAAACGCGACATGAAATCGTGTGACATTGATCACAAGTCGTGGGAGTCAGTTGCCAGCGTTCGCCAGAGCTGGCGGACAGCCATAAAGGCGGGGCAGACTTAGCAGTTGGCAGGAAAAAAGACAGAGGCGCAAGGGAAGAGCCAACTGTGTAACAGCCCCGACAATCAAATTTTTCTGCAGCACCTGTGGAAGAGCCTGTCACTCTAGAATTGGCCTTTATAGCCACTCCAGGCGCTGCTCCACAAACCACTGACCACCTCCAGGCGCTTACCCATTGTCTCTCGAGATAAGGAGGCCAAAGACTCAGGCAGATCATGCTTGACTAATCTAACTGAATTTTTGATGAAGTAACATAGAAGGTTGATGAAGAGAATGCAGTGGATGTTGTTTACATGGATTTTAATAAAACATTTGATAAAGTACCACATAAGAGGCTGGTTAACAAAATTGAGGTTCATGGAATAGTGTCCAATTGGATAGAAAAAATTGACTCAAGGACAGAAAATAGCGAGTCATGGTAAATGGCTGTTTTTCAGACTGGAAGATGGTCACCATTGACTTGAAACTGAACTGGACCAGCCATATAACTGCTGTGGCTACAAGAGCAGGTCAAAGGCTGGAAATTCTCCTGTCTCCCCAAAGCCTATTCACCACCTACAAGGCACAAGTCAGGAGTATGATGGAATACTCTCCACTTGCCTGGATGGATGCAGCTGCAACAACACTCAAGAAGCTCGACACCATCCAGGACAAAGCAGCCCGCTTGATTGGCAGCCCATCCAACACCTTCAACATGCACTCCCTGCACCACCTATGCACAGTGGTAGCAGTGTATACCACATACAAGATGCACAAGGAACTCACCAAGGCTCCTTAGACAGCACCTTTCAAACCTGCGACCTCCACCACCTAGAAGGACGAGGACAGCAGATGCATGGGAACACTGCAAGTTCCCCTCCAAGCCACACACTATCCTGACTTGGAACTATATCGCCATTCCTTCACTGTCACTGGGTCAAAATCCTGTAACTCCCTTTCTAACAGCACTGTGCATGTATCTACACCCCAAGGACTACAGCAGTTCAAAGAGGCAGCTCACCACCACCTTCTCAAGGGCAATTAGGGATGGGTAATAAATGCTGGCCTGGCCAGTGATGCCCACATCCCACAAACGAATAAAAAAAAGTGAGGGACTTTATCAAATGCCTTCTGGAAGTTCATACAGCTAACATCCATAGACATTCCCTTATCCATTATTTTAGTCACTTCTTCAAAAAAATTCATTCAGGTTTGTCATGCATGACCTACCCTTTATAAATCCATACTGGCTCTCTTCGATCAACTGAAAATTTTCAAGGTGTTCAGTCACCCTATCCTTAATTATAGACTCTAGCAAATTCCCTGACAACTGATGTTGGGCTAACTGGTCTATAATTGAGAACAGAAAGTGCTGGAAATACTCAGCAGGTCTGGCAGCATCTGTGTAGAGAGGAACAGAATTAACGTTTCATCAGAACTCTGGAGCAGGACAACTTTGAGATAGGATGAGTCAGTGCTGCTGGAGAGAGAGGTCACGTGTGTACATGTGGCAGCACATAGCACTGAGTGTAAATCTCAACATATGGTGACAGCAGCAGTACGAGGAACGTTGTATGTCTCGGAACTACCTGGTCTATAATTCCCTGGTTTTTCTCACTCACTTTTCTTAGTGACATGAGTAATTTTCCAACCTAAAGGAATAGTACCCGAATCGAGAAAGCTTTGTAAGATTATAGTTAAGGCATTAGCAATGTTCTCACCTACTTTCTTTAAAACCTTGGGATTTGTCACTTAAGTGTCATTATTTTCTTCATTACTGTTATTTATTTTTATTTAGAGATACAGCACTGAAACAGGCCCTTCGGCCCACCGAGTCTGTGCCGACCAACAACCACCCATTTATACTAATCCTACATTAATTCCATATTCCCTACCACATCCCGACCATTCTCCTACAACCTACCTACACTAGGGGCAATTTACAATGGCCAATTTACCTATCAACCTGCAAGTCTTTGGCTGTAAGAGGAAACCAGAGCACCCGGAGGAAACCCACGCGGTCACAAGGAAAACTTGCAAACTCCGCACAGGCAGTACCCAGAACTGAACCCAGGTCGCTGGAGCTGTGAGACTGCGATGCTAACCACGGCACCACCCCATTATTGCTTGCATTAATTTTGAAGAATGCCTGTCCCTGATTCAATATTATTTTCCTTGGGATTTCTGGCATGCTAATCTCTTCCTCTAATGTAAATACTGATGCAAAGCAATTATTCAGCATGTCTACTATTTCCTTATTTTAATTGACAATAACATCGTTATCAGTTAACATGGGGCCCACATTGTTCCTGACCACTTTCTTTTCCCTAATAAAATTGGAAAGGTTTTTGTGTTGATTTTGATCTCCCTTGCACATTTCTTTTAATGCTCCCTTTTTTTTGTAGCTCCTAGTATCTGTTTTGTTACCCTTTGCTGCTCTTTCTGTCTTTCCCATTCACTAGGATCTGTGCTAATTTTTGAATTTTTAGATGCTTTTTCTTTTAGTTTCACGTTGTCTGTTACCTCTTTAGTCATCGAAGACTGTCTCTTTTGGCCAACAGTGCTCTTACAGTATAGGTCTCCTTATTTAAGGAAGGATGCAAACGCGTTGGAAGCAGTTCAGAGAACGTTTACTGGACTAATACCGGGAATGGATGGGTTGTCTTATGAGGAAAGGTTGGACAGACTAGGCTGGAGTTTAGAAAAGTAAGAGGCGACTTGATTGAAACATTTAAGATTCTGAGGGATCTTGACAGGATAGATGTGGAAAGGATGTTTCCTCTTGTGGGAGAATCTAGAACTAGGGGTCGCTGTTTAAAAATAAGACAGAGATGAGGAGAAATTTTTTCTCTCAGAGGGATGTGAGTCTTTGAAACTCTCTTCCTCAAATGGCAGTGGAAGCAGAGTCTTTGAATATTTTTAAGGCAGAGGTAGATACATTCTTGATAAGCAAAGGGGAGAAAGGTTATCGGGATAGGTGGGAGTGTGGAGTTGAGGTTACAATCAGATCAGCCATGATCTTGTTGAATGGCGGAGCAGGATCGAGGGGCTGAGTGGCCTACTCCTGCTCCTAATTCGTATGTTTGTATGCTTAACCTTTAGGGATATAAACAGGTTCTGTATCACATTAAATTCTTTTTTTTAACACCTCCCACTGATCTTCAGTCGTTTTATCCATTAATAGATTTGCCCAGTTTACTGTGGACAATGTCTGTCTCATCCCATTGAAGTCAGCCTTAACTAAATCTAGATTCTAAGTAACAGTTTCGTGTTTCTCCCTTACAAACATTACATTGAACTCGATTATATTATGATTGCTATTAAATAAATGTTCACACGCAATTAGGCTGTTAACTAGATCTGGCTCATTACTCATTACTAAATCTAATTTGGCTATGGCACTCCCCCTTGTTGGCTCTAAGACATATTGTTGCGGAAAACTGTCCCAGGCACTTTCAAGAAATTCACTGCCTTTCTGACATGTACTAGTCTGCTTATCCTAATCTATATGAAAGTTAAAATTTCACATTAAAACCACGCTGCGTTTGTTACATGCTTGCCTACTCTCTACAATTATGCCATCTGCCAGGCTTGGCTGTTACCAAGGGGCTGATACGCAACATGTGAGCCGCATGGAAGATGGCAGGATCCCCAAAGACACATTGTACAGCGAGCTCGCCACTGGTATCAGACCCACCGGCCGTCCATGTCTCCGTTATAAAGACGTCTGCAAACGCGACATGAAATCGTGTGACATTGATCACAAGTCGTGGGAGTCAGTTGCCAGCATTCGCCAGAGCTGGCGGGCAGCCATAAAGACAGGGCTAAATTGTGGCGAGTCGAAGAGACTTAGTAGTTGGCAGGAAAAAAGACAGAGGCGCAAGGGGAGAGCCAACTGTGCAACAGCCCCATCAAACAAATTTCTCTGCAGCACCTGTGGAAGAGCCTGTCACTCCAGAATTGGCCTTTATAGCCACTCCAGGCGCTGCTTCACAAACCACTGACCACCTCCAGGCGCGTATCCATTGTCTCTCGAGATAAGGAGGCCCAAAAGATACGCAACTGCCACTACAGTCTTAAATCCTTTCCTATTTCTTACTTCTGCCCATAAAATCTCCATTGGCTGCTTACCTCTCATTATATCCTCTCTTATCATTGAAGTGATTTCATCCTGAAGCACTAAGACTACTCTTCCCCCTCTACTGTGTTCCCTATCTTTCCTGTAGACCTTATAACTGGTATCGTTTGTTCTCAGTTCTGACCGTTTTGCAGCCATGTCTCAGTAATGGCTACCAAGTCATACCCTCCAAGTTGAGTTTGTACCTGCAATTCATTTAAATTGTTCCTTATACTCTGTATCTTTGTATAAAGAATACTTATTTTGGTCATACATCCTGACCTGTCCTTCTGTGCTAATGTTTTACTCACACACTGTGACCAACCTATTTATCCTTTCCACAAGGACGCTGGTCCCAGTCCAGTTCAGGTGGAGGCTGTCCCAATAGTACAGTCCCTTCCTGTCTCAGTGATGCCAGTGTCCCATAAAATGGAACACCTCTTTCCCACACCACTCCTTCAACCGCGTGTTCATCTCCGCAGTCTGCTTATCCCTACACAATTTGCATGTGGCTTGGGTAATAATCCAGAGATTATAACCCTTCACGACCTGTTCTTTAATTTAGTTGCGAGCTCCTGGTACTCCCCAAGCAGGTCCTCTTGCCAATTCTTCCCTATGTTGTTGGTCCTAACATGGACTTCCATGCCAATTTAAGATGTCCGTCACTCTGGCACCAGGTAGGCAATGTACCATGTGGGACTCTCAGGACAGAAATATCCACAGACTGCCTCAAATATTTATCCATTGCTTCAATGACAATGGCCACATCTAGAAATACATCCCAGATGTGTCTATATGAAACCTGTGTTCCCTTATTGAATAGAACTGCCTCTTTGGCCAGAATTTTACCGCGTGGCAAGCTGGGGGTGGGTCACTAAAATAGCAGGGAGCCACGTCAGGATGGCTCCCCAACACACTCCCAGAATTGGGGAAGTTCCCCAGCGGCCGACTGCGAGGCGGATTAGCATAAAGGGCCATTTTACAGGGCCGCTGTCATTTGGCTGATGCCAGGTGGCCCCTCCACCAAGTGGCAAAGCTTCCAGCTTCATGAAGGCAGCCTCCCAGAAGCAGCACAGGAGTCATGGGAGCTGGAATCTCTATGGCCCAAAGAGCAGGCCGTGAGGAGGAAAGGCAGCTGCCATGGCCCCAAGAATCCCCCTGGAGGGGATTCCCTTCTGACCCTCGGCCCCCTGATTTTTTTTTATTTTTCCTTTACTTACCTGGAGGTGCCCTGAGGTTTCCAACCTGCCCGAGTGGTGCCCGTATCTCCAGGAGCCTGCCCACCATACTTAATTGGGCAATGGGCCCACAGGCAGCCAACTAGAAGGCCGACTGCAGTAAAATGACCAAGCTGGACCGGCTGACAGCAAGTGTGGGCTTGGGACCTACTTTTCACCCCGACTTCAGCCCTTTCAGACTGACAGAACTTTCTTCTGCTGGAGTGTTTTTTTTTTTAACCAGTTTTAAAAGCCAATTGAAACACAAGTGCTTTAAGTTTACTGGACTATATACAACTCCTAATGGATATGATGGACCGAAAACAAAAGGGAAAAGAAATGAGTGTTCCAGACTATGAGCACTTAATCATCGGAACAGACTAAAAATATTCGCCTTGTAATTAATTGTTGTTTGGGGCAGCAGCTGGTGGACATTAATACATGTTCCATTATCCTTAATCCCCTCAGAAGAGAGATAAAGGAGCTGTTTGTGAAATATTTATGGCTTAACTCAGATATCCAGACCAGGCAATAGTCTTCTCAATGCAGGATATAAGTCACAAGGTGCATTAAAAAACCCACAAGGAAGGCCCTTCAGCCCACCTCCAATTATCCATACAAAAAGACCTGGAGGCTCTCTCCCTATCACGCCATCCAGGGTTTTCATCTCTGCCCCCCCCCCCCCCCCCACCCCAAACCCATGCTCTGATCACTTTTATATGAAGATCTTCTTCCGGACATCAGTCCTAAACTTCCCTTTTTCTACTTTGTGTTGTGGGACGGGTGACCACCTTAAGAGCTGTTAGTGAAGGTCACTGGAGAAAGTGATGTCACGTCACACTACGGAGTTGTGAGTGTAGTCTGACAGAGTGAGATGTATTTCGATGTGGCTTGTGCCGCACACCAAAGAGCCGCCGTGATTCCAAGCGCAGCAGCTCATTTAAATAGCTGGCGCAGGCCACACCCCCTCCCCCCCCCACCCCCAATCACGTGGTCTGTCCATCCCCGGCAATGGCGTCAGCTGCAGGTGCTGCTAGCCCTATCGGCATATTTAAATATTTAAAGAAAGATTTAATAAATACATCTCTTTTGTCCCTCTCAATAACAATTAAATTAATTATTTGCCCCTCCCCCCCCAAACACTTACCTTTACCATCTGACCTTCCCCCGCTCCAACTGCGCAAACTTTAAACTACAACCCTTCCCACCATCCCCTACATCTATGATGTTAATTTGACCCCGTTCCCCTCCCCCTCCCACAATAAGAAACTTACCTCCTCCCCCCTCTCACCAGCGTTGCACCTTGTTTCCCCGGACGGGGATCCAAAGGCAGGGGAGTGCCGGCCGCCGAACTAAAGATCGTAGCGGGACATCTGGAGGCGACGTGAGTTTATTTAAATTAATTATTTTCATTGTTTTAAATGTTCAAATTATGGTTCTGTCATCCCCCCACCCCCTCCACAGAGCCAGATGTCGAGGGCTCCTTAAAATCCAGCCCGATATGTTCTAGTTAAAGTATAATAAAAAAATACGTTTTCTTTTATTTCCTATTATTGGGAGTCATGTGAATCTTACAGTAGTTCAATCCCAAAGAAACAAGTAATATTACAGTTTGGACTAGTATCCTCTGGCCAAATAGCAGCAGGAGTAGACACTGCTCTGCCATTTAATAAGATCATGGGGGATTTTCTACCTTGATTCCACTTCCATGCATTATCCCATCTCCCTTGATTAGAATTAGTCAAAAATCGATCGATCTCAGTCTCGAATACACTCAATGATGGAGCATCCACAGCCTTCTGCGGCCGTCTGTGTAAAGAGACTTCTCCTTATCTCAGTCTGAAATGCTCCATTCATTATCCTGAGTCTTATGCTCCTTAGTTCTAGTCTCCTCCCTCCTTCGCCACGCTCCCAACCCCCTACCCCTGTCGCCAGCCAGTCCTGCAGCCTTCACTGACCAGTTTCCCCATCTGAATGGAAGTCACGTCTTGTCAATCAGGCTAGCCTCTGGATAGGGAACCAATCTGTGACATCACACGCATGCTGGGGAATGGAAACTGTTCCACATTTCTGACTCACCTGCTCCCAGCAGGTCGGATAAATAAAAATACAAGCCCAAATGTCTACATTAACCACAATGAAAGTATGGTTGCCTCAAGCTGTTTCAAAGATTGATAATAAAGAGTCAGGAAGATACTAAGTGAGGTAGCAAGCAGTCAGGAAGAAACCAGATTTGGCATTACAAACTAAAGGGTACAATTCTAGAGGGAGTGAAGGAGCAGAGAGACCAGGAGCATAGGTACACAAATCATTGACGTTGGCAGGACAAGTTGAGAAAGTGTTAATAAGGCATATGGGATCCTAAGCTGCATTAATAGCAGCTTAGAGTACAAAAGCAAGGAAGTTGTGATGAACCTTTATAAAACACAGTTTTGGACTCAACTGGAGTACTGTATCCAGTTGTGAGCATCACACTTTAGGAAGGATGTGAAGGCTTAGGGTGCAGAAAAGATTCGCAAGCATGGTTCCAGGGATGAGGGACTTCAGATATGTGGATGGATTGGAGAAGCTGGGCTTTTCCCCGTAGTGAAGAGAAGGTTGAGAGGAGATCGATAGCGGTGTTCAAAATCATGAGGGGTCTGGCCAGTGTAGATAGGGAGAAACTGTTTCTGTTGGTGGAAGGCTCGAGAACCAGAGGACACCAATTTAAGGTGATTGGCAAAAGAAGCAACGGTAACATAAGGAAATTTTTTTTACGCAGTGAGTGGTTAGGATCTGGAATGCACTGCCTGAGAGTGTGGTGGAGGCAGATTCAATTGAGGCTTTCAAAAGGAAATTCGATAAGCAACTGAAAGGAAAAATTCGCAGGGCTATGGAGAAAAGGCGGGGGAGTGGGACTAACAGAGTTGCTCTCGCAGAGAGCTGGCACGGACTCAACAGGCTGAATGGCCTCCTTCTGTGCTGTAACCATTCTATGATTCGATGAGGTAGCGAGCAGTCAGGAAGTTAATAAGTGAGGTAGCACCATCAGAAAGTGAAAGATGAGCTTGGAACAGTCACGGTGGATCTGTGTGTTTCAGTTCCCTCTTCTGTGAAATGTGTAACTTTTTTAAACCCTTTTTAACCTAGAACCACACCTCTGGGGCAGTGGTGTCTCAACAAAAGGTTGCAACAAATGGCACCCAGGATTGATTGACATGGTTATTTTCTCTGTGTTCACAACATAGCATATGGAGGTGTTCATAGTGATGTCCAACTGACCTGGACTCACTCATGTTGGTATGGTGACCGATCCATTGTTGTGTGGTCTTTTACAATGACTTCCCACAAACTAGCCAATTTAAGTGGGCGGGTGTTCTAATAACCTTTTAAGAGCCCTTTTCATCAGACGTGTTGGAGCTGATTGAGTATCAGCTCTGGTCACCAACAATGGCAATTTCTATCTTCGGTACATATATAAAATCACTTTTCAATTGCCTCGTCTTAAAGCCCCAGTCTTCCCTTATCACTATACACCTGTAAAAAGATCAGGATCATTAGTTTGCAATTGAAGAGAGGCAATATAAGCTAAATGGTACAATTTTAAAGAGGGTGCAGAAACAGAGAGAGCTTGAAGGTGGCAGGATAAGTTAAGAAAGCTTGTTAGGCCTCCCTTAAAGTATTGTGCCCAACTTTGGGCATCACACTTTCGGAAAGATGTAAAGGTCTTAGAGAGGATGCCACATTTACCAGAATGATACCAGGGATGAGGGCCTACAGTTATCTGGCGAGATTAGACAAACTGGGAATGTTATCCTTGTAGCAGCGAAGAATACAGTCTTCAAAATTAGGAAGGGTTTTGATAGAGTAAATATTTTAAAAACTGTTTTCACTGGCAGGAGGGATGGTAACCAGAGAACACAGATGTATGATAATTGGCAAAACAAAAAAAGAGGTGATATTTTTTATGCAGCAATTTGTTGTGATCTGGAATGCACTGCCTGAAATGGTGGTGGAAGCAAATTTGATAGTAACTTTCGAAAGGGAATTGGATAAATACTCAAATTTCCGGGGCGGAAGGGGAGTGGGACAAATTGGACAGCGCTTCAAAGAGCCAGCACAAGCAAAAGAGGATGAATGGCCTTTTTCAGGGCTGTATCATTCTATGAACAATTCTTTGACCATTATATAGCAAAACAGTGGCAAATGGGGCTTCAATGTAGGCAAATGGGAGGTCGCCCACTTTAGACATAGAACAAAGAACAGGGCACTTTCTAAATGGTGAAAAGCTAGAAACAGTGGAGGTCCAAAGAGACCTGGGGGTGCAGGTACACAATCATTAAAGTGTCATTAACAGGTACAGAAAATAATCAGAAAGGCTAATAGAATGTTGGTCTTTATATCTAGAGGACTAGAATACAAGGGGGTAGAAGTCATGCTTCAGCTATACAAAGCCCTGGTTAGACCACACCTAGATTTACTGTGAGCAGTTCTGGCCACCACACCTTAGGAAGGATATTATTGGCCTTGGAGGGAGCGCAGTGTAGATTCACCAGAATGATATCTGGACTCCAAGGATTAAGTTACGAGGAGCGATTACACAAGCTAGAGTTGTATTCCTTGGAATTTAGAAGGTTAAGGGGTGATTTGATCAAAGTTTTCAAAATATTAAGGGAAACAGACAGGGTAGATTGGGAGAAACTATTTTCGCTGGTTGGGGATTCCATGACTAGGAGACATAGTCTAAAAATTAGAGTCAGACCTGTCAGGAGTGCAATTAGGAAACACTTCTTCACACAAAGAGTGGTAGAAGTTTGTAACTGTCTTCCGCAAGTGGCAAAAGCGAGATCAATTTTAAATCTGAGATTGATAGATTTTTGTTAGTCGAAGGTATTAGGGATGTGTGGCAAAGGGGCAGGTCAGCCATGATCTCATTGAATAGTGGAACAGGCTTGAGGGGCTGAATGGCCTCCTCCTGTTCCTGTGAAAACAAAGCCTGGTCACTTTCACCACTCAGAAAAATGGTGTCCCTGGGATTTTCACTGTGAATTTCTATTGGAACACAATAGTGGTTTGGGTGTTACAAATATTACGGCAAACACTGTGCCTGACCAGCATCTCTGTCAATCATAACCACAATCGTGGGAGCTGTGCATAGAGGAATTGTTGGCTGCTGTTGCCCCAAGTCCTTCCAGCTGACAGTGAGACTTTGGGACAAACCTTCTAATTGATCACTAGGCTTCAGAGAGCCAAAGTCCTCTGATTAATGGTGCTGTTAGATTTGCTAACCCTCCAGGTTTGGGCTGAAGTCTTTGGGAATGAAAGATTAATCTCCAAGGCACTGCAGTGAGCAGTTCCCAGGAGAAAAAAAAGGCATTAAAGATTGTGTTTTATTTTCATTTCTTGAACGCTTCTTTTCTGGAGATGCAGAAAAAAATGCTGTTGGACTGACAGTCAAGAATCATCCAATTGGGCAATGAAGGGTATATTCACTTTCCAATTGGGAAGGCTGGGCACCGGGAGGATTGACATGCCAGGCGACCATTGGCCGAAAGGTGGGGACAGGGCAATTGTAGGCAAGAGGGTCATGTGATGAAACCTCCAGGAAGAGTTGGCAACCATAAATGCTTTTAAGCAAAAAGAATGTCAAGTTACTACTTAGCTTAGTCATAACTTGTTTTGAATTTTTGTTATGCTTGAAGCATAATTTTTAGTAGTGATGTTCTATTCTAGATAGCTGGGCAGTGAAAGATAGAACTGG
The DNA here is from genome assembly GCF_036365525.1 of Heterodontus francisci. NCBI lineage: Eukaryota > Metazoa > Chordata > Chondrichthyes > Heterodontiformes > Heterodontidae > Heterodontus > Heterodontus francisci. The sequence goes on along the minus strand of NC_090372.1, from coordinate 210,161,638 downwards.
AGCTGAATCTTGACACACTTATCAGCTTTTATTTACAGAGACACATATTACAAACATGCACCTCCAAACCTCAACAGCCATTGTTTCAGTCTGTTCCTATGTAGAGGAGCACAAGTGAATCCCCAGTTAAATCCCACCACATGAATACAACAATGAATACAATAAACACTCAATTAATATATAAATGATAGCTAGTCTTCAGCTATTGGAAGCAATAAGATAGTGACTAGACGAACTTTCCTTTTTTAAAATCTGATACTCCCTGAGTATTAAATGGACTGGTTCACACGAATGCAGAAAAACAGTTACAGTTATTGAAGACCCCGAAATGGAGCCTTTGAAACCTGTAGCATTCCTGAGAAAAAGTTAGGCTTTAGTAGTGAGTATAAAGAGGAAATGTGTCCCAATAAATCATGAATGAATAAATTCTATTTCACTAACACTTTCAGAAGGGAATTGGATAATTATCTGAATAGAAAAAGTTGTAAGGCTGCGGGGAATGAACGGGGGAGTGGGTCTAGCTGAATTGCTCTTGCTAAGCTCTGTCACAGACACAATGGGCCAAATGGCCTTCTTCTGTGCTGTAACCATTCTATGATCCTACACTTGCAAGAAAACCTTCAGCACTGTACTGTTAAGAAGCTCTATCCCACAAATAGGAAGTGTCGCACCACTCACTACTCTCTGCTTTATGCCATAAATAAAGACATAAAATACAGAGAAACTCAGTTATTTTCTTTTGTAATATGATCCTGGGAATCACGATGAGCAATGTAATGGTTAAACATCAAATTCCTTTGTTAATTATTTCAAGGGAGATGTCAACCTAAGATTAATACCTCCATTTAGGCAGGTAGTAAAGCAATTTGATGCAATCATGTTACGTGTCTGTCTGATAATATCACACAGCTTCACATCCAGGCTTTATTTATTTTTTATTGAGGTTCAAGTGGTTTTGCTTTTAAATGATCTTCTCTCCTCTTCTGAAGAGATCAGAGGCTTAAGGCTTGTTAAAAATTTTCCCATTCAAAACTAGAAAGCTAACAGAGGAGGCAAGTTGAAAAGAGAGTCGACATCCAATGATAACAAAGCAGTGGCCAAGCCAAGATTCCATCGTGAATAAATCATCCTTCCAAAGACTTGCTCAGAGCCCTCCAGATTCATTAGGGTCTCTGTGCTATCAATTGCAAAATGACTGTTACAACAGGGTAGCTCCATTGGAACAACCTACCTGTATATTTTCCCTTCTCCAAGCATCCTTTATTGTGGTAAAATCAAGCCTCACCTTATCATCAACTATTGGATGTCCTGTGGTCGTGAGACGCTCTATAGAAATAAAAATCTTTTTTTTTGGAGGACAAGAAATAATATTCCATTCTGGCTTCACTCAAAGAAAGAAAGAGCTTTCATTTATATAGTGTCTTTCACGACCTCGAAACATCCCAAAGCACCTCATAGCCAATGAAGTGTATTCACGGTTGTAATGGAGGAAACATGACAGCCAATTTGTGCACAGCAAGCTCCCACAAACAGCAATGTGATAAAGACCAGATAATCTATTGCAGTTATCTTAGTAGCAGGATACATATTGGCCAGAACACCAATATCACCTCTTTGAAATGGTGCTGCGGAATCTTTGTGTCCACCTGAGAGGCAGAAAGAGCTTCAATTTAACACTGCATCCAAAAGGCAGCACCTCAGACAGTGCAGCACTCCCTCAGCACTGCTGTGGAATGTCAGCCTAGATTTTTATGCCCTAGTGTCTGGAGTGAGCCCAAAAACACATAGCCTTCTGACTCGGAGACAACAGTGCTCCCACTTAGCCATGACTGACACCTTGCTTCACTTGCACGCAAAGGTTTATATGGCCCAAAGCTTTATTTCTTTATCATGAAAAGAAAACTTTTGTGTGAATTAATTATCTTCATAAAAATAAAAATGTCAGCTGTGTTAGGAGGAAGCAGTTCTCCGTTGTAAATTGCCAAATCATTCATCACCAGCCCACATGAAATATTTAAAAGGAGCTTTAAAATGCTTAACTGGCAACATTTTACCACTAAAAAGATCATCGTCCAGATGGCGGAAAAACAATTAGGTAGTAAATATTTAAAGGAATTATCCTAAAATTTACCCTGGGCCTCATTTGCACATGGAAACTATTTCCTGGAACCAAAAAGCTATGAGGTAGCTGATGGGGACATTCTTTCACAGGATTAGTTCAATCCCACATGAAAGACGCAGGAGTGATGTATTGACATGTCCCGCATTGTGTTCTGGACATTCCCCTAGATGGGAAAAATTTGGGCGGAATTTTCTGTGGTTCTTTAGGGTGGGTCCGGTGGAGTGGGGCTGGGCGGGGTAGGTGGAGAATCACAGCCGAGACGTCCACCCTGAAATCCAGCATCGTTCCATAGTTTCCCAATTTTGTCAGAGACGGGGAACCACCATGAATTGACAGCCCAACGCGACGGGAATCTAATTTAAATTGCTGAAATTCCGTTTAACACGAAGCTAAATGTAATTATCTCCAATTTAATGACTGGACCGTGATTTTGTGAAAGGCATGCGGCACTCAGCTTTGCGACCATTAAAAGCTGGTGGCTCTGAGGCGAAAGGCCTCAGTGCAGCGATGGGGCGGTTTCCTGGCCATTGCAGCATAAGGGAAGTGGGGGGCTCTGCAGCCATCGTTGCTCTGCTGTTGGAGGGTCTGCAAGGGGGCTGTCTGTATTGGGGACTGTACAAGCGGGTTGTGCATTGGGGACTTTACAAGTGGGTTGAGTCTATTGGAGGCTCTGCAAGGGGCGGTTGTGTGTATTGGGGTATCTTCAAGAGGGTTGTGTGTGTCGGGGACTGTACAAGCAGGTTGAGTGTATCAGGGGCTCTACAAGGGGGGATTGTGTGTATCAGGGTCTTTACTAGGGGTGGTTGTGTGTATTAGGGTCTCTACAAGGGGGTTGTATATATCGGGCGCTCTACAAGGGGTTTGTTTATCGGGGGCTCTACAAGAGGCTTGTGTGTTCCGGGGCCTCTACAAGGGGGTTGTATGTATCAGAGCCTCTGCGAGGGTTAAGGTTGGGTGTGAGTGGGCATTACAGGGTATCATAAATACTGCGATACTGTGTGTGGTGGCTCACACTGCTGGAAAAGAGGTAGCCCAACATTAAGTTTTAGTCTTGAGGCCCATCTGAGCAAATAGTGATAAGCAGTGTTGCCATGGCAGGGTTGTCTCTGCATCTGAAGTGATCCAAAGGCTCCAAGTCACATGTCATGGGTCTCATACACCCTGTGTTTTTGGATCCCCTTGGTGTGTCGAGGCACCTCTGACAGAGGCAGGCCCAAAAGGCAGCTGTGCCTGACCCTGAAGCTCCACGACGAGAGCAGCAGCAGCTGGCAAGGCCAAGAAGGGTCCACATACGCCGAAGTGTCGACAGGACTTGCATCACCTACTTCCAAATGTCCAATCAACACTGCCAGCAAAGACTATGGCTCTCCAGGGAGGCTGTCAATGATTTATGCGGCCTTCTGTAGAACAATATGTGACTTATGGGAATTTGTGGTCACCCTATGCCAGTGGCCCTAAAAAATCACCGTAGCACTAAAATTCTACACATCTGGATCTTTCCTGGGATCCACTCGGGACATGCGTGGGGTCTCGCAGGCAGCAGCCCACCACTGCATCAAGGAGGTGACCAGTATCCTATTCAAGAGGGCCAGTGACTATGTGCACCAGATCGACCCGGACTGGCTGAGAGGATCATCGGATTCGGGGCCATCACTGGATTCCCACAGGTGCAAGGTGTCGTTAGATCTTACGCTTGTGGCCATCAGGGACCAGCCAACCACCTTCATCAACAGGAAGAGTTTCCATTTAATCGACGTTAAACTGGTCCGCGACCACCAAAAGTGTTTTCTGCAAGTTGTGTGTCCGCTTTCCGGGAAGCAGCCATGATGCCTACATATTTCGACAGTCCCAGGTGCCTCAATTTTTTCAATCACCTCACTCGCCTTCAGGGATGGATTCTTGGGGACAAGGGCTACTCACTGAAGATATGGCTTCTGATGCCTGTGAGGAATCCAGCAGAGGAGAGGTACAACAATTGACACAGCTCCAGCCGAGCGGCCATCCAGCAGGCCATTAGGCTGCTGAAGGTGAGATTCCACTGCCTCAATCGATCCGGCGGAGCCTTGCAGTATCCCCGTCAAGGGTCTCGTGTATCATGGTGGTTTGCTGTGCTCTGTACTCTTGAGCTGGGAGGCCTCTAAGTGGAAGATATGCCTGAGCGACAATCATCCTCCGATGAGGAGTACGCAATGAAGAGACAGGTGCAACCAGCAAGGGATGATGATAACATGGCGATAGAGGCTAGACATGTTGAGTGACGTGCAAAGGAGGCAAGAGACAACCTCATAATGACCCACTTTCAGCCACCCTGATGTCCACTCACTGAGAATCCAATAAAGACTCACCGTCATGTATGTAGTCTTCCGTCTACTTTCCATCTGTGTTCCTTGAATGCCAACCAGCTGCAAAGGACGCTACTGCCCATGGGAGACCATATGTTAATAAGGTCTGCAGTTCACGTTGCCATGCTAATGAAGACTGTGGTCACATTGGCACTACACTAATGGAAATCAGAAGCTCAAAATTAAGGCATGATGGACCATGGTTTTCATACAATGATGGATAATGATTGGCACGAAAGAGCATTTAATTCAATTCCCAAAGAACATAATTGCAACACCGGTGAATTCACGAGTGTGACTAGGTGCTTTTCTTAATACATTTTCAGGTGTTCCTACGTGGTGTGACCCCTGCACTAGCAGCTGAACCGGAGGCAGGCTGCTGAACAGGCTGCCCCTTGACCTGTGTGACTTCGGCGGACGTCCGCTGGGTGCCTGAAGCCTGGAAGGCCCTGGCTGCCTGAGGGTTTCCTGCACTGATGCAGGCTTGCTTGGTCAGGCAGGAGGAGCTCTTCTTGCCATCACTGGGTAAGAGGACCTCCCGCCTTTCTCTTGCAGCCTGGAGGAGAATCAGCAGGGAGGCATCACTGAAGCATGGGGCCACCCATGGTCGACCCTCTGCCATCCTCTCCACGCTTCCTTGGGTGGAGAGGGGAAAGTTGAGTGCTGTAGGAAACAGTGCTGTGATTTTATTTTGTGCCTCACAGTAAACTGACCTTCTATAGACTGTGAGGCAGGAGTGAATGCAGGGCTGGCAGGCTTTTAAAGATGGTGCCAGCGACGCTGTAATCGGTGTCTCGCCTCCCCCACTGTCATTGGGGGTGGCCGACGTCTCCATTATGTTCAATAGCCACCCACCACATACTCACGTGATGCATGGAAACACTGCCCTTTTCCGGGATCACCGCCCTAACCTGCAATGAGCTCATCAAATTCAACCTAAACCAGGAGTTAAGCAATGCCGGAAAGGAAGAATGACTTGCATTTATATAACACCTGACAGGACCTCAGGATGCCCCATAGTGCTTTACTTCCAATGAAGAACCTTTAGAAGCACTGTTGTAATGTAGGAGACATAGCAGCCAATGTGTGCACAGCAAGCTCCCACGAACAGCGATGTAATAATAACCCGATAATCTGGGTGTGTTTTTTAGGTGTTGATTGAGGGATAAATACTGTCCCAGTCACTGGGACGAATTCCCCTGCTCCTCTTCAAAATAGTGACCGTGGAATCTTTTACATCCACCCGAGAGGACCAACAGGGGCCTCAGGGTAGTGTTGCAACCGACAGACAGCATCTCTGGCCATGCAGCGCTCCCTCTAAACTGGCACTGGGGGTGTCAGCCTAGATTTCTGTGATGTAGTCTCTGGATTGGGGAAGAAGACAAGTTTGATTGTGACATTGCAGTTCACGTAGCAATGCCCCCTCCGTCCTGCTGGGAATCACACCATAAGTCACACATTCTCCCAGCTGCACTGTAACTCAATAACAGTTATAAAGCACAGAGGTAGGGTACTGTCCCAAAACGCTAGCCTGTCTTTTCATCAGCACTTTGCTGATTGATCTGCTGTGTCCCTATATTTTCTGATTTTATTTCAGGTTCCCAGTGATTTCAGCTTTAGTTTATTCTTTCTTATTAATAGACATGCATATATATTTGTGAGTTATCAGTGTAATTGTCTTGGCTGAATTGCTTGCTAGGAAGCTGGTCTTTAAAAACCCAGCATCGCTTGTGATAATATCAGGGACAAGACAGAGAAAAAGGAAAATTCAGTGTAATCCATTCTTTAAATGAGACAATAGAAGAAAATTGTAACTTCCTTCACTAATTATCTCCTGCCGTTACAGCTGATTGACACTAATTGGTCTGCATTTTAAAATTATGTTTTGCTATTCCTGAATATTAAACTGTACGTGGTATATATTTGCACAATGTGACTTTAAATCTAATGATCTCATTACAGATCCCTTAGCCTGGTGACAGAATACTAAGTTATTCTACATTTCATGCAGCAAAAACTGGGAGCTTCGAATCTTCGGCGAAATTAAGCCAAGTGCTGCGTTATTAATTAGTCGATGGGAATGTCAATCTAATTTTTGGTTTTGTTTGTCTGCTGTTGGGATTTCTGCATCACGCTGCATTCAGCAATTGCACCATGTGAGGGGAACTGTTCCAAATCTGTGCTTTGGGCATGCATTTTCTGAGCATTCATCAAAATAGTCGGAAAATAAAATGCAGGACCAATCCAAAACTTCTGTTAAATGAGACACCTGGTCACGAGAGCTGTATGAAAATGTCCTCTCTTCTGTATAATGTACTGTACAATCTGTCAGCCTCTGAGGCAGGGGTTTGTGGGTTCAAGTCCCACTCCAGAGACTTGAGCACAAACATTTAGGGTGACAGTCCAGTGAGGGAGTGCTGCACTGTCAGAGATACCATCATAGCTCTGTGGTGGGTGTAAAAGATTCCATGGTACTTTTCAAAGAGGAGCAGGGACGTTCTCCCCAATGTCCTCGCTAATATTTATCCCTCAGCCAACATCACAGCAACACATAACCTGGTCGTTATCATATTGTTGTTTGTGGGAGCTTGCTGTGCGCAAATTGGTTGCTATGTTTCCCTACCTGACTGCACTTCAAAATACCTCATTAACCGTAAAGTGATTTGGGAGTCTGCCCTGAGGTCGTAAAAGTTACAATTTGAATGCAAGTTCATTTGTTACAATCAGCATGCCCTGGTCAGCTACGTCACAACCCCAGCGATGACATGCAGCAGATCAGAGGCTGTTACTGACTCCCTTGAGTCTTCCTGTCTTCTGATATTAAGACACGCCATCTAACCATTGCCTCTTAGCTCGTCCGCTCCATCTCTCAAACATGCACAGTGAGATTGCAGCCTGGTTTGTCACTAATAAAGAAGAATTCTTGGGTTTCCATTGTGTCTCAGAAGTGAGATCTGTGGGTTTGAAATTACTGGCAGACAACTCTGTTGCCCAAAGTACAAGGGGGCAAGATCTTTCATCCATCTGTCTGATCTGAGCGCTGACCCTCACAACCCCAATCCCAGAGCAAGTGTCATCAGCATATAAGAGTTGGGGGCCATTTATGGCACTTCCTGGGCATCTACCCCAAAATGGGGGGAGGGTGGAGAGGTCTAGAATTGCTGAGAGGCACCTTGCCACTGTTAGGAAGAGGACAGGCTGCAAAGTGGATGAAGGACCTGAAGTCATGCTCGTTGTATTGGCTGCCTTCCCAATTGTGAGATTGATCACTGTAGGCACATGATCTTGTGGGTCCCAACTGCATCACTGAGGCAGAGTGCACACTAGCCATATGCTTGGCAAAACTAATAGGATTTCAACCTGGGAACATTATCCCAGCAGTCCCGCCTCCTATAGTTACCGGGCGATGGAGGGGGAGTAGGCACAAGGTGGTCACAAAGCTCCCATTGAAATCTTACAGCACAGTAAGAAAGTGGGGGGCTAGGGAATACGTGGCAGAACAGGGTTCCACCAGAAAATCCCTCCACCCTGCCCACTCACTTCCTAAATTGTACAAGTTCCACACCACACCTTTCCAATCCCATTTTGTGGCTTTCCGATATTCTGTATATTTGCAATATATGTTTCGAAAATTCGTGCCACCCAAGTGCCAAGCAATGACTATCTCCAACAAGAGACAATCTAACCATCTCCCGCTAACATTCAACAGTATTACCTTCACTGAATCCCCCACCATCAACATCCTGGGGGTTATCATTGACTAGAAACTGAACTGAACCAGCCATATAAATACTATGGCTACAAGAGCAGGTCAGAGGCTGGAAATTCTGCGGTGAGTAACTCACTTCCTGTCTCCCCAAAGCCTGTCCACCATCTACAAGGCACAAGTCAGGAGTGTGATGGAATACTCTCCACTTGCCTGGATGAGTGCAGCTCCAACAAAGCTCAAGAAGCTCATCCAAGACACCATCCAGGACAAAGCAGCCCGCTTGATTGGCACCCCATCCACCACCTTAAAAATTCACTCCCTCCACCACCGACGCACAGTGGCAGCAATGTGTACCATCTACAAGATGCACTGCAGCAATGCACCAAGACTCCTTCGACAGCACCTTCCAAATCCGCGACCTCTACCACCTAGAAGAACAAGGGCAGCAGATGCATGGGAACACCACCACCTGCAAGTTCCCTTCTGAGCCACACACCATCCTGACTTGGAACTATATTGCTATTCCTTCACTGTCACTGGGTCAAAATCCTGGAACTCCCTAACAGCACTGTGGGTGTACCTACCCCACATAGATTGCAGTGGTTCAAGAAGGCAGCTCACCATACCTTCACAAGGGCAATTAGGGATGGGCAATAAATGCTGACCTAGCCAGTGACACCCACATCTCATGAATGAATGGAAATAAAAATTTTTCCTGACTTTCTGTTACCTACCCTCCAAGTGCTTAATAGCTATTTTCTTCTGCTCGCAGATTTGATTGAATCTCCCAGTTCATCCACTGGCTTTTGTTTGTACTCCTGCTTTCTGTTCACATCATTACATTTGACCTCTTGCCTTTCCATCTCCCAGTTGCAATATTTCCATTGCAGTTTGCCGAAATTTTTTTCCATTTAATCTTTACAAGGTCTTGGAGCAGCTCCATTGGAAGCAGTTGGGGTTTGAGGTGGGGAGGGGGGAAGGGTTTCCGGAAGGGTGCAGAACTTCAAAAGGAATTGAGGACTGGGGTGAACTGTCCTGCTCAAGGAACCAGGAAGGGTTTATCAGCCTGGAGAATGGTTTCTGACTGGTCAGCTGTAAAAGGCTGGCTCGAAGTTGTGCATCCCATTCTTTGTAATGGAGCCGGAAGACAAACTGGTTACATTTCTCATGACTGATTCCACCAGAGGGGCCTAGTAAGGATTGAGACCCGATTTAAGTTTCTCTGTATTGTCAATTAGCATGAGTAATTATTCATTACTCACAGAATGAGCAAGTGCAGATGGTATGCCTTTCAATTTTTGCATTTTTTCCTTGACACTGCCTTCACTTTAATAAAATTAGTTCACTGCATCTTGTGGCCTGTCATTCTATTATTGGGTGGAAAGTAAACATAATAGATCCAGCACAAACAGACGATCCAGCCCAAATATAGAGGTGTAGCGAAGTACTATTCTCTGATCGTAAATATAACATCGAAATTGCAGCCATTTAGCCCAACTGAAATTCCACATGAACCTCCACCTACCCTACTTTATTGCACCCTATCAACATACCCTTCCCACCTTCTAAATATACCCTGTAGAAAACCAGTAGAAACTCTCAGCTGTGCAGTTGAAAGGAAAAAGTTTGGAATTAGCTGGTGAGAAATGGTACTCGCTTCACTAGACTAGGTGCTGCTTTAAAATTCCCATCATGTATCAGTTGGCCTTCGAGGGAGGAATCCTGGTTTGAGATCTCGCTTTTAGTTAAGCTCTTCCCACATGTGGAAACACTCTTGTCTCTACACTATCTAAACCTTTCATGATTTTAAAGCCCTCTGTTAAGTTGCCCTCAGCTTTCTCTTTTCAAGAGAAAAGAGACCCAGCCTGATCATCCTTTCCTGACAGGTATAAGTTCGCAGTTCTGGTATCATGCTTGTAAATCCTTTTTGCACTCTCTCCAGTGTCTCTATATCTTTTTTGTAATATGGCGACCAGAACTGTACGCAGTACTCCAAGTGTGGTCTTACTAAGTATAGCATAACCTCCCTACTTTCCAATTCCACCCTTCTAGAAATAAACCCCAGTGCTGGTTTGATTTTTTTTTAAGGTCTTATTAACCACTCTCGCTACTTTTAGTGGCTTGTGTATTTGCACTTCCACATTCCTTTGATGCTCTAACCAATTTAGCTTCTTATTACTTCTTCTGCTGACCAAACTGGTGCTGTTCCACTCAGATGAGAGAAAGATACCCTCCTCCCACTCCAGCCTGTGACTAACCACCCCCCCCACCCCGCCCACAACCACTCTATGGCCACACCCTCACTCTGTCACGAGAGAATTTGTGTGAGTCAGATAGATAGTCTTTGCCAAACGAGGCCTTTGCAGGAACATGGCAAAGAAGGCCTAGTGTCTCTGGGCCTCTGCAACATTCCCAACCTTTCCAGGCTAATGGCGGGAGTGTGCTGGGAGGCCTGCGGAAATTTGGTGAGCCCTCATGTTTACAAAGCACCTGAGCAGGTAGATCAGCACAGCCTCAAAGCACTTCAAGTGCAGTCACTGCTACTACATAGCCACGGGTGGCAGCCATATTGTACACAGTAGGATTCCACAAGTCGCAAAGGAGGCCTGTTTTTAACTAGTTGTTGATTGAATGTTGGCCAGGAAGCCCAGGAGAATGTCCCGACTCTTCTGCTACCAACTGAGCCATGGTCTGTCACTGCAAGTTGATTAGATCTGAATGACTGATCAAGGTTCCATGTTCTAACCTTGGTCAGGATTCTGAAGAAGATTCACATAGAAGAGATTGACCTTTCTCTCCCTTTGATACATGAAGGATGATCACTTGGGCAAGATACCGAAGGACAGCTAACAGCCATGGAACTGGCTGGAGAGGAGGGAGAACATTTGATTAAAAAAAGATGGCCGCCACATTGTTGGCCAATTCATTGAGCCTAAGTGAAGCTCAACACGTTCCTCTTGGAGGAAAAGAGGCTCGGTTTCCAAGGGATAGATCAAAAAAGTGGAAAGAAATGTAATAAACCAGTGGAGAAAACAGGCTAGGTAGTTAACATGTAGTCACAAATAATGCATATGCTTCCAGGAGGGAATAAGACCAGCCAAGAAGCCAGTTTCCATTCAGTGTGAAAGATTTTGTGAGAAGGGCAATATACTGATCTGCAAAGAGTTGACCTTCAAAAGCAACTTCTCAGTGTTAATTTGATGATTCCATAAGCCTTGATCAGCTCTTGTTCAACATTTTATATGCCAGCGACAATTTTTCTTATCTTTTGGAGTCCTGCCTAATTTATCTTGGTTGCGGTTTCAGGATTTATCTGAGTGATGCTGTCCAAGCTGTGCTTCGTATGAGATCATTCCGAAATGAAGCCAGTATAGATATAATGGAAAAGAGTTCTTGTGCAGAGCTGAGGGACACCGCTGATAGCCTTCTTTTCTTAGAAACTGTACCAAAAATAACTGAATGTAAGCGCTGCCAATGCCTTTGATAAGTCTGTGCCAATAATAGAGTGAAAGGGAACTGGGATTTGGTGCAGTGGTTGTTATTCCTTGTTTGCAGGGGGACTCACAGGGTGCTCTCAGGTAGCCATCAATGCAATAGAAAACCAGTCGGGAACATCTGCTCGCAGAAAAGGATTTCACTTCATCAATGAGTAGCTGGTCACTCATCACCACAGAATAGAGCAGCTCTGTGCCATGTTTCCAGTAGCTGGTCCGGTGCCTTCTTTCTGTACCAACCCATCATTGCCCACTACGCGTCACAGAGCAAGTGCTGCATTGCCGGGTGAGACTTTAAACCAAGGCCCATCCGCCCTCTGAGGCGGACGTAAAAGATTCCACGGCCACTATTTGAAGAAGAGCAGTGGAGTTCTCCTCAGTCTCCTGGCCAATATTTATCACTCAATCAACATCACAAAAACAGATGATCTGGCCATTATCACATTGCTGTTTGCAGGAACCTGCTCTGCTCAATTTGGCTGCCGCATCTCTTTACATTCCAACAGTGTCCACACTTCAAAAGGAGGACATTGGCTGTAAAGTGCTTTGAGACTTCCACATAAATGGAAGTCTTTGTCTTCTTTTACTCAACCTGGCAAAGAATTTTTAGTTTAGTTTTAGTTTAGTTTTAGAGATACAGCATTGAAACAGGCCCTTCAGCCCACCGAGTCCGTGCTGACCATCAACCACCCATTTATACTAATCCTACACTAATCCCATATTCCTACCACATCCCCACCTGTCCCTATATTTCCCTCCCACCTACCTATATTAGGGGCAATTTATAATGGCCAATTTACCTACCAACCTGCAAGTCTTTTGGCTTGTGGGAGGAAACCGGAGCACCCGGTGAAAACCCACGCAGACACAGGGAGAATGTTAGAGAATGGTTACTAGGGGTGACAGGGGGTACCTCTCCACACATGATGCCCCGATGTAAGCCCAGCATAACTATGGGACAACCAACTGATCACACAATCGGGCTCCTGAAACAGCAACAGTGGCTAAAAATTGGTTTACATGAAATGGCTGATAAACAGGTGTCAGAGGTGCAAAATGGCCTGCGAATGCTCAGTCTATGTATTTTAATCGAATTAGAATTAGAATTAGAATATTAGAATATTACAGCGCAGTACAGGCCCTTCGGACCTCGATGTTGCGCCGATCATCTGACCTACACTATTCCATTTACATCCATATGTCTATCCAATGACCACTTAAATGCCCTTAAAGTTGGCGAGTCTACTACTGTTGCAGGCAGGGCGTTCCACGCCCCTACTACTCTCTGCGTAAAGAAACTACCTCTGACATCTGTCCTATATCTTTCACCCCTCAACTTAAAGCTATGTCCCCTCGTGTTTGCCATCCTCATCCGAGGAAAAAGACTCTCACTATCCACCCTATCTAACCCTCTGATTATCTTGTATGTCTCTATTAAGTCACCTCTCCTCCTCCTTCTCTCTAACGAAAACAACCCCAAGTCCCTCAGCCTTTCCTCGTAAGACCTTCCTTCCATACCAGGCAACATCCTAGTAAATCTCCTCTGCACCCTTTCCAAAGCTTCGACATCCTTCCTATAATGCGGTGACCAGAACTGCACGCAATACTCCAGGTGCGGCCTCACCAGAGTTTTGTACAGCTGCATCATGACCCCGTGGCTCTGAAACTCGATCCCCCTACTAATAAAGGCTAACACACCATATGCCTTCTTAACAGCCCTATTAACCTGGGTAGCAACTTTCAGGGATTTATGTACCTGGATACCAAGATCTCTCTGCTCATCTACACTACCAAGAATCTTCCCATTAGCCCAGTACTCTGCATTGCTGTTACTCCTTCCAAAGTGAATCACCTCACACTTCTCCGCATTAAACTCCATTTGCCATCTCTCAGCCCAGCTCTGCAGCCTATCTATGTCCCTCTGTACCCTACAACACCCTTCGACACTATCCACAACTCCACCGACCTTCGTGTCATCCGCAAATTTACTAACCCACCCTTCTACACCCTCATCCAGGTCGTTTATAAAAATGACAAACAGCAGTGGCCCCAAAACAGAACCTTGCGGTACACCACTAGTAACTAAACTCCAGGATGAACATTTGCCATCAACCACCACCCTCTGTCTTCTTTCAGCTAGCCAATTTCTGATCCAAAGCTCTAAATCACCTTCAACCCCATACTTCCGTATTTTCTGCAATAGCCTACCGTGGGGAACCTTATCAAACGCCTTACTGAAATCCATATACACCACATCCACGGCTTTACCCTCATCCACCTGTTTGGTCACCTTCTCGAAAAACTCAATAAGGTTTGTGAGGCACGACCTACCTTTCACAAAACCGTGCTGACTATCGCAAATGAACTTATTCTTTTCAAGATGATTATAAATCCTGTCTCTTAAAACCTTTTCCAACATTTTACCCACAACCGAAGTAAGGCTCACAGGTCTATAATTACCAGGGCTGTCTCTACTCCCCTTCTTGAACAAGGGGACAACATTTGCTATCCTCCAGTCCTCCGGCACTACTCCTGTCGACAATGACGACTTAAAGATCAACAACAACGGCTCTGCAATCTCCTCCCTGGCTTCCCAGAGAATCCTAGGATAAATCCCATCTGGCCCAGGGGACTTATCTATTTTCACTCTTTCCAAAATTGCTAACACCTCCTCCTTGTGAATCTCAATCCCATCTAGCCTAGTAGGCTGTATCTCAGTAATCTCCTCGGCAACATTTTCTTTCTCTACTGTAAATACTGACGAAAAATATTCATTTAACGCTTCCCCTATCTCCTCTGATTCCGCACACAACTTCCCACTACTATCCTTGATTGGCCCTGTTCTAACTCTTATCATTCGTTTATTCCTGATATACCTATAGAAAGCCTTAGGGTTTTCTTTGATCCTATCCGCCAATGACTTCTCGTGTCCTCTCCTTGCTCTTCTTAGCCCTCCCTTTAGATCCTTCCTGGCTAGCTTGTAACTCTCAAGCGCCCTAACTGAGCCTTCACGTCTCATCCTAACATAAGCCGCCCTCTTCCTCTTGACAAGCGCTTCAACTTCTTGAGTAAACCACGGCTCCCTTGCTCGACAACTTCCTCCCTGCCTGACAGGTACATACTTATCAAGGACACGCATTAGCTGCTCCTTGAATAAGCTCCACATTTCGTTTGTGCCCATCCCCTGCAGTTTCCTTCCCCATCCTACACATCCTAAATCTTGCCTAATCGCGTCATAATTTCCTTTCCCCCAGCTATAATTCTTGCCCTGCGGTATATACCTGTCCCTGCCCATCGCTAAGGTAAACCTAACCGAATTGTGATCACTATCGCCAAAGTGCTCACCTACATCTAAATCGAACACCTGGCCGGGTTCATTACCCAGTACCAAATCCAATGTGGCATCGCCCCTGGTTGGCCTGTCCACATACTGTGTCAGAAAACCCTCCTGCACACACTGGACAAAAACAGACCCATCTAAAGTACTCGAACTATAGTATTTCCAGTCAATATTTGGAATGTTCTCCCTCCTCTCCAGCCAAACTGATTAGGGTGACCCATCCAGGACTGCTGGCTGAAACTAGCACCAGGCCATTACCTATGTAAATGAAGGGCCAACACCTGTCTCTGGCCTCTTTGGGAAACTGGATTATGACTGACAGTGCATGCTGCAGTCAGATTTCTCAGGCTGAAAGCAACCAAACCAGCAGTTCACTGGAGGGCGGCAAGCAAAACAGGACAAAAGAAATATTCACATACCAGTGCTCCTCCTGGCTCCTCAATGAAGCTGCAGGCTGCTGCTGGATATGACTCGCTCCCCCATTCCAGATCTCCTGCCGCACCCTCCCAGATTATCACAGTCCCGGTGTCACCGCTGGCAGACTTTCCTCCTCTTTGCGCCTGTCGCACTCCCTATTTGGGCACAGTCACTGCCCCCCTCCTCCCCCCACAGAGCGTCAGTCCTGTCCTAATGGTGCAAAACAGTCTCCTGTCATCCTCCTACACATCGGTTTCTAACTCCAGCTATCTGGATAGTTCCAGGGGGCCTGGCCTCAATACAGCCCACAGAGAGTCTCGTGTGACTTTAGGATTAGAGAGGATGCTGGGCGGTTCCTCTTTTCCCAGACAGTAGTGAGCCTGTTCAATGCATTCCCACTGGGATAATGGGTGCTGATTCTCCACATTATCTTTAAGAGGGACCTGAACCAGTTCCTGACTGGGGCAGAGATGGCATCATATAGAAGGTAAGGGTCTTCCAGCCCACATTTGGTCCATGTGATCTCCTGGACTGGTTTCAGTCGCCTAAGGGAGGGGGGTGGTCAATGAGGAATTTTTCTCCTTATTGACCCTAGCTTTTTTGGGGGGGTGGGGGGGGAGAGGTGCGGGTGTTAGGGTGGTGTTTGCTTTTCCCAGGAGGTTGGGAGGCGGAAGGGTGGCTGGAGGGGGAAGTGGTGGTATGTATCAGGTCATGAAGCTCCAATCAACAAGGCATGTGGGGCACCAGATGGACCAACTGCTTATTTCCTGTATTTGAAGTGTGCGATAGCCTGCTATGAAACCACACTGCCTATTAAGGGTTAGGGAACCAAGGCAGGTAAATGGAGTTACAGATCATCCATGATCTAATTAAATGGCAGAACAGGCTCAAGGACCTGAATTTTGTTTTAAATTCTTTCCTGGGATATGAGTGTCGCTGGCAAGGCCAGCATTTGTTGCCCGTCCCTAATTTCTCTTGACAACTGAGTAGCTTTCTGGGCCTTTTCGGAGGGCAGTTAGGAGTCAACCACATTGTTGTGGGTCTGGAGTCACATGTAGGCCAGACCAGGTAAGGACAGCAGATTTCCTTCCCTAAAGGATTTTACTGATGGAATTTTCCAACAATCAATGATAATTTCATAGCACAATTACTAAGACTAGCTTGAAATTTCAGATTTTTAAAAATAAATTGGATTTAAATGGTGGGGTTTGAACCCATGCCCCCAGAGCATTAGCCTGGGCCTCTGGATTACTAGTTCAGGAACATTATGACAATGCCACTGTCTTTCCCCTCCTGGCCTCCTCCAGCTCTTATGTTCCTGTGCAGACAAAAGTGCCCAGCATGAAAAGATTAATTCTTTAATGGCAAAAATAATTGTGCGCTGAAATCAATTTTCACCCAAATGTCAGCTCATCGCGTCTTTCTTCAATGCTTTTTTACAAACCACACTTGGCGGACTTTGCACAGTTCTGGTCCCCATATTCAGAAAAGGATATAAAGGCCAAAAAGATTTACAAAGATGAGACCAGAACTGAGATGTTGTCGCTATCAGGAAAGACTGAAATGGCTAGGGTACATTTTTATAGAAAAGAGAAGACTGATGGGTGACCCGAAAGACGTCTTAAAAATTGAACAGTTTCAATAGGTTAGACATAGAGATGTTTCCACTAGTGTGAGAGTCCAAAGCAAAGGGTCATAAATATAAGATAGTAAATAATAACTCCAGTAGGAATTCAGGAGTAACTTCTTTACACAAAGAATGGAAATCACTACCATGTGGAGTAGTTGAGGTGCATTTAAGGAAGAGCTCGATAAAACACATGAAGGAGAAAGGAATAGAGGGAAATGCTGATAGGGTACATAGAATTTACAGCACATAAACAGGACAATCCGCCCACCTGGTCTGTATCAGTGTTGATGCTCCACATGATCCTCCTCCAATCCCTATGCATCTAACCCTATCCTTCTATTCCTTTCTTCCTCATGTGTTTATCTAGTTTCCCTTTTGTTTTATTCTTTCAAGGGATGCTGGCTATGCCAGCATTTATTGCCCATCCCTAATTGCCCTTGAGAAGGTGGTGGTGAGCCACCTTCTTGAACCGCTGCAGTCCATTTGGGGTAGGTACACCAACAGTGCTGTTCGGAAGGGTTCCAGGTTTTTGACCCAGCGTCAGTGAAGGAACGACGATATAGTTCCAAGTCAGGATGGTGTGTGACTTGGAGGAGAACTTGAAGGTGGTGGAGTTCCCTTGCATCTGTCTGCTGCCCTTGTCCTTCTGGGGGTTAGAGGTCATGGGTTTGGAAGGTGTTGTCAAAAGAGCCTTCGGTGCGTTGCTGCGGTGCATCTGGTAGATGGTACACACAGTTTCCACTATGTGTCAGTGGTGGAGGGAGTGAATGTTGAAGGTTGTAGATGGGGTGCCAATCAAGCAGGCTGCTTTGTTCTGGATGGTGTCGAGCTTCTTGAGTGTTGATGGAGCTGCACCCATTCAGGCAAGTGGCGAGTATTCCATTACACTCCTGACTTGTGCCTTGTAGATGGTGGACAGGCTTTGGGCAATTAGGAGGTGAGTTACTTTTTTTTTTATTCGTTTGTGGGATGTGGGCATCACTGGATAGGCCAGCATTTGTTGCCCATCCCTAATTGCTCTTGATCTGAGTGGCTTGCTTGGCCATTTCAGACGGCATTTTAAGAGTCAACCACATTGCTGTGGGTCTGGAGTCACACGTAGGCTAGACCAGGTAAGGACGGCAGAATTCCTTCCCTAAAGGTCATTACTGAACCAGATGGATTTTTACAACAATTGATAATGGTTTAATGGTGACCATTAGACTAGCTTTTTTTTAATTACCAGATTAATTGAATTCAAATTTCACCATCTGCCATGGTGGGATTCAAACCCATGTCCCCATAGCAGTAGCCTGGGCTCTGGATTACTAGTCCAGTGACATTACCACAATGCCACCACCTCCCCTTACTTGCTGTAGAATTCCCAGCCTCTGACCATCTCCAGTAGCCACAGTATTTATGTGATTGGTCCAGTTCAGTTTCTGGTCAATGGTGACCCCAGGATGTTGATAATGATGTATCAACCTGAGCAACAGCAAGGTGATTCACAACCTGTAAGAAGTCAATCGATCCAATCAGAGCTCAGTTAAGAAAAGCAACAGTTCCATGCATTAAGAAGCAAGAAGTAAGACTCACTAAACTACACCAGGCAAGAGTGTTATCTATGACCTTACAGGAAGCTGGTGCAAAATATGGGGAAAGTATTGGTGGATCGGAGATTACTCTCATCATAAAGAGCAGTTAACTGTGAGAGAACCTTACAGCGGCCTGTGGCCAGATGGCTCATGAGGAACCATCAACAGCCTGACTTGGGATCTTTCAATGCAGGAGCTTGGCTCTGGCTAGCGGCCTCTAACTGCTGCAAGAGATATCTCCCGATGTCTCACTGTCAACCATTCTACAGCATGATACCCTACCTTCTGGGAATGCGACAGGTACCTCTATTGCCCCTTCATTATGTGAGCTTGCTTAGTAGAATGATCAATATATCAATGGCACTTCTAGTCAACAGTCGGGCAAAGACTTCTTGGGTGAGAAGAGGCAGGTACAGGGAAAAGTTTCTCTGTACAAATAAAGAGCACATAATGAGGGCTATGTCCAACAGTCAAAGCTGAAACAGAGATGGGAGGTCATGAGATTTGCTTGTAAAGCTACAAACTGAGCAAGTGCGCCTTGGCCTCTGATCATGATTGCACTGAAAATGTGGGAACTGCAACTTGCAGAAGAGTAATGGGTTTATATGTGATTTGGCAACACCATGTAATCCAGGAATAGATGGAAAGTAACAGTTCATTAGTCAGATGTATACCATCAGTTCATTTCTGGCACCAGTTGACTTTACCCTTATTTAACTGATTTAAGTCCTTGTTCTGAACTGCAGCATGTCCACTGTGCCTGCTATGTCTGATTGGTTACTTTCAAGGGAATGGCAAAGGTTAACAATCTGGATGAAATTGGAAGTAATGGCGCTATTTATTGCCTACACTGGCTCCTGTTGCACCAACACTTCATAGAGTCATAGGGGGGATTTTATCCTGACGGTGGGAGTCTCGACGACGGAAAAGGCGATGCAGAGATTCCCACGTCGCCTCTTCTCTGAAAGGCCCAACGAATCTAGCACCAATCAGGAATTTAATTGGACAGCAGTGGCCCTTCCACAAGATCAAGGACCCTGTCTCTGGAAATTCTGCACTTGGAGAGCTGTCAGCCAATCAGAGGTTGGCAGCTGCAGTGCCACTGCAGAGGAGGTGGCTGCCACTGGAGGTGCACCTACCAGAGGCCGAGGAGCATTGCTGGACCAGGCCTCATGTAGGTCAGGGTGGGAGGGGTTTCACGGGGTGGGGGTCATAGGGGATGTAAGGGGTCAGCAGCAAGGGCAGGGGTGGCTCTCAGCAGGCCCCCACCTTCCTGATACTGTGACTCTCATTCAGGCACCAATGCCTTTTAACAATGGACCCCCTCTGCCCCTGGAGCTGGGAAGCAACTCACATGGTTTTTCGTGCTGTGCTTCCCTTGCAGTGACAGGACTGCCCACCACATGGTTAATTGAAGCAGAGGTGGGAAGAGGTCCTTAATTGGGGGTTAATTAGCCCGTTAAGGGCCTCAATTGGCAGCGGGGCAGAAAGGCCATTCACAACCTTTCCTGCCCCGGACTAAATTTTGGCGGAGGTGAGATGGTGGTGTGAACCCCGATTTTATACTCTCACCTCCTCCAAACCTGCCGAGAGGGAGAGCATTCCCCCATAGAGTCATCCACAACATAGAAAGAAGTCAGTCGGCCCATCGAGTCCTTGCCAGCTTTCTGCGGAGCAATCAAGTCAGTTCCACTCCCCTGCTCGATTCCCGTACCTCTGCAAGTTTGTTTCCTTCAAGTTCCCATCCAGTTTCCTTTTGAAATCATTGATTGTCTCAGTTTCCACCACCCTCATGGACAGCGAGTTCCAGGTCATTACCACTCACTGCATAGAAATGTTCCTCCTCACATTCCCCCCTGCAGCTCTTGCCCAAAACCTTCAATCTGTGCCCCCAGCTTTTCCAAATTAAATTTGTAACTAAAATCCCTCATCCCTGGAACCATTCTGGTAAATCTCCTCTGCACCCTCTCAAAGACCCTCACATCCTTCCTGAAGTGTGGTGACCAGAACTGGAAACAATACTCTAGTTGGGGGCCTAATCAGAGCTTTACACAGGTTCAGCATAATTTCACTGGTCTTGTACTCAATGCCTCTATTTATGAAGCCCAAGATCCCATATGCTTTACTAACCACTCTCTCAATATGTCCTGCCACCTCCAAAGATATATGCACATACACCCCCAGGTCCATCTGTTCCTGCACACTCCTTAGAACTGTGCCATTAAGTCTATATTGCCTCTCCCTATCCCTTCTGCTAGAATGTATCATCTCACACTTGTCTGCGTTAAATTCCATCTGCCACTTGTCTACCCATTCTGCTCGCCCATCTATGTCCTGTGCAGGTGGTTCATATCATCCTCACTGTTTACCGCTCTTCCAAGTTTGGTATTATCAGCAAATTCTGAAATTTTACTCTGTATTCCAACATCCAAGTCATTTATATATCTCAAAAAAAACAGTGATCCCAGCACTGACCCTTAGGGAACACCACCGTCTACCATCCTCCAGCCTGAAAAACAACCATTTACCACAACTCACTGCTTTCTGTCCATAAGCCAATTTTTTTTATCCAATTGGACACAGACCCAAACCCTCCAATTGCATGAACCTCAATATTGCTGAAAATAAGGACATGTTGTCGAAGCTTTTCGTCTTGATTTCATCAGGACAATCCGCAAGAATGGCCAATGTAAGGGAAAACAACAACTTATACTGCATGAGAAGAGAGTGCTGATTGGTTGGCAAGTGAACTCTGATTGGTAGAGGCGTTGCATGGGGAATGCACCAGTTTACAATGACTGACAGTTAACTGCCAAGCTTTGTTTGAAATTTAAACCAGGCAGCTTAACTCTGATTGGTCAAGGCATTGCCCTGAGCAATGAACCAACGAATGGCTGTCATTTATTTTGTTCAGCTGAAACAGGCGCAATGTTTGTCCATATTCTTTCTGTCTGCAAAGACCAGGCCCCTGTGTATTAATATATATAGCTTCCAGTACGCACAAATGCACTACACCATGAGTCCTACTAACAATCTTAAATTAGTTCTCAGCATAACACTGCAGATTATTTAGAAAATGTTGTCCAATTGCAGAATCACATCTGATGTTGGACACTGTGTTTTGAGTTTTGCAAGCTCAGGCTGGTTGGTTACAGCCTGTACCTTGCCCGTTGCAAACAGCAGAAGGGTCATGTTATTTGATACGATCCACCAGTCTTTGGGATGTACGGCCTATATACCTAGCATCACACTGGCATTGAAATTCATATATCACATTACTCATTTGTGTGATAGACAGCACGTCTTTTTGGCTTGATGGCAGCATCCTGTTAGTGGCGAACACCACACGTGTTGCTACTGCATAGTAGCAGCGTGAAACAGCTAGCTTCACCTGTTGCTCAAATTTTTGGGATACATTACACTTCCAGAGTTCACTTGCCAACCATTCAGCACTCTCTTCTCATGCAGTATAAGTTGTTTTCCCTTACATTGGCTATTCTTGTGGAGTGTCCTGATGAGTGCAAGATGAAAAGCTTCAACAGCATGTCTCTATTTTCAGCAATACTCAAGTTCTGTACTACCAAACAACAACCACAATTTTGTTAACCAGCCTGGTATGTGGAACTTTATCACAAAACCCTTTCTTAAAATCCACATAGACAATATCCGCTGCATTCACTTCATCAACCTTCTCTGTTACTTCATCAAAAAATTCAATTAGATTAGTAAAGCATGATCTGCCTTTTCCAAATCCATGCTGGCTCTCCTTAATTAACTCAGACTTCTTTAAGTGGCTGATGATTGTTTCTGAAACCTTTACCACCACTGATGTTAAACTAACTGGCCTGTAGTTACTAGAAATGTCTTTACACCCTTTCTTGAATAAAAGTATATTTGACACTCTCCAATCCTCTGGCATCGCCCCTGTATCCTGGGAAGATTGGAAGATTATGGCAAGCCCTTCCGTTATCTCCATCCCCACTTTCTTTCGCAACCTGGGATGCATATCATCCAGACCTATCTACTCTAAGCAGCCTTTACAGTATCCCCTCTCTCTCAGTTTTTACCCTATCCATTGCCTCTACTCTCTCCACTTCAACCGATATTTTGTCAGATTCCTCTTCCTTAGTAAACACCTATACAAAGTACTCATTAAGTATTCCAGCCTTGAACTATGTGCCTAAGCATATATCATCCTTTTTGTTCCTAATAAGACCCACTCCAGCTCTTACTACCTGCTTACAATTTACATGCAGTGGAAGATTTTTGGGTTCCCGTTTATATTAACTGCCATTCTATTCTCATATTCTCTCCTTGCCAGTCTTAATTTCCTCTTCATCTCCCCTCTCAACCTATCGTATTTGGTCTGGTTCTTATTTGAAGGATTCCCCTGATGTGCATCATACACCCTCTTTTTATCATAATCTTTATCTCCCTTGTCATCCAAGGAGCCCTGTTTTTGGTTCCCGTACATTCCGCCTTTGTTGGAATGTTCCTAGCCTGTACCTGAAGTATCTATTCCTTAAAGATAACCCATTGTTCCGATACAGTTTTTCCTGCCAATCTTTGGTTCCATTTTATCCTGGCTAGATCCCTTGTCATCGCATTGAAATTATCCCTCTTCCAATCTAACCATTCTACCTTATATTGTTTCTTGCTTTTCTGCATTATGAGTCTAAACCTTATGATACAATGATCACTCTTACCCAAGTGTTCCCCCACAGACACTTGGTCCATTTGGCCCACCTCATTTCCCAGCACCAGATCCAGCAATGTCTCTTTTCTAGTTGGGCTGAGAACATACTGATCAAGGAAGCGCTCCTGAACACAATCCTGAAATTCCTCCCCTCCTTTCCCCTTATTCTAACATTATCCCAATTGATATTTGGATAATTAAAGTCCCCCAATATCACCACTCTATAGTTCTTGAACATCTCTGTGATTTCCCTGCAGATTTGCACCTCTCTCTCTCACTATTTGGAGGCCTATAGAATACCCCTAGTTGTGCGATCAGACCCTTTTTGCTTCTTAGCTCTAACCAAATGAATTCTGCCCTTGCCCCTCAAGGACATCCCCTCTTTCCAATACTACAATGTCTTCTCTAATTAGTACTGTCACCCCACGTCCCTTTTTTCATTCTCTATCTTTTCTGAATACTTTATCCTTGTATATTAAGCCTCACAATATTTAAACCACATTTCCGTTATTGCCACTACATCATATTCCCATATTGCTCTTTGTGCTTGTCGCTCACCAACCTGTTTCAGTACACTTTGTGTGTTTACATGCATGCATTGTAATCCTGCCTTTGCATTCCTCATAGCCCTTCTCAGTCTGCTCCTATCTAATATGGAACTACTCTCTTCTCTAGTACTGTCCAACACTCACATTATGCACCTTATTTCTCTTTTCTACTTCAATAAATTGGTGCCCACCCCACTGCCAATTTAGTCTAAACCCTCCTCAACCACACTAATGAACCTCCCCACGAGGACACTCATCCCAGTCCTGTTGAGATGCAACCCGCCCCTTTTAATAGGTGCCTTCTGCCCAGAACTGGCCCTGATGCCCCAAGAATCTGAAGTCCTCCCTCCTGCACCATACTTCAAGCCACTCATTGACCCTTCCTATCTTCCTATATCTGATCTTGCTAGCGTGATAATAATCCAAACATTACAACCTGCAAGATCCTACTCTTTAACTTTCTCCCTAGCTCCTGAATCTCTGATGATAGGACCTCAATACCTGCCCTTGCTTTGTCGTTGTTACTATCATGTACCACAACTTCTGACTCACTCCCTTCCCTCTGCAGAATATCCTGCACCCTCTCCGTGATGTCCGTTACCATGGCACCAGGGATATAACATACCATGTGGGACTCACGATGACAGTTACATAAATGCCTGTCTGTCCCCCTGACTATGGAATCTCCTAAAACAACTGAATTGCCATACTCTGCTGCCCCCTCCTGTAGAGTACCTTGCTCATTGGGCCATGGTCTGGACTGGGGTATCGTCACTGTCGACAGTTTCCAATCCTGAGTACCTGTTTGGGAATGGCACACACCCCGAAGACTCGTGCACCTCCTGCCTTTTCCTAGTCTTCCGGATGGCCACCCACCTAATACCCTGAACTCTTACTGTCTGTGGGGTGACCACCTCCTGGAAAGTACGATCCAGGAAACTCTCCAGCTTCCTGATGTTCCATGGTGACTCCAGCTGCCCCACAAGCTCAGAAATCCTGACCCTGGCTCAAGCAACTGGAGACACTTCTCACATGTGTGGTCGCCCAAGACACGTGAAGAGTCCTGGAGTTCCCACATGGCACTGAAATTGTAAGCAACAGGTTGCAGCTGCCCATCCATGATCTAAAAAGACTTTATTCCCTCTTTTAGAATCTATTTGGTACCTTGTTTAAACTATTAATTATAATTAATGCCTCTAGACCTGCTCTGTGCTACTACTCTTATTAATTCACTGTCTATTACACTCACCCTGATTGAGGGCATTAATTTCCTGGCTCCTAATTTGAAAGACCGCCCTAATTTAGAGAGATAGAAATACTCACCAAACAATCACTTACCCGCTTTCCTGTGATATTGCACTTTGTTTTTTTTGAATGTAGTGGAGCTGCTCTAAACTTTCCCCAGAGCACCTTTATCCCACTACCCCTCCCACCCTCACCACCAGTGTTGCTGTGCCATTGGTCTCCATTCCGCTCTTTAATTCTCCCCAATGGTCTTGCTGTGTTCTCGCTCTCTGGGCCATTCTTTTAACCTCCCCGTCGGTCTCAAATTTAAAATTTTTATCCTCATGTTCAATTCACTCCAGGCCTCTTCTTTCCCTATCCTCCCTCAGCCCTGCTTCACCACTCCCAGAACTCTGCATTCCTCCAGCTCTGTTGTTGTGCAGCCCCTACTTCTTTACCTCCACTATTGGCATCTGTGTCTTCAGCGTCCAGGTCATATGTTCTGTAAGTCATAGAATCGTAGAATGGTTACAGTACAGAACTGAGCAAGTCTCCACCTCTCTCTCCTCTTTTAAGAAGCTGCTTAAAGCCTACCTATTTGACCAAGCATCGCCTGATAACACTGCTGGGAGGTATCTTGGGGCATTTTACTATGATAAAGGTGCTATATAAATGAAAATTGTTGTTAAACTCCAATTATGAAGCTTCAAATAGGTACATAGACACTTAGCAATGAACAGGGATGGAAAGATATTGATAGTTTATCAGTTCAGGTCCAAAGTTCAGAAGAATCATACAGCATGCCCCCTCATTCACTTCTGTCCTCACGTAACCGTGCAGCTACCTCTTGCATCTGCTGACACAATCATGTGCCACTCTTCGTTTCAACCCTTTGACTATCAGGTCTTTATCCTTCCTTATCCACAATATTTTCTCTCAGTTGCATTACGTTATCTTCAACACACAGACTGCAGTGGTTCAAGAAGGCAGCTCACCACCACCTTCTCAAGGGCAATTAGGGATGGGCAATAAATGCTGGCCTGGCCAGTGACGCCCACATCCCATGAATGAATAGGAAACAAAGTTTGAGTAGATGTAATTTGGAAATTACTTGCGAGTCTCGTAAGAGGTGTGAATTAGCTAGTTGGGTGTGCCTGTACACCATAAACTGAAACTCACATCATGTAATTACACATGACGAAAACAGCTTTTCTGCTTCACAATGTTGCCCTCCCAAAGCAAGTCAGTTCATTGTGATTAGAGACAAAAGAGTATTTATGTCAATGAAATGATCCTCAGCAAGGCACTTATGGGTGAAATGTAAATTGTTTTGTTCTGTGGTTCTGTTTGAACATTTTTGGGAGATGTTCCTTCTCCATGCCAGGAATGTGTATTGTTCTAAAATGATTGGTTAGCTTGTAAAAGACTGATGAGTTAACCTGTTAACAATATTTCCTTGCCAAATTTAACATTTTAATATCTATACAACTAGAATCACAGAAGAAAGCCATTTAACCCCTTGTTTAAGTGCCAGCTCTTCACTAGAGTGCTTCCATTGCCCCGCTCTCTCTCCGTAGCCCTGAATATTCCTCTGCTTCAGATATGTACCCAATTTTTCTTGAAAAGTGACAGCATTCTCTGCCTCAAGCTGAACATCAAAATACAACAAATTTATAAAACCAACATCACTCGGACCATCTGAAGCAAAGACTTTTATTCAGGCTATTTGTGAGATCGCTATTGGTTTCTACTGCTTTCAATGGCTTGTATTGTTGTATGTCTGTAGATGTGTCACCTAGACAGGTATTGAGAGCTGATCAGTCCTCTTGGTGCAATATGATGAGTGAAAATCAATTGATTTTTCATCTTTTGGGCTCTCTGATGTAACACATTAGTGCCCGCCAACTGAAAATGACATTTCAACCAGTAAAGATCAGAACACATGTCTGCACATTTTAGGAGTGAAAGTAGGAAACAACTGTACACAGAAATAGTGGTAGACGTTTGGAACTCTCTTCCAGAAATGATGCTAGATCAATTGTAAATTCTAAATCTGAAGCTGATAGAGTTTCGTTAACCAAAGGTATTAAGGGACATGAGGCAAAGGCAGGTATATGGAGTTAGGTCGCAAATCAGCCATAATCTCATTGATTGATGTAACAGGTTTGAGGCTGAATGGTCTAATCCTGTTCCTACGTTCCTAGGATCTCCCTGCATTCACAAATCTCTGAAAAAAGAGCTTGTATTTATATCGCACCTTCCATGTCCTCAGGAAATCCTAAAAAAATGTCACAGCCAATGAAGCCCCTCTGAAATGTAGCCAAGTAATGCACAGCAATATCCCACAAACAGCAACTAGAGAAAGTAAAGGTTGATGCAGGATTCTTTCTGTTCTAGGAATCAAGCAAGACACAACTGTTATTTTCAGAATTTTTAATTTGACATTCATACAGTTCTTACTAGAAAGAAATTAATAGCTTCTCATGCAAACTGATCAGGCGGCATACTCAAGAGTGATGGAGTAATCAGGTCATTTGCCCTGATAGAAGAAAGGTTTTCTCTCCTACTCCAACTTAGGTAGATAGAACATTCATTTATGTAGCATTTTTAATCATACCGGGACATCCCAAATTGCCTTACAGCCAACTTGGATATACTCAACAAATGAGCATCCACAGCCCTCTGGATTATCAATTCCTCAGGCCTTGTTTCTCACCCAAGGCTCCAAGCTGACATATGTTCTTCTCTTCAATCACCCTAGACAGGAAACGGGGACCATCATGCACTCTGATTTTAGCCAAGCTGCCAGTTCAGTCACTCTTTCCTTTGTCTCCTTAAAAACAGCCGCCAAGATGTCCAAAATCCTTCAGTAGGAACGTGAGTTGGCATGGCATGGGGTGGGTGTAAATATTAAATATTAGTTCAACATTTTGTTGTCTGCAGCCCCCGCCACAAACTCCCTTCTCTGTCTACGGACTCCATCTCTCTCCCTGGCACTGTCTGAGACTGAACCAGATCATTGTGAATCTTGTCATCCTACTGGACCCCGAGCTAAGCTCCCGACCTCATATCTTCTCCATCACCAAGACCACCTACTGCCACTTCTGTAATATCGTCCGTCTCCACATCTGCTTCAGCTCATCCGCTGCTGAAGCTGCCATCCATTTATTTGTTATCTCCAGACTCGACGATTCCAATCCTCTCCTGGCCAGCCTTCTACCTACCATCCTCAGTAAACTTGAGCTCATTCAAAACTCTGCCTGCTGCCGCCTAACTTGCGCCACGTCCAGCTCACCCCATCACCCCCTGTGCTCGTTGACCTATATTGGCTCCCAATTCAGCAATGCATCAATTTTAAAATTCTCTTCCTTGTGTTCAAGGTCTTGCTTCTCCCCATCTTTGTAATCTGCACCAGCCCCTCTGAGATACCTGCGCTCTACTAATTCCGGCCTCTTGAGCATCCCAGATTTCCTTCGCCCCTCCATTGGCAGCTGTGCCTTCAGCTTCCTGGGCCCTAAGCTTTGAATTTCCACCTTAAACCTTTCCTCCTCTCTCCTCCTTTAAGTCACTCCTTAAAACCTACCTCTTTGACCAAGCTTTTGGTCACCTGTTCTAATATCTCTTTAAGTGGCTCAATGTCAGATTTTATCCTATATAGCACCTTGGGATGTTTTACTGCATTAAGGGGGTGCTATACAATGCAAGTTGTTGTTGTTAGTGAAGCAGAGTTGCCATGGCAAGCTGATGGGGAGTCACAAGGGTTAGTGCTGGGCCCATTGATGTTTATGGTGCAGAAAAATGAGGTGGAGCGACGGAGAGAAACAAAAGGGGGCAAAGTTCAACTTGAGCAGGAGTGGAGAGCAGTCAATGAACCTCAGAGAAACGAAAATGGAATGGGACGTAAAATGAGAAGCTCATTCGTTACTGGTCATGTTGCATCCTTGCCAGAGTTGAATTGCCCCTCCCCAGAAAATGTCTCATTTTCCAGATGGCACCAGATTGGAGCAGGAGTGAGGATATTTCAGATATCATCGAACATGGAAACCATGTTATGAAGAGACCTGAGTTGGTCAGGACGGTGGACTGACGAGTGGGCAGATGGTCTTGAAGGTGAACAAATGCAAGGTAATGAGAGCATGGAAGGGTTAGAAACAGTGAGAATATAAATTAAATGACTGTCCACCGGAGAAAGCAGCACAGGAAGGGTGTTTTTATAGTGCAGTTGGTTGAGGGATAAACATTGGCTAAGACACTGGGAGAATGACTTCAAATAGCAGCATGGAATCTTTGGCATCTACTTGAGAATACAACGGGCCTCAGTCTAACCTTTTATTTTAAAATAATGCACTGAATTGTCAGCTTGGAATTTAATCTCAAAGTCCCTGGAGTGGGGTTTGAACCATTGTCCTCTCTAACTCAGCAACAAAGAAGGCTTGCTCTCACAGCCAAGGGTAATACTGTTTAAGAAAAAAGGTCAAACTGTTTGTGCATATTCTAGCATCAGTTTCTTACTGAGTCCCTGGTTTTGAATTTGTGGCAATCTTGAATATAATTGTCAGGGCTTAATTCATCTCCTCATATCACAATCTTGGATGCTTCAATCAGCTCTCCCCTGAGCCTTCTCTTGTCCAGAGTAAACAAGCTTTGGACCTTCACCCTCTCCTCACAGCTCAGAGGCCTTAAACTGGGGATCGGTTTGGTTGCCTTTTCCTGCACTACCTCCAATGCCTGGATTTATTGTTGTTCGGAAACCGGAATTATCCACAGCAAACCAGTGTACGGACTCATTGAGGTCGCTTTTGACTGTCGGGCGACTGTCTCTTAAGCTGTCTGGCTGGCCACCTCTTCCCACTGCGAGGAAGCCTCCCTCGCGATATTGAGACACCGGCCTCAGTTAAATTTGCAGGCCGCCAAACCTGCCTCAAGATGAGGCATTGCCTCTCCCTTTCTATGTAACCCTCCACACTGCCCCCTGAACTCACCATTCCTCTGGCATCTTGTGCATGACCACTCACCATCCGCCCCCAACACTTCCCTCAGCAATGGCGACTGTGTCTTCAGCTGTCTCGGCCCCACACTCTGAAATATCCTTCCTTCACTTCACCACTTCCCTTCTCTTCCATTAGAACCTGCCTCTGTGAGCACCTTTGGTTATTTTTGGAAAGGCTCCAGACAGTTGCAAAGTCGTTGCTGCTGTTTCCTTATTTCTGCTGCACCCAGGTATCCAAGAGTACCTCTAGATCCCTCTCCAGTATTGGGTCTACTAACCGAGAGCGAGAGCTGTTTAGTTTATATTCCCAATGTTTAGTTCCCTGCCAGGGTCCGTGCAGTTAAGTCCTCTCCCGATACCACATGGACTGCAGTGGTCCAAAAATGTGGCTCGCCACTAATTTCTCAAGGGCAATTAGAGATGGGCAATGAATGTTGCCTTTGCCAGTGACAGCTACATCCCATGAATAAATAAGAAAAAGGACGTAGAAAAGAACCATATAAAAGTCACAGCACAGAAAGAGGCCATTCGGCCCATTGCGTCTGCGCCGGCTGATAAAACTAGCCGCCCAATCTAATTCCACCTTCCAGCTCCTGGTCCGTAGCCTTGCAAGTTACAGCACTTCAGGTGCAGCTCCAGGTACCTTTTAAATGAGTTGAGGGTTTCTGCCTCCACCACCGATCCTGGCAGTGAATTCCAGACACCCACCACTCTCTGGGTGAAAAAGGTTTTCCTCATGTCCGCTCTAATCCTTCTACCAAACACCTTAAATCTGTGCCCCCTGGTAATTGACCTCTCCGCTAGGGGAAACAGGTCCTTCCTGTCTACTCTATCTAGGCCCCTCATAACTTTGTACACCTCAATTAAGTCACCCCTCAGCCTCTTCTGTTCTAAGGAAAACAACCCTAGCCGATCCAATCTTTCCTCAAAACTGCAACTTTCAAGACCTGGCAACATTCTTATAAATCTCCTCTGTACTCTCTCCAGAGTAATTATGTCCTTCCTGTAATGTGACCAGAACTGTACGCAATACTCCAGCTGTGGCTGAACCAGCATTTTATACAGTTCCAGCATTACATCCCTGCTTTTGTATTCTATACCTCGGCCAATAAAGGAAAGCATTCCATATGCCTTCTTCACCACTCTATCTACCTGTCCTGCCACCTTCAGGGACCTGTGGACATGCACTCCAAGGTCTCTCACTTCTTCTACCCCTCTCAATATCCTCCCATTTATTGTGTATTCCTTCGCTTTGTTTGCCCTCCCCAAATGCATTACCTCACACTTCTCCGGATTGAATTCCATTTGCCACTTTTATGCTCACTCAATTAAACCATTGATATCATTCTGGTCTTGGCAGGTGGGGGCCTGCACGACACGCCGAATAGCGTGATCATACCCTTTTTGCTTCTTAACTCTAACCAAATGGATTCTGTCCTTGCGCCACCCGCCCACCACCACCCCCCACCCCCCGCAGGACATCCCCTCTTTCCAGCACTGCAATGCCTTCCCTAATCAGTACTGCCACCCCACCTCCCTTTTCTCCTTCTCTATCTTTTCTGAACACTCATATCCCTGTATATTAAGTGCCCAGTCCTCACCATTTTAAGCCATATTTCCGTTATTGCCACTATATCATATTCCCAAACTGCAATTTATACTTGTAGCTCACCAACCTTATTCACCACTTGGTGCATTTACACACATGCATTGTAATCTCTCCCTTTTACGCTCACCCTGATTGAGGGTATTAATTTCCTGGCTCCTAATTTGAAAGACTGCTGTAATTTAGAGATTGAAAAAGAGAAATACTCAGCAACTTATCCACTTTCCTGTGACATCACGCCATGGTTTTCTTTTGCACCTCTTGCAGTGCTTTCTCTCTCTCTCTCTCTCTCCACTGTTGCTTTATTCCCACGGTGCTCTTGGACTTTCTGCTACTCACACAGTGTTCTCTCTCTCTTGCAGTGCTCTCTCTCTCTCGCTCAGTGCTCTCTCTCTCTTGCAGTGCTCCATCTCTCTCTCTCAGTGCTCTCTCTCTCACAGTGCTCTCTCTCTCTCTCAGTGCTCTCTCTCTCAGTGCTCTCTCTCTCACAGTGCTCTCTCTCTCTCTCAGTGCACTCTCTCTCTCAGTGCTCTCTCTCTCTCAGTGCTCTCTCTCTCTCACAGTGCTCTCTCTCTCTCAGTGCTCTCTCTCTCTCAGTGCTCTTTCTCTCTCTCAGTGCTCTCTCTCTCTCAGTGCTCTCTCTCTCACAGTGCTCTCTCTCTCGCAGTGCTCTCTCTCTCTCTCTCTCTCAGTGCTCCGTCTCTCTCAGTGCTCTTTCTCTCTCTCTCAGTGCTCTCTCTCTCTCAGTGCTCTCTCTCTCTCTCTCAGTGCTCTCTCTCTCACAGTGCTCTCTCTCTCTCTCGCAGTGCTCTCTCTCTCTCTCGCAGTGCTCTCTCTCTCTCACTGCTCTCTCTCTCACAGTGCTCTCTCTCTCTCGCAATGCTCTCTCTCTCTCTCAGTGCTCTCTCTCTCACAGTGCTCCCTCTCTCTCACACAGTGCTCTCTCTCTCTCGCAGTGCTCTCTCTCTCTCACTGCTCTCTCTCTCTCGCACAGTGCTCTCCCTCTCTCTCTCACAGTGCTCTCTCTCTCTCAGTGCTCTCTCTCTCTAACAGTGCTCTCTCTCTCTCTCACAGTGCTCTCTCTCTCACTGTGCTCTCTCTCTCACACAGTGCACTCTCTCTCTCTCTCAGTGCTCTCTCTCTCTCACAGTGCTCTCTCTCTGTCTCTCAGTGCTCTCTCTCTGTCTCTCAGTGCTCTCTCTCTCTCACTGTGCTCTCTCTCTCTCACAGTGCTCTCTCTCTCTCTCAGTGCTCTCTCTCTCACAGTGCTCTCTCTCTCTCTCAGTGCCCTCTCTCTGTCTCTCAGTGCTCTCTCTCTCTCTCAGTGCTCTCTCTCTCTCAGTGCTCTCCCTCTGTCTCTCAGTGCTCTCTCTCTCTCACAGTGCTCTCTCTCTCACAGTGCTCTCTCTCTCTCTCAGTGCTCTCTCTCTCTCACAGTGCTCTCTCTCTGTCTCTCAGTGCTCTCTCTCTCTCAGTGCTCTCTCTCTCGCAGTGCTCTCTCTCAGTGCTCTCTCTCTCACAGTGCTCTCTCTCTCTCAGTGCTCTCTCTCTCGCAGTGCTCTCTCTCCCTCTCAGTGCTCTCTATCTCTCTCTCAGTGCTCTCTCTCTCTCAGTGCTCTCTCTCTCAGTGCTCTCTCTCTCACAGTGCTCTCTCTCTCTCTCAGTGCACTCTCTCTCTCAGTGCTCTCTCTCTCAGTGCTCTCTCTCTCTCACAGTGCTCTCTCTCTCAGTGCTCTCTCTCTCTCAGTGCTCTCTCTCTCTCAGTGCTCTCTCTCTCACAGTGCTCTCTCTCTCGCAGTGCTCTCTCTCTCTCTCTCAGTGCCCCGTCTCTCTCAGTGCTCTTTCTCTCTCTCTCAGTGCTCTCTCTCTCTCAGTGCTCTCTCTCTCTCTCAGTGCTCTCTCTCTCACAGTGCTCTCTCTCTCTCTCGCAGTGCTCTCTCTCTCTCACTGCTCTCTCTCTCACAGTGCTCCCTCTCTCTCTCACAGTGCACTCTCTCTCTCGCAATGCTCTCTCTCTCTCAGTGCTCTCTCTCTCACAGTGCTCCCTCTCTCTCTCACAGTGCTCTCTCTCTCTCGCAGTGCTCTCTCTCTCTCACTGCTCTCTCTCTCTCGCAAAGTGCTCTCTCTCTCTCTCTCACAGTGCTCTCTCTCTCTCAGTGCTCTCTCTCTCTCTAACAGTGCTCTCTCTCTCTCTCACAGTGCTCTCTCTCTCACTGTGCTCTCTCTCTCACACAGTGCTCTCTCTCACTCTCTCAGTGCTCTCTCTCTCTCTCAGTGCTCTCTCTCTCTCACAGTGCTCTCTCTCTGTCTCTGAGTGCTCTCTCTCTCTCTCACTGTGCTCTCTCTCTCTCACAGTGCGCTCTCTCTCTCTCAGTGCTCTCTCTCTCTCACAGTGCTCTCTCTCTCTCAGTGCTCACTCTCTGTCTCTCACAGTGCGCACTCTCTCTCTCAGTGCTCTCTCTCTCTCTCACAGTGCTCTCTCTCTCTCACAGTGCGCTCTCTCTCTCTCAGTGCTCTCTCTCTCTCTCTCAGTGCTCTCTCTCTGTCTCTCACAGTGCTCTCTCTCTCTCTCAGTGCTCTCTCTCTCTCACAGTGCCGACACTCTGTCTTTCAGTGCTCTCCATCTCTCTCACTGTGCTCTCTCTCTCTCACAGTGCTCTCTCTCTCTCTCAGTGCTCTCTCTCTCACAGTGCTCTCTCTCTCTCTCTCAGTGCTCTCTCTCTGTCTCTCAGTGCTCTCTCTCTCTCTCAGTGCTCTCTCTCTCTCAGTGCTCTCCCTCTGTCTCTCATTGCTCTCTCTCTCTCACAGTGCTCTCTCTCTCTCGCAGTGCTCTCTCTCTCTCTCTCTTGCTCTCTCTCTCTCTCACAGTGCTCTCTCTCTGTCTCTCAGTGCTCTCTCTCTCTCTCAGTGCTCTCTCTCTCTCTCACAGTGCTCTCTCTCTGTCAGTGCTCTCTCTCTCTCAGTGCTCTCTCTCTCTCAGTGCTCTCTCTCTCTCAGTGCTCTCTCTCTCACAGTGCTCTCTCTCTCTCAGTGCTCTCTCTCTCTCACAGTGCTCTCTCTCTGTCTCTCAGTGCTCTCTCTCTCTCCCACTGTGTTCTCTCTCTCTCTCACAGTGCTCTCTCTCTCTCTCAGTGCTCTCTCTCTCACAGTGCTCTCTCTCTCTCTCTGTGCTCTCTCTCTGTCTCTCAGTGCTCTCTCTCTCTCAGTGCTCTTCCTCTGTCTCTCAGTGCTCTCTCTCTCTCACAGTGCTCTCTCTGTCACAGTGCTCTCTCTCTCTCTCAGTGCTCTCTCTCTCTCACAGTGCTCTCTCTCTGTCTCTCAGTGCTCTCTCTCTCTCAGTGCTCTCTCTCAGTGCTCTCTCTCTCGCAGTGCTCTCTCTCAGTGCTCTCTCTCTCACAGTGCTCTCTCTCTCTCTCAGTGCTCTCTCTCTCGCAGTGCTCTCTCTCCCTCTC
Source organism: Heterodontus francisci (assembly GCF_036365525.1). Taxonomy (NCBI): domain Eukaryota; kingdom Metazoa; phylum Chordata; class Chondrichthyes; order Heterodontiformes; family Heterodontidae; genus Heterodontus; species Heterodontus francisci. The sequence continues at coordinate 210,126,494 of NC_090372.1, read as the reverse complement.
AGTGCTCTCTATCTCTCTCTCAGTGCTCTCTTTCTCTCAGTGCTCTCTCTCTCTCTCAGTGCTCTCGCTCTCTCTCTATCAGTGCTCTCTCTCTCTCAGTGCTCTCTCTCTGTCAGTGCTCCCTCTCTCAGTGCTCTCTCTCGGAGTGATCTCTCTCTCTCGCAGTGCTCTCTCTCTCTCACAGTGCTCTCTCTCACAGTGCTCTCTCTCTCTCTCTCTCAGTGCTCTCTCTCTGTCTATCAGTGCCTTCTCTCTCTCAGTGCTCTCTCTCTCTGTGCTCTCTCTCTCTCAGTGCTCTCTCTCTCTCTCAGTGCTCTCTCTCTCTCAGTGCTCTCTCTCTCTCAGTGCTCTCTCTCTCAGTGCTCTCTCTCTCTCTCTCAGTGCTCTCTCTCTCTCTCAGTGCTCCCTTTCTCTCTCTCAGAGCTTTCTCTCTCTCAGTGCTCTCTCTCTCTCAGTGCTCTCTCTCTCAGTGCTTTCTCTCTCTCAGTGCTCTCTCTCTCTCATTGCTCTCTCTCTCTCTCTCTCAGTGCTCTCTCTCTCTCACAGTGCTCTCTCTCTCTCTCTCTCTGTCAGTGCTCTCTCTCTCGCAGTGCTCGCACTCTCTCAGTGCTCCCGCTCTCTCGCAGTGTTCTCTCTCTCACAGTGCTCTCTCTCTCAGTGCTCTCTCTCTCTCACAGTGCTCTCTCTCTCTGTCTCTCAGTGCTCTCTCTCTCTCTCACTGTGCTTTCTCTCTCTCACAGTGCTCTCTCTCTCTCTCAGTGATCTCTCTCTCTCTCACAGTGCTCTCCCTCTCTCTCAGTGCTCTCTCTCTCTCACAGTGCTCTCTCTCACAGTGCTCTCTCTCTCTCTCTCTCTCAGTGCTCTCTCTCTCACAGTGCTCTCTCTCTCTCTCAGTGCTCTCCCTCTGTCTCTCATTGCTCTCTCTCTCTCACAGTGCTCTCTCTCTCTCGCAGTGCTCTCTCTCCCTCTCAGTGCTCTCTCTCTCTCTCACAGTGCTCTCTCTCTCTCAGTGCTCTCTCTCTCTCAGTGCACTCTCTCTCGCAGTGCTCTCTCTCTCAGTGCTCTCTCTCTCTCTCTCAGTGCTCTCTCTCTCCTTCTCAGTGCTCTCTCTCTCTCAGTGCTCTCTCTCTCTCTCTCAGTGCTCTGGCTCTATCAGTGCTCTCTCTCTCTCAGTGCTCCCCCTCTCAGTGCTCTCTCTCGCAGTGCTCTCTCTCTCTCTCAGTGCTCTCTCTCACTCTCTCTCTCAGTGCTCTCTCTCTCTCTCTCAGTGCTCTCTCTCTCTCACAGTGCTCTCTTTCTCTCTCAGCGCTCTCTCTCTCTCTCTCAGTGCTCTCTTTCTCTCAGTGCTCTCTCTCTCTCACAGTGCTCTCTCTCTCTCAGTGCTCTCTCTCTCTCTCTCAGTGCTCTCTCTCTCTCAGTGCTCTCTCTCTCTCACAGTGCTCTCTCTCTATCAGTGCTCTCTCTCTCTCACAGTGCTCTCTCTCTCTCAGTGCTCTCTCTCTATCACAGTGCTCTCTCTGTCTCTCAGTGCTCTCTCTCTCAGTGCACTTTCTCTCTCTCAGTGCTCTCTCTCTGTCTCTCAGTGCTCTCTATCTCTCAGTGCTCTCTCTCTGTCTCTCAGTGCTCTCTCTCTCTCAGTGCTCCCTCTCTCAGTGCTCTCTCTCGCAGTGCTCTCTCACTCTGTCAGTGCTCTCTCTCTCTCTCTGTCTCAGTGCTCTCTCTCTGTCAGTGCTCTCTCTCTCTCAGTGCTCCCTCTCTCTCGCAGTGTTCTCTCACTCACAGTGCTCTCTCTCTCAGTGCTCTCTCTCTCTCACAGTGCTCTCTCTCTGCCTCTCAGTGCTCTCTCTCTCTCTCTCACTGTGCTTTCTCTCTCTCACAGTGCTCTCTCTCTCTCAGTGATCTCTCTTTCTCTCACAGTGCACTCTCTCTCTCAGTGCTCTCTCTCTCACAGTGCTCTCTCTCTCTCTCAGTGCTCTCTCTCTCTCACAGTGCTCTCTCTCTCTCAGTGCTCTCTCTCTCTCTCTCTCAGTGCTCTTTTTCTCTCAGTGCTCTCTCTCTCTCAGTGCTCTCTCTCTATCACAGTGCTCTCTCTGACTCTCAGTGCTCTCTCTCTTAGTGCACTTTCTCTCTCTCAGTGCTCTCTCTCTGTCTCTCAGTGCTCTCTATCTCTCAGTGCTCTCTCTCTGTCTCTCAGTGCTCTCTCTCTCTCAGTGCTCCCTCTCTCAGTGCTCTCTCTCGCAGTGCTCTCTCTCTCTCTCAGTGCTCTCTCTCTCTCTCTGTCTCAGTGCTCTCTCTCTCAGTGCTCTCTCTCTCTCAGTGCTCCCTCTCTCTCGCAGTGTTCTCTCTCTCACAGTGCTCTCTCTCTCAGTGCTCTCTGTCTCTCACAGTGCTCTCTCTCTGTCTCTCAGTGCTCTCTCTCTCTCTCACTGTGCTTTCTCTCTCACAGTGCTCTCTCTCTCTCAGTGATCTCTCTCTCTCTCACAGTGCACTCTCTCTCTCAGTGCTCTCTGTCTCTCTCTCACAGTGCTCTCTCTCTCACAGTGCTCTCTCTCTCTCTCAGTGCTCTCTCTCTCTCTCTCACAGTGCTCTCTCTCTCACAGTGCTCTCTCTCTCTCTCAGTGCTCTCTCTCTCACAGTGCTCTCTCTCTCTCAGTGCTCTCCCTCTGTCTCTCATTGCTCTCTCTCTCTCACAGTGCTCTCTCTCTCTCGCAGTGTTCTCTCTCTCTCTCTCAGTGCTCTCTCTCTCTCTCTCACAGTGCTCTCTCTCTCTCAGTGCACTCTCTCTCGCAGTGCTCTCTCTCTCAGTGCTCTCTCTCTCTCTCAGTGCTCTCTCTCTCTCTCTCAGTGCTCTCTCTCTCTCAGTGCCCTCTCTCTCTCTCAGTGCTCTGGCTCTCTCAGTGCTCTCTCTCTCTCAGTGCTCCCCCTCTCAGTGCTCTCTCTCGCAGTGCTCTCTGTCTCTCTCAGTGCTCTCTCTCACTCTCTCTCTCAGTGCTCCCTTTCTTTCTCTCTCTCAGTGCTCTCTCTCTCTCTCAGTGCTCTCTCTCTCTCTCTCAGTGCTCTCTCTCTCTCGCACAGTGCTCTCTCTCTCTCTCACAGTGCTCTCTCTCACGCAGTGCTCTCTCTCTCACAGTGCTCTCTCTCTCTCAGTGCTCTCTCTCTCTCACAGTGCTCCCTCTCTCTCTCACAGTGCTCTCTCTCTCAGTGCTCTCTCTCTCTCACAGTGCTCTCTCTCTGTCTCTGAGTGCTCTCTCTCTCTCTCACTGTGCTCTCTCTCTCTCACAGTGCGCTCTCTCTCTCTCAGTGCTCTCTCTCTCTCACAGTGCTCTCTCTCTCTCAGTGCTCACTCTCTGTCTCTCACAGTGCTCTCTCTCTCTCTCAGTGCTCTCTCTCTCTCACAGTGCCGACTCTCTGTCTTTCAGTGCTCTCCATCTCTCTCACTGTGCTCTCTCTCTCTCACAGTGCTCTCTCTCTCTCTCAGTGCTCTCTCTCTCACAGTGCTCTCTCTCTCTCTCAGTGCTCTCTCTCTGTCTCTCAGTGCTCTCTCTCTCTCAGTGCTCTCTGTCTCTCATTGCTCTCTCTCTCACAGTGCTCTCTCTCTCTCGCAGTGCTCTCTCTCTCTCTCTCTCTCAGTGCTCTCTCTCTCTCTCACAGTGCTCTCTCTCTGTCAGTGCTCTCTCTCTGTCAGTGCTCTCTCTCTCACAGTGCTCTCTCTCTCTCAGTGCTCTCTCTCTATCACAGTGCTCTCTCTGTCTCTCAGTGCTCTCTCTCTCAGTGCTCTCTCTCTCTCTCAGTGCTCTCTCTTTGTCTCTCAGTTCTCTTTCTCTCTCAGTGCTCTCTCTCTGTCTCTCAGTGCTCTCTCTCTCTCTCAGTGCTCTATCTCTCTCTTTGCTCTCTCCCTCTCAGTGCTCTCTCTCATTGCTCCCTTTCTGTCTCTCAGTGCTCTCTCTCTCACAGTGCCCCCTTTGTCTTTCACAGTGCTCTCTCTCTCTCACAGTGCTCTCTCTATCTCAGTGCTCTCTCTCTCTCTCACAGTGCTCTCTCTCTCTCACACAGTGCTCTCTCTCTCTCAGTGCTCTCTCTCTCTCACAGTGCTCTCTCTCTGTCTCTCAGTGCTCCCTCTCTCTCTGTGCTCTGGCTCTCTCTCTATCAGTGCTCTCTTTCTCTCAGTGCTCTCTCTCTCTCACAGTGCTCTCTCTCTCTCAGTGCTCTCTCTCTCTCTCTCAGTGCTCTCTCTCTCTCAGTGCACTCTCTCTCTCACAGTGCTCTCTCTATCTCAGTGCTCTCTCTCTCTCGCAGTGCTTTCTCTCTCTCACTGCTCTCTCTCACAGTGCTCCCTCTCTCTCTCACGTTGCTCTCTCTCTCTCGCAGTGCTCTCTCTCTCTCAGTGCTCTCTCTCTCACAGTGCTCCCTCTCTCTCACACAGTGCTCTCTCTCTCTCGCAGTGCTCTCTCTCTCTCACTGCTCTCTCTCTCTCGCACAGTGCTCTCTCTCTCTCTCACAGTGCTCTCTCTCGCGCAGTGCTCTCTCTCTCACAGTGCTCTCTCTCTCTCAGTGCTCTCTCTCTCTCTCACAGTGCTCTCTCTCTCTCACAGTGCGCTCTCTCTCTCTCAGTGCTCTCTCTCTCTCTCACAGTGCTCTCTCTCTCTCAGTGCTCTCTCTCTGTCTCTCACAGTGCTCTCTCTCTCTCTCAGTGCTCTCTCTCTCTCACAGTGCCGACACTCTGTCTTTCAGTGCTCTCCATCCCTCTCACTGTGCTCTCTCTCTCTCACAGTGCTCTCTCTCTCTCTCAGTGCTCTCTCTCTCACAGTGGTCTTTCTCTCTCTCTCAGTGCTCTCTCTCTGTCTCTCAGTGCTCTCTCTCTCTCTCAGTGCTCTCTCTCTCTCAGTGCTCTCCCTCTGTCTCTCATTGCTCTCTCTCTCTCACAGTGCTCTCTCTCTCTCGCAGTGCTCTCTCTCTCTCTCTCTCTTGCTCTCTCTCTCTCACAGTGCTCTCTCTCTGTCTCTCAGTGCTCTCTCTCTCTCTCAGTGCTCTCTCTCTCTCTCACAGTGCTCTCTCTCTGTCAGTGCTCTCTCTCTCTCAGTGCTCTCTCTCTCACAGTGCTCTCTCTCTCTCAGTGCTCTCTCTCTCTCACAGTGCTCTCTCTCTCTCAGTGCTCTCTCTCTATCACAGTGCTCTCTCTGTCTCTCAGTGCTCTGTCTCTCAGTGCTCTCTCTCTCTCTCAGTGCTCTCTCTTTGTCTCTCAGTTCTCTTTCTCTCTCAGTGCTCTCTCTCTGTCTCTCAGTGCTCTCTCTCTCTCAGTGCTCTCTCACTCTCTCAGTGCTCTGGCTCTCTCAGTGCTCTCTCTCTCTCAGTGCTCCCCCTCTCAGTGCTCTCTCTCGCAGTGCTCTCTCTCTCTCTCAGTGCTCTCTCTCACTCTCTCTCTCAGTGCTCCCTTTCTCTCTCTCTCTCAGTGCTCTCTCTCTCTCTCAGTGCTCTCTCTCTCTCTCTCAGTGCTCTCTCTCTCTCGCACAGTGCTCTCTCTCTCTCTCACAGTGCTCTCTCTCACGCAGTGCTCTCTCTCTCACAGTGCTCTCTCTCTCTCAGTGCTCTCTCTCTCTCTCACAGTGCTCTCTCTCTCTCTCACAGTGCTCTCTCTCTCAGTGCTCTCTCTCTCTCACAGTGCTCTCTCTCTGTCTCTGAGTGCTCTCTCTCTCTCTCACTGTGCTCTCTCTCTCTCACAGTGCGCTCTCTCTCTCTCAGTGCTCTCTCTCTCTCCCACAGTGCTCTCTCTCTCTCAGTGCTCACTCTCTGTCTCTCACAGTGCTCTCTCTCTCTCTCAGTGCTCTCTCTCTCTCACAGTGCCGACTCTCTGTCTTTCAGTGCTCTCCATCTCTCTCACTGTGCTCTCTCTCTCTCACAGTGCTCTCTCTCTCTCAGTGCTCTCTCTCTCACAGTGCTCTCTCTCTCTCTCAGTGCTCTCTCTCTGTCTCTCAGTGCTCTCTCTCTCTCTCAGTGCTCTCTGTCTCTCATTGCTCTCTCTCTCTCACAGTGCTCTCTCTCTCTCGCAGTGCTCTCTCTCTCTCTCTCAGTGCTCTCTCTCTCTCTCACAGTGCTCTCTCTCTTTGTCAGTGCTCTCTCTCTGTCAGTGCTCTCTCTCTCACAGTGCTCTCTCTCTCTCAGTGCTCTCTCTCTCTCACAGTGCTCTCTCTCTCTCAGTGCTCTCTCTCTATCACAGTGCTCTCTCTGTCTCTCAGTGCTCTCTCTCTCAGTGCTCTCTTTCTCTCTCAGTGCTCTCTCTCTGTCTCTCAGTGCTCTCTCTCTCTCTCAGTGCTCTATCTCTCTCTTTGCTCTCTCTCTCTCAGTGCTCTCTCTCTCTCATTGCTCCCTTTCTGTCTCTCAGTGCTCTCTCTCTCACAGTGCCCCCTTTCTCTTTCACAGTGCTCTCTCTCTCTCTCAGTGCTCTCTCTCTCTCAGTGCTCTCTCTCTCTCTCACAGTGCTCTCTCTCTCTCACACAGTGCTCTCTCTCTCTCAGTGCTCTCTCTCTCTCACAGTGCTCCCTCTCTGTCTCTCAGTGCTCCCTCTCTCTCTGTGCTCTGGCTCTCTCTCTATCAGTGCTCTCTTTCTCTCAGTGCTCTCTCTCTCTCACAGTGCTCTCTCTCTCTCAGTGCACTCTCTCTCTCACAGTGCTCTCTCTATCTCAGTGCTCTCTCTCTCTCGCAGTGCTTTCTCTCTCTCACTGCTCTCTCTCACAGTGCTCCCTCTCTCTCTCACGTTGCTCTCTCTCTCTCGCAGTGCTCTCTCTCTCTCAGTGCTCTCTCTCTCACAGTGCTCCCTCTCTCTCACACAGTGCTCTCTCTCTCTCGCAGTGCTCTCTCTCTCTCACTGCTCTCTCTCTCTCGCACAGTGCTCTCTCTCTCTCTCACAGTGCTCTCTCTCGCGCAGTGCTCTCTCTCTCTCACAGTGCTCTCTCTCTCTCAGTGCTCTCTCTCTGTCTCTCACAGTGCTCTCTCTCTCTCTGAGTGCTCTCTCTCTCTCACAGTGCCGACACTCTGTCTTTCAGTGCTCTCCATCTCTCTCACTGTGCTCTCTCTCTCTCACAGTGCTCTCTCTCTCAGTGCGCTCTCTCTCACAGTGCTCTCTCTCTCTCTCTCAGTGCTCTCTCTCTGTCTCTCAGTGCTCTCTCTCTCTCTCAGTGCTCTCTCTCTCTCAGTGCTCTCCCTCTGTCTCTCATTGCTCTCTCTCTCTCACAGTGCTCTCTCTCTCTCACAGTGCTCTCTCTCTCTCTCTCTTGCTCTCTCTCTCTCACAGTGCTCTCTCTCTGTCTCTCAGTGCTCTCTCTCTCTCTCAGTGCTCTCTCTCTCTCTCACAGTGCTCTCTCTCTGTCAGTGCTCTCTCTCAGTGCTCTCTCTCTCACAGTGCTCTCTCTCTCTCAGTGCTCTCTCTCTCTCTCACAGTGCTCTCTCTCTCTCAGTGCTCTCTCTCTATCACAGTGCTCTCTCTGTCTCTCAGTGCTCTCTCTCTCAGTGCTCTCTCTCTCTCTCAGTGCTCTCTGTCTCTCAGTTCTCTTTCTCTCTCAGTGCTCTCTCTCTGTCTCTCAGTGCTCTCTCTCTCTCTCAGTGCTCTCTCTCTCTCAGTGCTCTCCCTCTGTCTCTCATTGCTTTCTCTCTCTCACAGTGCTCTCTCTCTCTCACAGTGCTCTCTCTCTCTCTCTCTTGCTCTCTCTCTCTCACAGTGCTCTCTCTCTGTCTCTCAGTGCTCTCTCTCTCTCTCAGTGCTCTCTCTCTCTCTCACAGTGCTCTCTCTCTGTCAGTGCTCTCTCTCTCAGTGCTCTCTCTCTCACAGTGCTCTCTCTCTCTCAGTGCTCTCTCTCTCTCACAGTGCTCTCTCTCCCTCAGTGCTCTCTCTCTATCACAGTGCTCTCTCTGTCTCTCAGTGCTCTCTCTCTCAGTGCTCTCTCTCTCTCTCAGTGCTCTCTCTTTGTCTCTCAGTTCTCTTTCTCTCTCAGTGCTCTCTCTCTGTCTCTCAGTGCTCTCTCTCTCTCTCAGTGCTCTATCTCTCTCTTTGCTCTCTCTCTCTCAGTGCTCTCTCTCTCTCTCTCAGTGCTCTCTCTGTCTCTCAGTGCTCTGTCTCTCTCTCAGTGCTCCCTTTCTGTCTCTCAGTGCTCTCTCTCTGTCTCTCAGTGCTCTCTCTCTCTCAGTGCTCTCTCTCTCTCTCTCTCAGTGCTCTCTTTCTCACAGTGCTCTCTGTCTCTCACACAGTGCTCTCTCTCTCTCGCAGTGCTCTCCCTCTCTCACTGCTCTCTCTCTCTCACAGTGCTCTCTCTCTCTCGCAGTGCTCTCTCTCTCTCTCAGTGCTCTCTCTCTCACAGTGCTCCCTCTCTCTCTCACAGTGCTCTCTCTCTCTCTCACAGTGCTCTCTCTCTCTCAGTGCTCTCTCTCTCTCTCACAGTGCTCTCTCTCTCTCACAGTGCTCTCTCTCGCTCAGCGCTCTCTCTCTCTCTCACAGTGCTCTCTCTCTGTCTCTCAGTGCTCTCTCACTCTCTCACTGTGCTTTCTCTCTCTCACAGTGCTCTCTCTCTCTCAGTGCTCTCTCTCTCTCACAGTGCTCTCTCTCTCTCACAGTGCTCTCTCTCTCTCTCAGTGCTCTCTCTCTCACAGTGCTCTCTCTCTCTCTCTCAGTGCTCTCTCTCTCTCAGTGCTCTCTCTATCTCAGTGCTCTCCCTCTGTCTCTCATTGCTTTCTCTCTCTCACAGTGCTCTCTCTCTCTCGCAGTGCTCTCTCTCCCTCTCAGTGCTCTCTCTCTCACACAGTGTTCTCTCTCTCTCTCTCTCAGTGCTCTCTCTCTCTCTCACAGTGCTCTCTCTCTCTCAGTGCTCTCTCTCTCTCAGTGCACTATCTCTCGCAGCGCTCTCTCTCTCAGTGCTCTCTCTCTCTCTCTCAGTGCTCTCTCTGTCTCTCAGTGCTCTCTCTCTGTCTCTCAGTGCTCTCTCTCTCTCAGTGCTCCCTCTCTCTCTCTCTCTCAGTGCTCTCTCTCTCACAGTGCTCTCTCTCTCTCTCTCTCACAGTGCTCTCTCTCTCTCGCAGTGCTCTCCCTCTCTCACTGCTCTCTCTCTCTCACAGTGCTCTCTCTCTCTCGCAGTGCTCTCTTTCTCTCTCAGTGCTCTCTCTCTCACAGTGCCCCCTTTCTCTTTCACAGTGCTCTCTCTCTCTCACAGTGCTCTCTCTCTCTCAGTGCTCTCTCTCTCTCTCACAGTGCTCTCTCTCTCTCACACAGTGCTCTCTTTCTCTCAGTGCTCTCTCTCTCTCACAGTGCTCTCTCTCTGTCTCTCAGTGCTCCCTCTCTCTCTGTGCTCTGGCTCTCTCTCTATCAGTGCTCTCTTTCTCTCAGTGCTCTCTCTCTCTCACAGTGCTCTCTCTCTCTCAGTGCTCTTTCTCTCTCTCTCTCAGTGCTCTCTCTCTCTCAGTGCACTCTCTCTCTCACAGTGCTCTCTCTATCTCAGTCTCTCTCTCTCTCGCAGTGCTTTCTCTCTCTCACTGCTCTCTCTCACAGTGCTCCCTCTCTCTCTCACGTTGCTCTCTCTCTCTCGCAGTGCTCTCTCTCTCTCAGTGCTCTCTCTCTCACAGTGCTCCCTCTCTCTCACACAGTGCTCTCTCTCTCTCTCACAGTGCTTTCTCTCGCGCAGTGCTCTCTCTCTCTCACAGTGCTCTCTCTCTCTCAGTGCTCTCTCTCTCTCTCACAGTGCTCTCTCTCTCTGACAGTGCGCTCTCTCTCTCTCAGTGCTCTCTCTCTCTCACAGTGCTCTCTCTCTCACAGTGCTCTCTCTCTGTCTCTCAGTGCTCTCTCTCTCTCTCAGTGCTCTTTCTCTCTCTCACAGTGCTCTCTCTCTGTCAGTGCTCTCTCTCAGTGCTCTCTCTCTCACAGTGCTCTCTCTCTCTCAGTGCTCTCTCTCTCTCTCACAGTGCTCTCTCTCTCTCAGTGCTCTCTCTCTATCACAGTGCTCTCTCTGTCTCTCAGTGCTCTCTCTCTCAGTGCTCTCTCTCTCTCTCAGTGCTCTCTCTCTCTCACAGTGCTCTCTCTCTCTCACAGTGCTCTCTCTCTCTCTCTCTTGCTCTCTCTCTCTCACAGTGCTCTCTCTCTGTCTCTCAGTTCTCTTTCTCTCTCAGTGCTCTCTCTCTGTCTCTCAGTGCTCTCTCTCTCTCTCAGTGCTCTCTCTCTCTCAGTGCTCTCCCTCTGTCTCTCATTGCTCTCTCTCTCTCACAGTGCTCTCTCTCTCTCACAGTGCTCTCTCTCTCTCTCTCTTGCTCTCTCTCTCTCACAGTGCTCTCTCTCTGTCTCTCAGTGCTCTCTCTCTCTCTCAGTGCTCTCTCTCTCTCTCACAGTGCTCTCTCTGTCAGTGCTCTCTCTCTCAGTGCTCTCTCTCTCACAGTGCTCTCTCTCTCTCAGTGCTCTCTCTCTCTCACAGTGCTCTCTCTCCCTCAGTGCTCTCTCTCTATCACAGTGCTCTCTCTGTCTCTCAGTGCTCTCTCTCTCAGTGCTCTCTCTCTCTCTCAGTGCTCTCTCTTTGTCTCTCAGTTCTCTTTCTCTCTCAGTGCTCTCTCTCTGTCTCTCAGTGCTCTCTCTCTCTCTCAGTGCTCTATCTCTCTCTTTGCTCTCTCTCTCTCAGTGCTCTCTCTCTCTCAGTGCCCTCTCTCTCTCAGTGCTCTCTCTCTCTCTCTCAGTGCTCTCTCTGTCTCTCAGTGCTCTGTCTCTCTCTCAGTGCTCCCTTTCTGTCTCTCAGTGCTCTCTCTCTGTCTCTCAGTGCTCTCTCTCTCTCAGTGCTCTCTCTCTCTCTCTCTCTCAGTGCTCTCTTTCTCACAGTGCTCTCTGTCTCTCACACAGTGCTCTCTCTCTCTCGCAGTGCTCTCTCTCTCTCTCAGTGCTCTCTCTCTCACAGTGCTCCCTCTCTCTCTCACAGTGCTCTCTCTCTCTCTCACAGTGCTCTCTCTCTCTCAGTGCTCTCTCTCTCTCTCACAGTGCTCTCTCTCTCTCACAGTGCTCTCTCTCGCTCAGCGCTCTCTCTCTCTCTCACAGTGCTCTCTCTCTGTCTCTCAGTGCTCTCTCACTCTCTCACTGTGCTTTCTCTCTCTCACAGTGCTCTCTCTCTCAGTGCTCTCTCTCTCTCACAGTGCTCTCTCTCTCTCACAGTGCTCTCTCTCTCTCTCAGTGCTCTCTCTCTCACAGTGCTCTCTCTCTCTCTCTCAGTGCTCTCTCTCTCTCAGTGCTCTCTCTATCTCAGTGCTCTCCCTCTGTCTCTCATTGCTTTCTCTCTCTCACAGTGCTCTCTCTCTCTCGCAGTGCTCTCTCTCCCTCTCAGTGCTCTCTCTCTCACACAGTGTTCTCTCTCTCTCTCTCTCAGTGCTCTCTCTCTCTCTCACAGTGCTCTCTCTCTCTCAGTGCTCTCTCTCTCTCAGTGCACGATCTCTCGCAGCGCTCTTTCTGTCTCTCTCAGTGCTCTCTCTGTCTCTCAGTGCTCTCTCTCTGTCTCTCAGTGCTCTCTCTCTCTCAGTGCTCCCTCTCTCTCTCTCTCTCAGTGCTCTCTCTCTCACAGTGCTCTCTCTCTCTCTCTCTCACAGTGCTCTCTCTCTCTCGCAGTGCTCTCCCTCTCTCACTGCTCTCTCTCTCTCACAGTGCTCTCTCTCTCTCGCAGTGCTCTCTTTCTCTCTCAGTGCTCTCTCTCTCACAGTGCCCCCTTTCTCTTTCACAGTGCTCTCTCTCTCTCACAGTGCTCTCTCTCTCTCAGTGCTCTCTCTCTCTCTCACAGTGCTCTCTCTCTCTCACACAGTGCTCTCTCTCTCTCAGTGCTCTCTCTCTCTCACAGTGCTCTCTCTCTTTCTCTCAGTGCTCTCTCTCTCTCACAGTGCTCTCTCTCTCTCAGTGCTCTTTCTCTCTCTCTCTCAGTGCTCTCTCTCTCTCAGTGCACTCTCTCTCTCACAGTGCTCTCTCTATCTCAGTCTCTCTCTCTCTCGCAGTGCTTTCTCTCTCTCACTGCTCTCTCTCACAGTGCTCCCTCGCTCTCTCACGTTGCTCTCTCTCTCTCGCAGTGCTCTCTCTCTCTCAGTGCTCTCTCTCTCACAGTGCTCCCTCTCTCTCACACAGTGCTCTCTCTCTCTCGCAGTGCTCTCTCTCTCTCACTGCTCTCTCTCTCTCGCACAGTGCTCTCTCTCTCTCTCACAGTGCTTTCTCTCGCGCAGTGCTCTCTCTCTCTCACAGTGCTCTCTCTCTCTCAGTGCTCTCTCTCTCTCTCACAGTGCTCTCTCTCTCTGACAGTGCGCTCTCTCTCTCTCAGTGCTCTCTCTCTCTCACAGTGCTCTCTCTCTCTCAGTGCTCTCTCTCTGTCTCTCACAGTGCTCTCTCTCTCTCAGTGCTCTCTCTCTCTCACAGTGCCGACACTCTGTCTTTCAGTGCTCTCCATCTCTCTCACTGTGCTCTCTCTCTCTCACAGTGCTCTCTCTCTCTCTCAGTGCTCTCTCTCTCACAGTGCTCTCTCTCTTTCTCTCAGTGCTCTCTCTCTGTCTCTCAGTGCTCTCTCTCTCTCTCAGTGCTCTCTCTCTCTCAGTGCTCTCCCTCTGTCTCTCATTGCTCTCTCTCTCTCACAGTGCTCTCTCTCTCGCAGTGCTCTCTCTCTCTCTCTCTCTTGCTCTCTCTCTCTCACAGTGCTCTCTCTCTGTCTCTCAGTGCTCTCTCTCTCTCTCAGTGCTCTCTCTCTCTCTCACAGTGCTCTCTCTCTCTGTCAGTGCTCTCTCTCTCTCAGTGCTCTCTCTCTCACAGTGCTCTCTCTCTCTCAGTGCTCTCTCTCTCTCACAGTGCTCTCTCTCTCTCAGTGCTCTCTCTCTATCACAGTGCTCTCTCTGTCTCTCACTGCTCTCTCTCTCAGTGCTCTCTCTCTCTCTCAGTGCTCTCTCAGTGCTCTCTCTTTGTCTCTCAGTTCTCTTTCTCTCTCAGTGCTCTCTCTCTGTCTCTCAGTGCTCTCTCTCTCTCTCTCAGTGCTCTATCTCTCTCTTTGCTCTCTCTCTCTCAGTGCTCTCTCTCTCTCAGTGCCCTCTCTCTCTCAGTGCTCTCTCTCTCTCTCTCAGTGCTCTCTCTGTCTCTCAGTGCTCTGTCTCTCTCTCAGTGCTCCCTTTCTGTCTCTCAGTGCTCTCTCTCTGTCTCTCAGTGCTCTCTCTCTCTCAGTGCTCTCTCTCTCTCTCTCTCAGTGCTCTCTTTCTCACAGTGCTCTCTCTCTCTCTCACACAGTGCTCTCTCTCTCTCGCAGTGCTCTCCCTCTCTCACTGCTCTCTCTCTCTCACAGTGCTCTCTCTCTCTCGCAGTGCTCTCTCTCTCTCTCAGTGCTCTCTCTCTCTCTCACAGTGCTCTCTCTCTCTCAGTGCTCTCTCTCTCTCTCACTGTGCTCTCTCTCTCTCTCTCACAGTGCTCTCTCTCGCTCAGCGCTCTCTCTCTCTCACAGTGCTCTCTCTCTGTCTCTCAGTGCTCTCTCTCTCTCTCTCTGTGCTTTCTCTCTCTCACAGTGCTCTCTCTCTCTCACAGTGCTCTCTCTCTCTCTCAGTGCTCTCTCTCTCACAGTGCTCTCTCTCTCTCTCTCTCAGTGCTCTCTCTCTCTCAGTGCTCTCTCTATCTCAGTGCTCTCCCTCTGTCTCTCATTGCTCTCTCTCTCTCACAGTGCTCTCTCTCTCTCGCAGTTCTCTCTCTCCCTCTCAGTGCTCTCTCTCTCACACAGTGTTCTCTCTCTCTCTCTCAGTGCTCTCTCTCTCTCTCTCAGTGCTCTCTCTCTCTCTCACAGTGCTCTCTCTCTCTCTCACAGTGCTCTCTCTCTCTCAGTGCTCTCTCTCTCACAGTGCTCTCTCTCTCTCTCACAGTGCTCTCTCTCTCTCAGTGCTCTCTCTCTCTCAGTGCACTATCTCTCGCAGTGCTCTCTCTCTCAGTGCTCTCTCTCTCTCTCTCTCACTGCTCTCTCTCTCTCTCTCAGTGCTCTCTCTCTCTCTCTCAGTGCTCTGGCTCTCTCAGTGCTCTCTCTCTCTCAGTGCTCCCACTCTCAGTGCTCTCTCTCGCAGTGCTCTCTCTCTCTCTCAGTGCTCTCTCTCACTCTCTCTCTCAGTGCTCTCTCTCTCTCTCAGTGCTCTCTCTCTCTCTCTCAGTGCTCTCTCTCTCTCAGTGCTCTCTCTCTCTCTCAGTGCTCTGGCTCTCTCTCCATCAGTGCTCTCTTTCTCTCAGTCCTCTCTCTCTCTCAGTGCTTTCTCTCTCTCAGTGCTCTCTCTCGCTCAGTGCTCTCTCTCTATCACAGTGTTCTCTCTGTCTCTCAGTGCTCTCTCTCTCAGTGCACTCTCTCTCTCTCAGTGCTCTCTCTCTGTCTCTCAGTGCTCTCTATCTCTCAGTGCTCTCTCTCTGTCTCTCAGTGCTCTCTCTCTCTCTCAGTGCTCTATCTCTCTCCGTGCTCTCTCTCTCTCACAGTGCTCTCTCTCTCAGTGCTCTCTCTCTCACAGTGCTCTCTCTCTCTCTCTCAGTGCTCTCTCTCTCTCAGTGCTCTCTCTCTCTCTCATTGCTCTCTCTCTCTTGCAGTGCTCTTTCTCTCTCGCAGTGCTCTCTCTCCCTCTCAGTGCTCTCTCTCTCTCACAGTGTTCTCTCTCTCTCTCAGCGCTCTCTCTCTGTCTCTCAGTGCTCTCTCTCTCTCTCACAGTGATCTCTCTCTCTCTCTCAGTGCTCTCTCTCTCTCTCTCTCAGCGCTCTCTCTCTGTCTCTCACTGCTCTCTCTCTCTCGCACAGTGCTCTCTCTCTCTCTCACAGTGCTTTCTCTCGCGCAGTGCTCTCTCTCTCTCACAGTGCTCTCTCTCTCTCAGTGCTCTCTCTCTCTCTCACAGTGCTCTCTCTCTCTGACAGTGCGCTCTCTCTCTCAGTGCTCTCTCTCTCTCACAGTGCTCTCTCTCTCTCAGTGCTCTCTCTCTGTCTCTCACAGTGCTCTCTCTCTCTCAGTGCTCTCTCTCTCTCACAGTGCCGACACTCTGTTTTTCAGTGCTCTCCATCTCTCTCACTGTGCTCTCTCTCTCTCACAGTGCTCTCTCACTCTCTCTCAGTGCTCTCTCTCTCACAGTGCTCTCTCTCTTTCTCTCAGTGCTCTCTCTCTGTCTCTCAGTGCTCTCTCTCTCTCTCAGTGCTCTCTCTCTCTCAGTGCTCTCCCTCTGTCTCTCATTGCTCTCTCTCTCTCACAGTGCTCTCTCTCTCGCAGTGCTCTCTCTCTCTCTCTCTCTTGCTCTCTCTCTCTCACAGTGCTCTCTCTCTGTCTCTCAGTGCTCTCTCTCTCTCTCAGTGCTCTCTCTCTCTCTCACAGTGCTCTCTCTCTCTGTCAGTGCTCTCTCTCTCTCAGTGCTCTCTCTCTCACAGTGCTCTCTCTCTCTCAGTGCTCTCTCTCTCTCACAGTGCTCTCTCTCTCTCAGTGCTCTCTCTCTATCACAGTGCTCTCTCTGTCTCTCACTGCTCTCTCTCTCAGTGCTCTCTCTCTCTCTCAGTGCTCTCTCTTTGTCTCTCAGTTCTCTTTCTCTCTCAGTGCTCTCTCTCTGTCTCTCAGTGCTCTCTCTCTCTCTCTCAGTGCTCTATCTCTCTCTTTGCTCTCTCTCTCTCAGTGCTCTCTCTCTCTCAGTGCCCTCTCTCTCTCAGTGCTCTCTCTCTCTCTCTCAGTGCTCTCTCTGTCTCTCAGTGCTCTGTCTCTCTCTCAGTGCTCCCTTTCTGTCTCTCAGTGCTCTCTCTCTGTCTCTCAGTGCTCTCTCTCTCTCAGTGCTCTCTCTCTCTCTCTCTCAGTGCTCTCTTTCTCACAGTGCTCTCTCTCTCTCTCACACAGTGCTCTCTCTCTCTCGCAGTGCTCTCCCTCTCTCACTGCTCTCTCTCTCTCACAGTGCTCTCTCTCTCTCGCAGTGCTCTCTCTCTCTCTCAGTGCTCTCTCTCTCACAGTGCTCCCTCTCTCTCTCACAGTGCTCTCTCTCTCTCTCACAGTGCTCTCTCTCTCTCAGTGCTCTCTCTCTCTCTCACAGTGCTCTCTCTCTCTCTCACAGTGCTCTCTCTCGCTCAGCGCTCTCTCTCTCTCACAGTGCTCTCTCTCTGTCTCTCAGTGCTCTCTCTCTCTCTCTCTGTGCTTTCTCTCTCTCACAGTGCTCTCTCTCTCTCACAGTGCTCTCTCTCTCTCTCAGTGCTCTCTCTCTCACAGTGCTCTCTCTCTCTCTCTCTCAGTGCTCTCTCTCTCTCAGTGCTCTCTCTATCTCAGTGCTCTCCCTCTGTCTCTCATTGCTCTCTCTCTCTCACAGTGCTCTCTCTCTCTCGCAGTGCTCTCTCTCCCTCTCAGTGCTCTCTCTCTCACACAGTGTTCTCTCTCTCTCTCTCAGTGCTCTCTCTCTCTCTCTCAGTGCTCTCTCTCTCTCTCACAGTGCTCTCTCTCTCTCTCACAGTGCTCTCTCTCTCTCAGTGCTCTCTCTCTCACAGTGCTCTCTCTCTCTCTCACAGTGCTCTCTCTCTCTCAGTGCTCTCTCTCTCTCAGTGCACTATCTCTCGCAGTGCTCTCTCTCTCAGTGCTCTCTCTCTCACTGCTCTCTCTCTCTCTCTCAGTGCTCTCTCTCTCTCTCTCAGTGCTCTGGCTCTCTCAGTGCTCTCTCTCTCTCAGTGCTCCCACTCTCAGTGCTCTCTCTCGCAGTGCTCTCTCTCTCTCTCAGTGCTCTCTCTCACTCTCTCTCTCAGTGCTCTCTCTCTCTCTCAGTGCTCTCTCTCTCTCTCTCAGTGCTCTCTCTCTCTCAGTGCTCTCTCTCTCTCTCAGTGCTCTGGCTCTCTCTCCATCAGTGCTCTCTTTCTCTCAGTCCTCTCTCTCTCTCAGTGCTTTCTCTCTCTCAGTGCTCTCTCTCGCTCAGTGCTCTCTCTCTATCACAGTGTTCTCTCTGTCTCTCAGTGCTCTCTCTCTCAGTGCACTCTCTCTCTCTCAGTGCTCTCTCTCTGTCTCTCAGTGCTCTCTATCTCTCAGTGCTCTCTCTCTGTCTCTCAGTGCTCTCTCTCTCTCTCAGTGCTCTATCTCTCTCCGTGCTCTCTCTCTCTCACAGTGCTCTCTCTCTCAGTGCTCTCTCTCTCACAGTGCTCTCTCTCTCTCTCTCAGTGCTCTCTCTCTCTCAGTGCTCTCTCTCTCTCTCATTGCTCTCTCTCTCTTGCAGTGCTCTTTCTCTCTCGCAGTGCTCTCTCTCCCTCTCAGTGCTCTCTCTCTCTCACAGTGTTCTCTCTCTCTCTCAGCGCTCTCTCTCTGTCTCTCAGTGCTCTCTCTCTCTCTCACAGTGATCTCTCTCTCTCTCTCAGTGCTCTCTCTCTCTCTCTCTCAGCGCTCTCTCTCTGTCTCTCACTGCTCTCTCTCTCTCGCACAGTGCTCTCTCTCTCTCTCACAGTGCTCTCTCTCTCTCTCAGTGCTCTATCTCTCTCCGTGCTCTCTCTCTCTCACAGTGCTCTCTCTCTCAGTGCTCTCTCTCTCACAGTGCTCTCTCTCTCTCTCTCAGTGCTCTCTCTCTCTCAGTGCTCTCTCTCTCTCTCATTGCTCTCTCTCTCTTGCAGTGCTCTTTCTCTCTCGCAGTGCTCTCTCTCCCTCTCAGTGCTCTCTCTCTCTCACAGTGTTCTCTCTCTCTCTCAGCGCTCTCTCTCTGTCTCTCAGTGCTCTCTCTCTCTCTCACAGTGATCTCTCTCTCTCTCACAGTGCTCTCTCTCTCTCAGTGCTCTTTCTCTATCACAGTGCTCTCTCTGTCTCTCAGTGCTCTCTCTCTCAGTGCTCTCTCTCTCTCTCAGTGCTCTCTCTTTGTCTCTCAGTTCTCTTTTTCTCTCAGTGCTCTCTCTCTGTCTCTCAGTGCTCTCTCTCTCTCTCTCAGTGCTCTATCTCTCTCTTTGCTCTCTCTCTCTCAGTGCTCTCTCTCTCTCTCAGTGCCCTCTCTCTCTCAGTGCTCTCTCTCTCTCTCTCAGTGCTCTCTCTGTCTCTCAGTGCTCTGTCTCTCTCTCAGTGCTCCCTTTCTGTCTCTCAGTGCTCTCTCTCTGTCTCTCAGTGCTCTCTCTCTCTCAGTGCTCTCTCTCTCTCTCTCTCAGTGCTCTCTTTCTCACAGTGCTCTCTCTCTCTCTCACACAGTGCTCTCTCTCTCTCGCAGTGCTCTCCCTCTCTCACTGCTCTCTCTCTCTCACAGTGCTCTCTCTCTCTCGCAGTGCTCTCTCTCTCTCTCAGTGCTCTCTCTCTCACAGTGCTCCCTCTCTCTCTCACAGTGCTCTCTCTCTCTCACAGTGCTCTCTCTCTCTCAGTGCTCTCTCTCTCTCTCACAGTGCTCTCTCTCTCTCTCACAGTGCTCTCTCTCGCTCAGCGCTCTCTCTCTCTCTCACAGTGCTCTCTCTCTGTCTCTCAGTGCTCTCTCTCTCTCTCTCTGTGCTTTCTCTCTCTCACAGTGCTCTCTCTCTCTCAGTGCTCTCTCTCTCTCACAGTGCTCTCTCTCTCTCACAGTGCTCTCTCTCTCTCTCAGTGCTCTCTCTCTCACAGTGCTCTCTCTCTCTCTCTCTCAGTGCTCTCTCTCTCTCAGTGCTCTCTCTATCTCAGTGCTCTCCCTCTGTCTCTCATTGCTCTCTCTCTCTCACAGTGCTCTCTCTCTCTCGCAGTGCTCTCTCTCCCTCTCAGTGCTCTCTCTCTCACACAGTGTTCTCTCTCTCTCTCTCAGTGCTCTCTCTCTCTCACAGTGCTCTCTCTCTCTCAGTGCTCTCTCTCTCACAGTGCTCTCTCTCTCTCTCACAGTGCTCTCTCTCTCGCAGTGCTCTCTCTCTCAGTGCTCTCTCTCTCTCTCTCTCTCACTGCTCTCTCTCTCTCTCTCAGTGCTCTCTCTCTCTCTCTCTCAGTGCTCTGGCTCTCTCAGTGCTCTCTCTCTCTCAGTGCTCCCCCTCTCAGTGCTCTCTCTCGCAGTGCTCTCTCTCTCTCTCAGTGCTCTCTCTCACTCTCTCTCTCAGTGCTCTCTCTCTCTCTCAGTGCTCTCTCTCTCTCTCTCAGTGCTCTCTCTCTCTCAGTCCTCTCTCTCTCTCTCAGTGCTCTGGCTCTCTCTCCATCAGTGCTCTCTTTCTCTCAGTCCTCTCTCTCTCTCAGTGCTTTCTCTCGCTCTGTGCTCTCTCTCGCTCAGTGCTCTCTCTCTATCACAGTGCTCTCTCTGTCTCTCAGTGCTCTCTCTCTCAGTGCACTCTCTCTCTCTCAGTGCTCTCTCTCTGTCTCTCAGTGCTCTCTATCTCTCAGTGCTCTCTCTCTGTCTCTCAGTGCTCTCTCTCTCTCAGTGCTCTATCTCTCTCCGTGCTCTCTCTCTCTCACAGTGCTCTCTCTCTCAGTGCTCTCTCTCTCACAGTGCTCTCTCTCTCTCTCTCAGTGCTCTCTCTCTCTCAGTGCTCTCTCTCTCTCTCAGTGCTCTCTCTCTCTTGCAGTGCTCTTTCTCTCTCGCAGTGCTCTCTCTCCCTCTCAGTGCTCTCTCTCTCTCACAGTGTTCTCTCTCTCTCTCAGCGCTCTCTCTCTGTCTCTCAGTGCTCTCTCTCTCTCTCACAGTGATCTCTCTCTCTCTCTCAGTGCTCTCTCTCTCTCTCTCAGCGCTCTCTCTCTGTCTCTCAGTGCTCTCTCTCTCTCTCACAGTGATCTCTCTCTCTCTCTCAGTGCTCTCTCTCTCTCTCACAGTGATCTCTCTCTCTCTCTCAGTGCTCTCTCTCTCTCACACAGTGATCTCTCTCTCTCTCTCAATGCTCTCTCTCTCTCTCTCAGTGCTCTCTCTTTCACAGTGATCTCTCTCTCTCTCTCTCTCTCTCAGTGCTCTCTCTCTCTCTCTCAGTGCTCTCTCTCTCTCTCTCACAGTGATCTCTCTCTCTCTCTCTCTATCTCAGTGCTCTCTCTCTCTCTCAGTGCTCTCTCTCTCTCTCAGTGCTCTCTCTTTCACAGTGATCTCTCTCTCTCTCTCTCTCTCTCAGTGCTCTCTCTCTCTCTCTCAGTGCTCTCTCTCTCTCACAGTGATCTCTCTCTCTCTCTCTCTCTCTCAGTGCTTTCTCTCTCTCTCACAGTGATCTCTCTCTCTCTCTCTCTCTCAGTGCTCTCTCTCTCTCTCTCACAGTGATCTCTCTCTCTCTCTCTCTCTCAGTGCTCTCTCTCTCTCTCTCACAGTGATCTCTCTCTCTCTCTCTCTCAGTGCTCTCTCTCTCTCTCTCAGTGTTCTCTCTCTCTCTCTCAGTGCTCTCTCTTTCACAGTGATCTCTCTCTCTCTCTCTCTCTCAGTGCTCTCTCTCTCTCTCTCAGTGCTCTCTCTCTCTCTCTCACAGTGATCTCTCTCTCTCTCTCTCTCTCTCAGTGCTTTCTCTCTCTCTCACAGTGATCTCTCCCTCTCTCTCTCTCTCAGTGCTCTCTCTCTCTCTCTCACAGTGATCTCTCTCTCTCTCTCTCTCTCAGTGCTCTCTCTCTCTCTCACAGTGATCTCTCTCTCTCTCTCTCTCTCAGTGCTCTCTCTCTCTCTCACAGTGATCTCTCTCTCTCTCTCTCTCTCAGTGCTCTCTCTCTCTCTCTCTCAGTGCTCTCTCTCTCTCTCTCAGCGCTCTCTCTCTCTCTCTCTCTCAGTGCTCTCTCTCCCTCTCTCACAGTGATCTCTCTCTCTCTCTCTCTCTCTCAGTGCTTTCTCTCTCTCTCACAGTGATCTCTCTCTCTCTCTCTCTCAGTGCTCTCTCTCTCTCTCAGTGCTCTCTCTCTCTCTCTCAGTGTTCTCTCTCTCTCTCACAGTGATCTCTCTCTCTCTCTCTCTCAGTGCTCTCTCTCTCTCTCTCAGTGTTCTCTCTCTCTCTCTCAGTGCTCTCTCTCTCTCTCTCACAGTGATCTCTCTCTCTCTCTCTCTCTCTCAGTGCTTTCTCTCTCTCTCACAGTGATCTCTCTCTCTCTCTCTCTCTCAGTGCTCTCTCTCTCTCTCACAGTGATCTCTCTCTCTCTCTCTCTCTCAGTGCTCTCTCTCTCTCTCACAGTGATCTCTCTCTCTCTCTCTCTCTCAGTGCTCTCTCTCTCTCTCACAGTGATCTCTCTCTCTCTCTCTCTCTCAGTGCTCTCTCTCTCTCTCTCTCAGTGCTCTCTCTCTCTCTCTCTCTCTCTCTCAGTGCTTTCTCTCTCTCTCACAGTGATCTCTCTCTCTCTCTCTCTCTCTCAGTGCTCTCTCTCTCTCTCACACAGTGATCTCTCTCTCTCTCTATCTCAGTGCTCTCCATCTCTCTCACTGTGCTCTCTCTCTCTCAGTGCTCTCTCTCTCTCTCAGTGCTCTCTCTCTCTCTCAGTGCTCTCTCTCTCTTTCACAGTGCTCTCTCTCTCTCTCAGTGCTCTCTCTCTCTCTCAGTGCTCTCTCTCTCTCTCAGTGCTCTCTCTCTCTCTCAGTGCTCTCTCTCTCTCTCAGTGTTCTCTCTCTCTCTCTCAGTGCTCTCTCTCTCTCTCAGTGTTCTCTCTCTCTCTCTCAGTGTTCTCTCTCTCTCTTTCACAGTGCTCTCCTATCTTATTCTGTTAGATACCAATTGACTGCCAGTTATTTCTAACATTTGACCAAAGAGACATAGAACTTCACAACACAGAAGGATGCCATTTGGCCCATCATATCTTGCTAGCTCTTTGCTTGAGCAAGCCAATACTAATGCCATTACCCTGCTGTCTCCCTGTACCTTCATCTGCTTCAAATACTTAACCAGATTTCTTTTAATGCTGCAATTATTAATACCTCAACCATTCCCTTTATCAGAGCATTCCTCACTTGAACAAAATGACAGCTTAAAGAAGTTTTTTCCAATCATTCTCCGTGTGTTTATAGCTTTGATTTTTAAATATATATAAAGTGCAAGCTTTGCTGTAAATCCAGTCAATAATCAGCCTGTCGACCTGTATAACTGCTCAGAACTAACAAGACATAAAATATTGCAGCCAGGAAGTGCATTTTTAAACATTTACTTCTTGTCATGTGTCCTGCATCTGATACTTAAATTACACAGACTTATGTATCAAACTCAATGTATACTCGTACTGATCTGTATCAATCTGTCTTCACTTTGGATATTTACCCTTAATGATCCAGGGGAAGATGAGGAAAAATGTTTTATGTTACAGTCAGTTGTTATGATCTGGAATGTTCAGCCTGGAAGGGCATTGGAAGCAGATTCAGTAACAACTTTCTAAAGGAATATAGTCTGAAAAAGGAAGAATTTACTGGGATTTAGGGAATGAGCGAGGAAGTAGGACTAATTGAATTGCTCGTTCAAAAAGCCACAATGGGCTGAATGTCCTCCTTCTGTACTGTACATTTCTGAGATTCCTCGAAGACTGAGAGGTTCCAAAATTCCTCTCGTCCATAATTTTAATAAACAGGCCGAGGCGAGTGCAAAATGCTGAGATCTTTTTCTGCAATTACTAATAGGAGTTGGAAACCTGACTGCTCACTTGTGGGAGCTGAGAGCAAACCAGAGCAGAGCAAGTGTGATATTCTTGGGACTTGAGTGAGGTTTACCCGAGTTTAATAAAAGTTGTGAGGCAGAGATTTTTTTTTAAATTCATTCAGGGGACGCGAGCATCGCTGGCCAGGCCAGCATTTATTGCCCATCCCTAATTGTCCTTAAGAAGATGGCGGTGAGCCACCTTCTAGAACTGCTGCAGTCCTTGGGGTGTAGGTACACCCACAGTGTTGTTAAGAAGGGAGTTCCAGGATTTTGATCCAGTGACAGTGAAGGAATGGTGATATCGTTCCAAGTCAAGGTAGTGTGTGGCTTGGAGGAGAACTTGCAGGTGGTGTTCCCATTCATCTGTTGCCCTTGTCCGTCTGGGTGGTAGAGGTCGTGGGTTTGGAAGGTGCTGTCTGAGGAGCCTTGGTGAGTTACTGCAGTGCATCTTGTAAATGGTACACACTGCTGCCACTGTGCGTCGGTGGTGGAGGGAGTGAATGTTTGTAGATGGGGTGCCAATCAAGCGGGCTGCTTTGTCCTGGATGGTGTCGAGCTTCTTGAGTGTTGTTGGAGCTGCACCCATCCAGGTAAGTGGAGAGTATTCCATCACACTCCTGACTTGTGCCTTGTAGATGGTGGACAGGCATTGGGGAGTCAGGAGGTGAGTTACACGCTGCAGAATTCCCAGCCTCTGACCTGCTCTTGTAGCCACAGTATTTACATGGCTGGTTCAGTTCAGTTTCTGGTCAATGGTAACCCCCAGGATGTTGATAGTGGGGGAAAAAAAAATTTGGAATTAAGTATCTAGTCTAATGATGGCCATGAAACCATTGTCGATTGTTGTAAAAACCCATCTGATTCACTAATGTCCTTTAGGGAAGAAAATCTGCTGTCCTTACCTGGTCTGGCCTACATGTGACTCCAGCCCCACTGTGGTTGACTCTTAAATGCCTCTGAAATGGCCTAGCAAGCCATTCAGTTCTTGGAACTGTATCGCCGTTCCTTCACTGTCACTGGGTCAAAATCCTGGAACTTCCTTCCTAACAGCACTGTGGGTGTACCTACCCCACATGCACCGCAGCAGTCCAAGAAGGTAGCTCACCACCACCTTCTCAAGGGCAATTAGGGATGGGCAATAAATGCTGGCCTGGCCAGAGACACCCACAAAAGAAATCAGCTATGGCAATGCCATTGAACTTCAAGGGGAGATGGTTACATTCTCTCTTGTTTGAGATGGTCATTGCCTGTCACCTGTGTGATGCAAATGTCACTTGCCACTTATCAGCCCAAGCCTGAATGTTGTCCAGGTCTTGATATATATGGACATGGGTTGCATCAGTATCTGAGGAGTCACGAATGGCGTTGAACATTGTGCAGTCATCAGCGAACATCCCCACTTGTGACCTTATGATAGAGAGAAGGTCACTGAAGATGGTTGCGCCGAGGACACTACCCTGAGGGACTCCTGCAGTGATGGCCTGGGACTGAGACGATTGACCTCCAACAGCCACAACCATCTTCCTTTGTGCTAGGTGTGACTCCGACCAGCGGAGTATTTTCCCCCTGATTCCCATTGGCTCCAATTTTTGCTAGGGCTCCTTGATGCCATACTCGGTCAAATGCTGCCTTGATGTCACTCTCACCTCACCAGACTGATGTGGAAGCAGCAAGTTGTTGAACATAAAGCTTCTTGTCTATCCTGTTTTCGTTTCAATTTCCCTTTGTTAGCATGCGTGTTCTATAGCAGCTCCAACTGTACACAAAGCACAGTGCAATTGCAATTTGAGAACACTACAGCAAGATGTAAGCATCCTAAGTGAATTAAGTTCGCAGGAGGAGCCCAGACTGCACCTTGGAACAAAAAAATTCTTGTTTCCCATTTCGAAAACCTTTTTGCTTTTGACAATTTCAAATAGTTTTTTCATCCCATTCCCCAGACAATTTATTGGATGAATGAATCCTGTGATGGAGGTGCTGGGGAGCTGAGGGCATAAAGGAAGATGGAGAATTTCCCATGTGCTCCTGAGAATAGTTTCACTGTGCTTTATCAAAAGAAAGGAAGAGAAAGACTTCGATTTATCTCGCACCTTTCACAACCTCAGGACTCCCAGAGTGCTTTACAGACAATTCAATATTTTTAAAATACAGCCAATTTGGGCACAGCAAAATCCCACAAGCAGCAATGTGATAACCTCCAGATGACCTCTTTTAGTTGTGTTGACAGTGGAATATATATAGGCCAGGATTCCCTTCTGCTTCACAATCGTGCCATCTGAAATGTCAAACAATATGTCAGAATCACAGCTCATCCAAAAGGTAGCAACTTCAACACTGTGGTACTCCCTGGAGTATCAGCCTAGATTTTATAATCATGTTTTTATTCATTCGTGGGCATCAGTGTCTCGGCCAACATTTATTGCCCATTCCTAATTGCCCTTGAGAAGGTGGCGGTGAGCTGCCTTCTTGAACTGCTGCTGTCTATGCGGTGTAGGTACACCCACAGGGCTGTTAGGAAGGGAGTTCCAGGATTTTGACCCAGCGACAGTGAAAGAACAGCGATGTAGTTCCAAGTCAGGTTGGTGTGTGACTTCAAGGGGATCTTGCAGCTGATAGTGCAGCCAACACACCACTAGGTGGTAGAAGTTGTGGGTTTGGAAAGTGCTGTTCGAGGAACCTTGGTGAGTTTCTGCCTTGCATCTTGTAGATGGTACACACTGCTGCCGCTGCGTGTTGGTGGTGGATGGGGTGCCAATCAAGCAGGCTGCTTTTTCCTGGATGGTGTCAAACTTGTTGAGTGTTGTTGGAGCTGCACCCATCCAGGCAAGTAGACAGTATTCTATCACACTCCTGACTTGTGCCTTGTAGATGGTGGACAGGCATTGGGGAGTCAGGGGGTGAGTTTGCTGCAGAATTCCCAGCTTCTGACCTGCCCTTATAGCCACAGTATTTATATGGCTGGTCCAGTTAAGTTTCTGATCAATGGTGACCCTCAAGGATGTTGCCCAAGAATGTTGATGGTAAGGGATTTCCCAATGGCAATGCCATTGTATGTCAAAGGGAGATGGTTATTGCTTGGCACTTTGTGGCATGAATGTTATATGCCTCTTATTAGCCCAAGCCTGAATGTTCCAGGTCTTGCTGCATGCAGACACAGACTGCTTCCATATCTGTGGATAATAATCACGTCTCTGGAGTGGGACTTGAACTTACAACTTGCGATTCAGTCTCGAGGGTGCTCGCCACCGACTCACAGCTGGCACCCTTTATTGGTGCCCCATTGTTCTGTGAGAATCCCAAAGAATCCAGAACCCTTTCAGGAGAACCAGCTCGACCCTTGAGAAGCTCTTGGATTATTGAATGTTGCCTAAAGTTGCTTTAAACCTTTCCAAATCGTAGATTACAAGGAACCCAAACAAAAGTTACATAACTAAATGTTAGGCAGCTAATAATATAGTCCTGAAGTGGCATAGCTATTGGAGGTAAGCTCGCATCTCTCTTGAAAAAGGAAATCTTCATCAGCATCTAACCATTTACACATTAAAAATCCAATGAGAGTTGGTCTATTGGTGTTGCCATTGTCGACTGGGGAACTAAGGCATAAGGACCAGGGCCATCTCAGATACAATCATTGTACTCTGCTACTTTAGCTGATCTCAGTTTCAACTAGGCAAAAGGAAATTCCTGGCACTGACCACCCCACATTGTGGAGATTCACACATGAAGAATGGCTGAGCATCAGTCGAACTGATGCCGAACATGTCGAACTGCTCCTCAGTGCGGGTGAATTGAAGAAAATATAATTAAAAAGTGCCTGACAGCCAAATTGACGCATCTCGCTTACTATGTTTGCCTCTTTTAATTGATCCTATTCACGGGCTATAACTGAACCCATAAAGGTCAGAAATTGAGAAGAACAACAACAATAACAACAACTTATATTTATGTAGTGCCTTTAATGAAATAAAACGTCTCAAGGGGCTTCACAGAGGAATTATAAAACAAAGTATGGCACCAAGCTACAAAAGGAAATAATAGATCAAATGACCAAAAGCTTGGTCAAAGAGGTAGGTTTTAAGGAGTGTCTTGAAGGAGGAAAGCGAGGTAGGGAGGCGGAGAGGTGTAAGGAGGGTTTCCAGAGCTTATGGCCGAGGCAACTGAAGGCACAGCCACCAATGGTGGAGTGATTAAAATCAGGGATACACAAGAGGCCAGAATTAGTGGAGTGCAGATATCTTGGAGAGTTGTGGGGTTGAAGGAACTTAGAGATATTGGGAGGGTGGAGGATTGGAAACAAGGATCTTCTTTGGCCTCCTTGTCTCAAGAGACAATGGGTAAGGGCCTGGAAGTGGTCAGTGGTTTGTGGAGTGGCTATAAAGGCCAATTCTCGAGTGACAGACTCTTCCACAGGTGCTGCAGATAAAATTGGTTGT
Source organism: Heterodontus francisci (assembly GCF_036365525.1). Lineage (NCBI taxonomy): Eukaryota > Metazoa > Chordata > Chondrichthyes > Heterodontiformes > Heterodontidae > Heterodontus > Heterodontus francisci. The sequence continues at coordinate 210,099,599 of NC_090372.1, read as the reverse complement.
CGGGACTGGTACACAGTTGGCTCTCTCCTTGCACTTCTGTCTTTTTTCCTGCCAACTGCTAAGTCTCTTCGACTCGCCACTCTTTAGCCCCGCCTTTATGGCTGTCCGCCAGCTCTGGCGATCACTGGCAACTGACTCCCACGACTTGTGGTCAATGTCACAGGACTTCATTTCACGTTTGCAGACATCTTTAAAGCAGAGACATGGATGGCCAGTGGGTCTGACACCAGTGTCGGGCTCGCTGTACAATGTGTCCTTGGGGATCCTGCCATCTTCCATGAGGCTCACATGGCCAAGCCATCTCAAGCGCCGCTGGCTCAGTAGGGTGTATATGCTGGGGATGTTGGCTGCCTCGAGGACTCCTGCATTGGAGATACGGTCCTGCCATCTGATGCCAAGGATTCTCCAGAGGCAGCAAAGATGGAATGAGTTGAGATGTCGCTCTTGGCTGACATATGTTGTCCAGGCCTTGCTGCCGTAGAGCAAGGTACTGAGGACACAGGCTTGAAACACTCGGACTTTCGTGTTCTGTGTCAGTGCACCATTTTCCCACACTCTCTTGGCCAGTCTGGACATAGCAGCGGACGCCTTTCCCTTACGCTTGTTGATTTCTGCATCGAGAGACAGGTTACTGGTGATAGTTGAGCCTAGGTCAGTGAACTCTTGAATCACTTCCAGAGCGTGGCCGCCGATATTGATGGATGGAGCATTTCTGACGTCCTGTCCCATGATATTCATTTTCTTGAGGCTGATGGTTAGGCCAAATTTGACGCAAGGATAAGAATTTTAAAATCGAGACTTTGCTTGACCAGGATCAGTGAGCACAGGAGTGATAGGGGAACAGGACTTGGTGTGAGTTAAGACACGGGCCGCAGAGTTTTGAATGACCTCAAGTTTACGGAGAGTAGAATGTGGGAGACCAGCCAGGAGTGCGTTGGAATAGTCAAGTCTAGAGGTAACAAAGGCACGAATGAGGATTTCAGCAGCAGATGAGTTGAGACGGGACAAAGTTGGGCGCTGTTACGGAGGTGGAAATAGACTATCTTAGTGATGGCATGAATATGAGATTTAATATGGAGAAATGATCGAACAGAATGCAAACAGAATTCTCAAAACAACTCACAGAAATGATAATACTATTGTTATCTGTGTGATATATCAAATGTTAACAATTGAAATGTTTACAATGTTATATGTTGTGGAAAAAATTATTACTACAGTAAAGATTTTCCTATCTATGGATGAGGTGTTATGAAGGCTAGACTTTGTAGAATGGGTATGTTTTAAAAACTATGATCTTTAATGCAGTGCAAAATGGATTCCGAGGAGACACCAATTCTGCCCAGAGACAAGCCAGGGGTCTTAGTTACCATGGAAACAAGGAACCCAGAACAAAGACCCTTTTGAAAGCCGGAGGCAAGGTTGTAACACGTAGAGGGCAATGGGTTTCACTCTCCCAAACTCACAAGATTGTAAACAGGGAGCCAGGGGCTCGAAAATTCAGATTTGAGTTGCAATTGTTAACACCTGGAAACAAAGGAAGACACAGGTGGTTTTGCTATGGTCAGACTTATGGTCTCTGAGAACTAGCAAAGGCAAACAACTACTGACTTTTTGATCTGGACAAATCTGACAGGCTTTCCTAGGCCTGGAGGCTGAAAGGAAGAAAAAAAGACCAGCAGTCAGCTGTGCAGCCTGAAGAGAGAGAACGAGGCCAGTGGACTGTTTCTAGGGAGACAGCTGCTCTCAGACCACCACTACAGCAAAAGACTACTAAGATTTGAAACCAATCTAACTTCTTGAGGTTTGCGGAGGAGAAAAGACCAACTAGGTCACCAGAGATTTGCCTTATTAATGGAAGTCCAGTCAAATGTGCTCAGAAGAAGTGAGTGAAGAGAAGGACACTGGGAGATCCAACCCATTGCAGCTGGGAGGAGTTTGGGACTTTTAACTGCAAGGATACCTTTTCAATGAGAACACTGCATAACATATAAATGTAGTGTGAGGTATTTGAGTATGTTAGTAAGTTAATGGGAAATACCTTTCTCTGTAATTTAGTGTATTAGCTACCTACTAAGTACTGTTTAGTTAATGTTGATTTTTAGTTTAGTTGTTATAGTAAAAGTGTAAAAACTGCCTCAAATCTTATCTCTTGTTTTGAAGTTGGCGGTCTCTACTGTCGTAACAACAGAAAGTTAACATGCTGATACAGCAAAAAATTTAGGAAGGCAAATTCGGAGTACTGTGTGTAGCTTTGGTCTCCTTACCTAAGGAAGGAGATAATTGCCTCAGACGAAGTGCAACAAAGGTTCACCAGACTGATTCCTGAGCTGAGGGGATTGTTCTATGCAGAGAGATTGAGTAAACTAGACTTGTATTCCCTGGAGTTTAGATGAATGAGAGGATCTGATAGAATCACAGAACCATGGAAAAATTACAGCACAGCAGGAGGCCATTCAGCCCATTGTGTCTGCGCCAGCAAACACCAAGCATCAAAAATTCTTAAGCGGCTTGAATGGGTAGTTGCTGAGAAAATGTTTCCCCTGGCTGGGAATCTGGAACATGGGGGTCACAATCGCAGAATAAGGGGGCGGCCATTTAGGACGGAGATGAGAAGAAATTTCTTCACTCAAAGGGTTGGAATCTTCGGAATTTTCACCCCTGGAGAGCTGGATACTGAAATAAAAACAAGAAATGCTGGAAATACTCAGCAGGTCTGGAAGCATCTGTGGAGAGAGAAGCAGAGTTAACGTTTCAGGTCAGTGACCATTCTTCAGAATTGGCAAATATTAAAAATGTAAAAGGTTATAAGCAAATAAAGTGGGGGTGGGGCAAGAGATAACAAAGGAGAAGGTGTAGGTAGGACAAGATCACAGAATAGCTGACCAAAAGGTCATGGAGCAAAGATATGTTAATGGTGTGTTGAAAGACAAAGCATTAGTACAGAAAGGGTGTTAACGGACTGAAAATTGAACAGCCACAAGTACAAACATGAAAAATACAGTGGGTAAGCAAACTGAACAAACTAAGATGAAATAAAATAAAATAAACACAAAAAAAGTTAAAAAAGGAAAAAGAAAAAAATAACTAAAAATAAAAGTAAAATGGGGGAGCCTGTCATGCTCTGAAATTATTGAACGCAATGTTCAGTCCGGCAGGCTGTAGTGTGCCTAATCGGTAAATGAGATGCTGTTCCTCGAGCTTGCGTTGATGTTCACTGGAACACTGCAGCAATCCCAGGATAGAGATGTGAGCATGAGAGCAGGGGGGAGTGTTGAAATGGCAAGCAACTGGAAGCTCAGCGTCCTGCTTGAGGACTGAGCGGAGGTGTTCCGCAAAGCGGTCACCCAGTCTGCGTTTGGTCTCCCCACTGTAGAGGAGACTACATTGTGACCAGCAAATACAGTATACTGCATTGAAAGAAGTACAAGTAAATCGCTGCTTCACCTGAAAGGAGTGTTTTGGGCCTGGGATAGTGAGGAGAGAGGAGGTAAATGGGCAGGTATTACACCTCCTGCGATTGCAGGGGAAGGTGCCGTGGGAAGGGGATGAGGTGGTGGGGGTAATGGAGGAGTGGACCAGGGTGTCATGGAGGGAATGATCCCTTCGGAATGCTGACGGGGAAGGGAGGGGAAGATGCGTTTTGTAGTGGCATCACGCTGGAGGTTGTGGAAATGGCGGAGGATGATCCTTTGGATATGGAGGCTGATGGGGTGGAAAGTGAGGACAAGGGGAACCCTGTCACGGTTCTGGGAGGGAGGGGAAGGGGTGAGGGTAGACGTGTGGGAAATGGGCCGGACACGGTTGAGGGCCCTGTCAACCACAGTTGGGGGAAATCCTCGGTTGAGGAAAAAGAAAGACATATCAGAAGTGCTGTCATGGAAGGTAGCATCATCAGAGCAGATGTGTCGGAGACAGAGAAACTGGGAGAATGGAATGGAGTCCTTACAGGAGACAGGGTGTGAAGAAGTGTAGTCCAGGTAGCTGTGGGAGTCGGTGGGTTTATAATGAATATTAGTAGATAGCCTATCCCCAGAGATGGAGACAGAGAAGTCAAGTAAGGGAAGGGAAGTGTCAGAGATGGACCATGTAAAGGTGAGAGAAGGGTGGAAATTAGAAGCAAAGTTGATAAAGTTTTCCAGTTCGGGGCGGGAGCAGGAAATGGCACCGATACAGTCATCAATGTACCGGAAAAAGAGTTGGGGGAGGGGGCCTGAGTAAGACTGGAACAAAGAATGTTCAACATATCCCACAAAAAGACAGGCATAACTAGGACCCATGTGGGTACCCATAGCAACATCTTTTACTTGAAGGAAGTGCATGGAGTTGAAGGAGAAGTTGTTCAATGTGAGAACAAGTTCAGCCAGGCGGAAGAGAGTGGTGGTGGATGGGGACTGGTTGGGCCTCCGTTCCAGGAAGAAGCGGAGAGCCCTCAAACCATCCTGGTGGGGGATGGAGGTGTAGAGCGATTGGACGTCCATAGTGAAGAGGAGGTGGTTGGGGCCAGGAAACTGGAAATTGTCAAAATGACGTAGGGCATCAGAAGAGTCACGGATGTAGGTGGGAAGAGAGTGGACCAGAGGAGAAAAGATAGAGTCAAGATAGGAAGAAATAAGTTCAGTGGGGCAGGAGCAGGCTGACACAATGGGTCTGCCAGGACAGTCCTGTTTGTGGATTTTGGGAAGGAGGTAGAAGCGGGCTGTCCAGGGTTGCGGGACTATGAGGTTGGAAGCTGTAAAGGGAAGATCTCCAGAGGAGATGAGGTCAGTGACAGTCCTGTGGACAGTGGCTTGATGTTCGGTGGTGGGGTCATGGTCCAGGGGAAAGTAGGAAGAAGTGTCTGAGAGTTGGCATTGAGCCTCTGCAAGGTAGAGGTCAGTACGCCATACAACAACAGCACCACCCATGTCTGCAAGTTTGATGATCATGTCGGGGTTAGACTTGAGAGAACGGAGTGCCTCAAGTTCAGAGGGGGGCAGGTTAGAGTGAATGGGGGAGGCAGAGAAATTGAGATGACCAATGTCTCGCTGACAGTTTTCAATAAAGAGATCAAGAGCAGGTAAGAGGCCAGGGCGAGAGGTCCAGGTAGAGGGAGAATGCTGGAGGTGGGTGAATGGGTCCGCTGGTCGGGGGGGAGGACTCCAGGTCAAAGAAGTGAGCCCGGAGGCGGAGGCGACGGAAGAAGAGATCAACGTCATGCCGAGCGCGAAATTCATTGAGGTGGGGGCATAAGGGGATAAAACTGAGACCTTTGCTGATCACAGAACATTCAGCGTCAGAGAGGGGGAGGTCAGAGGGTATAGTGAATACACGGCAAGGGGTCTGATCAGAAGGGGTGGGGTCAGAGGGAAGTGAAGGGGAAGAAGGATCCAGAAGGGCATTAGTCCCCATCAGCTGCTGGAGCTTGCATTCCTTGACACCTGAAAGGAAGAAAAAAAGTTTTTTGTTAATGCGTCGGATGAGACGAAGGATGAAATGAAACTGCGGAGTGGAACAGCTTTGAGATAAGGTGAGGCGGTGCTTCTGGAGAGAGAGGTTGAGTGTGTACATGTGGCGGCACATAGCACTGAATGTGGATCTCAGGATGCGGCGAGAGTAGCAGTCCGAGGAATGTTGTATTTCTCGAAGATACCTGTAATCCTGGTTGGATTCAAAACATGAAGGGTGAAAATGCAATTGGAATCCACATGGAATATGTCGGAGCTGGAGACAATCACTGAGGAAGGAGATATGGCTGTGAAAACGAGTTTTGGTGGACACTTTATCAAACACCAGGAGGGAAATAGAAAGCAATGAAGGTGAACAAGGTAAAAGAGACAAACGAAAATCCCGTTGGAGAGAAGAGCAGAACTTCTTCAAGGTAGGCATCCCTGGAAGAGAAGTGACTGTGAATTAAACACTAAAATAAAAGCAAAATACTGCAGATGCTGGAAATCTGAAATAAAAACAAGAAATGCTGGAAATACTCAGCAGGTCTGGCAGCATCTGTGGAGAGAGAAGCAGAGTTAACATTTCAGGTCAGTGACCCTTCTTCAGAACTGGCAAATATTAAAAATGTAAAAGGTTATAAGCAAGTAAAGTGGGGGTGGAGCTGGATGCTGAGTTGCTGTGTATATTCAAAGACAAAGGTCGATAGATTTTTGGATACTAAGGGAATTAAAGGATATAGGGATAGTGCGGGAAGGTGGAGTTGAGATAGAAGGTCAGGTATGATCTTGTTGAATAGTGGAGCGTGTTTGAAGGGCCAAATAGCCTATTCCAGCTCCTATTTCTTACGCTCGTAAATTCCATTCACTGATCATCTCTGTGCTTGCTGACCTACATTAAATTTAAAATTCTGATCCCTGTATTCAAATTCCTCCATGGCCCCGCCCCCTCCCCAGCTGCATAATCTCCTCCAGCTCTACAACCCTCCAAGATATCTATGCCCGTCCAATTCCAGCCTCTTGAGGATCGGCAGTTTTAATCGTCCCACCATTTGCGACTGTGCCTTCAGCTACCTGGGCCCTAAGCCCTGGAATTCCCTGCCTAAACCTCTCCTCTCTACCTCTCTTTCCCCTTTTAAGAAACTTCTTAAACCAAGTTTCTGGTCATCGGCCCTAATATCTCCTTATGTGGCTCAGTGTCTAATTTAGTTTGGCAATACTTCTGTGAAGTGTCTTGGGACATTTTACTACGTTAAAGGCATTATATAAATGCAAGTTGTTGTATTTAGATAGCACCTTTAATGCCCTCAGGACACTTTATAGTCAAGAAGTACTTTTGAAATGTAGTCACTGCTTCAATATAAAAAAATGCAGCAAGTTCCCCCAAATAAATAAATGACCAGAAAACTTGTTTTTTCAATCTTGAAGATTGATGAATAAGTATTGGCCAGGGCACTGGGGATAACTTCCCTGTTCTTGTTCAAATAGTGCCATGGGATCTTTTACATCCACCTGAGAGAGCACATCCCCTCTGAAAAACAGCACTGCCAACAGTGTAGCACTCCCTCAGTACCACACTGAAATTTCAGTCTTAATTTTATACTCAAGTCTCGAGAGTGGGGTCTGAATCCATAACCTCTCAGCACATACATCATAGTGCACTGAGATAAGACAGCCAAGACCTAGAAGTAGCTTGCAATCAATGCTGTCGCTGAATATCTTCTGAAATGATGTTATTTGGTTTGGGAATGTATAACATCCATAGAGGACAGCAATAGATGAATTTTGGGCATCAGGAATTGGAGCTTTAAGAAATTGGTCTTGATTTCACTGAATGAGAGATGTCTAAATGCATAGAAGGGGTTCACCATATTGTTCAATGCACTGTCAGATTGCTGTTGTACATTTGAAATGTCCCTCTAACTAATCGTTCCAAAACTGTTCAATGGGCTTCTGTTATATCCAAAGAGAGATTGCACCTTGTGGTCATCACTGTGGCGTGACCCCTGCTCAGATCAACTCTCTAGTTTCTCCTCTAAATCATATCAGTCACAGCTTTGGCTTTCGAGACTAGATTCCACAAGCTTGGTGAACTGTATGGTCGTCACTGGGCTTTTCCCCAAAATATACTTTATTCATAAAATTTGTAAAAGTACATTTTATAACATTTCAAATTGGTCATTACAGAAAACGCAATATGGTTCAAGTTCTGCCCACACAGCTTGTGGCACTCTGAGGTGCCTCAATACAATTACAGTAACTCATGATAGTTACTGAGAGGTTTTACAGTTTCCAGCCTCTCAATATACTATAGCAGGCAGGCCTTAGACATGGCCATTCCCCATTGAGCCTTCGCAGCGGTTGCCCCGAGCATTAGTGCGTCCCTCAGCACGTAATCCTGGACCTTGGAATGTCTGCAACACTCGGTCGTGGACAACTCTTTGCACTGGAAGACCAGCAAGTTTCGGGCAGACCAAAGAGCGTCTTTCACCGAATTGATGGTCCTCCAGCAGCAGTTGATGTTTATCTCAGTGTGCGTCCCTGGGAACAGACTGTAATGTTGAGATATCAGTGAACGCTGAGGGCCACCTACTCATGTGGCCTTCATGACAAAGCCAGGAATGATGGCAGTACCAGGCCACAGTTATTGTGAGAGACTGATAGAGAACTCCCACAGTAAATCTGGGCCTGTGTAGTTTGAAAGGGAAATGGTGAGACCTCTTGCTTCTGAGCAGCAGGGGGAGCTCAAACCTCACCAATGGAGATAAAAGCAAAATACTGCGGATGCTGGAAATCTGAAACAAAAACAAGAAATGCTGGATTCACTCAGCAGGTCTGGCAGCATCTGTGGAAAGAGAAGCAGAGTTAACGTTTCGGGTCAGTGACCCTTCTTCGGAACTGACAAATATTAGAAAAGTCACAGATTATAAACAAGTGAGGTGGGGGTTGGGCAAGAGATAACAAAGGAGAAGGTGCAGATTGGACCAGGCCACATAGCTGACCAAAAGGTCACAGAGCAAAGGCAAACAATATGTTAATGGTGTTTTGAAAGACAAAGCATTAGTACAGATTAGGTGTGAATATACTGAATATAGAACATCAGCAAGTGCAAACCTGAAGAAAAACAACCTGAAAAAAACAGTGGGTAAGCAAACTGAACAAACTAAGATGAAATGAAATAAATGCAAAAAATGTAAAAAGGAATGCAAAAAAAGGAAGAAAAAATAACTAAAAATGAAAGTAAAGTGGGGGGCTGTCATGCTCTGAAATTATTGAACTCAATGTTCAGTCCGGCAGGCTGTAGTGTGCCTAATCGGTAGATGAGATGCTGTTCCTCGAGCTTGCGTTGATGTTCACTGGAACACTGCAGCAATCCCAGGACAGAGATGTGAGCATGAGAGCAGGGGGGAGTGTTGAAATGGCAAGCAACCGGAAGCTCAGGGTCCTGCTTGCGGACTGAGCGGAGATGTTCCGCAAAGCGGTCACCCAGTCTGCGCTTGGTCTCCCCAATGTAGAGGAGACCACACTGTGAGCAGCGAATACAGTATACTACATTGAAAGAAGTACAAGTAAATCGCTGCTTCACCTGAAAGGAGTGTTTGGGGCCTGGGATAGTGAGGAGAGAGGAGGTAAATGGGCAGGTATTACACCTCCTGCGATTGCAAGGGAAGGTGCCCTGGGACGGGGACGAGGTGGTGGGGGTAATGGAGGAGTGGACCAGGGTGTCGCGGAGGGAACGATCCCTTCGGAATGCTGACAGGGGAAGGGAGGGGAAGATGCGACTGGTAGTGGCATCACGCTGGAGGTGGCGAAAATGGCGGAGGATGATCCTTTGGATATGGAGGCTGGTGGGATGAAAAGTGAGGACAAGGGGAACCCTGTCACGGTTCTGGGAGGGAGGGGAAGGGGTGAGGGTAGAGGTGCGGGGAATGGGTCGGACACGGTTGAGGGCCCTGTCAACCACAGTGGGGGGAAATCCTCGGTTGAGGAAAAAGGAGGTCATATCAGAAGCACCGTCATGGAAGGTAGCATCATCAGAGCAGATGCGTCGGAGACGGAGAAACTGGGAGAATGGAATGGAGTCCTTACAGGAGGTAGGGTGTGAAGAAGTGTAGTCGAGGTAGCTGTGGGAGTCAGTGGGCTTATAATGGATATTGGTAGACAACCTATCCCCAGAGATGGAGACAGAGAAGTCGAGGAAGGGAAGGGAAGTGTCAGAGATGGACCATGTAAAGGTGAGAGAAGGGTGGAAATTGGAAGCAAAGTTGATAAAGTTTTCGAGTTCGGGGCGGGAGCAGGAAACGGCACCGATACAGTCATCAATGTACCGGAAAAAGAGTTGGGGGAGGGGGCCTGAGTAGGACTGGAACAAAGAATGCTCGACATATCCCACAAAAAGACAGGCATAACTAGGACCCATGCGGGTACCCATAGCGACACCTTTTACTTGAAGGAAGTGCGTGGAGTTGAAGGAGAAGTTGTTCAATGTGAGAACAAGTTCAGCCAGGCGGAGGAGGGTGGTGGTGGATGGGGACTGGTTGGGCCTCTGTTCCAGGAAGAAGCGGAGAGCCCTCAAACCATCCTGGTGGGGGATGGAGGTGTAGAGCGATTGGACGTCCATAGTGAAGAGGAGGCGGTTGGGACCAGGAAACTGGAAATTGTCAAAATGACGTAGGGCGTCAGAAGAGTCACGGATGTAGGTGGGAAGAGACTGCACCAGCGGAGAAAAGATAGAGTCGAGATAGGAAGAAATAAGTTCAGTTGGGCAGGAGCAGGCTGACACAATGGGTCTGCCGGGACAGATGGAGACTTGTACTCTATCCATGCACACAATGCAATGCAAATCCTGCCCACTCTTTGTCCCATTATTTGACATGAAAGGAAATAAAATAAATCAATAAAGGAAGTGATAGAAAGAAAGGGATAAGAAAAAGCTGCAAATATGCAACAGAAACCAGGAAATGTGGAGCAGTGATGGGATGTAGGTGCCTGTGTTGAGAAATCACTAAAAACTAGTGAGCAGGTACAAAACACCATCAAAGATGTTGATAGAATATTGTCCTTTATTTCAAGTGGTTGAAATACAAAGGGGTGGAAGTGACACTTCAATTGTACAGCGTCTTGGTCAGATCCCGTCTGGAATACTGTGTTCAGATCTGGGCACCGCACCACAGGAAGGATATGTTGGTCTTGGAGGGGGTGCAGCACAGATTCACCAGAAGAGTGACTGGGCTAAAGGGTTAAATTACGACGACAGGTTACTTCGACTAGGCTTGTATTCCTTCGAGCATTCAAGATCGAGGGGGGTGATCTGATCGAGGTGTTCAAAATGTTAAAGGGATTCGGTAGGCTAGATAGAGTGAAAATATTTCCTGTGCTGGAGGGAACCCAGAACAGGCGGATGTAGAATTAGAGTTAGGCCATTCAGGAGTGAAATCAGGAAGCAGAGATGGTCTTTAATCTCCCCTCATAAAAAGCTGTGGATGTTGGTATACAACTGGAGCTTTCAAGGCTAAGATGGATAGATTTTTGTTCGGTGAAGGTATCAGGAATATGGAGGAAAGGTGGGTAAATGGAGCTGAGTTATAGAACATCATGATGTGATAGAATGATGGAACGAGGGGCTGAATGGCCTCCACCTGTACCTGTTTTCCTAGACCTGCCAGCAACTGAAAGAAAGAAAGCAGGTGAACGTTTTAGGTGAACTCTTTCATGGGAACTCAGGGGTACTACAGAGAACACAAACATACAAAATAAAAACAGAAAGTGCTGGAAAAACTCAGCAGCTCTGGCAGCATCTGTGGAGAGAGAAGCAGAGTTAGCATTTCAGGTCAGTGACCTTTCATCAGAACTGGCAAAGGTTAGAAATATAATAGGTTTTAAACAAGTAAAGTAGGGGTGGGGGCAAAGAGAACAAAAGGGAGGATGTGCGATAGGACAGAGGGCCGGAGAGATTAACTGACACAGTCATGGGACAAAGGCAAAGAGAGTGTGCTAATGGTGTGATGAAAGACAAAACATTAGTGCAGAGTGAGTGTTAGTGACAGAATAATGAGCAGCCCTAGCCAAAAGTACAAACATGAAAAATGGTGGGCAGACACATGGTAAAAAAAAAAGATGGAATAAAATAAAATAAAAATAAAAAAGGGCTAGTCTTGTTTTCAGAGCCTTGACAACACCTCCCTCCTCATGTGAGCACAATTGTTTCTGAAATGATTCAAGACTTTTTGCTTGCACTGCTCTATCTGGGAAACCTATTTCACATATTTGTCACTCTTTGGTTGGACAGCCCTTAAAGGTCCCCTTCTCTTGTTTGAACGTGTTTCCCCTTGATCTACTTCCACAGTTTAATTAATGGGTTAACTTAGTTCTGTACTTTTTATATACCTCTATAAGATTACCTATCCTTTGCCTCCTTTTCAAAGTGAAAGGGCCAATTCTCACCAACCCGTCAGAGGAATTCTCTCTGTATTCCCACCAACATTTATTCTTCAACCAAAATCACTGAAAACAGATTATCTTTACTGCTTTCTCAGGTGAATATAAAGGATCCGACTGCCATTGTTTTAATGAAGAACAGGGAAGGTCCCTGGGTGTCCTGGCCATTATTTATCCCTTAGCCAACATCGCTGTTTCACGACCACGCTTCTCTACATTACAACAGCGACTACAAAAGTACTGTAGCACTTTGGGACCTGCTGAGACTGGGAAAGCTGTCACTTAAATGTACAACCTTCCTTTGCATTGCAAGGCAATTGGTCCTTAGTTGATTGTTAGTTTAATGCAAGTTGGCCCATGAAATTGAACAGCACTAATCAGAAATCAATCCAAGGGTTGCAAAGATCAATTACTTCTGGACATTTGCATCTACAGAAGCAGTTGTTCTTGCACAGCAGTTTAAGGAAGTGCATTGAATCTGTATCGAGGTATCTCAGCCGTGGTGACCATGCAGTTCCCCTTGGCTCCAGCAGATGGAGACTAGTCCCTAGCACCAAAGCTATCAGTGCTGCCAAAAACTTTGAAATTAGTTAATTTACAGAGGATAAAGATTCATCAGATCATAATTCAGTAAAACAGGATACTAGAAAAATGTTCTGAACCACTCCACAGCCTGTTGGGAAACTTTCCACCTAGTTCCCACCCCACAAACAATTCTAACTCATACTACACAGAGAGGTCATTCCTATCCACATAAAGTGGTAGCTGATATTAGTATGTACAGCCTGTACAGCAAGGTCAAGCTCCTTGTTCTTCACAGTAACAATAACTTACATTAATATATCGTCCGAAACATAGTAAAACGTCCCACGTTGCCTCACAAGACTGTGGTCAAATCTTAAAGGAGGAAAGGGAGTTAGAGAGGTTTAGGGAGGCAATTCCAGATCTTAGGGCCCAGGCAGCCGAAGACACAGCTGCCAATGGTGGAGAAATTAAAATCGAGGATGCTCAAGAAGCCATGATTGGAGCAGGGCAGATATCCTGGTGAATTGTAGGGCTGGAGGAGATTACAGAGATAGGAAGAGAATGTTAAATTCCAGAAGGCTTGTTATGGAAGGATAATGCTGGAGCCTATATTTACTCAGTGTCACATTTATTGTGCAGAATGAAAGGATTACAAATATGTAGCTCCTCCACCCATCACCAGTTTCAGTGAGTGTAATGCTTATAAATACTCAACTAAGACCTCAATTAACACCCCTTCACACAATTAACAGATTAACATGGAGGCCATGGAGCAATTTGAAAACAAGGATGAGAATTTTTAAAAGTGAGGTAGTGGCCGACCAGGATCCAATGTAGGTCAGTGAGCACAGGGGTGCTGGGTGACCAGGATTTGGTGTGAGTTAGGACACAGGCAGCAGAGTTTCACGAATGTTGGGCAATGTGCAATCACTCTAGCAAGTTGCATTTTATTCATGTATAAGACAGGGCAGTTAATGTTGACGGTCTGTTCAGTGCGGTCAGCATCACAGCTGATTGCAATCCTGCCCTCAGCTGACACATATACACATCCAGGAGGGATCACTGGACAGCAATCAAGAATAGGAATACAGGGTAGGTTTCCTTTCTCTAACCCAGAGACACTGATACCAGCATCGCCTCTCCAGATGAGATGAGATAACTCAGGACTGACTGGGGATTGAAGCTCACACTTTGCTGCCTAGTTCAGATGAGACATACGAACATACGAATTAGGAGCAGGAGTAGACCACTCGGCCCTTCGAGCCTGCTCCACCATTCAATAGGTTCATGGCTGAACTGATTATTCCACAATTTCACCTATCTCCGATAACCTTCCACCCCCTTGCTTATCAAGAATCTATATACGAACATAATCAATGTCCTGACTGCCAACTCCAGGAGGATCAAATAATCCCATGGTATTATTCGAGAAAAAGCTTCAAGTCCAATTAGTGTCCATAACAACAAACCACGCCACCAAAATCAATCAATCATTTATCATTTTGCAGATTTTGATACTGCAGTGTGTAAGTTGGTTGCCATGTTTACCTTTATAACTGAACTTTTATAACTGAATATGAGAATATGGAAATAGAACGGACACATGAGATTAGGATTACTGCCTGCGTGAAGGGTAAAAGCCAACATGGAGTAGTTGGGCCAAATGGCCTGTGTCATATTGTAACGCCGTGTTAAAAGAAGCATCCAAAGAGATTCCTCAATGCGTACAGCACTCCCCCCTCAAGCAATCTACCTCTTTGTCCAAGCTTTCAGCCACCTGTCCTGATATCTCCTTATGTGGCTCGGTGTCAAATTTTTGACTGATTCTGTTCCTGTGACCTGCCTGGGGAATTCCACTCTGTTAAAGGCGTAAAATAAATGCAAGCTGTTGTTGTTAAATCAGGGAGAGTGGGCTGCGAGCAGACGTGAATAGGGTAAGGACAGGTTAGTTTCAGAAGACAACCCCAAGTGGGTGCTTTTGTTGCTGGATTAGAGGTGATAGATCTTACTGCCCCACTTTACTCAGTTTAATGATAATCTATGCGGAGCACAATGTAAGAACATAAGAAATAAGAGCAGGAGTAGGTCCTACAACCCATTGAGCCTGCTCTGCTATTAAATAAGAACAAGGGCTGATCCTCAAAACTTGAAACAGCCGCTGTGAGGTTCAAACCACTACCCTAAGATGAATAATCTCGTACTGTACCCACTGTGCTTACCAGGACTTAACTTGGATATGGGCAGTGATGAAAACAGTGGGGAAAATGGAGAGAATGAGTGAAAATTGTACAATGCAGGAACAGCCATCTACCTGAATCCAAACCTTTGATACCCAAAATCGAGGGACATAATTAAGAGGCTGATTTCCCTGAAGACTGGAGCAACAGTCCTCTGAAATGCCCTAGTTGTTTTTCTCTTTTCTGATATTAATTCATTGGCTGAGTAAAAACATGCACTAAAACCTCATAATTCTTAAAAGTACAAGTTACCATCTTGCTGCTTTCGGACCTGGGATGACTAATTAGCAAAACATCCAACATTATTGGAGCAAATGCCACAGAGTGATTCATTCAAAGCTTTCTAATGGCACTGCTGTTCCTTACAAATCAATAGCTTTCAAAATGTCCAACTCAGCTCTCTCCCAGAATCGGAACTGTTTCAAGTGCTGGATAATCCCTCATACATTCAATAAAGACCCAGTGTAGGTCATTTATGAGCATTGTGGGCTATGCTTTCCAGTTGATACAGAAATAGACAGATAGCATAAATCACATCCATTAATCTAAAGCTTTCATATAAGTACTCTGATAGGGTAAGAAACAGGAAGAAAAGGGGGAAAGGAGATATCAATGTTATAAACAGTGCAGGAACAGTTTGAATCATATGGGCTGTATAATTCACCATCCAAGGTCACCTAATATTCAGTGATGCTTGTGTCAGATATCTTATAAATGGGAACTAATGCAAAACTTTGTTGCCCCTATCCTAACTCTCACCAAATCCCGTTCACTCCTGCGCTCACTGAGCTACATTGGCTCCCGCTCCACCAGTAACTCAATTTTAATAATCTCATATCTGCTTTCAAATTCCTCCCTATCTCCGTAATCTCCTCCAGCCCTACAACCCCCCGAGATATCTGCGCTCCTCTAATTCTGGTCTCTTGTACATCCTCGATTTTAATCGCCCTACCACTGGTGGCCGCACCTTCAGCTGCCTGGGCCCCAAGCTCTGGAATTCCCTCCCTAAACCTCTCCGCTTCCCTACCTTTCTTTATAGGACCATACGAATTAGGAGCAGGAGTCGGCCATTCGGCCCCTCAAGCCTGCTCCGCCATTCAATAAGATCAGGCCTCTTTGACCATTTGGACGTTTGTCCTAATATCTCCCTATGTGTCCAATGTTGTTTGATAAATGCGTTAGTGAAGCACTTTGGGATGTTTTACTACGTTAGAGATACTATATAAATGCAAATTGTTGCTGTTTTGTGTTAAAGTCTAGCAAGTGGTGAAGAACCTCCTTCACATATATTCGGGTAGATTCACCCTGTGTGTCGAATAAAAACACAAATAAGCTTTATAAAATATATTAAACACACCAGTGGGTGATGGAAGGCTACAGGCAGTAATCAATTCCATCATTAGAATTAAATGGCTTAACAAGGTTGGTTCTCATGAATATTAACGCTAATTGAATTCTTCAATTGCTTGCTAATCCAATCCCATCCATCCAGTGCCCTCTAAATGTACATTTTGAGAGGTAGTTACTGCTGTGAAAGAGCCAGTCTGCAGCAATGTTCAACAAATAGCAATGAGATCAATGACCAGATAGTCCGGTTTTTTTTTAGTGACGTTAATCGAAGGATAAATATTGACCAGGACACAATGGACAATTTCCCTGCTCATCTATCTTATAGAATCTTCTACGTCCACCTGAGAGGGCAGGCAGAGTGTCAGTTTAATCCAAAAGACATTGCATACAGCAGTGCAGCACTCCCTCAGCACTGCAGTGGGAGTTACAGACTAGATTGGTGTGGGGTTTGAACCTGTGAGTTGCTGAATTAGAAGTGAGGATAAGCACTGACAATTAGTGACAGGTGGGAAATATAGAATGTGGTTCAGTAAACATGCAGGGCGAGAAATTGGTTAAGCCCATTTTTTGAGCCAACGCTTCATGACCTGCCCATGCCCCTTCTGATTGAAGTGGGCAACACGCAAACTTTACATACTCAACTCATCGGAACAATTACAGCATTGGCCTAATCAGCTCCCGCGCTGCTGTCTGCTCCTGAGCGCTGCCGGGGGACAGTGCGCACAGCAGGAGGGCCCGATTAGCGTTGTTTGCAGACCATGCATTTCAGCCAGCTTGCTCTTCTTAAAGGCCGGCTGTACCTTAAGTGGAAATTGCAGAGAAATATTGCTGCAATGCAAATGGGCCAAGGATGCCTGCATCTCCTGAGCCCTATGGAGGAGATCGGTATCTGCATCATGGTACAATCCGCGACGGGGACCCTAACCATCTGGCATTCCTGAGAACATTGAGGATGACAGTATGTTCCCGCTTTCTGCCCCTTCTCAACTCCCAGCTCACTCTCATCCTAATATTTGGCATGATGCTGATGGTGTGACCATGGATCTCTTACTTTCCACCCCGCCTACCTCCTCCCCACACACCGACCTTCTCACGCTGAGTTCTTGCTTTCAGACATCCAAGAGCTTCTACCTGGACATGAGCCCAGGAGGAGGAAAGAGAGCAAAAGCACAGCACTGATGGAGAGGCCCTGTCACTTGATCTGACACTGGCAGCCACCAGCTCAGATACTGGCACTGCACGTAGCTTGGAGGCTAATATAAAGTTGGGGTCAGCACGTGGTGAGTCACCGGGCACAGGTGGGATGCAGCCTGGCCAGGGGTAAAAGATTGTTTGTTTCCCAGCTCACCAGAGTGAGAGGTGGCAGACAAATTCTGCTGTAGAGGTGTCAGGTGAGGACCTCGATGGACAGCATAAAGGAGCGTGCTGATGGGCATGCACACTGAGGTGCTGGATGTATTGGAGGAACTGCCAGGCAGCCTCCTGTCACTGTCGAGAAGCATGAAGGAGTCTGGCTCCAACTGGCAGAGGGCATGGCGCAGAGGTTGCCCTCTCCACAGCCTCTGCTCATTTTCTTTAGTGCTGCAGACCCAGAGGCTCTGGCACTGCTACCCCCAGACCAGTTACAGCCTTTGTGCGGACAGGTCACCCACTCCTCTGTCCTCCCTGTGAGGATGCAGCAACACTCTGTTGAATCCAGGAACTCACCAAAACACCTCCAAAAACACTCCAGAGTTCTTCCAGACACCTTGCAGCATAGCACCCAATCGGAACCTCTCGACATACGGAGGGGTCACACCTGCGTGCATCCTAATCCTGGAAGAAGGCCGCAAGGGCCACACAAGAAGTGATCCGCTGCACGGGGACACCTGTAGAGCTGCACAAGGCCTTCGTAGTGCTGTTACAAGTGGTGTAACGCAAGGGAATTGTTCACCTTCAGTTACCTGCTACCCAAGGAAGATGCTACGAAGAGTTAACATTGCTAAGATTGATGAAATTCAAATTCGGGAAGAATGAATTACACTGTGGGCTACATGCGACCTTTTCACCTCCCAGACCTAGGTTCAAATCCAACAGGGAGTGGCTCAAAAAATAGGAACAGGAGGAGGCCATTCAGCCCCTCGAGCCTCTTCTGTTATTCTAATTAAATCATGACTGATCTGTATCCACATTCAATTATCCACATGTAGCCTGACAACACCCAACTCTACCTGAGCAGCACCTCGTTCAAACCCTCCAGCATCTGTAAATTATCAGACCACTTGGCCGACATCCGGTACTCGATGAGAAGAAATTTCCTCCAACTAAACATTGGGAGGACATAAACGAAGGTCTTTGGTGCCCGACACAAACTCCGTTCCCCAACTACCGACTCCATCACTCTCCGTGGCAACTGAAGCTGAACAAGACATTTCACAGCCTTGGTGTCGTATTTGATCCTGTGATAAGCTTCCGATCACATAAGACCGCCTATTTCCACCTTCACAAGACCGAGAGATGAAGAACTACATGGGTTCCTCACATTTGGTGTTAGAGATGAAGATAGCATGGGTGAAGGAAGAGTTTTTGTGATGGTTTGTCATCGGGAAAAGCACTCACATGATGTCCTGCCTTCCAGCATGTCCTGAGGTAAGAGAAGGGTTTAAGAAGGAAGTGCAGTAATGCTTAATCTGGTCCAGCCAAACTTACTAAGACTCGTCATGCTTCAAATGTGGCCCTCAGCTTTAAGGGAGCAGAAATTTGAGCTGTTCCCAGTAACAACACAGGTGAGGAGCAGGCCAACAATGGCAACAGCATCATGATGGGTGAAAAACCGCAGGGTGAGATTCAGGGAACGAATTGGTGAGGAAGCTGGGGAGCAGATAAGAACACAAGAAACAGGAGCAGGAGTAGGTCATTCAGTCCCTCGAGCCTGCTCTGCCATTTAATAAGATCATGGTTGATCTGATTATGGCAATTCCACTTTCCTGCCTGTCCTACAACATGGTACATAACCCTTGATCGTATAACTAGGGTTGTAGATAGGACTTTAAACTAATTAGTTGGGGGGGGGATGGGGGGATTCAATTGAAGGTAAGTTTAAAATATCAGAGGTGCAGGGTAGTGAAGAGGCAAGCGGTAATCAAAATTTGACAGGAAAGGGCAGAAAATATATGCAGAAGAGTGCAGCAGAAATTAGAACCAGAATGAGCAATAATGGTAAATATCAAAGCTTAACGCTCTTTATCTGAATGCACGCAGCATTTGGAACAAGATAATAAAAGCAAAATCCTGCAGATGCTGGAAATCTGAAATAAAAACAAGAAACGCTGGAAATACTCAGCAGGTCTGGCAGCATCTGTGGAGAGAGAAGCGGAGTTAACGTTTCAGGTCAGCGACCCTTCATCAGGACCATTCAAATGTTTGTGTTCAAGAGTTTAGTGATGTGGAGAGCTTAGTGGAGCTGGGATTGTTCTCCCTTGGAGCCGAGGAGGTTGTGGGAGATGGAATACAGGTGTTCAAAATCATGAAGAGTTTTGAGAGAGTAAATAAAGATAAATAGTTTCCACTAGCAGAAGGGTCAGTAAAAAGAGGACTGGGATTTAAAGTAAAAGAGCCAGAGGTGAAATTAGATTTTTTTTCCCGAAATGCAGTATATTGTTCTGATCTGGAAATGCACTGTTTGATAGGATAGTGTAAAGACATTGAATGATAACTTTCAAAAGGGAACTGGATAAATACTTAAAGGAATGAAAATGCAGGGCTATGAGGAAAAGAGCAGGCAAGCAAGAATAATTGGATTGCTTTTTCAAAGAGCTGGCACAGGCACGATGGGCCGAATGGCCTCATTCTGTGCTGTAAGATTCTATGGTTCTATGAAGTCCCACTCCAGAGACCTGACACTTCAGTGCAGTACTGAGGGAGTGCTGCACTGTTGGAGGTGCCACCATTCAGATTAGATATTAAACTGAGGCCCCATCTGCCCTCTCAGGTGTAGGTAAAAGATTCTACAGTGCTGTACTGGAGAAGAGCAGAAGCATTCTCCCTGGTGTCCTGGTCAATATTTACCCCTCACTTAACATCACTAAAATGGAGTATCTGATAATTATCTCATTACGTTTGTGGGAGCTTTTTGTGTGCAAACTTCCTGCGTTACAACAGTGACGACACTTCAAAAGTAATTCATTGGCTGTAAAGTGCTTTGGTTGTGAAAGGTGCTATATCAATGCAAGTCAGTCTTTCTGCAACTCTGGAACTGCAATCTCGGGCAACCCACGTAGGCTCCCCCGCTAGCAAACAGCTCGCCTCATCCACCCTCACCCATCCCATCGCTGGGGCCTGCCAGACAGGCCCTGGCAACCCTGCCTCACTTACCTGGGGTCCAGGTTTCCAGTGCTGGGCCTGGCTCCAAGGCCTCCGCAGTGCCGGCTCCCGGTGGGGCTGCCGATGCTACTGAGCTGCCGGGCCTGTGATTGGCCGGCAGCTCTCGGAGGCAGGATCCCCTTCTTTAAAAGGGACGGGGATCCCAGAGCCTTGCTGTTAATTTCCTGGGCAACATAGAATCGCGATGGGGGTGCGGGGTGTGGGGGAGGGGGGGGGGGGTGGTGGTGGTGGCAGAGAAGGGGGACTCCAAATGGCCGAGGCGGGATTCCCCTGCCTTTTTGGCCCAGCACTGGAAGCCCTGCTGACGCCACAAAATTCAGCCCTTCAAGTACCCTGGTCAGTATCTTGGGGGATTTACTAGTTTATATGATAACGCTTTGCCTCTTTCTTACAATTGTAGAGTTATTTACGGCACAGAAGGAGGCTATTTCACCCATCGAGTATAAACTTCAACAAAGCCATTATCCTGCTTGTTACAGGTATTACACAATGTGATTTCAAGTTCTTTTGTGTTAAGCATCTGCTTCTACAGAGATGATCGCAATCTGCAATCCTTTTAGGGACTGATGCTCATAGGAATCAGGGCCATGCAGCCCATGATATTGTGTATTATTATTTGTTTCAGCTGTAAGTGACACGAACAAAGCAGAATGCATGGTCCATTCCTATTTACTTTAGGCCACCTGACACTGTGGGACAGCAGTCACGTGTAGGCCAGGCTAGGTTGGGAAGCCAGATTCCCTTCCCTAGAGTCATTGAGTCATTTACAGCATCGAAGTAGGTCATTCGGCCCATCAAGTCCTTACCGACTCTCCACGGAGCAATCCCCCACTCCTCCGCTCGATCCCAGTAGCCCTGCAAGTTTACTTCCTTTAAGAGTCCAACCAATTTCCTTTTGAAGACATTGTCTCCGCTTCCACTGCCCTCGTATGTAATAAGTTCCGGGTCATTAGTACCCGCTGCGTAAAAAAGTTCTTCCTCATATTCCTCCTGTATCTCTTGCCCAAAGCCTTCAATCTGTGTCTCCTAATCATATGAACATACATCCGAACATGTGAACATATGGAGCTGGAGTAGGCTATTCAGCCCTTCAAGCTTATTTTGCCATTCTATAAGAACAGCCTTGGACCATCAGTTAATCGGAACAGTTTTTCCTTGTCTAACTTATCTAAGCCTGTCATAATCTATTAAATCTCCCCTAAACCTTCTTTGTTCTAAGAACAGCCCCAGCTTTTCCAAGCTAACCTTGTAACTAAAATCCTCCATCCCTGGATCCATTCTGGTAAATCTCCTCTGCACCCTCTCAAGGACCCTGAAGTATGGTGACCGGAACTGGACCCAATACTCCAGTTCAGGCCGAGAGGGCATTAGTGAACCAGTTTTTTTTTGAATGAAAATCCAACAGCTTTAACGGCGATGTCACACTCTACTGTGTTTCGAGTGTCCATTACCCTCTATCTCCACCCCCTTTCCTGGTCCTATGTTGATGTCTTTGATGAATCCAATTTCCAAGGCTGATTACACAAATATGGAGGATTAACAAGGTGCAATCTTATTGAAGAACCTACAAAACTGCCCGAAATAGCTGGCATCTTTAATAAGTTGTGCCTTTGTAATTGACTCCTAGAGTAGCTGCAAATGATTAACACTGTTTGCCCTATATAGGAGGCTGACCATGATAAGCATGGACAGTATAAGTGGCGTAATCCCAAAGTTTGGCCATGGAAGACAGATTTTTGCATTAAAGAAAATTTGGCCCTAATACAACTACTAAAAATAAATCACAAGATGTACCTGTCAGCCAAAGACTGATGGAAAAACCCAGCAGAGCATCTCTATACTTATGTATCTAATTAAATTTCTTGAAAAGAACTCTATTTCATGTATTGTCCAGCGTTCCTCAAATTTCGGGCTTGTCAATGTGATGAATGCCAGTGCTGAGGTAGGACACATTTGTTCCAATTCTTTAATAATTCGGTGCCAATGTCAAAGTCTCCTTTGTCAGGTGTGCCAAAGGATTTAGTTGCAGAGTTGATCTGTCTCACATCTAATTACAATGTTATTGCTCCTCAAACTAGGGTCCATTTACTAGTCCTAAAAAAAAAGATAGATATTGCCTCATTTCCTTACTGCCTCCTAGTCCAGCAAAGCCACAAATATAAAATTCTCACCCCATTCTGCCATCGCCTCACCCCTCCCTATCTCTGTAACCTCCTCCAGCCTAACAACCCTCCAAGAGCTCTGCATTTCCCCAATTCTTCCACTTGGGCAACCTCAATTTCCTTCACTCTGACCGTTGGTGGTTGTTCCTTCAGCCATCTAACCTCCAAGCAACGGAATTCCCTCTTTAAACCTCTCCACCTCCCTACCTCTCTCATCTCCTTCAAGAATCTTCTTGATAGAATCAAAGAGCACAAAGGGGGCCATTCGGCCTGTCATGTCCGTGCTGGCTGTCTGCAAGAGCAATTCACCGAGTCTCATTCCCCCTCTTTTTCCATGTAGCCCTGCAAATGTTTACTCTCTTTTGAAGGCCTTGAGTGAAGCTGCCTCCACCACACTCTCAGGCAGTGCACTCCAGATCCTAACCACTCAGTGCGTAACAATGTTTTTCCTCATGTCACTGTTGCTTCTTTTGCCAATCACCTTAAATTGGTGCCCTCTGGTTCTCGATCCTCCCACCAATGGGAACAGTTTTTCCTTATCTACTCTGTCCAGATCCCTCATGATTTTGAGCCCCTCTACCAAATCTCCTCTTAACATTCTCTCCTCCAAGGAAAACAGTCCTAACTTCTCCAATCTATCCTCGAAACTGAAGTTCCTCATCCTTGTAATCATTCTCGTGAATCTTTTCTGCACCCTCTCCAATGCCTTCGCATCCTTCCTGAAGTGTTGTGCCCAGAACTGGACACAAACTCCAGTTGAGGCTCAACCAGGATTTTATACAGGTTTATCATAACTTCCTTATTCTTGTACTCTATGCACCTATTTACAAAGCCCAGGATCCTGTATGCTATAAATTCCAGGATCCCATATGCCCGATATCGCTGCATCAATATGTCCTGAGTTGATCTTGCAGAGAGCCGGCATGGACACAATAGGCCGAATGGCCTCCTCTTGTGCTCTAGCCATTCTATGATTCTATGCTTCGATAAGTCAACATTTCTCAGCAAGGGATAAGGATTCTCTTTGGGCCATTAAAACAACAATTTTCATTTATATAGCAATTTTAATGTAGCAAAACGTCCAATGCGCTTGACATCCAGGCAGTGCATTCCAGATCTTAACCACTCGCTGTGTAAAATAGTTTTTCCTCCATGTGGTCTTTGTGACTTGGAATCACTCTCTGAAATATTCCAATAGGCTTTGGTTTCCACCCAATGAAACAGCAAGTGTACAATTGGTTTTAAGAGGCCAAGATGATCAAACATTTCATTTCTTAATTGCTGTTGTACCAATGCCTCAACAGGGCCAATTTAATAGACAATGTTAGCAAATAGCACTTTCTGTGAACAAACCACTTGGGATTGTGAGCCGACAGTGAAATCAATAGCAATTTATGTAATTTAATTGAATACAGCATGTGCACAAAGCAATTTCAAGATCTGAGTTGGTGAGAAACTTTAAATTTGTTTTTTTCTTCATTCACGGGATGTGGGCATTGCTGGCAATGTGGCTAGTAATATTAGCGTCACAAAAGTGCCAGGAAATGACCATCTCCAACAAGAGAGAATCTAACCATCTCCCCTTGACATTCAATGGCATTACCATCGCTGAATCCCCCATTATCAACATTCTGGGGTTACCATTGACCGCAACCTGAACAGTACCAGCCACATAAATACTGTGGCTACAAAAGCAGGTCAGAGGCTGGGAATCCTGCAGCGAGTAACTCATCTCCTGTCTCCCCAATGCCTGTCCACCATCTACAAGGCACAAGTCAAGAGTGTGATGGGATACTCTCCACTTGCCTGGATGGGTGCAGCTCCAACAACACTCAAGAAGCTCAACACCATCCAGGACAAAGCAGCCCACTTGATTGGCACCCCATCCACCACCTTCAACATTCACTCCCTCCACCACTGACACACAGTGAGAGTGTGTACCATCTACAAGATGCACTGCAACAACTCACCATGCCTGCTTTGATAACACCTTCCAAACCTGCGACCTCTACTACCTAGATGGACAAGGGCAGCAGATGCATGGGAACATCACCACCTGCAAGTTCCTCTCCAAGCCACACACCATCCTTACTTAGAACTAAATTGCCATTCCTTCACTGTCATTGGGTCAAAATCCTGGAACTCTCTACCAAACAGCGCTATGGGTGTTCCTACACCACATGGACTGCAGCAGTTTAAGAAGGCAGCTCACCACCACATTCTCAAGAGCAATTAGGGGTGGGCAACAAATTCTGGCTTGGCCAGCGACACCCACATCCCATTAAATGAATTTTAAAAAAGCATTTCATCAGTCCTCTCTCCACAGATGTTGCCAGACCTACTGAGTATTTCCAGCACATTTTGTTTTTATTTCACTAGCCATTTCCAGGAGACACGGGATACAGTTGTTATCACTGTATGGCAAACATGCATTAAGCAGCAAAATTACTATTGCTTTGTTTGGTCTTTTAATAGGAAAAATATTCTTTCTCACTCTGCAGGAACTGTAGATAAGAAGCTTAGTCATTAGATGTCGCCACATCATAAATATGTTTATGAAGATTTCCCCTGTTCTGTATTTTTTGAAGTCCTAAAGACTGGAACAGAGGCAATGGTCACAAGCACATATGCTGTAGCTAGCGACAGAGAAATTCTTATCTCCTTAACATGTCTTTGTATCAATTTTTACTGCAATAAATTACAGCAACTGCATGCATTTCCTGTGTTATGCTTTTTTTATTTGTTTCATGGGATGTGGGCATTTCTGGCTGGGCCAGAATTTATTGTCCATCCCTAATTGCCTTCTTGAACCGCTGCAGTCCATGTAGGGTAGGTAGACCCTCAGTGCTATTAGGAAGGGAGTTCCAGGATTTTGACCCAGCAACAGTGAAGGAACGGCAATGTAGTTCCAAGTCAGGATGGTGTGTGGCTTGGAGGGGAACTTGTAGACGGTGGTGTTCCCATGCACCTCGGTCACCTATGGGATGTCACTCCTTCAGTTATTTCTGGATACCTTACTTTTCAAAGTTAAAATTAATCATTACATTACTGGCCTCCCAACAACAGATGACACACTTGTGCTTTTCCTTTCGGTCTCTGAGCAGTCCCACACCCCAACAAAAGACCCAATAAACCCTCACTTCCTTTATTGCCAGCCTTGGCATTCACCCAGAACCCCTTTGCCTCGCTCCGCTCCTTGCCTGTTGCTGTCTTCGGTCATATCGGCCGTATATAATTTGTTGTCATCATCTTCAGCTCTTCCAACCTTCCTGTCTCAGTATCTTGGCCGTTTAATATACATTTTTCAACTGTTAAAGCTTACAAAGGGAATGGGTGGGGTGAGACAAGAGGAGAGATGGAGCAGAGAGAGTGCCGGAGGGAGGG
Source organism: Heterodontus francisci (assembly GCF_036365525.1). Taxonomy (NCBI): domain Eukaryota; kingdom Metazoa; phylum Chordata; class Chondrichthyes; order Heterodontiformes; family Heterodontidae; genus Heterodontus; species Heterodontus francisci. The sequence goes on along the minus strand of NC_090372.1, from coordinate 210,073,715 downwards.
ATGGGGCAGTGAGGGTGGGCGGAGGGGAGGAGGGGTTGAAGGCGAGAGGGTCCCAGGGAGATAAGGGAAGAAAGAAGGGTGAGAGAAAGCTAAAGAACAAGGTGGAGGGAGATGGATACAAGAGAGAGAAGGAGAATTGTACCACTTAATCAATTTCAGTGCTCTGCTAGGTCCAATAGGGAAAGCTATAAACTCTGTGATCCACCTGAGTAGGGAATCTATCACCATAATGCAGTAATGCATGCTGATTGAATGACGTGGCTTAGGTTACATGAGCCCATTAGCAACATCCAGTAGCTTAAAAAGTCAGAGCTATTGTTACTTTTACCGCCACTAGAAACAGAGGAACATAAGAATAGGAGGAGACCATTCAGCCCCTTGAGCCTGTTCTGCCATTCAATGAGGTCATGGCTGATCTGTGTCCTAACTCCACCTTTGACCTAAGGCCATATGGGGCCTTTGCCCCATATCCAGTAATTTGGTTAACAAAATTGATTAGTATTAGTTTTAAAATTAACAACTGATCCAGCATCAATTGCCATTTACAGAAGAGAGTTCCAAACTTCTACCACCTTTTGTGTATAAGCAGTGTTTCCTCATTTCACTCCTGAAAGATCAGCTTCTAATTTTTAGACTATGCCCCCAAGTCTTAGACTTTCTATTTATCCTATCTGTTCTCCCGAATATCTTGAAAACTTTGATCAAATCACCAACCTTCTAAATTCCAGGGAATACAACCCTAGCTTGTGTAAACACAAGGAATGCTGGAACCACTCAGCAGGTCTGGCAGCATCTGTGGAAAGAGAAGCAGAGTTAACATTTCAGGTCAGTGACCCTTCTTCGGAACTAGCAAATATTAGAAATGTCAAAGGTTATAAGCAAGTGAGCCGGGGGTGGGGCAAGAGATAACAAAGGAGAAGGTGTAGATTGGACAAGGCCACATAGCTGCCCAAGAGGTCATGGAGCAAAGGCAAACAATATGTTAATGGCGTGTTGAAAGACAAGGCATTAGTACAGATAGGGTGTTAACGAACTGAAGATTGAACAGCAGCAAGTACAAACATGAAAAAAACAGTGGGTAAGTAAACTGAACAAACTACAATGAAATGAAATAAACAAAAGAAAAAAAATTGTAAAAAATGTAAAAAAGAAAAAGTAACTAAAAATAAAAGTAAAATGGGGGGCCCATCATGCTCTGAAATTATTGAACTCAATGTTCAGTCCGGCGGGCTGTAGTGTGCCTAATCGGAAAATGAGACGCTGTTCCTCGAGCTTGCGTTGATGTTCACTGGAACACTGCAGCAAGCCCTGGATAGAGATGTGAGCATGAGAGCAGGGGGGAGTGTTGAAATGGCAAGCAACCGGAAGCTCAGGGTCCTGCTTGCGGACTGAGCGGAGGTGTTCCGCACACTACAGCCCGCCGGACTGAACATTGAGTTCAATAATTTCAGAGCATGATGGGCCCCCCATTTTACTTTTATTTTTAGTTACTTTTTCTTTTTTCTTTTTTAAACTTTTTACAATTTTTTTTCTTTTGTTTATTTCATTTCATTTTAGTTTGTTCAGTTTGCTTACCCACTGTTTTTTTCATGTTTGTACTTGCTGCTGTTCAATCTTCAGTTCGTTAACACCCTATCTGTACTAATGCTTTGTCTTTCAACACACCATTAACATATTGTTTACCTTTGCTCCATAACCTCTTGGTCAGCTATGTGGCCTTGTCCAATCTACACCTTCTCCTTTGTTATCTCTTGCCCCACCCCCGGCTCACTTGCTTATAACCTTTGACATTTCTAATATTTGCTAGTTCCGAAGAAGGGTCACTGACCCGAAACGTTAACTCTGCTTCTCTTTCCACAGATGCTGCCAGACCTGCTGAGTGGTTCCAGCATTTCTTGTTTTTATTTCAGATTTCCAGCATCCGCAGTATTTTGCTTTTATCCTAGCTTATGTAATCTCTCCTCATAATTTAACCCTTGGAGTCCAGGTATCATCATAATAAATCTACGCTGCGCTCCCTCCGAGGCTAATATGTCCTTCCTAAGGTGTGGTGCCCAGAATTGCTCACAGTATTGTCAAGACTGTGTCTCCTGGTGGAAAGAGGCTGTAAGTCTGACACTAACAACAGGCTTAACTTAGTTCCTGTATTCAGAGATCTCACAAACTGGCCGTGGGAAAGCATCATTGGTCTGAAGACTCTCTGTGATGGTGGCTGAGTACATGATGCTAGATTCTCCAGGTATCCCACCTTGCCTCTTCCTCACCTTCATCCTCCTCCCACTAAAAGCTTAGGATTGCGAGAGGGAAATCCATCATTAATTTACAGTGTTATTCTCACCTGGAAATAACAGCAACTACATTAACAATTTAACTCCTGATAACTCTGTATTATGGTTCAATGGACATCCCTTCCAGTCATGGCAGTACTGCAGGAATGCTAAATCCAGTGCCGTCTTGTGTTCATGTTACTCTTGCCTGTGGGACAGAACACTAGTTGCAATCTTAATAGCAGTGCTGCTTTCTCAGGGGCTGGGAACTGGGAGGAAACGTCCCTGATTCCATCCTCAATCTTCATACAGGTTTACGGTGGGCAGATGTGCATTAAGGCACGGTCATCGCAAGAAGGATGTTGCCCATTTTGTGGTGCGGTAAGCCTCCAAGCCCCATTTCCAGTGAAAGACCACCTTTGTCCTTGCTGAATTTGGACTGGTTTGTCCTCGACGATTCAAGCCAAACTCTCCTACGTTAATTCTTTCCCAGAACCTCAGAACCATGGAACTCCTTATCTCTCTACTTTTCACACATTCTCCTACTTTTCTTTATTCGATCACTGTAATGGGCATCACCGGCTAGGCCAGTATTTATTGCCTATCCCCAATTGCCCTTGAGAAAGTGGTAACGAGCCATCTTCTTGAACCACTGCAGTCCATCATAGCAATTTTAATACAACTGAGTGGCTTGCTGGGCCATTTCAGAGGACAGTTAAGAGTCAACCACATTGTTATGGGTCTGGAGTCACATGTAGGCCAGATTGGGTAAGGACGGCAGATAGTAACATTGGAACAGCAGGAGGCCGTTTACCCCCTCGAGCCATTCAATGAGATCATGGCTGATCTGTGACCTAACTCCATATATGCGTCTTTCCCCCATATCCCTTAGGCTGACAAACCTATCAATCTCTGATTGAAAATTAATAATTAATCTTGCAACAATTGCTATTAGTGGAAGAGAGCTCCAAACTTATACCAGGCTTTGCGTGAAGAAGTGTTTCCTAATATCACTCCTGAAAGGTCTGGCACTAATTTGTTGACTCTACCCCCTAGTCCTGGACTCCCCAACCAGCAGAAATACCTTCTTTCTGAAGGACATTAGTGAATGAAGCAGGTTGTTCCAACAACCCATGGTCGCCATTGTTAATGATAGCTTTTTATTGCACATTTATTTAATTGAATTTGAACTTCCTAACTGCTAGCAATTGAACGCAACTCACCAGATCATTAGCCTGGTAATATAACCACTATGCTACCACATCTTTGACAGTGCTGACATCAAGACTTGTCTCACCTTCTCCCATTCTAACTCATTCTTTCCTTTGGCTTTGACCGGTAGCTTTCTTTTGGGCCTTCTTATCTCGAGAGACAATGGATACGCGCCTGGAGGTGGTCAGTGGTTTGTGAAGAAGCGCCTGGAGTGGCTATAAAGGCCAATTCTAGAGTGACAGGCTCTTCCACAGGTGCTGCAGAGAAATTTGTTTGTCGGGGCTGTTGCACAGTTGGCTCTCCCCTTGCGCCTCTGTCTTTTTTCCTGCCAACTACTAAGTCTCTTCGACTCGCCACATTTTAGCCCCGTCTTTAGCTTACCACCAAGAATTTCAACAGAGGCAGCACGAAATGGCTCCACCTGTTTGGACCCAGGCCCAACTATTGAAGAAAGGAAAACATCATTTGATTTTTGAGTACCTCACCAGAACAAAGTTAGCATGCACAGTTGCCTCACGGTTGGCTTGCCCCCTCCGACAATCTATTTGCACTACCTGACCTTGGGAACTGTCAACCACATGTTGTGCTGTGCCAGTCTGCAGTCTCCAGTTCCCCAAAGCCTGCTGTGATAGGCAATGCATAATTCATCTGTGTGCGCTTCCCAACATTTCAATACACACAGAACTCAGTCAAACAACTAATTTCATCGCAAGAAACCGCAGGATGCCTCATTAAAACAAGCAGCTTTATTCTCGTGGGTTTTTAAGTATCATTGTCGCATTCATTTGGTTTTGTGTTATGATAACCCTTTCACCCAGGCCTATAACTCAAATTCAACCCTACTGCACATGTTTGACAAGCAAAATTGGACACTTAATTGTTTCGAACAATGCCCTAATGCTTTTAACGCAGATCAATACTGTCTGAAAAAGCTGGACTCCCAGTTTGTGTTCATAAAGGAGGGGATTGAGATGTGACTGCAGGTACAGGCTAATTAGTGATAGAACTCACAAAGACCAGGACTGCACACTGGAGTGTGCGGAGAGTAAACAGTTCCCAGGAGACACAGCAGCAGATTCGACCATAAAGCACAACAGCCTTCTCACTATACAAGAGACATAGTGAAAGAGCAACATATTTTAGAGAGAAAAATTCAAAGAGATTCATTTATTCCACCTTTGGTACAATTGTTTTTTTTTCTTTTGTTAAGGTGCCATCTGATTTTGGTGCTTGCATAGAGTATGTAGCTCAGGTAACTCTCAGATTGGCTCCCTACTGGGTCTTTTTTCTGCCTTCAAAGCTAAACTAGAAAATATCAGTGGCAGTTGAACCATTTTGAGGGTCTTAAAGTAACAAAACATGAATGGACAGCTCTCATTGATGTTGGCTACTGACTGAATCAGCTGATAAGTGGCAAGTAACATAAGTGCCACAGAAGAGCCAGGCAATGACCATCTCCTACAAGAGAGAATCTAACCATCTTCCCTTGACATTCAATGGCATTACCATCACTGAATCCCCCATCATCAATATTCTGGGAGTTACCATTGACCAGAAACTGAACTGGACCAGCCATATAAATACTGCCCCAACAGCAGGTCAGAGGTTGGGAATTCTGCGGCGAGTAACTCACCTCCTGACTTCCCAAAGCCTGTCCACCAGGCACAAGTCAGGAGTGTGATGGGATAGTCTTCACCATTCAAAACAAAGCAGCCCGCTTGATTGGTATCCACCACCTTCAACATTCACTCCCTCCATCACCGATGCACACTAGCAGCAGTGTGTACCATATACAAGATGCACTGCAGCAACTCGCCAAGGCTCCTTCGACAGGGCCTTCCAAACCCGTGACCTCTACCACCTGAACCCACAGGTTAGCTTAAAGCCAAAGCTTTTGTTTCAGCATCAGGATTTGTTCATGTACTCGGAGTTTATAATGAGGAACATGTTTTGTGGGTACAAAAGTTGATGGGAATGGTTCAAGAGCAAGGCAAAGAAGGTATTCTGATGTATCATCCCAGCCTTCAGCCTAGAAAATATAATGGAGTGGTCAGTGTAACATCAGGGATGACTGCAGTCAACATGTGCACAGTGATCAATAGTGTACTGCTCACCAACCTCCAGAACGAGAGTATAGGTCACCATTCTATACTAGTGTGCAGAAATTGATGATTATGTTTCTGTACATGTTTGCTTAGACGTCAGACCAACTTGCAGGCCACTTTGGCAAGATGACAATCGCTCTTTAAGACACTGAGGTAAACGTAAATGATGTTGACATCCAGCATGGGCTCAATGGGCCAAATGGCCTCCTTCAGTGCTGTCCTTATTAGGTATGGCATATATGTGACTCCAGTTCCACACTAGCGTGGTTGACTCTTAACCGCCCTCTGCAGTGGACTTGTACAGTTCAATTGTACAAGTGATGGGCAGTAAATGCCAGTGTTGCACTCACCTGGTTGATGGTTTGTATTAATTTTCTAGAGGTAACTTTTAATTTGGGAATGGAGTTGTTTTTGATGCAAGACAAATGAAAACACCCGGTTTAGAATCTGGAAAAGAAACCGAGGATGGTCACAAATCAAAGAGTGGCCCATGTTTATTTAGTAAGGTCATAATGGGAAGTGTGAGATCCTAAACAATGGGAACCTCTCTGAACTTCTTGATGGAGACTGTGTGTCTGCAGCTGCCGCAACCAGCGGTTTAAATTATTCTTATGATTTCCCAGAACAAAGAGAAGATTTGGGGTTGGAAATAATTAGTTTAAATTGCTATCTGGGACATCCTATATGTACCACTTTGTTATAGAGATAGATGATGCATAGGATGCCTCTTGCTTTTTAATCTGTGTGCTTGCTGACAGTGAAGCCGTTGGCTTTTGGAAGGCTGTTGGCTCAGGAGCAAAGAGGCCATCAGGAACCAGGCGTGTTTCTGTTTTGAGGCAGGCCTGTGCTCAAGCTGGGAATTCCAGATTCAGGAGGTGATCTCATACCTCAAGCTAGTTGAGAAACTAAGGAAATAAAAGTGAATTCCTAAGAGTTGTGCTACACTTTGAATTGATCCCAGGAGAAGTGACCAAATCACCAAGATCCTGTAACATATAGGGAACTCTTGGGATAGAAGTAACAAAGGAACATAGGAGCAGGAGTAGGCCATTCAGCCCATCGAGCCTGCTCCATAACATAACAGTCAAACAGGAGTGTTCTGTTAAGATTTTAAGTTTAAAATATGTGTTTTCAAATTGTAGTGTTAAGTTAGTAGTGTTTTGCTTTGTTTACTTTTGTACAGTGGAGCTTGTTGTTTAAAACGTGAAATCTTGTGGCGTAATTCTTTTACTAATAACTGGGAATTTGACTTTCCCTCTTTAAAGGTTAACAGCCCTAACTGGATTGTAGCACTAGCCTTATCAGCGATGCCCTCATCCTGTAAACAAATTCAGCATTATTACATGTAGTGTTCAGAAGGAAGCCCTAGAATTTGTGTAGAGCCTTAACACATTTATCTTTGTGGCAAAGAACTTGAAATACAACAACTGCTACAATGTGTGAAAACACAATCTGGAGATTTAATGTTAGAGACAGGAATATTTAGAGCTGTAGGAAAATTGCACAATCCTGTGCTCCTCATGGGGAGCTGCATTACCGGGGAAAGTGAATCAGGGAATGAAGCCTACAATGTTGTAGCCCTTACTCTGAGCCACACGTAGCCTTTGAGCACTGCTCCCCGCTGGCTGTGTGGAATGGTACAATTACCCCTTAATATTTAACAAGGGCAGTTTGTTCAATACACCATCTCCTTTGCTGCTTTATTTATTTATTCTACCAATTTTCAGGACCAGTTCAGACCTCCGCGATTCATCTGGCTGGTCCCAGTGTCTACTAAATGCATCACACCAGAGACTTTGTGGAAATCGGACCAACATCAGTGTGCTTTAGGAACACAATATTGGAAAGTGGAGAAATATATGCAGGCTTTATATTCCATTGATCTTTGCCCATGCTACTGTTACACATCAATTTTCCTATTTTTACTTCAGGTTCTGCTTCACTTTCACAGACGTGTGTGCCATCTCCTAACAGATGTACATAACGCAGCAAAGCAAACTGGAGTTTGCAAGATGAAAGATATGTGTCAAAACTTGCTTTGTCTCTTGAGGGGAACAGGTAAAGCTCTAATGCTCCTGCTATGAGAAAACACCACAGTGCAAGAGGCAAGACAAGATAAATCGAGAATCCGTAATCAGTTTAAGTTAGGATTACCTCTTCAGTTCTGCAGATTGTTGAGATAGAGTGAGGCAAAGAATTCTGCAGGTACCAAGAGCTTGACAAAAAAATGAGTTAGCGTAGGAGACTGCGTGATCAGTTTTTACTGGTGAAAATGGAGGTGCCAGAAGGAGGAAGATTCTGTGAGATGGCATATTTGGAACTTAGAAGCCACAAGAATTTGGAATTCTCTACCCAGAGAGCTGTGGAGGCTGAGACGTTGAATATATTCAAGGCTGAGATAGACAGATTCCTGAACTATAGGGAGTCAAGGGTTATGGGGAAGAGGGAGGACAGGGGAGTTGAGGCCAAGATCAGATCAGCCATGATCTTATTGAATGGGGGAGCAGGTTGGAGGGGCCAAATAGCCTAGTCCTGCTCCTATTTCTTATGTTCTAAGTGAGGGAAGTTCAGAGGAACAATGACCATTGCAACATTGGCAGAAAGCTTAGAATGTAAGTTCTGAATATGTAAGACTGGGCTTCAAAGCTCTGGCTATAACTGACAAACGTTCCACTGGCTCCAACATGAGGAATAACTGGCATCGTAACAATTGCATTAATCTGACAAAATGGCCCAGAGTTTGTGCGAGAGAGAGTTGACGGTGAACTATCAGTGCTCGCCATCATTACCCCTCTGAAACTGACCGCAAATCCAGGATGTTGGGCATGTGTAGATTAGCTCAGAAATCCTGAAGTTGCATTGTGTCACACGGTTTTCCGCCAGAAGCTGCATTGTGAAACCCCAGCACCCCCCAGAGCCAGCAATCACTGAAATTAGCAGAAACATGTCTTTTCCCATTCGTACATCACTGCTGGAAACACCATAAAAAGTTACACCTTCAATTAGGTGTAACCAGGTTTTTATGGGCGATCCGAGTAATAATTGCTGAACACCAGAATTGGCCCTGATAAAGATTACTTTATATTTGCTGTTGATGAGGGTTGATGAGGACAATGCTGTTGATGTGGTGCACATGGACTTCTAAAAGGCATTTGATACAGTGCCACACAACAGACCTGTGAGCAAAGTTATAGCTCATGGAATAAAAGGGACAGTGGCAACATGGATACAGAATTGGCTGAGTGACAGGAAACAGAGAGTAGAGGTTAATGGGTGTTTCTCAGGCTGGAGGAAGGTTTGTAGTGGAGTTCCCCAGGGTCAGTGATGGGACCCTTGCCTTTCCTGATAGATATTAATGACCTAAGCCTTGGTGTACAGGGCACAATTTCAATATTTGCAGATGATAGGAAACTTGGAAAAATTGTGAACTGTGAGGAGGATAGTGTAGAACTTCAAAATACGAGTTGGTGGAAAGGGTGGATAAGTGGCAGATGAAGTTCAATGCAGAGAAATGTGAAGTAATTCATTTTGGTAGGAAGAACATGGAGGGACATAGAAATATAGAAAATAGGAGCAGGAGTAGGCCATTCAGCCCTTCGAGCCTGCTCCACCATTCATTATGATCATGGCTGATCATCCAACTCAGTAACCTGTTCACACTTTCGCCCCATATCCTTTGATCCCTTTAAACCCAAGAGCTTTATCTAATTCCTTCTTGAAAACATACACTGTTTTGGCCTCTCTTTGGTCGCAAATTCCACAGGCTCACCACTCTCTGGGTGAATAAATTTTCCTCACCTCAGTCCTGAATGGTTTACCCCGTATCCTTAGACTATGACCCCTGGTTCTGGACTCCCCCGGGAACATCCTTCTTGCATCTACCCTGTCAAGTCCTGTTAGAATTTTATAGGTTTTTATGAGATCCCCCCTCACTCTTCTGAACTCCAGCAAATACATTCCTAACTGACTCAATTTCTCCTCAGACATCAGTCCCACCATCCCAGGAATCAGTCTGGTAAACCTTCGCTGCACTCCCTCTTTAGCAAGAATATCCTTCCTCAGATAAGGAGACCAAAACTGCATACAATATTCCAGGTGTGGCCTCACCAAGACCCTGTATAATTGCAGCAAGACATCCCTGCTCCTATACTCGAATCCTCTCGCTATGAAGGCCAACAGACCATTTGCCTTTTACACTGCCTGTTGCACCTGCATGCTTACCTTCAGTGACTGGTGTACGAGAATACCCAGGTCTCATTGCATATTCCCCTCTCTCAATTTAAGGCTGTTCAGATAATAATCTGCCTTCCTGTTTTTGCTACCAAAGTGGATAACCTCACATTTATCCACATTATACTGCATCTGCCATGCATTAGTCCACTCACTCAACTTGTCCAAATCACCCTGAAGCTGCTCTGCATCCTCCTCACAACTTACCCTCCCACCCGGTTTTGTGTCATCTGCAAATTTGGAGATATTACATTTAGTTCCCTCATCCAAATCATTAATGTATATTGTGAATAGCTGGGGTCCTAGCACCGATCCCTGCGGTACCCCACTAGTCACTGCCTGCCATTCAGAAAAAGAGCCATTTACCCCTACTCTTTGTTTCCTGTCTGCCGACCAATTTTCTATCCATCGCAATACGCTACCCCCAATCCCATGTGCTTTAATTTTACATGCTAATCTCTTATGTGGGATTTTGTCAAAAGCCTTCTGAAAGTCCAAATAAACCACATCCACTGGCTCCCCCTCATCAACTCTACTAGTTACATCCTTAAAGAATTCTAGTAGATTTGTCAAGCATGATTTCCCTTTCGTAAATCCATGCTGACTCTGTCTGATTCTACCACTGTTCGCCAAATGCTCTACTATAAAATCTTTGATAATGGACTCCAGAATTTTCCCCACATCAGGCTGACTGGTCTATAATTCCCTGCTTTCTCTCTACCTCCCTTTTTAAATAGTGGGGTTACATTAGCTACCCTTAAATCTGTAGAAACTGTTCCAGAGTCTATATAATCCTGGAAGATGACCACCAATGCATCCACTATTTCTAGGGCCACTTCCTTAAGTACTCTGGGATGCATACCATCAGGCCCTGGGGATTTATTGGCCTTCAATCCCATCAATTTCCCCAACACCATTTCTCTACTCATACTGATTTTCTTCAGTTCCTCTCTCTCACTGAGCCCTGTGTTCCCCAACATTTCTGGTATATTTGTCCTTAATGAAGACAGAACAAAAGTATGCATTTAGTTGGTCAGCCATTTCTTTGTTCGCTATAATAAATTCCCCTGCTTCTGACTGTAAGGGACCTACATTTGTCTTCACCAATCTTTTTCTCTTCACATACCTATAGAAACTTTTACAATCAGTTTTTATGTTCCCCGCAAGCTTGCTCTCGTACTCTATTTTCCCCTTTTAAATCAATCCCTTGGTCCTCCTTTGCTGAATTCTAAACTGCTCCCAATCCTCAGGTCTGTTGTTTTTTTTGGTGAATTTATATGCCTCTTCCTTGGATCTAATGCTATCTCTAATTTCCCTTGTAAGCCATGGTTTGGCTACCTTTCCCGTTTTACTTTTGTGCCAGAAAGGGATAAACAATTGTTGCAGTTCATCCATGCGCTGTTTAAATGTTTGCCATTGCCTATCCACCGTCATCCCTTAAGTAACGTTTCCCAATCCGTCATAGCCAACTCACGCCTCATACCTTCGTGGTTTCCTTAACTAAGATTCAGGGCCCTCGTCTCAGAATCAAATAAGTCACCTTCCATCTTGATGAAGAATTCTATCATATTATGGTCGCTTGTCCCCAAGGGGTCTCGCACAACTAGATTGTCAATTATTCCTCTCTCATTACACAATACCCAGTCTAGGATGGCCAGTTCTCCTGTTGGTTCCTCAACGTACTGGTCTGGAAAACCATCCCATTTACACTCCAAGAATTCCTCCTCTACAGTATTGTGACTAATTTGATTTGCCCAATCTATATGCAGATTAAAGACACCCATAATTACAGATGTTCCTTTATCGCATGCATCTCTAATTTCCTGTTTAATGCCATTCACAACATCACCACTACAGTTTGGGGATCTATATAGAACCCCCTATATTCTGCGCCTTGGTGTTTCTCAGCTCTACCCATACAGATTCCACATTATCAGAGCTAATATCTTTCCTCATTATTGCGTTAATTTCCTCTTTAACCAGCAATGCAACTTCACCGTCTTTTGCTTTTTGTCTGCCCTTCCTAAATACTGAATATCCCTGGATGTTCAATTCCCATCCCTGGTCACCTTGCAGCCATGTCTCCGTAATCCCGACTATATCATAACCGTTTACATCTACTTGCCGATTAATTCATCCACTTTATTTTGAATGCTCCGCACGTTAAGGCACAAAGCCTTAAGGCTTGTCTTTTTAACATTACTTGTCCTGTTCCCGCTATTTTTCACTCTGATCCTGTTTGATTCTGGCCCTTGATTTCTCTGCCTATCAGTTTTCTTATTCCCCTTACTGTCTTTTGTTCTGGTCTTTGATCTCCCCTCCTCTGGCTCCTTGCAAAGGTTCCCATCCCCCTGCCATTTTAGTTTAAACCCTCCCCAACCACTCTAGCAAATACTCCCCCTAGGACATCAGTCCCGGTCCTACCCGGGTGTAACCCGTCCAGTTTGTATTGGTCCCACCTCCCCCAGAACCAGTCCCAGGAATCTAAAACCCTCACCTTCACACCATCTCTTCAGCCACGTATTCATCCGATATTTATTTATTTTATTTATTTAGAGATACAGCACTGAAACAGGCCCTTCGGCCCACCGAGTCTGTGCCGACCAAGAACCACCCATTTATACTAACCCTACAGTAATCCCATATTCCCTACCACCTACCTACACTAGGGGCAATTTACAATGGCCAATTTACCTATCACCTGCAAGTCTTTGGCTGTGGGAGGAAACTGGAGCACCCGGCGAAAACCCACGTGGTCACAGGGAGAACTTGCAAACTCCGCACAGGCAGTACCCAGAATTGAACCCAGGTCCCTGGAGCTGTGAGGCTGCGGTGCTAACCACAGGTTGAGAAAGTGGTTAATAAAGCGTAAAGTATCCTGGGCTTTATTAATCGGGGCATAGAGTACAAGAGCAAGGAGGTTATGTTGAACTTGTATAAGACTCTAGTTTGGCCTCATCTGGTGTATTGCGTCCAGTTCTGGGCACCACATTTAAGGAGAGCTGTGAAGGCATCGGAGAGAGTGCAGTAAAGATTTATGTGAATGGTTCCAGGGATGAGGAACTTCAGTTACAAAGATAGTTTGGAAAAGTTAGGACTGTTTTCCCTGCAGAAGAGAAGGCTGAGAGGTGGTTTGATAGAGGTATCCAAAATCATGAGGGGTCTGGACAGAGTAGATAGGGGGAAACTGTTCCCACTCGTGAAAGGATTGAGAATGAGAGGGCACAGATTTAAGGTAATTGGCATAAGAAGCAAAAGTGACATGAGAAAAAATACTTTCACGCAGCAAGTGGTTAAGGTCTGGAATGCACTGCCTGAGAGTGTGGTGAAGGCAGGTTCAATCGAGGCATTCAAAAGGGAATTAGTTAGTTACCTGAAAAGGAAGAATGTACAGAGTTATGTAGAGAAGGCGAGGGAGTGGCACTAAGTGAATTGCTCACTTGGACAGCCGGTGCAGACACGATGGACTGAATGGCCTCCTTCTGCACTGTAACAATTCTATAATTCTGTGAAATGTCTGCATTTAGTTAATTAGCAGATTTTTTAAGCTGCAATTTTTAAATTGTTGTTACAGAATTTTTTTGCTTCTACCTTCAACCCATGCATCTGTCCCAATCTTTAACTTGCTCAATGTGAATGTTTTCAAAAGTGATCTTATTTTACTGCTTTTTCTTTCCTGATTGGGTCGCTGTGAAAATCCTTTTATGTGATTGGCTGCTTGGACAGTGTGTTGACATCACTGCAGCTCCACTTTGGGAATCCCCATTAAAGAATGCTGCAATCAGTTGCAGTACCACTGCATGGCAATAGGGGGGGAATTTCTCACCAGAGAGATCATTAGATTTCTCAGTGAGCTTGCTCACTGCTCACCTGCTGACAGCAAACTCCAAGCCAATTACACATGGGTGATCCGTCAGTCCAGCACGCCCTGTGGGGAACAATGTTACAGGCAACACATCTTGTCAAATCTGCGGGTGCAACATTCGATTTCCTGGAGATGCACTGGCTTTGAAAGTTAGCCCTCACTCGGAGCTCCAGATCACAGTATCCCCCCTTCCCTTTGCATTGGTGCCCATCAGCAAAAACATGGAAAAGCAAATCAGAGTGGGATCACCACAAAGGTGCAAAGCTGCCAACAAAAAGTTAATCAAGAGCTGGATTGGATCTCAAAAGCATTTGATTTCCTATCCGAACAGGTTATTCTCAAACTGCATAACTCATTAGCAAGGCTCTATATAGCTGGCACGAAAACATTATCCTTGCAAAAGACTGATACCCATCCCCCACTCCCTCCCCTCCCATGTTGGAGAGAATGCAGGGAAGAATAACTAATTTGATTCAGTGAGTTAGGGTGTAAACTAATAATTCAGGTCTATTTTTTATAGGAGAAAAGAGTTAGAAAGAAAATCGAAGTCTTTAAAATGATGAGTTAGGGTCTAAACTAGTCATTAAAGTGCTTGTTATCGGAGAATAGATTTGGAAAGAAGGTTGAAGTCTTTAAAACGATAAAGCCTGATTAATCTAAACATGGACAAGCTATTTAACTTAGATTGCCATCAGAAAACTGAAGGGATATGGTTATAAATTTAGAATGATCTTTATCCCTCTATAATAGCTTTGTTAATTGACTCCCATCCAAAAGCACTTAATCCCTATGTGTATTAGCTCATTGACAGAGGACATGAATGGATTAAAGAATAATATAAATGCTTATAAACACAGATCTATGAAATTCATGACCATCTGGGACCCTGGTACTGTTACCCCTCGTCCAGATTGAATGATATAGGTCATGATGTTAGACTGACACCCTGCAGATTTCATTTAGGTTCAGGGAGCTGTTTCACAGTTATATCTTTTTGTACTGTAGTTGCCCACATCTCTTTGGAAGCTAAATACATGTAGGACAGCTCCCAGCAGTACAAATTACACCTGGTCTCCTGCATGGAGTGGAAGTAATGAGCCACTGTTTAAAGTGTCATCACTGTTGCAATGTAGGAAACACAGCAATCAGTTTGCACACGCCTGATAACGACCAGATAATTTGTTCTTTTTTTGTGTGTGCAGCCACTGCCACAGCATAAATTTTGTGCTTAAGTTGCTGGACTGGTGCTTGAACCCATGACCTTTTAGGACTCAGTGGGAAGCATGCTGCCAACTGGGCCACAACTGACATGAAGGGGTTCTCGGAGTGATTATCACAGCACACAATGTTCCTGATGTTAGCATGCACAATGACATGCTCACTCCTCAGCTCAATATCTCCATGAGGATAACAATACAAAGATCTGCCAGTCCTTTATATTTATTTCTGTGTCAGAGATCTTCGCCGCCCCAGCAAATGTATTATTGTCTTATCGGGATTCAACTATAATTGGAATTTTACTAAAGTGTAACGTCTCAGCATTGTTACTAATTACTAGTTGTGTACTAGTTAACTTCTTCACTGCCAACAAGCTAAACATAAGAACATAAGGAATAGGAGCTGGAGTAGGCCATTCAGCCCTTCAAGCCTTCTCCACCATGCAACAAGATGGTGGTTGATCTTCGACCTCAACCCCACCTTCCCGCACTGTCCCATATCCCCTAATTCCCTTAGTACCCAAAAAATCTATCAACCTCTGTCTTAAATATGCTCTCTGGGCTAGAAAAATTTTTTTTTTTATTCATTCATGGGATGTGGGCATCGATGGCTAGGCCAGCATTTATTGCCCATCCCTAATTGCCCTTGAGAAGGTGGTGGTGAACGGCTGCAGTCCATGTGGGGTTGGTACACTCACAGTGCTGTTAGGAAGGGAGCTCCAGGATTTTGACCCAGCGACAGTGAAGGAACGGCGATGTAGTTCCAAGTCAGGATGGTTGCGGCTTGGAAGGGAACTTGCAGGTGGTGGTGTTCCCATGCATTTGCTGCCCTTGTCCTTCTAGGTGGTAGAGATTGCGGGTTTTAAAGGTGCTGTTGAAGGAGACTTGATGCGTTGCTGCATTGCATCTTATAGATGGTACACACTGCTACCACTGTATGTCAATGGTGAAGGAAGTGAATGTTGAAGGCGGTGGATGCGGTGCCGATCAAGTGGACAGCTTTGTCCTGGATGGTGTCGAGCTTCTTGAGTGTTCTTGGAGCTGCACCCATCCAGGCAAATGGCGAGTATTCCATCACACTCCTGACGTGTGCCTTGTAGATGGTGGACAGGTTTTGGGGAGTCAGGAGATGGGTTACCCATCACAGAATTCCCAGCCTCTGACCTGCTCTTGTAGCCACAGCATTTATGTGGCTGGTCCAGTTCAGGTTCTGGTCAATGGTAATCCCCAGGATGTTGATAGTGGGGGATTCAGCGATGGCAATGCCGTTGAATGTCGAGGGGAGATGGTTAGATTCTCTCTTGTTGGAGATGGTCATCGCCTGGCACTTGTGTGGTGCGAATGTTACTTGCCACTTATCAGCCCAAGCCTGAATGTTGTCCAGGTCATGCTGCATCTGCATACGGGCTGCTAACACTTCACAGGGCCCACAGCCTTTGCAGCATCCAATGCCTTCAGTCGTTTCTTGATATCACGTGGAGTGAATCAGATTGTCTGATGACTGGCATCAGTGATGATGCTGTGGACCTCAAGAGGAGGCCGAGATGATCATCGACTCGGCACTTCTGGCTGAATATGGATGCAAATGCTTCAACCTTGTCTTTTGTACTGATGTACTGGGCTCCCCCATCATTGAGGATGGGGGAATTTTTTTTATTCATTCATGGGATGTGGGCATCGCTGGCTAGGCCAGCATTTATTGCTCAATCCTAATTGCCCTTGAGGAGGTCGTGGTGAGAAGGTTTGTGGAGCCTCCTCCTCCTGTCAGCTGTTTAATTGTCCACCACCATTCATGACTGGTTGGGCAGGACTGCATAGCTTAGATCTGATCCATTCGTTGTGGGATCGCTTAGACCTGTCTATTGCATGCTGTTTTCCCTGCTTGGCATGCAAGTAGTCCTGTGTTGTAGCTTCACCAGGCTGGCACCTCATTTATGCCTGGTGCTGCTCCTGGCATGTCCTCCTGCACTCATCATTGAACCAGGGTTGATCCCCTGGATTGATGGTAATGGTAGAGTGGGAGATAGGCCAGACAATGAGGTTATAGATTGTGGTTGAATACAATTCTGCTACTGTAGATGGTCCACAGCGCCTCACGTATGCCCAGTTTTGAGTTGCTAGATCTGTTCGAAATCTATCCCATTTAGTACAGTGGGTATCTTCAATGTGAAGAGAGGACTTCATCTCCACAAAGACTGTGCGGTTGTCATTCCTATCAATACTGTCATGGGCAGATGCATCTGCGACAGGTAGGTTAGTGAAGACGAGGTCAAGTAGGTTTTCCCACTTGTTGGGTCCCTGACCACCTTCCACAGCCCAGCAGCAACGCCCTTTAGGACTCAGCCAGTAATGGCGTGACCAAGCCATTCTTGGTGATGGACCTCGAAGTAAAGGCCTGCTACCCGACCCGAACCCGAGGGGACCCGACGACATGTGTTGGGTCCGGGTCGGGGACACACAGCAAGGTAAATGCTAAAAGTTAAAAACTTACCTGAGCCGCGAGTCCGGGACGTCAAGCAGTGAAACTGAGTCTGCGCAGTGAGCATCTCTATGCCGTCATCATGTTGCAGCTTCTGGCAGACTGGGAGTCGGAAGGTAAGTGAAGGGAACATTGTGGTGGTCGGGTTGGGCTCGGGGTGGGGGGGCGGAAATTGGAGGGACTTGGGCCAGGTCCCATGTGGTTCTAGTTGGGTTTTTTTGGTCACTTGAGCAGGCCTTTACCTTGAAGTCCCCCACCCAGAGTATATGTTGTGCCCTTGCTACCCTTAGTGCTTTTTCCCAATTGGTGTTCAACATGAAGAAGCACTGATTCACCAGCCAAGGGGTTGTGATAGGTGGTAATCAGCAGGAGGTTTCCTTGCCCATGTTTGAACTGGTTGCATGAGACTTCCTGGGGTCCAGAGTCAATGTTGAGCAACATTGAAGAAGAAGAAGATGTCAGGCTGTTGCTTGACTAATCTACAGGACACTCTCCCAATTTTGGCACAAGGCCCCAGCTGTTAGGGTGGAGGACTTTGCAGGGGGTCATTGCCAGGTGGTCTGTCTGGTTTCATTCCTTTTCTTATACTTTGTAGCAGTTTGATACAAGTCAATGGCTTGCTGGTCATTTTGGAGAGCACTTGGGAGCTGTGGGTCAGGAGTCACATGTAGGCCAGACCAGCTTCCCTGAAGAGCATTAGTGATGCCAGATGGGTTTTTATACCAATTGCCAATGGTTTTATGGTCACCATTAGACTAGCTTTATTTTTCTTCCTTATCTTTGGCCTCCTTGTCTCGAGAGACAATGGGTAAGCGCCTGGAGGTGGTCAGTGGTTTGTGAAGCAGCGCTTGGAGTGGCAATAAAGGCCAATTCTAGAGTGGCAGACTCTTCCACAGGTGCTGCAGATAAAATTGGTTGTTTTTAAGTGGCATTTTATCACATTCCTTTTGGAAGGCACAGTGGCGCAGTGGTTAGCACCGCAACCTCACAGCTCCAGGGACCTGGGTTTAATTCTGGGTACTGCCTGTGCGGAGTTTGCAAGTTCTCCCTGTGACTGCGTGGGTTTTCGCCGGGTGCTCCGGTTTCCTCCCACAGCCAAAGACTTGCAGGTTGATAGGTAAATTGGCCATTATAAATTGTTCCTAGACTTGGTAGATGATAGGGAATATGGGATTATTGTAGGGTTAGTATAAATGGGTGGTTGATGGTCAGCACAGACTTGGTGGGCCAAAGGGCCTGTTTCAGTGCTGTATCTCTTAAAAACGAAATTAATTTTAAAGTCCATATGTACCACATAAACTGCTTAGCCCTTATCAACCCTCTCTATTACCTCATCAAAAACTCAAGCAGATTATTTAAACATGATTTTCCCTTAACAAATCTGTGCTGGCTTTCCTTAATTAATCCACATTTGTCATATTATTGTTTCTAAAAGCTTTCCCACCACCGAGGTTAAACTGACCGGCCTGTAGTTGCTGGGCTTACGCTTTTTGTAATATTTGCAATTCTTCAGTCCTCTGTATCTAAAGAGGATTGTATATTATGGCCAGTTGCTCCACAATTCCCACCCTTACTTTCCTCAGGTTCCTTGGATGCATCTCATCCAGTCCTGGTGCCTTATCAACTTCAGGTACAGCTAACCTATCCAATATCTCCTCCTTATCAATTTCAAGCTCACCCAGTGTCTCAACTACCTCCTCTTCCACTCTGACACTTTAACTGAGACGCTGAGTACTGACTGAGCCAGAGAAATGGGAACTTAAACAATGTAGGGTGTCTGTACTCCTGACTGCAACCTCCCAACCCACCCCATCCCCCTTTCTCTCATTTCCCCTGTGAGGGACGTATGGAGACATGCCTCACAAGACAAACGGGAAGAAATGACAAAGATCTGGAGCAAATGGATTTTGGGGAATTTCCAGGGGCTGGAGTGGGGTGTTCAGCAGTCTCGTGCCAACAGTTTTGTTAACTGCCCTATAATTTCTGCTTGCCTGCACTGCAATAAGTAACTCATTGTCTGTGAAACACTTTAGGATTGTGTTTGATCGGCACCTCATCCACCACCTGAAACATTCACTCCCTCCAATGCTGTTTGTCATTTTTATAAATGACCTGGAAGAGGGTGTAGAAGGGTGGGTTAGTAAATTTGCGGATGACACGAAGGTCGGTGGAGTTGTGGATAGTGCCGAAGGATGTTGTAGGGTACAGAGGGACATAGATAGGCTGCAGAGCTGGGCTGAGAGATGGCAAATGGAGTTGAATGCGGAAAAGTGTGAGGTGATTCACTTCGGAAGGAGTAACAGCAATGCAGAGTACTGGGCTAATGGGAAGATTCTTGGTAGTGTAGATGAACAGAGAGATCTTGGCGTCCAGGTACATAAATCCCTGAAAGTTGCTACCCAGGTTAATAGGGCTGTTAAGAAGGCATATGGTGTGTTAGCTTTTATTAGTAGGGGGATCGAGTTTCGGAGCCACGAGGTCATGCTGCAGCTGTACAAAACTCTGGTGAGACCGCACCTGGAGTATTGCGTGCAGTTCTGGTCACCGCATTACAGGAAGGATGTGGAAGCTTTGGAAAGGGTGCAGAGGAGATTTACTAGGATGTTGCCTGGTATGGAGGGAAGGTCTTGCGAGGAAAGGCTGAGGGACTTGAGGTTGTTTTCGTTGGAGAGAAGGAGGAGGAGAGGTGACTTAATAGAGACATATAAGATAATCAGAGGGTTAGATAGGGTGGATAGTGAGAGTCTTTTTCCTCGGATGGTGATGGCAAACACGAGGGGACATAGCTTTAAGTTGAGGGGTGATAGATATAGGACAGATGTTAGAGGTAGTTTCTTTACTCAGAGAGTAGTAGGGGCGTGGAACGCCCTGCCTGCAACAGAAGTAGACTCACCAACTTTAAGGGCATTTAAGTGGTCATTGGATAGACATATGGATGAAAATGGAATAGTGTAGGTCAGATGGTTTCACAGGTCGGCGCAACATCAAGGGCCGAAGGGCCTGTACTGCGCTGTAATGTTCTAATTCTAAAAAAATTCATAACCATCGGCGCACAGCAATAACTTTCCAATGCTCCTTCGACAGCACCTTCCAAACCTGTGACCTCTACCACCTAGTAGAACAAGGGCAGTAGACACATGGGAACACCACCACCTGCAAGTTCCTCTCCAAGCCACACACCATCCTGACTTGGAAATATTTTGCTGTTCCTTCATCGTTCCTGGGTTAAAATCCTGGTCGTCTTCGTCTTCTTCTTTGGCCTCCTTGTCTCGAGAGACAATGGGTAAGCGCCCAGAGGTGGTCAGTGGTTTGTGAACAGCGCCTGGAGTGGCTATAAAGGCCAATTCTAGAGTGACAGACTCTCCCACAGGTGCTGCAGATAAAATTGGTTGTTGGGGCTGTTACGCAGTTGGCTCTCCCCTTGCGCTTCTGTCTTTTTTTCTGCCAACTGCTAAATCTCTTCGACTCGCCACTCTTTAGCCCCGCCTTTACGGCTGCCCACAGCTCTGGCGATCACTGGCAACTGACTCCCACGACTTGTGATCAGACATCTTTAAAGCAGAGACATGGACGGCTGCTGGGTCCGATACCAGTGACGAGCTCGCTGTACAAGGTGTCCTTGGGGATCCTGCCATCTTCCATGCGGCTCACATGGCCAAGCCATCTCAAGCACCGCTGGCTCAGTACGGTGTATATGCTGGGGATGTTGGCCGCCTCGAGGACTTCTGTGTTGGAGATACAGTCCTGCCACATGCCACCTGGTAAAATCCTAGTACCCCCTCCCTAACAGCATGGTGGGTGTACCTACACCACATAGACTGAAGCAGTCAAGAAGGCGGCTCAGTACCACCTCCTCAAGTGTAACCGCGGATGGGCAATCAATGTCAGCTTTCCCAGCAATGCCCACATCCCAAGCATGAGCTTTTCGAAAAGAAAGTGCCTTCTTTTACAACTCTGTTTGCAGGCAGATGGACCTCAAAAATCTCTTCAGGGCCTGTGCATTCTTATGTTTATCAATGTAAAAGCATGTTTTGCAGAGAGATAGAGACAGAGTTAGAGAAAAGGTTTGTGGACCACAGGGAGGACTTGGTTCTCGAAGCTGCCGAACAGGACAGTTTGTGCCTAATTGTAGGGCGCAGTCAATATCAGCAACAGCAAAAGTCAAGGAACACCCAAAGTCGGGTCCTGCAACACTTAGAGAAACACTCGTAATTCTCATCTGTGGTTTTTATTGTTCATAAAAAGAAGTTGATTTTGCAACTTGAATTGCAAGCTGATAAATCCATCTTGGGATTTGAATGAGGTTATAAATCAAAACAGTAACACTCAAGGTGTTTAAGAGTCTCATTCGACCCTGAGGTAAAATTGCTGCCTTTGACTCATTTCTCCAATTTCTTTAATATAATATTTAGTGTATGCATTATTCATATTTGATGAACCCGTTCACTTACTGACAGGCAGGATAGTAGCTGTTGTGTGTGCAAGAGAAAAGTGCAGCTGGCACCAGCTTGACATCGCTGTGCTTTGCTGCTTGAAAATGAATGCACATTTGTTTCAATAAAAGATATTTATCAAAACAATTAATCTTAAGAGACCTGGCAGGAAAGATTCACTTCTCTGACTACAAGTGTGAATGATGAAGGAAGTATAGCAGTCATCTATTCGCAAAAATTTAATCTTTTTTTTATATATCAAAGTACCGAAGAGGCCCAGTAAATATTTACATCTACGTAGCATCTTATCTGCGATTCGGATGAGATGTTAAACCGAGGCTCTGACTGCTCTCTCAGGTGGCCATATTAGACCATATTTCAGAACAAAGGAGTTCTTCCTGATGTCCTGGCTAATATTTACCCATCAATCAACATGACATAAATAGATTAACTGGTCATTATCCCATTGCTGTTTGTGGGAGCTTGCTGTGCACAAATTGACTGCCATGTTTCCTACATTGTAACATTAATATTAAAAGCACTTAATTGGCTGTAAAGCAATTTGGGACATTCTGAGGTTGTGACAGGCGCTATATAAATGCAAGTTCTTTCTTCTGTTTCTTAAAACCTTTCCCAGAAATAACCCTCATCACTTCGCAGACAATGAACTACTTTGAAGTGCAAACACTGAGCAGCCATTTTATTCCCATCAAGATCTCACAAGCAATGGGTTTAAAGGGAATGATTGACGGGAAGTGACAACTAATGTTCCCCAAGGATCGGTACTGGCACTTCATCTTTCCACCATGTATATAGCAATGACTTGAATGAAGGAATGGAGAATCACATATCCAGCTTACCAGGTAACACTCAGCTAGTCGATGATGGTAAGTTGAGAAGATCTTAGGAGGAGGCTACAAAGGAACATAGACGGATTAAGTGAATTTTTAAAGTGAAAACTGGGGCAGATGGGTCTGAATGTGATTAGAGAAGTGCTAGCTCGTCCACTTTAGATCCGAGACAAATTGGAATATTTTCTTAATGGTGAGAGATTAGGAACCATAGAGGATCAAAGGGATTTAAACTGTTCATGCTTCATGCACACAAACCTGTAATAGCCAGTGGACAGGTACAAAAAGTAACCAAAAAGGCGAATGGAACATTTCTGAAAATCCTGGAGAATCTTTGGGATGCAGGTGGGGTGCGCAGTGTGGGAGCAATCGGCCATTTCCCAAATGTTTGCATAAAACTTATGATGAAGAGTCAAGTGAAAGCCAATGAAAATTACCGATGTCCGAGCAAGATTCCAAACTGATAAGTCATTGGCAGGGATTCCTCATCGCTGTTTTGACCAATGCGTAGGCCAATCGCAGGTCTAAACATTATCAATGAACAACATCAACTGGAGAACCTATTTGGAAGAAATTCCTGTGTAGGATATTTTCAAATAAACTGATTAGTTACATTGTTTAGATTGTTCTACTGATGGTGGGTCGGTAACCAGAGGACAGAGATTTGCGATAATTGGCAAAAGAAAAAATGGAAGATGAAGAGAATTTTTTTTCACGTAGAGGGTTATTATGATCTAGTATGTGCGGCCTGAAAGGGTGGTCGAAGCAGATTCAATAATAATTTCAAAAAGGGAATTCAATAATACTTGAGGGGGAAGATTTTGCAGGGAAATGGGAAACAGGACTAATTGGATAGCTCTTTGAAGGAGTCAGCACAGACACAATGGGCCAAATGGCCTCCTTCTGTTCTACAAGATTCTCTGAAACAATGTTGAATTTCACCCGAACACATGACCTATCTTAAAAAAATAGTGCTCAGAGTCACTGTGACCTCAGCCTGCAGAGAGAGGAGAGTTTTAAACTTGTCTTTATTATGTGTTCACTGTAGAACTAGATACAGGAGACTGATTCAGCATAAGAAAGAGGCAGCTGTGGATCAGCAAATAAACAGCTGTAGACTGAATTATTCATTATACAGATCAAGTCTGGAAGAATTGCACCACAATCACTATCTCTGTCAGCTGTAAAGTTTTGCTTTAATGACTGAAATATATATTTTAAAACCATTGGAAATAATTGTGGCACTATTTTAGACAGCAGCAGGGAAAGCCTCCCCAGTGGCCAGGACAAGCTGGTGTCAATTGTGGCTCAGTTGGCTGCACTTTTGCTTTGGAGTCTGCTCTGGAAATGTTAAGATGGAATCTAGGCAGACCCGCCAGTGCAGTCATGACAAGAGTCTTTAGTTTAATTGTGTTAAGTTTCAGTTACCTTACTCAATTAAGGGATGGCAGGTCACCTCAGTCCCGTGGAGTGCACATCCTGCTCCATGTGGGAACTCCAGGATGCTTATTGTATCCTGGACAATCACATGGGGAGGGAGGGTCACCAGCTAGAGCTGCTCGAGCCCCAGCTTTTGGGACTTGAACAGCAGCTGGAGTCACTGCAGTGCATCTGCGATGCTGAAAGCTACATGGATAGCACATTTCTGGATGTGGTCAGCCAATAGCTGAAGGATATGTAGGTGAAGAGTGAATGGGTGACTGCCAGGCAGTCATGCAGGCAGGTACTTCTGAATGCTGATAAGAATGAAGGTTCCTCTGGGGAGTGCAGCCAGAGCCAGGAGCATGGCACCACAGGAGGCTCAGCTATACAGGGGGACAGGAGGAAGATTTGTAAATAATAACCTTAGGGGATTCGATAGTTAGGGGAACAGGCAGATGTTTCTGCGGCAGCAGATGTGAATTCAGGATGGTATGTTGCCTCCCTGGTGCTAGAGTCAAGGATATCACTGAGGGGCTGCAGAGCACTCTGAGGGGGAAGGGTGAAGAGCAAGAGGTCATGGTCCATATCAGGGCCAATGACATAGGTAGAAAGAGAGACGGCGTTCTGCAGGTAGATTTTAGGGAGCTAGGAAAGAAACTAGCAAGCAGGACCTTTAAGGTAGTAATCTCCCAATTACTCCTGGTAGCACACGCTACTGAGTATAGAAATAGAAGGATAGAGCAGATCAATGCATGGCTGGCGAGATGGTGCAGGAGGGAGGGCTTTAGATTCCTGTGACATTGGGACTCGTTCTGGGGAAAGTGGGACCTATACAGACCGGATGGGTTGCAACCAATGTCCCTGTGGGGTAGTTTTCTAGTCTTGTTGGTAAGGGTTTAAACTAATTTTGCAGGGTGTTGGGAACCAGGATGCAGTAATTGGAAGGATAAACAAGCTGATAGCATTAGAATAAAAAATAGTAAAGTATTAGATGGGGTCAGACTAAGAGGTCTAAATTAGGTTTTCTGTTCATGTATATGAATGCAGGAAGTGTGGCAAATAAGGTTGCTGAGAGACAGGTGCAAATAGCCACATGGGAATGTTTTTTTTTATGATTGATTCATAGGATGTGAGTGCCACTGGCTAGGCCAGCATTTGTTGCCCACCCATTATTGCCCTTGAGAAGGTGGTGGTGAGCTGCCTTTTTGAACCACTGCAGTCTATGTGGTGTAGGTACACCCACAGTGCTGTCAGAGAAAGAGTTCCAGGATTTTGACCCAACAATACTGAAGGAACGGTGATATATTTCCAAGTCAGGATGGTGTGTGGCTTGGAGGGAAGTTTGCAGGTGGTGGTTTTCCCAAGTGCCTGTTGTCTTTGTTCTTCTAGGTGGTTGAGGTTGCAGGTTTGGAAGGTGCTGTCGAAGGAGCCTTGGTGAGTTGCTGCAGTGCATCTTGTAGATGATACAAACTGTTGCCACCGTGTGTCGGTGATGGAGGGAGTGAATGTTTAAGGTTGAGGATGGGGTGCCAATGTTGTGGTGATAATCAAGACCTGACTCAAAAAAGGGCAGGACTGGGAATTTCAAAAGGACATAGACAAGCGTGTGGAATGGGTGGACACGTGGCAGATGAAATTTAATGCTGAGAAGTGGGAAGGGGTACATTTTGGTAGGAAGAACAAGGAGAGGCAATATAAAATAAAGGATACAATTCTAAAGGGGATACAGGAGCAGAGGGACCTGTGGGTATATGTGCACAATCATTGAAGGTGGCAAGACAGGTTGAGGGAATGATTAATAAAGCATACGGAATCCTGGGCTTTATAAACAGAGGCGTAGAGTACAAAAGGAAGGAAGTTAGCGTGACCCTTTATAAAACACTGGTTCAACTTCAAGCAGAGCACATTGTCCAGTTGTTAGCTATGGCTCAGCTGGTAGCACTCTCCTCGTAAAATTACCAGTTCCTGGGTTCAGGTCCCACTCCAGCACTTAGACATAAAACTCAATGCAAACAGTCCAGTGCAGTATGGGAGTGATGCGCTGTTGGAGGTGTAGTCTTTTGGATGAGACATTAAATTGAGACTCCATCTGCTTGTTTGGGTAGCTGTGAAAGATCCCGTGGCACTATTTCAAAGAGGAGCAGGGGAGTCACCCCTGGTGTCCTGACCAATGTTTGTCCCTCAATCAAAATCACCAAAAAAAAACAGATTATTTGGTCATTATCATATTGTTGTTTGTGGGCACTTGCTGTATGCAAATTGGCCGGTCCTCCAATCCGACAGTGGCTACGCTTCAAAAAGTACTGAACTGGCTGTAAAGTGCCTTGAGATATCTGATTGTCATGAAAGGTGCCAAATCAATGCAAGTCTTTCTTTATTTATTCTGGGCACCACACTTTAGGAAGAATGCATTGGAGAGGATGCAAAAAAAAATGAGAATGGTTCCATGGATGAGGGACTTCAGTTACGTGGATAGATTGGAGAAGCTGGGGCTGTTCTCCTTAGAGAAGAGAGGATTGAGAGGAGATTTGATGGAGGTGTTCTAAATCGTGAGGGGTCTGGACAGAGTAGATAGGGAGAAACTGTTCCCATTGATGGAAGGGTGGAGGACCAGAGGACACTGATTTAAGGTGATTGGCAAAAAAACAAAGGTGACATGAGGAAAAACATTTTTCACACAGCGAGTGGTTAGGATCTGGAATGCACTGCCTGAGTGTGTGGTGGAGGCAGATTCAATCGAGGCTTTCAAAAGGGGATTAGTTAATTATCAGGGAAGGTGTAGTAGTAATATCACTGGACTAGTAGCCCAGAGCCCAGGCTAATGCTCTGGGGACACCACGGCAGATGATGAAATTTGAATTCAATTAATAAAATTTGGAATTAAAAAGCTAATCTAATGGTGACCATGAAACCATTGTCGATTGTTATAAAAAGACACCTGCTCCATTAATGCGCTTTAGGGAAGGAAATCTGCCATCTTTACCTGGTCTGGCCTACATGTGACTCCAGACCCACAGCAATGTGGTTGACTCTTAACTGCTCTCTGAGATGGTGCAGCAAGCCACTCTGTTGAAGGGCAATTAGGCATGGACAATAAATGCTGACCTAGCCAGTGACACCCATATCCCATGAACAAATAAAAAAAAATCTGAAGAGGAAAAGATTTGCGGGGTTATGGAGAAAGGGCCAGAGAGTGGGAGTTGCTCATAGAGAGAGGCAGCATAAACACGTTGGGCTGAATGCCCTCTTTCTGTGCTGCAACTCGATTCTATGATTGTACCCGAGGCAATGCAGCACTCCCGCAGTATCACACTTGATTGTCAACCTAGAACTTGCTCTAATGTTACTGGTGTGGGGCATAAACACACTATCCTCTGATTCAGAGGCAAGAGCTGAGCCTCTGAGTTACAGCTGCCCTTGCAAGCATGCCTTACATTTCATTTATATACCATCTATACCATAGTCGCACGTCCCAAGGTGCTTCACAAGAACGTAATCAGAAAAAAAAATTGAGACCAATCCATAGGAGATATCAGAACAGGTGACCAAAAGTTTGGTCAGAGAGATAAGTTTTAAGGAGAGTCTTAAAGTGGCAGAAAGAGGTGAAGAGGCAGAGAGATTTA
Organism: Heterodontus francisci; assembly: GCF_036365525.1. Taxonomy (NCBI): domain Eukaryota; kingdom Metazoa; phylum Chordata; class Chondrichthyes; order Heterodontiformes; family Heterodontidae; genus Heterodontus; species Heterodontus francisci. Next base: position 210,046,011 of record NC_090372.1, on the reverse strand, counting down.
GAAAGGTTTCCTGAGCTTAGGGCCTAGATGGCTGAAGGCATGGCTGCCAATGGGGGGGCTGAAGGAAGTGGGGGAATCACAAGTGGCCTGATTTGGAGTAAAAAAGACTTGCCTTTATATAGGGCCCTTCACGACCACCAGACATCTCAAAGCGCTTTACAGCCAATGAAGTACTTTTGAAGTGTAGTCATTGTTGTAACGTAGCAACCAATTTGCACAGAGCAAGTTCCCACAAACAGCAAAAGATAATGGCCCGATAATCTGTTTTTGTTATATTGGTTGAGGGATAAATATTGGCCAGGTCATCAAGGATAACTCACCTTCTCGTCTTCAAAATAGTGCCATGGAATTTTTTATCTCCACCTGCAAGGACAGACAGATGCTTTAACATCTCATCAGAAAAACAGTACCTCCAACAGTTTAGCACTCCCTCAGTACTGCATTGTAGGGTCAGTCTTAATTTTTGTAATCAAGTCTCTGGAGGAGGTCTTGAACACAGACCCTCAGATGCAGAGGCAAGGGTTCTCCCAGCTAAGTCACTCTGAGACTGAGGCAGGAGCTTTGAAGACTGGAGGAGGTTACAGAGGTACGGCAGGGGTGAGGCCTTGGAGGGATTTGAATATGAGGTTGAGAATTTTAAATGCCAGGTATTGGTGGAGGAAGAACCAATGTATGTAATGAGCACAGGGGTGATGGGTGAATGGGATTTGATGCAAGTTAGAAGTCCATCTGACTTCTCTGATTTCATTTGTAGCTTGTGTTGCATTGTGAATCTGTGGAATTCTCTACCCCAGAGAGCTGCGAATGCTCCATCACTGAATATATTTAAGACAGAGGTCGGTAGATCTTTGGGTACTAAGGGAATTAAGGGATATGGAGATAGTGCAGGAAGGTGGAGTTGAGGCAGAAGATCAGCTATGATCTTATTGAATGGTGCAGCAGGCTTGAAGGGCCGAATGACCTACTCCTGCTCCTAGTTCTTATGTTATTATAAGGAAGAAAGAGGAAGGGTTAACTCTGTAAGAGTTAGAAGGGGACTATAACTCTTGGAAAATTGCTAGTAATGTTTGAAATTGAAGCAGTAATAACCAAACTCTGATTTATGTTGTATATTCACCTTTTTTTGTTCTGTAGAGTCACTGATCGCACCTTAACTGAAAAAAATAACATTCGCAATGTATTCTATTCCAGGCCAAGTAAAACCAACTAATTTGATTTAAGTTATTGAGCAACACTTTCATTTTTACTGCGTCAAACCTTTTATTTCCTTGCATCTTTGTATTGATTTTCCTGCAAATCAACCGTCTTGTCTCACATATATAGATAAAAATACTGATAAAGGTAATGGCATGTAAACTACTGACTACCTATTTTCCCTCAATTCTAATTTCCTTGTCATACCACTTAAGGCATAACAGGTTTTACTGAAAGTAGAACGAAACTTTCTGGTCCAGTTCTGGTCACCGCATTTTAGGAAGGATGTGAGCGTCCTCGGGAGGGGGCAGAGGAGATTTACCAGAATGGTTCCAGGGATGGGGGATTTTAGTTACAAGGTTATGTTGGAAAAGCTGGGGTTGTTCTCCTTGGAGCAAAGGAGATTGAGGGGAGATTTGATAGAGATGTACAAGATTATGACAGGCTTAGAGAAGTAAGATAAGGAAAAACTATTCCAATTAACTGATGGTACAAGGGCGAGGGGACACAGATTAAATGTTTTGGGCAAGAGAACGTGACAAAGAACATTTTTATGCAACGAGTGGTAATGATCTGGAACTCGCTGCCCACAAGGGTGGTGGAAGCAGAGACAATGATTTCAAAAGGAAATTAGACGGGCACTTGAAGGAAATAAACCCCAGCCCCTCTGCTCCTCCATCCCCTTTAGAATAGTATCCTTTATATATATTGCCTTTCCTCATTCTTCCTACCAGAATATATCACTTAACACTTCTCTGTATTAACTTTCATTTGTCATTTGCCCACCCATGCCTGATTGAAGTTTATCATGATCCTCACAATTTATAATACTTCCAAATTTTTTGTCATTTGCAAATTTTGAAATTTTGCCCTGCACACCCAAGTCTAGGTCATTGATATAGATCAAGAAAAGCAGGGATTCTATTACCTTCCTCCGGTCTGAAAAACAACTATTTACTACGACTCTCTGTTCCCTGTCACTTAGCCAACTTCATATCCATGCTGCCACTGTCCATTTTATTCCACGGGCTTCAACTTTACTGACAAGCCTGTTATGTGGTACTTACATCAAACACAAGCACAATCTTGCCAGCTCTGTTCAGGTGCAACCCGTCAAGCTGGTATAGGTCCCACCTCTCCCAGAACCAGTCCCAATGTCCCAGGAATCTAAGCCCTCCCTCCTGTAACATCTCTCAATCATGCATACATCTGTCCAGCCACATGTTCATCTGCTCTATCCTCCTATTTCTATCCTCACTAGCACGTGGCACAGGGAGTAATCCGGAGATTATTACCTTTGTGGTCCTGCTTGCTAGTTTCATTCCTAGCTTCCTAAAGGCCGCCTACGGGGCCTCATCCCTATTTCTACCCATTGTTGATACCAATATGGATACAAACACGAGTTGTTCACCCTCCCCCCCTCAGACTCTCCTGCAACCTAGATCTGCTCTAGATACATATTTTGTTTCTTTGCATGTCCCATTATCATCTCCTTCTGTCTTGCACCATCAATCTTTTTGTCATTAACCTCTGCTGCCGTCCACCCTATCACTGATCTTCCCCCTACAGAGGGTCAGTACTGAGGGAGTGCTGCACTGTCAGAGGGTCAGTATTGAGGGAGTACTGCACTGTCAGAGGGTCAGTACTGAGGGTGTACTGCACTGTCAGAGGGTCAGTACTGAGGGAGTGCTGCACTGTCAGAGGGTCAGTACTGAGGGAGTACTGTAGGACTAAGAGGAAGAGCAGGCAGGGAGATGTTGCTCAGCACAGCGGGACTGGTGGTCTGAAGTGCATTTGTTTCAACGCAAGTATAACAGGTAAGGCAGATGAACTTAGAGCTTGGATTAGTACTTGGAAATATGATGTTGTTGCTATTACAGAGACTTGGTTGAGGGAAGGGCAGGAGTGGCAACTAAATGTTCCAGGCTTTAGAAGCTTCAGGCGGGATAGAGGGGGATGTAAAAGGGGTGGAGGAGTTGCATTACTGGTTAAGGAGAATATCACAGCTGTACCGCGGGAGGACACCTCGGAGGGGTCGTGCAGTGAGGCAATATGGATAGAGCTCAGGAATAGGAAGAGCACAGTCACGATGTTGGGGGTTTACTACAGGCCTCCCAACAGCCAGCGGGAGGTAGAGGAGCAGATATGTGGATAGATTTTGGAAAGATGTAAAGGTAACAGGGTTGTAGTGGTGGGTGATTTTAACTTCCCCAATATTGACTGGGACTCACTTAGTGCTAGGGGCTTGGATGGGGCAGAATTTGCGAGGAGCATCCAGGAGGGCTTCTTGAAACAGTATGTAGATAGTCCAACTAGGGATGGGGCCATTCTGGACCTGGTATTGGGGAATGAACCCGGCCAGGTGGTCGAAGTTTCAGTGGGGGAGCATTTCAGGAGCAGTGACCATAATTCCATAAGTTTTAAGGTACTTGTGGATAAGGATAAGAGTAGTCCTCGAGTAAAGGTGCTAAATTGGGGGAAGGCTAATTATAACAATATTAGGCAGGAACTGAAGAATTTAGATTGGGGGCGGTTGTTTGAGGGTAAATCAACATCTGACATGTGGGAGTCTTTCAACCGTCAGCTGATTAGAATCCAGGACCAGCATGTTCCTGTGAGGAAGAAAGACAAGTTTGGCAAGTTTCGGGAAGCTTGGATAACACGGGATATTGTGAGCCTAGTCAAAAAGAAAAAGGAAGCATTTGTAAGGGCTGGAAGGCTAGGAACAGATGAAGCACTTAAGGAATATAAAGACAGTAGGAAGGAACTTAAGCAAGGAGTTAGGAGGGCTAAAAGGGGTCATGAAAAGTCATTGGCAAACAGGATTAAGGAAAACCCCAAGGCTTTTTATACATATATAAAGAGCAAGAGGGTTACCAGGGAAAGGGTTGGCCCACTCAAGGACAGAGATGGGAATCTATGCGTGGAGCCAGAGGAAATGGGTGAGGTGGTAAATGAGTACTTTGCATCAGTATTCACCAAGCAGAAGGACTCGGTGGATGATGAGCCTAGGGAAGGGAGTGCAGATAGTCTCAGTCATCTCATTATCAAAAAGGAGGAGGTGTTGGGTGTCTTGCAAAGCATTAAGGTAGATAAGTCCCCAGGGCCCGGTGGGATCTACCCTAGAATACTGAGGGAGGCAAGGGAAGAAATTGCTGGGGCCTTGACAGAAATCTTTGCATCCTCATTGGCTACAGGTGAGGTCCCAGAGGACTGGAGAATAGCCAATGTTGTTCCTTTGTTTAAGAAGGGTGGTAAGGATAATCCAGGAAATTATAGGCCGGTGAGCCTTACGTCAGTGGTAGGGAAATTAATGGAGAGGATTCTTCGGGACAGGATTTACTCCCATTTGGAAACAAACAAACTTATTCGTGAGAGACAGCATGGTTTTGTGAAGGGGAGGTCGTGTCTTACTAATTTGATTGAGTTTTCTGAGAAAGTGACGAAGATGATTGATGAGGGAAGGACGGTGGATGTTGTCTATATGGACTTTAGTAAAGCCTTTGACAAGGTCCCTCATGGCAGACTGGTGCAAAAGGTGAAGTCACATGGGATCAGAGGTGAGCTGGCAAGATGGATACAGAACTGGCTCAGTCACAGAAGACAGAGGGTAACAGTGGAAGGGTGTTTTTCTGAATGGAGGGATGTGACTAGTGGTGTTCTGCAGGGATCAGTGCTGGGACCTTTGCTCTTTGTAGTATATATAAATGATTTGGAGGAAAATGTAGCTGGTTTGATTAGTAAGTTTGCGGACGACACAAAGGTTGGTGGAGTTGCGGATAATGACGAGGATTGTCAGAGGATACAGCAGGATATAGATCGGTTGGAGGCTTGGGCGGAGAAATGGCAGATGGAGTTTAATCCGGACAAATGTGAGGTAATGCATTTTGGAAGGTCTAATGCAGGTGGGAGGTATACAGTCAATGGCAGAACCCTTAGGAGTATTGACAGGCAGAGAGATCTGGGCGTACAGGTCCACAGGTCACTGAAAGTGGCAACGCAGGTGGATAAGGTAGTCAAGAAGGCATTTGGCATGCTTGCCTTCATCGGTCGGGGCATAGAGTATAAAAATTGGCAAGTCATGTTGTAGCTGTACAGAACCTTAGTTAGGCCACATTTAGAATATTGCGTGCAATTCTGGTCGCCACACTACCAGAAGGATATGGAGGCTTTGGAGAGGGTACAGAGAAGGTTTACCAGGATATTGCCTGGTCTGGAGGGCATTAGCTATGAGGAGAGGTTGGAAAAACTAGGATTGTTTTCACTGGAACGACGGAGGTGGAGGGGCGACATGATAGAGGTTTACAAAGTTATGAGCGGCATGAACAGAGTGGATAGTCAGAAGCTTTTTCCCAGGGTGGAAGAGTCAGTTACTAGGGGACATAGGTTTAAGGTGCGAGGGGCAAAGTTTAGAGGGGATGTGCGAGGCAAGTTTTTTACACAGAGGGTGGTGAGTGCCTGGAACTTGCTGCCAGGGGAGGTGGTGGAAGCAGATACGATAGCGACGTTTAAGAGACATCTTGACAAATATATGAATAGGAAGGGAATAGAGGGATATGGGCCCCGAAAGTGCAGAAGATGTTAGTTTCGGCAGGCATCAAGATCGGCGCAGGCTTGGAGGGCCGAATGGCCTGTTCCTGTGTTGTACTGTTCTTTGTTCTTTGTTCTTTGTCAGAAGGTCAGTACTGAGGGAGTACTGCACTCAGAGGGTCAGTACTGAAGGAGTGCTGCACTGTCAGAGGATCAGTACTGAGGGAGTACTGTCCTGTCGGAGGGTCAGTACTGAGGGAGTACTGTACTGTCGGAGGGTCAGTACTGAGGGAGAAGTGTACTGTCGGAGGGTCAGTACTGAGGGAGTACTGCACTGTCAGAGAATCAGTACTGAGGGAGTACTGTACTGTCGGAGGGTCAGTACTGAGGGAGTACTGTACTGTCGGAGGGTCAGTACTGAGGGAGTACTGTACTGTCGGAGGGTCAGTACTGAGGGAGTACTGCACTGTCAGAGGGTCAGTACTGAGGGAGTACTGTACTGTCAGAGGATCAGTACTGAGGGAGTACTGTACTGTCGGAGGGTCAGTACTGAGGGAGTACTGCACTGTCAGAGGGTCAGTACTGAGGGAGTACTGCACTGTCAGAGGGTCAGTACTGTGGGACTGTTGCACTGTCAGAGGGTCAGTACTGTGGGACTGTTGCACTGTCAGAGGGTCAGTACTGACGGTGTACTGCACATGTGGCTTTGTGATTAGGCACTAAACCCAGGCCCCCAGAAAAAGAAATTACCTGGTCGTTATCACATTGCTATTTGTGGGAGCTTGCTATGCACAGATTGGCAGCCATTTCCTACATTACAAGAGTGACTTGATTGGCTGGAAAGTGCTTTAGGATGTCTGATGGTTTTGAAGGTGCTATGTAATGCAAGTCTGTCTTACTATTCACCCCTCAGCACATTCTAGACCAGGCACCACCTGAAAGAGGAGTGGAAGTTTTCATGAAGTCCAGCGCCTGGAATATTAACCCGTCATTCACCCTGCAGATGTTGATAGGCCAGCTCAGCATTTCCAGCGTCTCAAGTTCTGTGATATTTGCGGACTTTATGTTTCCTATTTGCAGCTGCAATGGGCATCTCCTGAAAGAGAAAATGAAGAATGACTTGCATTTACATTGCATTATTCACGACCTCAATACCTCCTAAAGTGGTGAGAATGCAATGGGGGAGTGGGACTAATTGGATAGCTCTTTAGAGAGATGACAGGGACAGGATGGGCCGAATGGCTTCCTCCTATTAATGTTGTCTTCTTTAGCTGGTATATGGACATCTTTTTCCACCTCCGCAATGATCTCCCCTCCTCTTCTGCTGAGTGTGTTGACTCCTTGCTGGGTTATAGCTCCAAGGACACCAGCCCCATTCCGCTAACTCACACAAGAGGCTTTCGTTCATATATGAACCTTGGCAGTCGATTCTTGGAGGCCATTCGACCAGAGGGTGGGTCAAAGCCAATCCTGTCCTTGTCTGACACTTCCAAGGAGACATTGGAGAAGGACTGGAAACAATGACACTGAAGGATTTACTCTTCCTTGATTCAAAGGAACTTTGAGGCCAAAAGAAAGACAGACTTGCATTTATATAGCGCCTTTCACAACCACCAGGTGTCCCAAAATGCTTTACACCCAATGATGTACTCTTTTGAAGTGTAGTCACTGTTGCAATGTAGGCAACATGGCAGCCAATATGCACACAGCAAGCTCCCAGAAACAATATGATAAATGACCAGATATTTGTGATGCTAACTGAGGGATAAATATTAGCCAGGCCGCCAGGTTGAATGCCCTTGTTCTGCAAAATGATCCCATGGGATCTTTTATATCCACCACTGACAGTGCAGCACTCCCTCAGTACTGCACCGGAGTATCAACACAGATCTTTGTGCTCAAGACCCCTGAGTGGGGCTCAAACCCACTCTCTTCAGCCTCAGCTGGCATTAGGGAAAACTGGGCTCCACTATTGCTGCCTGAGCTGAGACTGATGAGCGCACCACAATCTGATGGGGTCAAACATGTGACCTGTATGTCCAAACTGCTCAGTGAGTAAACCTGAGCAACAGAAGTTATTCCGTTGGGTTAGTTAGCAGTCAGTTCATGCTGGGACCCAAGTTTCAAGTCCAGTCCAGTCTCCTGGAATGAGAATCTTCCGTCTCAATCAATTCTCCAGAGAGATTAATTCTCTTCACTCTCGATGCAGTTTCAAGAGGGCAGTGATCCATAACGCTTTAAGTGTTGGTAATTTGGCTCTAATTGGATTGACATGGGAAGCAGAGATATCACCCATCTTCTGTCAGAGGTGGTTTTCTGAGGTGAGGGGTTAAGGTGCATTGTTTTAACATGGGAGGATAAGTCTTTATTATGCAACAAAGCCTGCAGGGCTGACACGGAATGCACAAAATGATAAGTGTTTTTGCTCTGTTACAACCGTGTCTACACTTTCAAAAGTCCTTCATTAGCTGTAAAGTACCTTGTGATGGCCTAAGGTCTTGAACGGCGCTATATAAATGCAAATCATATTTTAACATTCTTTACCAAATATTAATATTTCTCACAGTGAGGACAGAAAGTCATCATAAAATTGATAATAAGTTACTCTAACGAGAAAAAAGCAAGCCTACAGCTATGGAATGTTCTAGTTAACTGTACTTACGCAGAGTTCTGATCGGCCCAATATAAAAATCACAGAATCGTTTCAGTGCAGAAGGAGGCCATTCAGCCCATCGTGTTCGCACTGACTCTCTGAAAGAGCAATTCCCTCCGTTCCATTCCCCTGCCTTCTCCCCATAACCCTGCACATTCTGCCTTTTCATGTAACTGTCTTTAACGTTTCAGGTCTGGAACAGACTTGTGATGTGAAACATTAACCCTGTTTTTCTCTCTCCACAGATGCTGCCAGTCCTGCTGTGTATTTCCAGCACTTGCTGTTTTTATTTCAGATTTCCATCATCTGCAGTATTTTGCTGTTATTTCAGTGAAGTTAACCTGAATAGAATTGTTCGATAGTTCGAATTGAGGGTGAGCAATATTAAAGAAAGTAGCTGCTTCACACTTTGTTAAGGGCTATCGTCCATCTCTGCTGAGGGCACAGAGAGAGGAGAAGCAGATAACTGACAATCTGAAATATAGATGCTCTGGTGGTGATTAAGAGCAGCCACTGGAGAATTTGCGTCGAGTAAAGCAAGAACTTGCATTTATATAGCGTCTTTCACAACCTCAGGATGTTCCAAAGCACTTTACAGCCAATGAAATGCAATCATTGGTGGAATGTTGAAAACACAGCAGCCAACTTGCGCACAGCAAAGTCTCACAATGTGATAAGGACCAGATAATTTAGTGATGTTGGTTGAGGGATAAAGTTTGGACATTACATGCTCCTTCTCATCGAAATACTACCATGGAATTTTTTACATCCACCTGAAAGGGCAGTCAGAGCCTCAGTTTGACATCTCATCCAAAAGACAGCATCTCAGACCATGCAGTATTCCCTCAGTACCACAATACAGTGTCAGCTGAAACTGTATGCTCATGTCTCTGGAGTTAGATTTGAACCCACAACCTTCCAACTACAGAGATGAGACCAATACCCACTAAACGACAGTCTTCTGGCCTAAGCACAGCCAGCAATGCAAATTACCCCTGTACCCTGAGCACCAACATTGCTAAGAACTTACATTTCTGTAACATTGGTCAGATAAAGAAAATATCTCAGAAACGTTATGACCGAGGCAGGAGGAGTGTACTGTTAACTCTAGTTCCACTTCTCCATGGGTCACAATATGTATTTACATTTTTTCCCACTTACTGATATGGTCAATCATTGACTCCACTTTTATCCCAGAATAAAACACACCAACCAGGTTACATTAATAAACAACAAAATTATCAGTTTATAATAAAACAAGTCTTAACCAGTAATGAAGTAAAGCATAAATACACATATTGAAATATTAAAGTTCCCTTTTTACCTTAGCCCCTCACACTCACACATACATACATCCATTAATCAGAAAAATAAAGGGATTTTTGTTTTAAAAGCCCAATTACAGACATAAAAACCCCCACATGGGCTGATTATATGCTCAGTCTTGAAGAAACAGCAGATGAATCATGTTGTGTTCCAAAACTGGCATAAATGGTACAGTAACAGGATTTTCCCGAGAGAGCAGGCATGTAATGACTTAAACATCAGCCTCTGACGATGGATTTGAAGAACTGGGAATTGAGCAGAGTAGGGGATGCATGTCTTGACACGAGTCTCATTCAATTCACTGTCCCCCAGAGTCAAGTCAAACTCTTCAAAGGTTCTGGCTGGTCTCAAGGGGATCATGTACCAGATGGCCAGCTGACCTAGCTCTACTGGTTCATTTGTTGCACAGCAGGAGGTGAGTGGATTCATCCCTTCCTCAAAGTGCCCCATGCTCTCTTGACACATTCTATCTTTTTAATGGTTTTTTTTTAAAGGACAAGTACAGCATTGAGGTTTGGCTTCATGCCAATGCTGCAGCGATACTGTAAATGCTGCCAGGAGTCAGGGCCCAAGCCAAAATAAGAATAAAACAAAGTGAAATTCCTTGGAGGAAGGAGTCATTCTCTTGCACCCTGTCCTCAATTTAAATGACACAAATTTAAGGGGACAGAGTAACACTGAGATCATCAACGCATTGAAGGAAGCATCTTAATGGGGGAAGAAGTGTTCATGTCACTATTTGCATTAACAGTATAAATATGCCCAAAAATGTAAGTGTAAACCTTAAAATTACAGTTGCTGACGACAGCAGATGTAAACTTATTGCATTACTCCCTGAACTAGCTTAACACAATTGTTCAAACAACGAGCCAAGAAACATCATTGAAATATGTTACCTGTTTGCTCCTGAATATCGCAGACTCCAATTTACGGCCACCAGGTCAGTTCGTCCCTCGTTATTAGTTAGCGGCCTGTGAAAAATGATAGCTTACATCTAAATCTCGATGGATTGACATGGACTTTAGCATCCAGTGATCCTGCATCAATATCCCGAATGATGCACTCAAAGCCAAACAGAGAAGTGAACAGTAATTGTGGGTGAAATAAAAACTGGAAGTGCTGGAAATACTCAGCAGGTCAGGCAGCATCTGTGGAGAGAGAAGCAGAGTTAACATTTCAGGTCTTTGACCTTTCATCAGAACTGGGCTACTTTCATCTCTCAACCTTCACCGGGTTGTCCCCAATCTTCCTAGATCACAGGGTATGCCCCAGATGGAATATGGTGTAGCATTCCGGGCACTGCCTTTTAGGAAGGGTGTCAAGGCCCTGGAGAGGATGCAGAACAGAGCAAATTAACTAAAATGTCACCAGTAGGGATGAGGGTTAAGTGGAGAGATTAGCAAATTGGGATTAGCCAAGCAAGTTAAGGGGAGATTTAATAGAGGTGCTCAAAATCATGAAAGGCTTTGATGCTCTAAATGGGAAGTTTCCAGTGGCAGGGCCTACAGTAACTAAAAGGCAAAGATTTAAAATAATTGGCAAAAGAAATAGGAGAGGAAATAAAATGTTTACGCAGCAACTTCCGATGACCTGGAATGCACTGCTGAATAGGGGAGTGGAAACAAATTCAATAGTAATTTTCAAAGGGGAAGTGGATAAATATTTGAAGGGGAGAAAATTGCAGGCCAGGATCCGGCCCGCCAAAGGTTTTCATCCGGCCCGCTGGTGTAAACTGTACCCGGGGCCATTCCTCATCCTCACCAGGGGTCCGTGAAGGGGGATGGGAAATTTCCCCTTGTCTGACTTTTTTTAAAAGCCCGCCAGAAAACTCTGAGTCTGTCCGAAGTTCAGAAAACCGCTGTTCCCAATGTCAGTACCTGTCAGCTGTGAAATGGACTTGCAATCTTTTTTAAAAAATTGATCAGCCATCTGCTGAGCATTCCCGCTCTCTGCAACTATCAGAGAGAGCGCGAAAGGGGGACAGAGAAAGAGAGAGGGAGAAAACAGGACAGAGAGAGAGAAAGAATGGGTGACAGAGAGAGAGAGAATGGGGACAGAGAGAAAGAAAGGGGGACAGAGAGGGGGGGGACAGAGAGAGAAAGGGGGTGGGCAAGACAAAAAGGGGGGAGGGGGATGGGGACACAGAGAGCAAGGGTGACACAGAGGGGGGGGAACAACACAGTGGGGGACACAGGGGGGGAGAGAGAGAGAAAGTATCATCAGATCACTCCTGAGAGAATGACATCTATCTAGAATACATTGACTACTGGTGCAAGCACAAAAATGTCAGGTATCTCATGAAATTAGTGTCCAACATAGTGAAGAGAAAGTAAGTCAATAAATTTGTCTTCTCATTTAAAGCTTCTTCACAAAAATGTACATTTGTTGTTGTTTTGATTAATAGTAAGGTAAGTTTGTAATACTTTTATCTTTCTGAAATTGTCTCACTAGCCCCCATGTAACACAAAAATTGTAATGTGGCCCCCTGATGCAAATAGTTGGACAACCCTGCTGTACCTGGTCTAAAGGTTCTACGAACATATGAACATATGAATTAGGATCAGAAGGGGGCTACCTGGCCCCTCAGGCCTGCTCTGCCATTCTATAAGTTCTTGGCTGAACTGATTGCTCCACATTTCCACTTAACTCCGATAACCTTCCACCCCCTTGTTTATCATAAATCTATCTACATCTGCCTTAAAAATATTCAAAGACTCTGCTTCCACTGCCTTTTGAGGAAGAGAATTCCAAAGACTCACGACCCTCTGAGAGAAAAAATTTCTCCTCATCTCTGTCTTAAATGGGTGACCCCTTATTTTTAAAGAGTGACTCCGAGTTCTAGATTCTCCCACAAGGGGAAACATCCTTTCCACAACCACTCTGTCACGACCCCTCAGGATCTTATATGTTTCAATCAAGTCGCTTCTTACTCTTCTAAATTCCAGCGGATACAAGCCTAGCCTGACCAATCTTTCCTCATAAGACAGCCCACCCATTCCAGGTATTAGTCCAATAAACCTTCTCTGTACTGCCTCCAACGCATTTACATCCTTCCTTAAATAAGGAGACCAATACTGTACACAGTACTTCAGATGTGGTCTAACTGATGCCCTGTATAGCTGAAACATAACCTCTCTACTTTTATATTCAATTCCCCTTGCAATAAACAATAGCATTCTATTTGCTGTTTGTCATTTTTATAAATGACCTGGAAGAGGGTGTAGAAGGGTGGGTTAGTAAATTTGCGGATGACACGAAGGTCAGTGGAGTTGTGGATAGTGCCGAAGGATGTTGTAGGGTACAGAGGGACATAGATAGGCTGCAGAGCTGGGCTGAGAGATGGCAAATGGAGTTTAATGCGGAAAAGTGTGAGGTGATTCACTTTGGAAGGAGTAACAGCAATGCAGAGTACTGGGCTAATGGGAAGATTCTTGGTGGTGTAGATGAACAGAGAGATCTTGGTGTCCAGGTACATAAATCCCTGAAAGTTGCCACCCAGGTTAATAGGGCTGTTAAGAAGGCATATGGTGTGTTAGTTTTTCTTAGTAGGGGGATCGAGTTTCGGAGCCACGAGGTCATGCTGCAGCTGTACAAAACTCTGGTGAGACCGCACCTGGAGTATTGCGTGCAGTTCTGGTCACCGCATTATAGGAAGGATGTGGAAGCTTTGGAAAGGGTGCAGAGGAGGTTTACTAGGATGTTGCCTGGTATGGAGGGAAGGTCTTACGAGGAAAGGCTGAGGGACTTGAGGTTGTTTTCGTTGGAGAGAAGGAGGAGGCGAGGTGACTTAATAGAGACATATAAGATAATCAGAGGGTTAGATAGGGTGGATAGTGAGAGTCTTTTTCCCCGGATGGTGATGGCAAACACGAGGGGACATAGCTTTAAGTTGAGGGGTGATAGATATAGGACAGATGTTAGAGGTAGTTTCTTTACTCAGAGAGTAGTAGGGGCGTGGAACGCCCTGCCTGCAACAGTAGTAGACTCGCCAACTTTAAGGGCATTTAAGTGGTCATTGGATAGACATATGGATGAAAATGGAATAGTGTAGGTCAGATGGTTTCACAGGTCGGCGCAACATCGAGGGCCGAAGGGCCTGTACTGCGCTGTAATGTTCTAATTCTAATTCTATTAGCTTTCCTAATTACTTGCTGTACCTGCATACTAACCTTTTGCGATTCATGCACTAGGACACCCAGATCCCTCTGCATCTCAGAACTCTGCAATCTCTCACCATTTAGATAATATGCTTCTTTTTTATTCTTCCTGCCAAAGTGGACAATTTCACACTTTCCCACATTATACACCATTTGCCAGGTCTTTGCCCACTCACTTAACCTATCTATATCCCTTTTTTGCCCCCTTATGTCGTCTTCACAAGTTACTTTTCTACCTATCTTTGTGTCATCAGCAAATTTAGCAACCATATCTTCGGTCCCTTCATCTAAGGCATTTATATAAATTGTAAAAAGTTGAGGCCGCAGCACAGATCCCCTGTGGCACACCACTCATTACATCTTGCCAACCAGAAAATTACCCATTTATGCCTACTCTCTGTTTCCTGTTAGCTAACCAATCTTCTATCCATGCCAATATGTTACCCCCTACACCATGAGCTTTTATTTTCTGCAATAACCTTTGAAGTGGCACCTTATCAAATGCCTTCTGGAAATCTAAGTACAGTACATCCACCGGTTCTCCTTTATCCTCAGCACATGTAACTCCCTCAAAGAACTCCAATAAATTGGTTAAACATAATTTCCCTTTCACAAAACCATGTTATAGAGTCATAGAGTCATCCAGCATAGAAACAGGCCCTTCAGCCCATCGCACCCATGCCAACCATAATGCCTATCTATACTAATCCCACCTGCCTGCATTAATTCCATATCCCTCTATACCTTGCTCATTCAAGTACCTGTCCAGATGCCTCTTAAATGTTGCTACTGTTCCTGCCTCCACCGCATCCTCAGGAAGCTCATTCCAGATACCCACTATTCTTTGTGTGAAAAATTTACCCCTTTGATCCCCTTTCAACCTCCTCCCTCTCACCTTAAGTCTATGCCCTCTAGTTTTAGTCACCGCTACCATGGGAAACAGACTATCTACCCTATCTATGCCTCTCATAATTTTACATACCTCTATCCTGTCCCCTCTCAGCCTCCTTCACTCCAGGGAAAACAGACCCAGCGTATCCAATCTCTCTTTATAACTCAAGTCCTCCATACCAGGCAAAATCCTTGTGAATCTTTTCTGCACCCTCTCTAGCTTAATCACATCTTTCCTGTAGTGTGACAACCAGATCTGCACATAGTACTCCAAATGCGGCCTAACCAACGTTATGTACAACTGTAACATGACGTCCCAACTCTTGTACTCAATGCCTCAGCCGATGAAGGCAAGCATGCCATACGCCTTCTTCACCACCCTGTCTACCTGTGTTGCCACTTTCAGGGAACTATGTACTTGCACCCCCAAGGTCTCTCTGCTCAACAACACTCCCCAGGGCCCTGCCATTCACTGTCTATGTCTTGCCCTGGTTTAACCTCCCAAAATGCATCACTTCACACTTGTCTGCGTTAAGTTCCATTTGCCAATCCCTTGCCCACTTTCCCAGTTGATCTATATCTGTTGTAACCTTAGACAACCTTCTTCATTGTCCACTATACCACCAATTTTGGTGTCATCTGCAAACTTACTAATCATGCCCCTTACATTTACATCCGAGTCATTAATATATATGACAAACAACAGAGGGCCCATCACTGATCCCTGCAGCACACCACTGGTCACTGGCCTCCAATCTGAAAAACAACCCTCCACTACCACCCTCTATCACCTCCTATCACCAAGCCAATTTTGTATCCAATTTGCTAGCTCACCCTGGATCCCATGTGTTTGAATCTTCTGGACCAGCCTACCATGTGGGACCTTGTCAAAGGCCTTGCCAAAGTCCATGTAGACAACGTCCATCGCCCTGCCCTCATCAATCATCTTGGTCACCTCCTCGAAAAACTCGATCAAATTCGTGAGACATGATTTCCCACGCACAAAGCCATCCTGACTATCCCTAATCAAACCTTGCCTTTCCAAATGCATATAAATCTGTCTCTCAGAATCCCTTCCAATGACGTTCCCACCACTGATGAAAGGCTCACCGGCCTGTAGTTCCCTGGCTTATCCCTGCTGCCCTTCTTAAATAAAGGCACAACATTAGCTATCCTCCACTCTTACGGTACCTCACCCATGGCTAATGATGATACAGAAATCTCTGCCAGGGCCACAGCAATCTCCTTCTTGCTTCCAATAGCATCCTAGGATACACCTGGTCAGGCCCTGGGGATTCCACCTTAATGCGCTTCAAAACCTCCAACACCTCCTCCTTTGTAATGTTGATATTCTCCAGGATATCGGTGTTCCCTCCCTTGAACTCACTAGCTTCCATGATCTTCTCCACGGTAAATACGGACGAGAAATATTTATTTAAGACCTCGCCCATTTCCCGTGGCTCCACACATAGATTGGCATATTGATCCTTAAGGGGACCTACTCTCTCCCTAGCTATCCTTTTACTCTTAATATACTTATAGAATCTTTTTGGATTCTCCTTTATCTTATCTGCCAGTGAAATCGCATGGCCCCTTTTCGCCCTCCTAATTTGCCTCTTCAGTGTAGTCCTAAATCCCCTATTCTCCTCGAGGGACTCCCTCGATCCCAACTGCCAATACCTGACATATGCCTCCTTCTTTGTCCTGACCAGACCCTCAATATCCCTCGTCAACCAAGGTTCCCTAAACTTGCCAGTCTTGCCCTTCCATCTAACAGGAACATGCCGGCCCTGAACTCTTCCTATCTCACTTTTAGAAGCCTCCCACTTGCCAGACATCCCTTTACCTATAAACAGCCTCTCCCATTCAACATTTGAGAGTTCCTGTCTGATGCCATCGAAATTAGCCTTCCCCCAATTTAGGACTTCAACCTGAGGACCAGTCCTATCCTTTTCCATAACTATCTTGAAGGTAATAGAGTTATGGTCACTGGTCCCAAAGTGCTCCCCCATTGACACATCAACCACCTGCCCATCCTCATTTCCTAAGAGGAGGTCGAGTGTAGCCCCTTCTCTTTTAGGGCTATCCACATACTGCTTCAGAAAACTATCCTGGACACACTTAACAAATTCTTCTCCACCTGATTCCTGCTTGAGACTGCTTGAGTTGTGTACCTATCATAACCTCTGCATCACCAACTCGTTCTTTCACAATAAACCCTGTCACCAGGTTTCATGGAGGCACCCAAGATCACGTCGTTGGCACCAGCTGGACCTCATCGTCACAAGGCGAGCCTCTTTAAACAGCGTTCAAACCACACACAGCTTCCACAGTGTGGACTGCGACACCGACCACTCCCTGGTGTGCAGCAAGGTTAGCCTCAAACCAAAGAAGCTGCATCACTCCAAGCAGAAGGGCCACCCGCGCATCAACACGAGCAGAATTTCTTATCCACAGCTGTTAGAAAAATTTCTAAATTCACTTCAAAAAGCCTTTCATAACACTCCTACAGGGGATGCAGAGACCAAGTGGGCCCACATCAGAGACGCCATCTATGACTCAGCAATGACCACCTATGGCAAACGTGAGAAGCAGAATGCAGACTGGTTTCAATCTCATAATGAAGAGCTGGAACCTGTCATAGCCGTTAAGCGCATTGCACTGCTGAACTACAAGAAAGCCTCCAGCGAGTTAACATCCATCGCACTTAAAACAGCCAGAAGCGCTGCACAAAGAACAGCCAGGCGCTGCGCAAATGACTACTGGCAACACCTATGCAGTCATATTCAGCTGGCCTCAGACACCGGAAACATCAGAGGAATGTATGATGGCATTAAGAGAGCTTTTAGGCCAACCATCAAGAAGATCGCCCCCCCTCAAATCTAAATCAGGGGACACAATCACTGACCAACGCAAGCAAATAGACCACTGGGTTGAGCACTACCTAGAACTGTACTCCAGGGAGAGTGTTGTCACTGAGACTGCCCTCAATACAGCCCAGCCTCTGCCAGTCATGGATGAGCTGGACATACAGCCAGCAAAATCAGAACTCAGTGATGCCATTGATTCTCTAGCCAGCGTCAAAGCCCCTGGGAAGGACAGCATTACCCCTGAATTAATTAAGAGTGCTAAGCCTGTCATACTCTCAGCACTCTACGAACTGCGTTGCCTGTGCTGGGAGGAGGGAGCAGTATCACAGGACATGCGCGATGCCAATATCATCACCCTCTATGAAAACAAAGGTGACCGCAGTGACTGCAACAACTACCGTGGAATCTCCCTGCTCAGCATAGTGGGGAAAGTCTTCGCTCGAGTCGCTTTAAACAGGCTCCAGTAGCTGGCCGAGCGTGGCTACCCTGAGGCACAGTGTGGCTTTCGAGTAGAGTGATCGACCATTGACATGCTGTTCTCCCTTCGTCAGCTACAGGAGAAATGCCGCGAACAACAGATGCCCCTCTACGTTGCTTTCATTGATCTCACCAAAGCCTTTGACCTCGTCAGCAGACGTGGTCTCTTCAGACTACTAGAAAAGATTGGATGTCCACCAAAGCTACTAAGTATCATCACCTCATTCCATGACAATATGAAAGGCACAATTCAACATGGCGGCGCCTCATCAGACCCCTTTCCTATCCTGAGTGGCGTGAAACAGGGCTGTGTTCTTGCACCTACACTGATTGGGATTTTCTTCTCCCTGCTGCTCTCACATGCGTTCAAGTCTTCAGAAGAAGGAATTTTCCTCCACACAAGGTCAGGTGGCAGGTTGTTCAACCTTGCCCGTCTAAGAGCGAAGACCAAAGTACAGAAAGTCCTCGTCAGGTAACTTCTCTTTGCTGACGATGCTGCATTAACATGGGCGGCACAGTGGCGCAGTGGTTCGCACCGCAGCCTCACAGCTCCAGGGACCTGGGTTCAATTCTGGGTACTGCCTGTGCAGAGTTTGTAAGTTTTCCCTGTGACCGCGTGGGTTTCCTCCGGGTGCTCTGGTTTCCTCTCACTGCCAAAGACTTGCAGGTTGGTAGGTAAATTGGCCATTGTAAATTGCCCCTAGTGTAGGTAGGTGGTAGGGAATATGGGATTACTGTAGGGTTAGTATAAATGGGTGACTGTTGGTCGGCACAGACTCAGTGGGCCGAAGGGCCTGTTTCAGTGCTGTATCTCTAAATTCAATAAATAACATCTCACACTGAAGAGTGTCTGCAGAGTCTCATTGACAGGTTTGCGGCTGCCTGCAACGAATTTGGCCTAACCATCAGCCTCAAGAAAACGAACATCATGGGACAGGACGTCAGAAATGCTCCATCCATCAATATCGGCGACCACGCTCTGGAAGTGGTTCAAGAGTTCACCTACCTAGGCTCAACTATCACCAGTAACCTGTCTCTCGATGCAGAAATCAACAAGCACATGGGAAAGGCTTCCACTGCTATGTCCAGACTGGCCAAGAGAGTGTGGGAAAATGGCGCACTGACATGGAACACAAAAAAGTCCGCATGTATCAAGCCTGTGTCCTCAGTACCTTGCTCTACGGCAGCGAGGCCTAGACAACATAAGTCAGCCAAGAGCGACGTCTCAATTCATTCCATCTTCGCTGCCTCCGGAGAATCCTTGGCATCAGGTGGCAGAACCGTATCTCCAACACAGAAGTCCTCGAGACGGCCAACATCCCCAGCTTATACACCCTACTGAGTCAGCGGCGCTTGAGATGGCTAGGCCATGTGAGCCGCATGGAAGATGGCAGGATCCCCAAAGACACATTGTACAGCGAGTTCGTCACTGGTATCAGACCCACCGGCCGTCCATGTCTCCGCTTTAAAGACGTCTGCAAACGCGACATGAAGTCCTGTGACATTGATCACAAGTCGTGGGAGTCAGTTGCCAGCAATCGCCAGAGCTGGCGGGCAGCCATAAAGGCAGGGCTAAAGAATGGTGAGTCGAAGAGACTTAGCAGTTGGCAGGAAGAAAGACAGAAGTGTAAGGGGAGAGCCAACTGCGAAACAGCCCTGACAACCAATTTTATCTGCAGCACCTGTGGAAGAGTCTGTCACTCTAGAATTGGCCTTTATAGCCACTCCAAGCGCTGCTCCACAAACCACTGACCACCTGCAGGCGCTTAGCCATTGTCTCCCGAGACAAGGAGGCCAAAGAAGAAGAAGAAGATTCCTTAGCACTAAGGCAGTCCCAGTCAATATTAGGGAAGTTAAAATCACCTACTATTACAACCCTATAATTCCTGCACCTATCTGTGATTTCCCTACATATTTGCTCCTCCACTTCCCTCTGACTATTGGGGGGCCTATAGTATAATCCCATCAAAGTGGTCACCCCTTTCTTATTTCTAAGTTCTACACATATGGCCTTGCTGGACATTCCGCCCGGGATATCCTCTCTAAGTACTGCCGTGATGTCCTCCCTAATCAATAGTGGAACTCCCCCTCCTCTCTTACCTCCACCTCTGTCACGCTGGAAGGATCGGTACCCCAGAACATTGAGCTGCCAGTCCTGCCCATCCCTCAACCACGTTTCCGTTATAGCTATAATATCACAATCCCATGTACCGATCCATGCTCTGAGTTCATCTGCCTTCTTGCATTGAAGTAAATGCAGTTTAGCCTACCAGACCTTCCATGCTCCCTGTCCTGCCCCTGCCCAGCCTGCCTACTGGACTTGCTTGCTTTAACCTCTACATTTGTCTCAACTATCTCATCTGAGAGACTACTACTTTGGGTCCCACCCCCCTGCAAGACTAGTTTAAACCCTCCCGAGTAGTACAAGCAAACCTCCCCGCAAGGATATTGGTCTCCCTCCAGTTTAGATGCAACCCGTCCCTCTTGTACAGGTCACCTCTGCACCAGAAGAGATACCAATGATCCAAGTAGCGGAAGCCCTCCTGCCTACACCAGCTCTTCAGCCACGCATTCATTTGCCTAATCCTCC
This sequence comes from Heterodontus francisci, assembly GCF_036365525.1. Taxonomy (NCBI): domain Eukaryota; kingdom Metazoa; phylum Chordata; class Chondrichthyes; order Heterodontiformes; family Heterodontidae; genus Heterodontus; species Heterodontus francisci. Next base: position 210,025,323 of record NC_090372.1, on the reverse strand, counting down.
TATTCCTACCCTCACTAGCACATGGCACAGGGAGTAATCCTGAGATTACAACCCTAGAGGTCCTGCTTTTTAACCTTCTGCCTAACTCCCTATATTCACTTTGCAGGACCCCATCTCTCTTCCTGCCTATGTCGTTAGTACCAATATGGACCATGACCTCTGGCTGCTCACCCTCCCCTTTCACAATGTCCTGCAGCCGCTCCGAGACATCCTTGACCCTAGCACCAGGGAGGCAACATACCATGTTGACTTTGCCTGATTACCTTGAATTTTTCTAAGTGCCCTGTTATAACATCTTTAATAATAGCTTCTAACATTTTCCCTAAGACAGATGTTAAGCTAACTGGTCTGTAGTTTCCTGCTTTCTGTCTCCCTCCCTTTTGGAATAAAGGAGTTACATTCGCTATTTTCCAATCTAATGGAACCTTCCCCGAATCTAGGGAATTTTGGAAAATTAAAACTAGCGCATCAACTATATCACTAACCACTTCTTTTAACACCCTAGGATGAAGTCTATCAGGACCTGGGGATTTGTTAGTCTGCAGCTCCAACAATTTGTTCACTACCACTTCCCTGGTGATTGTAATTTTCTTGCGTTCCTCCCTCCCTTCCATTTCCTGACTTACGCTAATTCTGGGATGTTACTTGTATCCTCAATAGTGAAGACCGATGCAAAATACCTGTTCAATTCGTCTGCCATCTCCTTATTATCCATTATTAATTCCCCAGACTCACTTTTTATAGAACCAACGCTCAATTTGTTAACTCTTTTTAAAAAATCGATAGAAACTCTTACTATCTGTCTTTATATTTCTCGCTAGCTTTCTCTCGTACTCTAATTTTACCTTCCTTATCAATCTTTTAGTCATTCTTTGCTGTTTTTTATATTCTGTACTATCTTCTGACCTGCCACCCATCGTTGTGCAATTATAGGCTTTTTCTTTAAGTTTGATACTATCTTTAACTGTTTTAGTTAACCTCGGATGGCAAACACCTACAAACACCTCAGGCCTGCGACTAAAGAGAACTTGACCTTTGAGAGAATTCATCAGGTTTTCCGTGAACCCCAAAACCCTACCTCACTTAAAACAACTTGCCCCTTTTTCCTTTCTATCTGTCTCGTGTGTGCATGAGTGGGTGCAGTTGCGACAATTTCGGGGTAAGGCATATTGTTCAATAAATAGTTAATCTTCTGTTTTAAACCTGCAAGAAAAACCTGTTGCTGTCTGTTTATTTGACAAATAAAACTCAAAGGGGTTAAATCCTAATAAAAAAACACATACTGTAGTCAGGTGGGAATTGAACAGTGGGAACTAGCCACAGCCCTCACCACATGGCTGTAACAACACGGAGCGTGGTAAATAAGGTTGAAGAGCTGCAACTTGGGAATATGATGTTGTGGTGCTAACAGACACTGGGGTCAAAAAGGGGCAGGACTGGGTACTAAATATTCCTGGATACAAGATGTTCAAGAAAGATAGTGAAGGAATGAAAAGAGGAGGGGTGGCAGTATTGATCAAGGACTATATTACAGTGTTGCAGAGAGAGGATATCCTAAATGGGTCAAAGACAGAATATATTTGGTTCGAGCTAAGAAGCAATAGAGGTACCATTACATAACTGGGTCTATTCTGTAAGCCACTGTAAGGTCCCTGATCTTAGCCGGGTGCTCCGGTTTCCTCCCACATGCCAAAGACTTGCAGGTTGATAGGTAAATTGGCCATTATAAATTGCCCCTAGTATAGGTAGGTGGTAGGGAAATATAGGGACATGTGGGGATGTGGTAGGAATATGGAATTAGTGTAGGATTAGTATAAATGGGTGGTTGATGGTCGGCACAGACTCGGTGGGCCAAAGGGCCTGTTTCAGTGCTGTATCTCTAAATAAAAACAAGACAAAAAGGGCAACAGACAATACTTTAGGTGCAACAAGTCAACAGAATTTATTAAGTAAATGCATAAACAAAAAAAACTTATCAATAGGCAATAGTAGATACTTTATCCCTGCTTCTCAAAGCTGCCCGGACACAGGTGATGTTGTCTTCGGTCCTTCTCTGATGTCTTCTTCTACTCTGGCCTCTTCTTCTGTGGTTCTTCTCCTGGGTGTCGTCCCAGTGCCTCTGCCTTTGCCTGTGTGAACTGTGGTCCTGAGAAACCTGCTTTTATATCTTTTTTTTCAGAGCTGCCTACATGCCACATTCTCTATTCATTCCCTGCAGCTCTGCACCTGTTTCCCCTTCCTGACCTCATACAATTCTGATACCTTTTTCCTAACCTGGCTTCATTTGACTGGCTTCTTTTGTCTCTCTGCAGACTCTCTGACACTGTTTCAGCATCCTTTTGTAACAGAACCAAACAATTTAAACCTTCATCAAGCAACCTTTTAAACAAAATGCCTTTAAAAACTACAAATACAACAATCCTTTCAATAATAAACATTTTCATGAATAACTTTAAACATATTTACAGTCTTCCCAATCAGAACATGAATTTAAACATATTTTGTATCTTCTCACACCACCAACTACCAGGAAAAGTATAGATCAGGGTTGTCCAAGATACGGCCCACAGGCCAGTATCCAGCCCGTCAAATGTTTCCATCTAGCCCACGGATGTATTTCAGAGATGAGAAATTTCCCATTGTCTTCTTCTTTCAGAATGGCTTTTTAAAATATCATAGTCACTTTCACAGCTGACAGGTGCTGACGGGGGCTTCCCAACTTCAGACAGATTCAGGGTTTTCCAGCGGGCTTTTAAAAAAAAGTTGGAACCCACCAGAAAACCACAAATCTGTTCACAGTTGGAAACCGTTGTTCCCAATGTCAGCTCTGTCAGCTGTGAAACTGACTTGTGATATTTTTTAATAAACTGATCAACCACAAAGCTTCTGTTCTGAGCCCTCCCACTCCCTGCAACCGTCAGAGAGAGAGAGAGAGAGAAAGAAATGGCAGGGATGGGGGGAGCGGTCAGGGAGAGAGGGAGCAGAGAGAGAGAGGGGGGAGAGAGAAGGTGGGGGAGAACAGAGAGAAAGAGAGGGGAGAGATAGCGAGAGGAGGAACAGAGAGAGCGGGAGAGAGATGAGTGAGTGAAAAAGGGAGAGCAAAGAGAGAGAGAGACAGGGGGAGTGAAGAGGGGGGACAGAGAGAGGGGGAACAACAGAGCGAGAGACAGACAGAGAGAGAGAGGGAGCGAGAGTGATCACGATCACTCCTGACAGATGGACATCTATCTGGAATACTCTGTAACACTACAACAAGTGAACCACTGACTACTTGTGCAAGCAAAAGAATGCCAGGTATCTCACTAAATCAGTGCCCAACATAGTGAAGAGAAAGTAGGTCAATTAATTAGTCTTCTCATTTAAAGCTTCTTCACAAAAATGTACATTTGTTGTTGTTTTGATTAATAGTAAGATAAATTTTTAATGGCTTTATCTTTCAATAATTGTCTCACAACGGCCACTAATGTAGTACAAAAATTGTAATGTGGCCTCCTATGCAAAAAGGATGGACACCCCTGGTATAGAGGAACAGATTTGCAAGCAAATTACACAGAGGTGCAAAAGCTACAGAGTAGTGATATTGGGGGACTACAATTACCATAATACTGAGTTGGATAGTTATATTGTAAAAGTCAGAAAGGAGAAAGAGTTTCTGAATTGTGTTCAGGAGAATTTTATACATCAGTCTGTTTGCAGTGCACCGAGGAAGGATACACTGTTGAATGTGGTTTGAGTATGACACAAAATTTGGAAGTATTAAGACCTGTGTGGAGGATAGTGATCAACTTTAAAAGGACATAGACAGGCTGGTGGAATGGGCTGACATGTGGCAGATGAAATTTAATGCAGAGAAGTGTGAAGTGATGCATTTTGGTAGGAAGAAGGAGAGGAGGAAATATAAAATAAAGGATACAATTCTAAATGGGGTGCAGCAGCAGAGGGATCGGGAGGTATATGTGCAAAAATCATTGAAGGTGGCAGGGCAGGTTGAGAAAGCGGTTTATAAGGCATATGAAATCAGCTTGATAATAGAACCATAGAACCATCGAAAAATTATGGCACAGAAGGTCATTCAGCCCATCGTGTCTGCGCCGGCCGAAAAATTTAGCCACCCAAACTAATTCTACCTTCCAGCACCTGGTCCATTACTTTGCCAGTTACAGCACTTCAGGTGCATGTCCAGGTACCTTTTAAAAGAATTGAGGGTTTCTGCTTCCACCACCATTCCTGGCAGTAAATTCCAAACACCCACCACCCTCTAATCCTTCTACCAATCACCTTAAATCTGTGTCCCCCGGTAATTGACCTCTCCACTAGGGGAAACAGGTCCTTCCTGTCTACTCTATCTAAGTCCCTCATAATTCTGTACTTAGGCGACATGTTTAGATAGAGGATCTGGATCGGCGCAGGCTTGGAGGGCCGAAGGGCCTGTTCCTGTGCTGTAATTTTCTTTGTTCTTTGTTTCTTTGTACACCTCAATTAAGTCACCCCTCAGCCTCCTCTGTTCTAAGGGAAACAACCCCAGCCTATCCAATCTTTCCTCATAGCTGAAACTTTCAATCCCTGGCAACGTTCTTGTAAATCTCATCTGTACTCTCTCCAGAGCAATTATGTCCTTCCTGTAATGTGGTGACCAGAACTGTACGCAATACTCCAGCTGTGGCCGAACTAGTGTTTTATACAGTTCCAGCATTACATCCCTGCTTTTGTATTCTATACCTCGGCCAATAAAGGAAAGCATTCCATATGCCTTCTTCACCACTCTATCTACCTATCCTGCCACCTTCAGGGACCTGTGGACATGCACTCCAAGGTCTCTCACTTCTTCTACTCCTCTCAATATCCTCCTGTTTTTTGTGTATTCCTTTGTTTTATTTTCCCTCCCCAAATGCATTACGTCACACTTCTCCAGATTGAATTCCATTTGCCACTTTTCCGCCCACTCAACCAAACCATTGATATCTTTCTGGAGTCTACCTTTTCACTATCAACTACACGACCAATTTTTGTGGCATCAGCAAAGTTCCCTATCAGGCCTCCCACATTTAAGTCCAAATCATTAATATATACCACAAACAGCAAGGGTCCCAACACTGAGCCCTGTGGAACGCCTGGAAACCACTTACCATTCGCAAAAACATCCGTCGACTATTACCCTTTGTTTCCTGTCACTGAGTCAATTTTGGATCCAACCTACCACATTGCCCTGTATCCCATGGGCTTTCATTTTACTGACCAGTCTGCCATGTGGGACCTTGTCAAATGCCTTACTAAAATCCATGTAGACCACATCCACTGCACTACCCTCATCAATCCTCCTTGTTACTTCCTCAAAAAACTCAATTAAGATAGTAAGACATGACCTTCCCTTAACAAATCCATGCTGACTATCCCTGATTAATCTGTGCCTTTCTACGTGGCAGTTTATCCTGTCCCTCAGAGTTGATTCTAACAATTTACCGACCACCAAGGTCAGACTGACCAGCCTATAATTATTTGGCTTATCCCTTGCACCCTTTTTAAACAATGGTACAACATTCGCAGACCTCCAATCGTCCGGTACCTCTCCTGTATCCAGTGAGGATTTGAAGATGAACCTCAGCGCATCCGCTATTTCCTCCCTGGCTTCCTTTAACAACCTGGGATGCAATCCATCCATCCCTGGTGATTTATCCATTTTCAAGGATGTCAGACCCTCTAGTACTTCCTTTCTCATTATGATTGTAATATTTAATATTTCACACTCCTCTTTAACTACAATGTCTACATCAACCCTCTCCTTTGTGACGACAGAGACAAAAAAACCATTAAGAACCCTGCCCACATCATCTGCATCCATGCATAAGTTCCCTTGTATATCTCTACCCTTTCTTTAGTTATCCTCTTGCTCTTAATGTACTGATAAAACATCTTTGGGTTTTCATTGATTTTACCTGCCAATAATTTTTCATGTCCTCTTTTTGCTTTTCTAATTTCCTTTTTTACTTCACCCCTGCACTTTCTGTACTCCTCCAGGCCCATCATAAGCTTTCTTTCAGGGTAATTGAATATTTTTAAGGCTGGATTAGATAGATGCTTAGATAGCGGGTAGACAGGAAAGTAGAGTTAAGGCCACAATCAGATCAGCCATGATCTTATCAAATGGCGGAGCAGGCTTGAGGGGCCCAATGACCTACTCCTACTCCTAATTCGTATGTTCTTATGTATGCTTATATCAAGCTTAATGATGTTATTCTGGTCTCCATATTGTAAAAAAAGATATCGAGGCACTGGAGAGGATGCAAAAAAGATTTGCAAGGATGATTCCAGAAATAACAGGGTTGTACTCTCAGGAGAGACTGAACAGACTGCGTCCCTTTTGTCTTGAAAAGAGAAGGCTGAGGGGTGACCTAATAGAGGTCCTTAAAATTGTGAAAGGTTTTAATAGAGTAGGCACAGAAAGAATATTTCCACTTGTGGTGAAGAGCAAAAGGGCCATCAACTTAATATAGTCAGCAAGAAATCCAAAGAGAATTCAGAAGAAACTTCCTTACCCAGAGATTGGTGAGAATGTGGAACTCACTACAAGATGCATTGCAGCAACTTGCTAAGTTTCTCAACAGCACCGTCCAAACCCATGACCTCTACCAGCTAAAAGGACAAGGGCAGTAAACACATGGGAACACCACCACCTGCAAGTTCCCCTCCAAGCCACGCACCATCCTGACTTGGAACTAAATCGCTGTTCCTTCACTGAATCTGGGTCAAAATCCTGGAACTCCCTTCCTAACAGCACTGTGGGTGTACCTACCCAGCATGGACTGCAGCGGTTCAAGAAGGCAGCTCACCACCACCTTCTGAAGGACAATTAGGGATGGGCAATAAATGCTGGCCTGGCCAGCGACACCCACATCCCGAGAATGAATTGATTTTTTAAAAAAAATCATCTGTTCCTACCACGCTGTTGTTCCTGCACTTTTCGCTCCTTTGAATGCACTGCTGGGGTTCTCCTCCTTGGGGTAGTATTCTAGTGGGACCTTCCCCTCCAAATCCCCCCAATCCTGTCCAGCTTTCCTGGGCCGGCCTCAACCCAATCAGAGAAAGAGCTAATCCAACCACTGGATAAATCGATTTATGAACCCATGGCTGGCTCAAACCGCTCCACAACTAATGGTTCCAAATAAACAAGTTCAAGCAACTCCAAATGTTGAATATGGCAGTAATCCCATTTTAGCAAAGCACGCAGTCACCATTAATTGATGGGAGAAGCAGCAAAATGCTATCCTTTGAACTCCCAGTCATTAGTGAGCAGGTTTCAGTTAATCCACGAGCGTAGGTACGCTGAGCAAAAGTGAATTTTCTGTTTTTTCTTGTTTCATCAAGCTGTCAGTCAGAGGTATTCCTGTTAGCTCTTGCAATATATAATTCAACAGTTTAATATACTTACCAGGGTGTTTGGCAGCAATCCAATCTTCACCTCCATTCTCCCTTGTGTGGTTCTGCGTTGTCCTCCAATCATTTCTTTTTAGAAAAAATGATTATTATCCTGTTTAAAATTATACCGATATTGTAGGTCTCGAGTGAGATTCAAACATATTAAGAACTGAGATCTTACCTTCTAAAAGTGGATGAAGCAGAATTTGAAATTACAGAACAGACGAAGGCCACTCAGGCCATTTTGGCGGTGCTATCTTTAATTCAAAGCCATCAGCTTTGTTTGCAGTGTCAGCTGAGGATCAGGGTTTGCACATTTTGCCCCTGAGTCAGAAGGTTGTGGGTTCATGTCCCACTGCAAAGACTTAAATGCAAAATCTGGACTGCCACTCCAGTGCAATACGGAGGGAGTGCTTTACTGGAGATAGGTGCAGTCCTTCAGATGAGATGTTAAACCAAGGCCCCTGTCAGTTGGATATAAAAGATACCAAGGCACCATATTGATGGACGTTCTCCCTGATATCCTTGCCAATATTTATCTCTCAGCCAACAAGACCAAAGCAGGTTAGCTAACCATTATCTCATTGCTGTTTGTTGGAGCTTGCTGTGCGCAAAGTGGCTACTGTGTTACACCAGTGACTTTACTTCAAGAAAATACTCAATTAGCTATTATAAATGCAAGTTCTCTCTTCTTTTAGCAGCTAAATGGCATGAAGTAGACCAACTTTATCACTATTACAGTTTGGAAAGATCAGAGGTTACAATACGTCGACATTGGGCAGTTGTAGACTTTGTACTGTATTGTAACTGATGCCACTACAGAATAAGGTTGAGCTTTTTTTGAGTGCGTCCACCCTTCAAACAACATCTGCAGCTTCATTACAATCAGTTCCCCGACTAGACCGCATGACTAAACCAAGTAGCTTCATGGTTGTAAGTAAAGATGGCACAGTAACTTTATACGGCAGTAGCTGCAGCACTGTGTTCAGTCTGTTGTGACTGAGTCAATCAGGCAGATTTTTCTTTTTCATGGTTTAGCTGAAAGCTTTATACCTGGGCAGAAGGAATGAAGAAAAATCGATTGTGGAGAATCTCCGGCCTGTAACACAGCCTGCCTGATTATCTGTTACAGGCCATGCGATCCTCCCTGTCCAATTTAGCCAGGCAACCTTTAAAGCCCAAATGTTATCAAGGAACCTCTGCCTTACTCACTCTGTCCTGACAGACTAAAGAGAACAATGGCCCACTGACTCACTCAGTCAAAATCCAAAGTGGTCATGACACAGGGCCTGCCCGTAAATTGGACCCATCTGTCTCCTTCAGATCTGATTGGCTCTGCCATGCATTTGCACCATCGTCTGTTGCTATCTTAGTAAATAAAAACAGAAAGTGCTGGAAATGCTCAGCAGGTCAGGCAGCATTTGTGGAGAGAGTTAACGTTTCAGGCCTGTGACCTGTCATCAGAACTGGCAACGGTTAGAAAAGAATTAAGTTTTAAGCAAGTGAAGGGGTGGGGGGTGGGGGGGGGGGGGCTTGTTGGTGGAGAAGAGAACAAAAGGGAAGGTGTGTGATAGGGCAGAGGGTAGGAGAGATTAAATAACAAAGCTATCCTGAGACAAAGGCAAAGAGTGTGTTAATGGTTGTGGTGAAAGATAAAGCATTAGTCCAGAAAGAGTGTTAATGGCAAGTCATGAGCAACTCTGTCCACATGAAAAAACAGGCTCACGGTTAAAAAATAAAATAGAAAATAAAGAAAATAGAAAAATATAGAAAAAGCCAGTCATATTCTGAAGTTATTGAACTCAATGTTCAGTCCACAAGGTTGTAGAGTGCCTAATCGGAAGATCAGGTGCTGCTCCTTGACCTTGCGTTGATGTTCACTGAAGCACTGCAGCAGGCCAAGGACAGAAATGTGGGCATCTTGACTACACTTCCTGACACCCCATCTCCATCCCATTCTCCCAGTTTCACTGTCTCCGACACATCTGCTCTGGTGATGCAACCTTCCACAACAGCGTTTCTGTAGAATCATACAGCATAAAAATAGGCCCTTTGGCCCTTCGTGTCTGTGCCGGCCATCAAGCACCCAACTATTCTAATCCCATTTTCCAGCACTTGGCCCGTAGCCTTGTATGCTACGGCATTTCAAGTGCTCATCTAAGTACTTCTTAAATGTTGTGAGGGTTCCCGCCTCTACCATCTCTTCAGGCAGTGTGTTCCAGATTCCAACCACCCTCTGGGTGAAAACATTTTTCCTCAAATCCCTTCTAAACCTCCTGCCCCTTACCTTAAATCTACAGTTATTGACGCCCTCCACTAAAGGAAAACATTTCATCCTACCCAATCTATCAGTGCCCCTCATAATTTTGTATACCTCAATCATGTCCCCTCTCAGCCTTCTCTGCTCTAAGGAAAACAACCCTAGCCTATCCAGTCTCTCTGCATAGCTGAAATGCTCCAGCCCAGGCAACATCCTGGTGAATCTCCTCTTCACCCTCTCCAATGCAATCACATCTTCCTATAGTGTGGTGACCAGAACTGTACACAGTACTCCAGCTGTGGCCTAGCTAGTGTTTTATACAGCTCCATCATAATCTCTCTGCTCTTATATTCTATGCCTCGGCTAATAAAGGCAAGTATCCCGTATGCCTTCCTAACCACCTTATCTACCTGTGCTGCTGCCTTCAGTGATCTATGGACAAGTACACCAAGGTCCCTCTGACCCTCTGTACTTCCTAGGGTCCTACCATCCATTGTATATTCCCTTGCCTTGTTAGTCCTCCCAAAATGCATCACCTCACACTTCTCAGGATTAAATTCCATTTACCACAGCTCCACCCATCTTACTAGCCCATCTATATCATCCTCTAATCTAAGGCTTTCCTCCTCACTACTTACAACACCACCAATTTTCGTGTCATCTGCTAACTTACTGATCATACCTCCTATATTCACGTCTAAATCATTAATGTACACTGATATGTCTTCCTTTTTCCTCAACCAAGGACCCCCCCCCCCCCCACACTGAGTCAGCGGCGCTTGAGATGGCTTGGCCATGTGAGCCGCATGGAAGATGGCAGGATCCCCAAAGACACATTGTACAGCGAGCTCGCCACTGGTATCAGACCCACCGGCCGTCCATGTCTCCGTTATAAAGACGTCTGCAAACGCGACATGAAATCGTGTGACATTGATCACAAGTCGTGGGAGTCAGTTGCCAGCATTCGCCAGAGCTGGCGGGCAGCCATAAAGACAGGGCTAAATTGTGGCGAGTCGAAGAGACTTAGTAGTTGGCAGGAAAAAAGACAGAGGCGCAAGGGGAGAGCCAACTGTGCAACAGCCCCAACAAACAAATTTCTCTGCAGCACCTGTGGAAGAGCCTGTTACTCCAGAATTGGCCTTTATAGCCACTCCAGGCGCTGCTTCACAAACCACTGACCACCTCCAGGCGCGTATCCATTGTCTCTCGAGATAAGGAGGCCCAAAAGAAAGAAAGAACTTACAACACCACCAATTTTCGTGTCATCTGCTAACTTACTGATCATACCTCCTATATTCACGTCTAAATCATTAATGTACACTGATATGTCTTCCTTTTTCCTCAACCAAGGACCCCCCCCCCCCCCACACTGTGGTTGACAGGGCCCTCAACTGTGTCCGACCCATTTCCCGTACTTTTACCCTCACCCCTTCCCCTCCCTCCCAGAACTGCGACAGGGTTCCCCTTGATCTCGCTTTCCACCCCACCAGCCTCCAGATCCAAAGGATCATTCTCTGCCATTTCTGCCACCTCCAGCGTGATGCCACCCCCAAACACATCTTCCCTTCCCCTCCCATGTCAGCATTCCGAAGGGACCGTTCCCTCCGTGACACCCTGGTCCACTCCTTTATCACCCCTGATACCTCATCCCCTTCCCACGGCAACTTCCCCTGCAATCGCAGGAGGTGTTTTACCTCCTCTCTCCTCACTATCCAAAGCCCCGAACATTCCTTCCAGGTGAAACAGTGATTTACTTGTACTTCCTTCAATTTAGTATACTGTATTTGCTGCTCACAATGCGGTCGCCTCTGTATTGGGGAGACCAAATGCAGATTGGTGACCACTTTGCTGAACACCTCCGCTCAGCCCGAGCTTCCGGTTGCTTGCCATTTCAACACACACCCCTGCTCTCATGCCCACATTTCTGCTCTTGGCCTGCTGCAGTGTTCCAGTGAACATCAACACAAGCTCGAGGACTGCCCCCCGCACCCCCCCCCCCCCCCACCTGCTCTCAAGCACCACAGATGCTACCTGACCTGCTGAGTATTTCCAGCACTTTCTGTTTTTATTTCAGATTTCCAGCATCTGCAGTATTTTGCTTTAAATTTTCTGTCTTAGCAAAACTCTGCTGCCAGTATTATAGATCACACTCACTTACTTATTATCCCTGTGCTCGCTAATTACATTGGCTCCCGGTCTAGTAATGCCTCATTTTTAAAATTCTGATCCTTGTATTCAAATCCCTTTATCTTTCCCTATCTCTATAATCTCCTCCAGCCCTGCAATCCTCTAGGATCTCTGTGATCCTCCAATTCTGGCCCCTTGCACACCCCCGAATTTTATCGTTCCACCAATGGTAGCTGTATCTGCAACTGATTAGGCCCTGAATTCTGGGATTACATCCCTAAACCTCTCTACCTATCTCCTCCTTTAAGTCGCACCTTAAAACCTACCTCCATGACAAAGTCTTTGGTCAACTGTCCAAATAGCTCTTTACTTTGTTTGCTGTCATGTCTTTTTTCGTAACCCTCCTGTGAAGCATCCTGGGAGGTTTTATTACATTAAAGGCGCGATATTTTGCTGTTCTGGGTGGATAAAATGTTTGAAACCAAATACTCGGGCTGAACCATAGCTGTCCTCCAAGGTCTTAGTTGAAAGAGCAAGATAAAAACATAAGAAATAGAAGCAGGAATAGGCCATTTGGCCCTTTGAGCCTGCTGCACCATTGAATAAGATCATGGCTTATCTGATCTTGGCCTCAACTCCACTTTCCTGCCTCTTCCCTACAACCCTTAATTCAGCAAGTATACAGGAAATCCCTCAGAGCTCTGCCAGCGTTAATCTGCCCAACGCTGCCTGAATGGGAGCCATTCCCAGTAATTTCCCCAGCCAAACGGGAATATGCGTGGCTCTAAAGTCTGGTGTGTGGATAAATATTATTCAGTTCTGAAGAAGGGTCACTGACCTGAAACGTTAACTCTGCTTCTCCCTCCACAGATGCTGCCAGACCTGCTGAGTATTTTCAGCATTTCTTGTTTTTATTTCAGATTTCCAGCATCCGCAGTATTTTGCTTTTATTCAATTAATGTTGGATTGCCAATGTAGATTCCAGAGCGGGAGTGAATTCCACTCTAAAAGTAAGTCTCGTAGTGCAAGACCGGGTTTCAGGTGTGCTGGATTGCATTGCAACGCAAATTCTGTGTATAAACAGTTCTCTTGGAATTTAAAGAGATTCCACTCATACAATGGAATCTTGGTGAATTGGGCCAGATCTAGACTCCACATAATCGCAAGTTCATTATTATCAATATTTAAGCCACGGAAAAAAATATTACGCCAGATTTATATTCCTTGGAAATAGGCTTTCTTTAAAAATAACTCTATCCTTAAGTGAGTAATGAATAGCTCAGTAATGTGAATGTTTTCTTTCAAATGATTAACTGCCAATGATGTCAATAGTGTTGCGAAACATCACCTCAGGTAAAACATTGTCATATTATTGTGCCATTTAATTTAATTCTGGACCTAATTAAGCGAATTAAAGGCAAGGGCCTTAAAAAATAATCTCTCAATCCAAATGATTCATGTGCTGATGACAAAAACAAAACACTTCCAGACATTTGCCTCACAGATGTATGTCTGAAACAGTTGCCACAATAAACAATAGTCAATTCAGGTGTCACTGTAATTGGCTCATTCTTTCAGTTGATAGTGTGATGTACTGCTTGCAGTCAAACTGTTTTTTTTGGTACCGTTGTTGCTCATTAATATGAATGGTTCAAAATAAGTTTGAGTACACAAAATAAATTGGAAGAGTTACACACTGGTGATGCGCCTCGGGGAGATTGCTGAGATCACGGCTCTTTATGCTGTGTGTAAATGGCTTGGATTATGTCCCCTGATTTAGATTTGAGGGGGGCGATCTTCTTGATGGTTGGCCCAAGAGCTCTCTTAATGCCATCATACATTCCTCTGATGTTTCCGGTGTCTGAGGCCAGCTTAATATGACTGCATAGGTGTTGCCAGTAGTCATTTGCGCAGCGCCTGGCTGTTCTTTGTGCAGTGCTTCTGGCTGCTTTAAGTGCTGCGGATGTTAAATCGCTGGGGGCTTTCTTGTAGTTCAACAGTGCAATGCGCTTAGCGGCTATGACAGGCTCCAGCTCTTCATTATGAGATTGAAACCAGTCTGCATTTCTCCTCGCACTGTTGCCGTAGGTGGTCAAAGCTGACTCATAGATGGCGTCTCTGATGTGGGCCCACTTGGTCTCAGCATCCCCTGTGGGAGTGTTTTGAAGGGCTGACACAAGTGAATTTAGAAACTTTTGTAACAGCTGTGGGTGAGAAATTCTGCTCGTGTTGATGCGCGGGTGGCCCTTCTGCTTGGAATGATGCAACTTCTTTGGTCTGAGTCTAACCTTGCTGCACACCAGGGAGTGGTCGGTGTCGCAGTCCGCACTGTGGAAGCTGCGTGTGATTTGAACACTGTTTAAGGCAGCTCGCCTTGTGACAATGAGGTCTAGCTGGTGCCAACGACGCGATCTTGGGTGCCTCCATGAAACCTGGTGACAGGGTTTAGGGTGAAAGAACGAGTTGGTGATGCAGAGGTACACAACTCGAGCAGTCTCTGCCCGTTCTCATTCATCCTTCCAACGCCATAGCGCCCAAGGCAGGAGGGCCATGAGTCATGGTCGACCCCAACCCTGGCATTAAAGTCCCCCAGCAGGAATAGGTGTTCGGTGTTGGGGATGCTGCTAATGATGTTATGGAGTTCCTCGTAGAACTGATCTTTAGCTTCAGGTGGGGAGCAGAGTGTTGGAGCATAGATGCTGAGTAGGTGTACTGGACCAGAGGTGGTGAGCAGTCGGATGGACAGTCTGCGTTCCGAGCCATTTGAGGGAGGCTCTATCATGCTGAGCAAGGAGTTTCTGATGGCGAAGCCCACTCCATGCTGTCTTGGTTCTTCAGGATCCCTGCCCTGCCAGAAGAAGGTGTAGTCTTGCTCTGCTAGAGATCCACTTGCGGGGAGGCATGTCTCCTGAAGTGCTGCAATGTCTACATTGAGTCTACTGAGCTCGTTGTTAATGATGGCGGTCTTCCGAGAATCGTTGATTTGTGTAAGGTCTTCCGACAGGCCAGGACACATTTTTTTTTTTTTCCAAAATATACTTTATTCATAAAAATCTGTAAAAATTACATTGCCAAACAGTTTCCAAACAGCACCAAAAAATACAAACATTGCAAGGGAGATCAGTTTCCTTCAATACTGTCATGAGTTTCTTCCCAGCCCTTCCGTTTCACAATTGTCATGTCAATTACAGTTTTACATTTACAGCAACTGAGAATATTAACGATACAGTTCGAGGGGTTTCCCATGGATACAGCCCCTCAGTCCAGCTTGGTGGGGGAACCTTACACTGTGCTCTTTCCCCATTGAGCCTTTGCTGCGGCTGCCCCAAGCTTTAGTGCGTCCCTCAGCACGTAGTCCTGGACCTTGGAATGTGCCAGTCTGCAACATTCGGTGGTGGACAACTCTTTGCGCTGGAAGACCAGCAAGTTTCGGGCAGACCAAAGGGCGTCTTTCACCGAATTGATAGTCCTCCAGCAGCAGTTGATGTTTGTCTCGGTGTGCGTCCCTGGGAACAGCCCGCAGAGCACAGACTCCTGTGTTACAGAGCTGCTTGGGATGAACCTTGACAAAAACCACTGCATCTCTTTCCACACCTGCTTTGCAAAGGCACATTCCAGGAGGAGGTGGGCGACCGTCTCTTCCCCACCACAGCCAACGCGGGGGCACTGTGCGGAGGGGGCGAGACTTCGGGTGTGCATGAAGGATCTGACGGGGAGGGCCCTTCTCACCACCAGCCAAGCTACGTCTTGGTGCTTGTTTGAAAGTTCTGGTGATGAGGCATTCCGCCAAATGACTTTGACGGTCTGCTCGGGGAACCATCCGACAGGATCCACCGTTTCCTTTTCCCGTAGGGCCTTGAGGACATTCCGTGCAGACCACTGCCTGATGGACCGGTGGTCGAAGGTGTTTTCCCGCAGAAACTGCTCCACGAAGGATAGGTGGTACGGCACCGCCCAACTGCATGGAGCGTTCCGCGGCAATGTGACCAGGCCCATCCTTCGCAACACCGGGGACAGATAGAACCTCAGCACGTAGTGACACTTGGAGTTTGCGTACTGGGGATCTACACACAGCTTGATGCAGCCGCACACGAAGGTGGTCATCAGGATGAGGGCCACGTTGGGTACATTTTTCCCGCCCTTGTCCAGAGATTTGAACATCGTGTCCCTCCGGACCCGGTCCATTTTAGATCCCCAGACGAAGCGGAAAATGGCTCGGGTGACTGCCACGGCGCAGGAGTGGGGTATGGGCCAGACCTGCGCCACGTAGAGCAACAACGTGAGCGCCTCGCACCTGATGACCAGGTTCTTACCCACAATGGAGAGAGATCGCTGCCCCCACATGCCCAACTTTTGTCGTACCTTGGCTACTCGCTCCTCCCATGTTTTGGTGCACGCCCCGGCACTTCCGAACCATATCCCCAGCACCTTCAGGTAATCTGACCTGACGGTAAAGGGGACAAAGGATCGGTCAGCCCAGTTGCCAAAGAACATGGCCTCGCTCTTGCCGTGGTTAACTTTGGCTCCCGAGGCCAGTTCGAACTGGTCGCAGATGCTCATCAGTCTGCGCACGGACAGCGGATCCGAGCAGAAAACGGCGACGTCATCCATGTACAGGGAGGTTTTGACCTGAGTGCCTCCGCTGCCTGGGATTGTCACCCCTCTTATGCTCGCATCCTTCCTAATAGAATCAGCAAAGGGTTCAATACAGCAAACAAACAAGACCGGGGACAGAGGACAGCCCTGTCTGACTCCAGATTTGATCGGGAAACTTTCCGATTCCCACCCGTTGATTGAGACTGCGCTACTGATGTTTGTGTAGAGCAGTTGGATCCAATTGCAGATTCCCTCCCCAAACCCCATTTTGGAAAGCACGTCCATCATGTAGGTGTGCGATATCCTGTCAAAAGCCTTCTCCTGGTCCAGGCTGATGAGGCAGGTGTCCACCCTCCTGTCCCGTACGTAGGCGATCGTATCCCTGAGTAGCGCGAGACTATCAGAGATCTTCCTGCCGGGTACAGTACAGGTCTGATCGGGGTGAATCACCAACTCCAGAGCAGACTTGACTCGACTGGCTATGACTTTGGACAGAATCTTGTAATCAACATTAAGCAGTGAGATGGGCCGCCAATTTCTGATTTCTGCCCTCTCCCCCTTCTGCTTGTAAATGAGGGTGATGATGCCTTTTCTCATGGATTCTGACATGCTGCCGGCCAGGAGCATACTCTCGTATACTTCCAGCAGGTCCGGGCCGACCCAGTCCCACAGGGCCGAGTACAACTCGACCGGTAAGTCGCTCCCGGGGGTTTTACTCGTCTCGAAAGACTCGACGGCCTTTGTCAGCTCGTCCAGAGTTAGCGTCTTCTCCAGTCCCTCCCTCCTGCTGTCATCTAAGACCTCTGTGATAGATGACAGGAAGGACTGGGAGGCTCTGCTGTCTGTGGGCTTTGCGTCATACAGCCCAGCATAAAAGGATTTGCTGATCCTTAGTATGTCGGACTGCGAAGACGTTACCGAGCCATCTTCTTCCTTCAGGCTGCTAATAACAGAGCTCTCTCTGTGTACCTTTTGGAAGAAGTAACGCGAGCACGTCTCATCCTGCTCGATGGAGCGGACTCTGGACCGGAAGATGATCTTGGAGGCCTCCTTGGCAAAGAGCGAGGCCTGCTGGCTCTTCACCTCTTAGAGGTCCTCCTTGACCTCGACCCCCATTGACTGCAACCGGAGTAGATTTTGCATAATTTTCTGGAGTCGGGACAGTTCCCTCTGTCTCTCTCTCGCCTTCTGAACACCTTTTTTCATGTTGTTTGGTGAGGTGTTTCAGTCCACCTTTCGGGCAATGACCCTGAGCTCCAAGCACCCATTGAAGCAGGTAGACTGTGGCGGGACAGAACCTTATTGACCGGGGGCTGCCCGGTTTGAACCAGTGATGCTGTCATTTATTTTTTTTATCTGAAACAGGTGCAATGTGTGTACATGTTCTTGCAGTGTGGCGCATTTGCATGTATTGGAAGCTACACAGTGCCCTGTTCTTTGCAGACAGAAAGAACATGTACACACATTGCACCATTTCAGCTAAACAAAATAAGTGACAGCATCACTCGTTCATTCCTCAGGGTAATGCCTTGACCAATCAGAGTCAAGCTGCCTGGTTTAAATTTCAAACAAAGCTTGGCAGTTAACTGCCAGTCACCATAAACTGGTGCATTCTCCGTGGCAACGCCTCCACCAATCAGAGTCTACTTGCCAACCAATCAGCACTCTCTTCTCATACAGTATAAATTTGTTGCTTTCCTTTACATTGGTATTCTTGCAAATTGTCCTGATGAGTGTAAGACAAAAAGCTTTGACAAAATTTATCTGTTTTCAGCAACACTCAAGTTCTGTACTTCAAAACGACAATCTGTACAAACTTAGAATAACTTGTTACAACCTTGAGTCACATTTCCTAGAGATGCATCACTATATTTGTCGCTTGTGATGACATTACTGGTGTCCTGACCAATATTTATCCCTCAACCAACACTGAAAGCAAATTATCTGGTCATGATCTCATTTCTGTTTGGGGGAGCTTGATGTGAGCAAATTGGATTTCCTACATTGCAATGTGACTACAATTTTAAAGTACTTGATTGCCTGTAAAGCACTTTGGGACATCTTGTGATCTTGAAAGGTACTAAATAAATGGAAATTTTTCTTTTTCTTTCAGTATTGTATTACCTAGAATTACACACAAGACAGAAACAGGCCATTCGGCCCAACTGGTCTATGACAGCATTTATGCTTCACATGAGCCTCCTTCCACCTTACCTCATCTAAGCTGAGCAATGTAACTTTCTATTCCTTTCTCCCCCATGTACTTATCTAGCTTTCTCTTAAATGCATCTATGCGATTCACCTCAACCACTCCATGTTCCAGAGTGTTCCACATTCTAACCACAGTAATACTACAGTAACACTAGTGCCAATAATCACAACCTTGTTCCTTCCCCACCTTCCACACTGGATATTTTTTGCATCATTCACTTTTTATTATAACCTTTCCTTTCTTTCTTTGGCCTCCTTATCTCGAGAGACAATGGGTAAGAGCCTACAGGTGGTCAGTGGTTTGTGGAGCAGCGCCTGGAGTGGCTACAAAGGCCAATTCTAGAGTGACAGACTCTTCCAAAGGCACTGCAGGTGAAGTTGGTTGTCGGGGCTGTTAAACACTTGGCTCTCTCCTTACACTTCTGTCTCTTTTCCTGCCAACAGCTGAGTCTCTTCGACTTGCATTTCTCTAGCCCCACCTTTATGGCTGTCCGCCAGCTCTGGCGATTGCTGGCAACTGACTCCCACGACTTGTGGTCTATGTCACAGGGCTGCATGTCATGTTTGCAAACATCTTTAAAGCAGAGACATGGACAGCCAGTGGGTCTGATACCAGTGACGAGCTCGCTGTAAAATGCGTCCTTGGGGGATCCTGCCATCTTCCATGCGGCTCACATGGCCAAGCCATCTCAGGCGCCGCTGGCTTAGTAGGGTGTATATGCTGGGGATGTTGGCCGCCTCGAGGACTTCTGCGGTAGAGATACGGTCCTGCAACCTGATGCCAAGGATTCTCCGGAGGCAACGAAGATGGAATGAATTGAGACGTCGCTCTTGACTGACGTACGTTGTCCAGGCCTCGCTGCTGTAGAGCAAGGTACTGAGGACACATGCTTGAAACACTCGGACTTTTGTGTTCCGTTCAGTGCGCCATTTTCCCACACTCTCTTGGCCAGTCTGGACATAGCAGCGGACACCTTTCCCATGTGCTTGTTGATTTCTGCATCGAGAGGCAGGTTATTATAACCACTGAGCAATATATTGCTAGCAGTTTCTTTGGTTCTATGCTTTATTTTTGGTGTTTCAGTATAATGGTGTCAGTTGTGGCTGAGTGGTTGCACTTATTAGTGGAGCCAGTGGGGCTCCCAGCGCCAGGCCGATAAGGCGGTGGGAACCCCATCTCTGCTTTTCAGAGACGCACCCCCGCCCCCCCGCCGTCAATATCAAATGGTGCTAGGCCAATTAGCAGCCTAGCACCGGGATCCCCATCCTTCTAAAGATGGGAATCCCACCTCCAAGAGCTGCCGGCCAATCAAAGGAAGTGGCGGCCACTTGTTTCACTCGTAATCGCCCCACGTGGCTGAGGCATCCGCTGGCCGCTGGCTTAATTCCAGCGACGGCGGGAAGAGCCCCTTAAGTGGCTGACAATTGGCCTCTGGGCAGGAAAGCCATCGTTGGCCTATCCCATCCCTGACTAAATTGCGGTGCAACAGGAAGACAATGTGCCCTCCATCTTCACCTCCTGTCGTAATTCTATGGGCCCCCCCCCCACCCACCTCCTGGCCTGACTGTGGGGTGGGGGGGGGGGAGCCATTAAATTCAGCCCTTTGTCCCTGATTGAGGAGGTTATAGGTTCAAATTCCATACAATAGAGCATAGGAATGCTTCCTACTGTCCTGACTAACATTGATCCCTCAACTAACATTGCCTCGAAACACGGATTATCTGGTCATTTATTTCTTTGCTGTTTGTGGGAGTTTGCTGTGTTTCTTACATTACAACAACTTCTTTTCTTCTTCTTTGGCCTCCTTGTCTCGAGAGACAATGGGTAAGCGCCTAGAGGTGGTCAGTGGTTTGTGAAGCAGCGCCTGGAGTGGCTATAACGGCCAATTCTAGAGTGACAGCACCACAGGTGCTGCAGATAAAATTGGTTGTCAGTGCTGTTACACAGTTGGCTCTCCCCTTGCGCTTCTGTCTTTTTTTTCCTGCCAACTGCTAAGTCTGTTCGACTCGCCACTCTTTAGCCTCGCCTTTATGGCTGTCTGCCAGCTCTGGCGATCACTGGCAACTGACTCCCACGACTTGTGATCAATGTCACAGGACTTCATGTCGCATTTGCAGACGTCTTTAAAGCGGAGACATGGACGGCCGGTGGGTCTGATACCAGTGACGAGCTCACTGTACAATGCGTCCTTGGGGATCCTGCCATCTTCCATGCGGCTCACATGGCCAAGCCACCTCAAGCACCACTGGCTGAGTCGGGTGTATATGCTGGGGATGTTGTTCTGTGTTGGAGATACAGTCCTGCCACCTGATGCCAAGGATTCTCCGGAGGCAGCGAAGAAGGAATGAGTTGAGACGTCACTCTTGGCTGACATACGTTGTCCAGGCCTCGCTACAGTAGAGCAAGGTACTGAGGACATTACAACAGTGACTACATTTCTAAAGTACTTAATTGGCTGTAAATGGGATGGCCTGAGGTTGTATAAATGCAATGCTTTTCTTCCTTACGACACAAAAGGATAAACACAGAAAAATGATCAAGAAAAGAGATGGAAAGTTCGATTCTGATCTGAGAGCACCATACATTTGTCCATACAATAGAGGATCAATGCTTGTCTCAAATCCACTCTGACAGCTTTGGAAATATGTCGCAGACAAATGGAGGTAATTTGTCCCAAAGAGGCAGTTATGATTCCCCACAAATTTAAGATTCAATTATATCTTCACTAGTCGATAAACTCTCAATGTTATGCAAGGTTTGATTAGGATGTGACTGTGATAATCTGGTGACAGACTGAGCCCGACAATTTGGGAAATGAATGCACTCACCACAAAGCCATTTTTCAAACTGTACAAGTAAATTGGTTTTAAGTAGTAACCTGATATTGTTCTGTGCCTAACCTGTGAAGGTTCATTACTTGCACTGCAGTGAGCAAGTGTTTCATTTCCCAATATTAACCCCTCAGCTTCAGGTGCGCAACACATTCATCAATAATGTTATCATTCACAAGTCTGTGCACCAATTGCCCAGCGCTTTGGCATATGGCAGTGGACCACAGTGATCAGGAGGAAAGGAAGAGACTGCCCAATGTGTCGCATTCTTTCACCATACAGAGCTAAAGGACCAAAGGCAAATGTATCCAGTGTCATGAATGTCTTGCGGTTTTCTCCCCCTCGATTGACGGCAGATGTTGTTGTGGAACTCCATATACACATGTGAACAGGATTTCCCCTGAAGTTTGAGCGGTTGAGTGGAGGGATTCTCAAGGAACTTTGTCCCCCAGGTCCTTCCCGATAGCTCAGCAAAATAATCCCGGTTCCATTCCCCGACTTGTCCACTGTTGGCCCATAACAAGCACAGCAGTGGTGGCAGCTGGGTGGCCCCAGCATCCCCAGGTGAAGGAAGAGACAAACCAGCTGGGTTTCCTGCTCCTGATGGCCATCCAGCTGTTGGGATTGTGCTATGAACATCTGGTGAGTATTGGATCAGGCACAGTTGGTGATGTCCTCCTCCCTTTATCTCCCTCCCAGCCTCCCACATAGTCTGCCATCATGCACTGTCTAGCCTTGACTATGAATGGCACACCCCCAATCACATAGTGAAGTTCAGCCAGTGCCAGTGTCACTGTATCTCAAGGACACTGCACCTTCTGAAAAGGGGGTGAAAGAAGAGAATCAGTAAGAGAAAAAGAAGCAATTCGATAGGCGTCGCTATCTCTGTTGATTTATTTATTTCCCTACCACACCTGGTGTTGGTAGGTAGATAACTGACGGACAAATTTTCCTGCTCTACATCGAATAATGCTATGAGGGCTTGAATATCCATGTGACCAACTGGGCAGGGCTTCAGTTTAACACCTCATCCAAAAGGAAGCACGTCCGCAATTCTGCACTTCCTTTAGGATTACACTGAAGCGTCAGCCTAGATTATGTGCTCAAGTCTTTTCAGTAGGGCTTCTGCACGTAATGCTCCTGACTCTTGAATCGAGGAAGGGCAACGCACATCTCGTACATTAAAGAAGAATTAGTGAATGGCTCTGGATGCGGTTAAATGAGGAAGGCCAGGAGAATCTGCTGGTGGGATTGACTGCCAGAATTATCAGTTTACATTGTTCAGGTATTTTATAAAGACTACGAGAGGGCATCCAACAAAGTTTAAGATTAGTAATGGGGAGGCATGAGGTTGGCGTTAATGTCCCACATATTAAATGGAATTGGTCACTGCTAGGAATTAAAGAGGCAGTGGTCGGGTGGATATGAAAATGGCGAAGAGACTGAGAGCAGAGGGTAGTGGTGCATGGTTGTTTTTCAGATTGAAAGGAAGTATACAATGGTGTTCTCCAGGGCTCAGCATTAGGATCACTGCTCTCTTTGACTATATATTAATGACCTCGGCAGGGCATAATTTCAAAGTTTGGAAATGTGGTAAACAGCGAGGAGGATAGCAGGAGACTTCGAAGAGCCAGTGAGAGCCCCAAGTCGCCTCTTTTTGGGAAAGCTCGCCACATTTCGTGCTAATCAGGCATTTAACTGGGCAGCAGCAGGCCTTCACCAGGATTAAGGACCCCAGGGACAGAAGTCCCACCTGCTGAGAGCTGCCAGCCAATCAGAGGCCGGCAGCTCTTTTACTCAGCAGCACCGCCATGAAGGCAATGGCCGCTGCTGGCAAAGCACCCACCCGAGGCCCAGGATCGTCGATGGACCCAGGCCATAGGTGAGTGATGGCAGGAGGGGTTTCATGGGGTGGGGGTCATAGGGGAGGGGGGTGTGTGTAGCGGGTTGGCAGCAAGGGCAGGGGGTGGCTCTGAGCAGGCACCCCCTTTCCTGATGCCAGGTACCTCAATCAGGCACTGTGCCTTTAAATGAGGCGACAGCCCCACCCCTTCCAACCCCAGGAGCCGGCAAGCAGCCCTACACAGGTTTAGTTGCTATGCTCCCCATGTGGCGACAGGCCAGCCTGCTGCTGGTCTACTCCCAGCGGCAGTGGGAAGAGGCCATTAATTGGGGGTTAACTTCCTACTTAAGTGTCTCAATTGGCTGGTGGCGGGCCTTCCCACCATGGACTTAATTGGGTTGGAGGCAGAAAGGTCCCCACCCGCCACCAATTAAATTCTCTCCCTGCCTTCAAACTTGCCCCCAGGGGTGGAGAGGGTGGTGGTGGAACAGCATAAAATGCAGCCCCTGGGGGAGGTAGACAGACTGGTGAAATTGGCAGACACACGGCAGATGTAATTTAACGCAGAGGAATTGTGAAGTGATACATTTTGGCCGGAAGACTGAGGAGAGGGAAAATAAAATAATTGGTACTATTTTAAAGTGGGTGCAGGAACAGAGACCCGTGGTTCCACATACACGAATCTTTTAAGATGGCAGGACAAATCGAGAAGGCTGTTTAAAAAAGCATATGGAATCATTTGCTTTATAAATGGAGGCATGGAGCACAAGAGTCAGGAAGTTATGCTAAACTTTAATCAATCAATGATTAGGCCCCAGCTGATGTATTGGGTTCAGTTCTGGATGCCACACTTCAGGAAGGATTGAGGCCTTTGAGAAGGTGCGGATGGATTTACTAGAATTGTACAATGGATGTGGGACTTCAGTTAGGTGGAGAAGCTGCGATTGTTCTCCTTAGAGTAGAGAAAATTAAGAAGCGAACAAATAGATGTATGCAAAATTATGAAGGATTTTGATAGAGTAGGTAGTGAGAAACTGTTTCCTCTGGCATCTGGATCAGTAACCACAGCTTATGGCTTTACCTGGAGATTTGTAAAAGTTTAGTTTTTCTATGGGCTCAATGGCTTTGCCGAGTAACACCTTTACTCTGGTACTGGTCCTTGCATCCCAGGCTGGTGGACTGGCTGTGGTTCTGCTCATACCTTGTCTTTCCACCAAGACTGCCCCAGCTAAAGCCTGCACGAGGTGAGCCTGCTGCACTGATCTGGGCAGATCTAGAGGGGCGAACCTCAATAAAAACACAAGTTTCAAGTCCTCAACGAGGGAACAGGCGGATGAATGAGCCGCGTGTGCACATCAACGGCTGTGAAGGCGGACGAAGGTGGCAGTGGGATTGACACTCTCCAGTCATCATGACGTGCCCTGGCATTGGGTAAAGCTCGGCAAGCACATCAAATGTGTGCCATTGTTGACTGTGCACCGATTTCCTCATGTTAAAAGATGACACGCACAATCCTCCGTCAGGGACGCCGAAAAGCCCCACGACAATGGGGCTATTTAAGAGGTGCCACACAAATGCAGGTTGTCGTTTTTAACATACAAATCCAAGTATCCCATTTATTTTCTTAACTGACTTCTCAACTTGCCCTGTCACCTTCAAAGTTTTCTGAATATGCACCCAGCTCAAAATAGTACATTCAGATTGTACTGACCCTCCCTGCTGTTTCATCTGAAAGTCCAAACTGAGAGTCCATACATTAAACATCGACTGCACTACCTACATCAACCCTCCCCTGCTTCACACTAGAAAGAGAAAAGAATTGCAGGGCTGTGGGGAAAGGGCAGGGAAGTATCACAGAATCGTTACAGTGAAGAAGGAGGCCACTCGGCCCCATCATGTCCGCACTGGCTCTCCAAAAGAGCAATTCGCTCTGTTCCATTCTCCTGCCTTCTCCCCATAACCCTGCACATTCTTCCTTTTCATATAAAGTAGCACTAATTGGATAACTCAAAGCAGGTGAGATGGGCTGAATGGCCTCTTTCTGTGCTGGATCATTCTATGATTCTAGTAATGGGAAGAGTCAGGAATGTCAGAAATTGGAAGTAATTCGTTCCAGATTCAACATGTAAGGAAGGGGTCAAGGCCTTGGCCTAATGATAGCTTCCACTGGGATATTATGGGAGGAGTCAAGGTGGGGAGTAGCTATGACCATTGGGTCACAAGGATTCGGACAAGAAAAAGAAAAGGATAATCATGGTGACTATGGAACATTTAAACAACACCGACGGACACAGGTTAGAGGAGAGGGGGGCAATACTCGGAAGCAGATGCAGTGGCTAAATGGAATGACATTAAAAAGGTAACTGAGAGGAAGCTGGAGGAAGAATGTTGGGTGAGGAAAGCCGCCTTGGATAACAGGTTAATATAATTAAAGTACTCGGGATAAAAAAAGCATTCCAATGCTGTAATTTCTCTCTGACAGATGGTTTTAAGGATCATTATAGCTAACAGGCTGTTAAAAGAACAAAGCAAGCATATTAAATTAAAATTGTTGAGGATATTAGAGCAAATGACAGTTTTTCTCAAGCACATCAGAGACAAAAGACTGTGTTCAGGAAGACATTGTGGATACACAGCGGAGCCAGTGATCTTTAAAGAGACCACTGGAGGAGACCACATAAAAGGTATGTATTTAAAAATTTTTTACCTGATTTTGGAGTTGGGAGCAGTTGAAGTTCTGACTCCTGGCTCCCATGCGGTCCTGAAGATTGATGCTGGCCCGCGTTCAGCCCCTTCCCTCTTTTCTGATTGCTTTTTCCCAACACCTCTCTCAATCACCCACCCTTCCCAATTGGTCCCTTCCCTCTTTCCTGATTGGGGTCCTCCCTCCCTTCCTCCAGGTTATTCCCCACTCCTCTGTTCGCCTCTCCACCCCCTCCAGTAGCTCTCTTCCCACACAACCGTTTCCCCACCCACCCTTAACCGGACACCTCCTCCATCTCAATCTCATCTACACCTCCTCTCCTGGTCACCATATTACCTTCCCGATTACTTCCACTCCGCTCCTAGGACCTACCTGAGGGTCACTGCCAGTGCACTGTTGTAGGATTGCCGAAAAGAGTGATGCCTCTTTAATATCTTAGTATGCTAATGAGCTACGTGCCAGGATGCAGTCATGTGACTACAAGCCTGAGGCACTCTGTAACTGTAACACCTAGAGGCAGGTCCTGTAAATAGTTAGCTCTGTACTGTGTTTAATAGTTTAACTATTCAACTGGACTCCACGCATCTCATTAATGTTGCATCAGACAACAAAAAAGAACTCATTACAACACAGTGGGCCAAAACTGAAATGTTCTTCACTGGTGAGCTGCGGGAGGAAAGTCCAGCAGGCGTCTCCAAGCTCACCGGCTTCCTGTGTATGAGGCCCAATATCGGGAGTGCCTCGGGCTTACCTGCTGCAGTACAGGGAGTCCTCAGCCTCTGCCTGCAGGAACAGGGTGAGGGAAATCAGGGAGCAAACAAAAAATAATCTGCATGACAAACAGACTATGCAATATAAATTTTTTTTAAACTTTATCCACGGTATGTTGAAAGCCTTGAAGAGCTTTATTTCCGCATTCTGAAATGTTTGGACATATTGAATGTTATCATCTCTTTTATTTTCAAGGTGACACATTTTTGAAGCAATCAGCTAAAAAAAATTGTAATTGAGGCATCCATTTGTCTGACAGCCTAGTCTGCCAGCTTGTGTACATCTCTGACAGGCAGCTTAGGGGAATTTTGAATGGAAAAGTACAGAATTGAAACGATATGGTCAGAACGACAGTGGAGCCCTCTGTTATCCACTGAAATGAGAAAAAAGAAAGTAGTTGCGTTTATATAGTGCCTTTCACAAACTCGGGGAGGTCCCAAAGCATTTTGCAGCCAATGGAGTACTTTTTGAATTGTAATGTCAGGAAACTTGACAGCCAATTTGTGCACAGCAAGATCCCATAAACAGCGATGTGGTGAACGACCAGATAATCTGGGGTTTTTTTTTTGAGTAATGTCAGTTGAGGGATAGATATTGTTCAGGACACTAGGGAGACGTCATTCATCTTATTGCTATTTGTGGGAGCTTGCTGTGCACAAATTGGTGGAACAGGCCCAAGGGGCTAAATGGCTTATTCCCGTTCCTCTGTTCCTGTGGCTGCCAGGCTTTCCGACATTACAACGGTGACTACATTTTAAAATGCACCTCGGTGGCTCGATGAATATTGGTTGATTAAATGGATATCAACTTGTCAGATGTAATCTGGTGTCAAGTCACGGCTCGCACTCATTACAAGGGGAGATGGTATAAAGTCGTGAGAAACACACAAGACTTTGAAAAAGAAAAAATTATTTAGCCTCAAGTACTTAAGAAATCTTCTGGTTCTTCATTCATTGTCTCCTCACTCAAGCCTCTCATTCTAATGTAGCCATGAGAGTAGGAGATACATTAGAACACAAGAATGAATTGATCACGAGAATCATGCAGACACTCACAGTGGCCATTCAGCCCATCGTGCCCAGGTTTGAAAGAGCTTTCCAAAATAGCCCCACTTCCTCCACTGCTCTTTTGTCCGTAGCCCCGCAAAATTTCTTCCTTTTAGGTGTTTATCTAATTCTGTTTTGAAAGTTATTGTTGAATCTGCTTCCAGTGCCCTTTCAGACAGTGCATTTCCGGTCATGATAACGAAAGTGAGATAAAGGACTCAGAGCAAATGAACACGGTTGGCGTGGAAACCATCACTAATGGCGTAGCTTCGAGTGGTTATGACAAGCTCGTTGGGCCCACTTTCTGGCAGCTTTCTTTTGTGCACTTCTCTCTGTCCTATTTCTGCCTTCCTGTGAACAGTCTAATGGCCTGCAGCAAGTGCTTCTGGTCTGAGATGAAAGCCTGGACACAGATCCTTTCAGGTGCTCTGTTAATCGAATATCATTTAATTTACAGTCAATACAATACTCGGTCAACATGCCTTTTTGTTAGAACCTCAAGTGAAAATAAAAAGCATTTTTAGTACCTCAGTCTCTTAAACCCCTTGTACCATTTAAAAACATCTGGAAGAAATCTGCCCATTCCCAGAACTGAAACACTGACTGATACACTAGGGGGTAGGTTGTCGCCTGTTTCTGCTAGATTCCAGCACAATTGGCTGAAGAACAGGAACAATAACAACAACAACTTGTATTTCTATAGCACCTTTAATGTGATAAAGCATCCCAAGGTACTTCACTGCAGTGTTATACAGCAAAATTAGACACTGAGCCACCTCCGGAGATATTAGGGCAGATGGCCAAAAGCTTGGTTAAAAAGTCAGTTTTAAGGAGTGTCGGAAATGAGGAGAGAGAGGTACTGAGGCGGAGGGATTTAGGGAGGGAATTCCAAAGCTGAGGGACCCAGGCAGCTGAAAGCACGGCCACCAATGGCGGAGCGATGGGAATCGGGGGATGGGCAAGAGGGCAGAATTGGAGGAGCGCAGATATCTCGGAGGGTTGTGGGAAGGGAGAAAATTACAGAGGTATGGAGGGGCGAGGCCTTGGAGTGATTTGAAAACAAGGATGAGAATTTTATAAATGAGGCATTGCTTGACTGGGAGCCGGTGTAGGTCAGCGAGCACAGGGGTGTTGGGGAAACGGGATTTGGTGTGAGTAAGGACATGGGCAGCAGAGTTTTGGATGACCTCAAGTTTACAGAGGGTTGAATGTGGGAGACCATCCAGGAGTGTGTTGGAATAGTCAAGTCTAGATGTATCAAAGTCACGAATGAGAGTTTCAGGAGCAGATGAGCTGAGGCAGGGGTGAAAATGGGTGATGTTATGATGAACCAGCACAAAAGCTTAAACATAAGTGAGTTATAGAACATAGAACATAGAACAGTACAGCACAGTACAGGCTCTTCGGCCCACGATGTTGTGCCGAACCTTTAACCTACTCTAAGATCAAACTAACTACCTACCCTTCATTCTACTATCATCCATGTACCTATCCAAGAGTCGCTTAAATGTCCCTAATGTATCTGCTTCTACTACCACCGCTGGCAGCGCATTCCACACACCCACCACTCTCTGTGTAAAGAACCTACCTCTGACATCTCCCCGAAACCTTCCTCCAATCGCCTTAAAATTATGCCCCCTGGTGATAGTCCTTTCCACCCTGGGAAAAAGTCTCTGACTATCCACTCGATCTATGCCTCTCATCATCTTGTACCCCTCTATCAAGTCACCTCTCATCCTTCTTCGCTCCAATGAGAAAAGCCCTAGCTCCCTCAATCTTTCTTCGTAAGACATGCCCTCCAGTCCAGGCAGCATCCTGGTAAATCTCCTCTGCACCCTCTCTAAAGCTTCCACATCCTTCCTATAATGAGGCGACCAGAACTGAACACAATATTCCAAGTGTGGTCGAACCAGGGCTTTACAGAGCTGCAGCATAACCTCGCAGCTCTTAAACTCAATCCCCCTGTTAATGAAAGCCAACACACCATACGCCTTCTTAACAACCCTATCAACTTGGGTGGCAACTTTGAGCGATCTATGGACATGGACCCCCAGATTCCTCTGTTCCTCCACACTACCAAGAATCCTGTCTTTAAGCCTGTATTCTGCATTCAAATTCAACCTTCCAAAATGAATCACTTCACACTTTTCCAGGTTGAACTCCATCTGCCACTTCTCAGCCCAGCTCTGCATCCTGTCAATGTCCCGTTGCAACCTACAACAGCCTTCCACACTATCCACAACTCCAGCAACCTTCGTGTCATCGGCAAACTTGCTAACCCAGCCTTCCACTTCCTCATCCAAGTCATTTATAAAAATCGCAAAGAGCAGAGGTCCCAGAACAGATCCCTGCGGAACACCACTGGTCACCGAGCTCCAGGCTGAATACTTTCCATCTACTACCACCCTCTGTCTTCTATGGGCCAGCCAATTTTGTATCCAGACAGCCAACTTTCCCTGTATCCCATGCCTCAAACCCACTACTATGTGTCTTTTCCACCATCTTTTACGTTAACTTAAGGTGTTTCCACAGATTTGACAATGCCCCCAGGTTAAAATGACAAGATTTCTCAGATTGCCCTGGTTCTGGAAGGCTACTCAGATTGCATTCATTCTCTTAGGTGCAATGGCATGGAGAGAAGGTTTTTTTTAAATTTTGTATTAATAATTACTAATGTAGACAAATTAAACTATTCAATGAAACAAAGGCAAAATACTACGGATGCTGGAACTCTGAAACAAAAACAGAAAATGCTGGAAATACTCAGCAGGTCAGGCAGCATCTGTGGAGAGAGAAATAGTTAACGTTT
Source organism: Heterodontus francisci (assembly GCF_036365525.1). Taxonomy (NCBI): domain Eukaryota; kingdom Metazoa; phylum Chordata; class Chondrichthyes; order Heterodontiformes; family Heterodontidae; genus Heterodontus; species Heterodontus francisci. Next base: position 209,994,711 of record NC_090372.1, on the reverse strand, counting down.
TAGGTTGTGACCTTTCATCAGAAACTGCTAAATAGTGTCATAGAGTCATTTACAGTACAGAAGGAGGCCATTCGGCCCATCGAGTCCATGCTGGCTCTATTTCCCTCAAGTGGCTATCCAACTTCCTTTTGAAGTCATTGATTGTCTCTGCTTCCACCACCCTTGTGGGCAGTGAGTTCCTGGTCATTACCACCCGCTGCGTAAAAAAGTTCTTCCTCATAATTCCACATCATCTCTTGCTCAAAACATTCAATCTGTGTCCACTAGTCCTTGCCCTGTTTGTTAATGGGAACAATTTTTCCTTGTCAAACTTATCTCAGCCTGTCATAATCTTGTACACTTCTATTAAATCTCCCCTCAATCTCCTTTGTTCTAAGGAGAACAAACTCAGTTTTTCCAAGTTAACCTTGTAACTAAAATCCTCCATCCCTGGAACCATCTGGCAAATCTCCTCCGCACCCTCTCAAGGACCCTCACGGTTGTGGTTGTTGGAGGCCAATCATCTCAGCACCAGGACATCACAGCAGGCGATTTGTTGTCATCTATTTATTCCAATGTCAGAAGACCAATATGGTTCCCTTGGAGTATAAGAGTAAAGAAGTCTTACTACAATTATACAGGGCATTAGTGAGGCTGCACCTGGTGAGAGCACTGCACATGCTCCCGAGCAGCTGGCTGAGGCTGAGACAGACGAGGCCTCTGGCAGTCGGAGGACTGTGGGTGTCCAGGCCCACGCTGAACCCAGGTTGATGACGAGCCTCTGATATCACCAGCACAGGGCATGCTGGAGTTGCAGGAAGAGGTAAGATAACATCTGGCAGAGATGCCAGAGGTCATGCACAGCCACGAGCGGATGATGGGGGGAGTTCATCCATGCCATGACTGCTGCCATGTCTCAGGCATATGAGCGCATGGCTTCATCCATCGAGAGGTTGGCGACCCTCATGGAGAGCCAGATCCCACAAATGTGCCCAGGCCTGCACAACATCACCTTGGCCACGAGCTCAATGTAGCAGTTGCAAGGCGAGAGAAGGACAAGGAACCTGGAGTCTTCTTCAGGTCCTTGTCCTTCTCCTTCTCTGGTGAGGAGGGAGGTTCAAATGAGCCTTGAAAGGGAGGAGGAGAGGCTGCCCTTTACAGCTGGGTGCTCCGCTCAGGATGCTCCGAGTGTGGACAGTGGCTCCTCTAGCCCAGGAGTCGTAGGGATCACACCTCGTAGAAGCACGTAGAAACACTTGGCATTTCATTGGTGTTTGACACTTGCCATTTGTTTTGTATTATAAAATTCTATTGTTATTGCAGTTCAAATTCACTGTTGGAAAATGCTTATTCTTTCATGCCTTAATTGTGAGATGCTGCCTTCACCCTTCTCCCCTATTGGGCTGCCAGTGTAGGCACAGCCCTCCTTTGGTAACCATCTCATGTGCCAAAGTACATGGTACAGCCGGGCGCTAGGCATGGAATTTAAATAGAAAGGAGGTGACAGACTGAATGTATTGAGGTGACTCTTTATTGATGTTACTCTGAGGGGCCATCATGCTGGATGGTGGCTGTAAGTGTAAGTATGAGACGGTCTCTTACCTCCTTGGCCTGTTGCTCAAAACGCCTGGCCTCCAGTGCAAGAGGTTCAACATCCAGTGCTGCCTGCTCATTACCCTCCTCCGCATCGGTGGTGGAGTGGTGTTAAATCATGTCCTCGTCATACAAGGCCTCACCACCCCACACCCCCAACCCCCTCTGCAGTGCTAGATTGTGTAGAGCACAGCAGACCACTATAATGTACAAGCTGCTCCATGGGGGCATACTGCAGAGCTCCACCAGATCGATCCAAGCACTGGAATCTCAACTTCAGCAGCCTAATGGCCTGCTCGATGGTCGCTCGGGTGGAGCTGTGGCAAGTGTTGTACCTCTCCTCTGTTGCAGTCCGAAGGCTCCTCACAGACATCAGTAGCATGTCTTCAATGGGTAACCCTTGTCCCTGAGAATCCATCCCTGAAAGTGAGCGGGGTGGGGGGGGGGGCTGAAAAGCTGTGGCACCTGGGTCTGTGGAAGTGTGTTGGCATCGTGAATGCTTCCCAGCAGGCGGGCATACACTTGCAGGAAATGCTTTTGGTGGTCACAGACCAGCTGAACGTTGATGGAATGAAAGCCCTTCCTGTTGATGAAGGTGGCTGGCTGGTCCATGGGACCCTTGATGGCCACACGCATACAATCTATTACACGCTGCACCAGAGAAATCCAGCGATGGCCCCGAGTCCGATGGCCCTCTTGGCCTGACTGTCAGGGTATGTCCTGTAGTGCACATAGTCACCAGTCCTCTTGATTAGGGCATGGGTCACCTCCTTGACACAATGGTGGGCTGCTACCTGGGAGACCCCACACATGCCCCAGTGGATGCCTGGAGAGATCCAGATGCATAAAAGTTAAGTGCCACGGTGATCTTCAGGATCACTGGCATAGGGTGACCATCCAATCTCATGGATCACAATTCGTCCTGCATCAGGGTGCATAAGTCAGTGATGGCCTCCCTGGAGAGGCACAGTCTTCGCTGACAATGCTGATTGGACATTTGGAGGTAGCTGATCACAGTCGGGTACACTCTTTGGTGCAGGTGGGCCCTTCTTGGCATGGCCGACTGCTGCTGCTCTCGTTGTGGAGCTTCACAGACAGGCACAACTGCCTTCTGGCCCTCCCTCCATCGGAGGTGCTGCATCACGCCAAGGAGGTCCAAAAAGACAGGGCAGGTGATCAGCATTATATGTTGGTTCTGAACACTGCCACCGTATTGAGTCTAGCCAGAGAGGTTCTTAGACATTTATTTAAACATTAATCTTTATTTCATTGCAGCTATTTACGCTCCACACTAGTCTGTGTGATTCCTCCAAAAGCCACGCTGTTTCTGTTCTTGAGTCTCTCCCACATGATCTCTTACATCATCATGGTGGGAGGTACTCTTTATGCTCTCTCAAGATTAACATTCTCAGACCCTTATACCTCAATCAGTAGGCCTCCAAAGCACTGTCCTTGCAGAGACAAAGTTGCCTTGGATCTTTGCCTTTGCTACTCCTCTTGGCTATGCGCTAATGTCCCACAGTGCCCACCCTTGCTGAAATTCAGCCCAGCACCCAACAGTTTGGCCACTCGAACCTCTCAATCCAATAGTATGGCTACCTGGCCCTGCCACCCAAGACCCAAGGCCACCAGTTTAGAGCTCACAGCACTGCAGGCCAACAAAGACCTTTGGTCCCCCCTCTTCCCCTATCTACTGCTCATCATGTCTGCCTTCCCATCACAGCACTGAGGCCTCGCCTTGGTGCTGCCATCCTTCAATAGCCAGGGATCCGAAGGCAAGTGAGGGCCGCCTGTCATCCACTTAATCCCAAGCTCCCCCATTGAATCACTCGCAATTGCATACAAATGTAACTCTCTGTTCACTAATACAAATGGCAGTCCTGTTTCATCAGGGTGGCACCACTGCCTTGGAGCATTCCCCCAACTAACTAAATCTGGAACCGGCGTCGCAATGTCGGATTTCCGGGTGGATGCATCCAACACTATTCTTCAGCATCCCCAGCACCACCTCCCTGCCCACCCGCTTCCATTCCTGATCCAAATGGGCTCACCAAATGCAGGCCATAGGGTTCTATCGTATCACATAATACTGCGGCCAAAATTTGGAGACTATTGACTATCAGCCTATTATCATTATTCAGCAAGTAGGGGAAAGGGTGAAGGGGAAGAGAGAGGGCGGAAGGGAGAAGAGAGGGCCGAGGGGAGGAGAGGGGGCGGAGGGGAGGAGAGAGGGCAGAGGGGAGCAGAGGGGGCGGAGGGGAGGAGAGAGGGCGGAGGGGAGGAGAGAGGGCAGAGGGGAGGAGAGAGGGCAGAGGGAAGCAGAGAGGATGGAGGGGAGGACAGTGAGTGGAGGGGAGGAGAGGGGGCGGAGGGGAGGAGAGAGGGCGGAGGGGAAGAGAGAGGGCAGAGGGGAAGAGAGAGGGCGGAGGGAAGCAGAGAGGGCGGAATGGAGGAGGAAGTGGAGGAGAAGAGAGAGGGCGGAGGGGAGGAGGGAGGGCAGAGGGGAGGAGAGAGGGCAGAGAGGAGAAGAGAGGGCAGAGGGGGCGGAGGGGAGCAGAGGGGGCGGAGGGGAGGAGAGAGGGCAGAGGGGAGGAGAGAGGGCAGAGGGGAAGAGAGGGGGCAGAGGGAAGCAGAGAGGGCAGAATGGAGGAGGAAGTGGAGGGGAGGAGAGAGGGCGGAAGGGAGGTTCCCCTCCAGGTTGTTCTTCAAGCCCCATTCCAGAAACCTGAGTACAAAATGCAGGCTGACCCTCCAGTGCAGTACTGAGAGGGTGCTATACTATTGGAGGTGCCGTCTTTTGGATGAGACATTAAACTGAGGTCCTTTCTGCCCTCTCAAATGGATGTAAAAGATCCCATGGTACTATTTCCAAAAAGAGCTGGGACGGGCTCCTGGTCTGCATTTATCTCTCAGCCAACTCCACCAAAATCAAATGATCTGGTCACTTTCTCATTGCTGTTTGTGGGAGCTTGCTGTGCGTAACTCGGCTGCTGCATTTCCTACATTACAACAGTGACTACACTTCAAAAGTATTTAATTGGCTGTAAAGCGCCTTGGGACATCCTGACTTTGTAAAAGGTGCATGCAAGTTGTTTCTTAGAGAGGAAAAGGCAGAGATAATCTGTTGAGATATAGTAACAGAGAAACCACAGGCAAAACACCGCAACAAAACTTGAGATAAGTATCCCTCTGGTCTCCATGTGCAGTCATGATGTCAAACAGTTTGCCATCCTGGTGAAATTCTTAAATCAGTTTGAAAACAGACTCAAGAGTCCCATGCACAGAAAGTCTTCACAAAGATGTTTCTGGTGTTATTGGACATAGTGTCCAGAGGCAATTTACACATCTAAAGAAAGACGATGCAGTGAACATTATTCCCAATTAAAGTGACAGAAATCCCCGCAGATAAATATTTCATAGGCAGGCCTGCTGTTAGATGTGAACAGTACAGACACCCTCCGTGTAAATCTCAAGAAGACTTTCATCCTTACTGTAATTTTCATTTGCCACTTGGTATGAGAACATTCCTGTGTCCAGGAAAGCTGCAAGAAAGAGGTTTGTGTTGGGTCCTATTTTGATCATCCTTCTCACACAAACTGCAACCCACAGTGAGGTGAATGGAACGCATTCAAAACGTCCCTCCATCTCCCCTTCCTCCTCAGTAAAATTTATGCAGCAAATCCGGTTCGCCCTTCCCCACTCAGCTTTATTTTCAGCTTTATTTTCAAGTTCCTCCATGGCTCACCCTTCCCCATCTCTGTAATCGCCTCCAACCCCACAACCCTCTGAGATATCTGTGCTCCTCAACTGTTTTATAAAGCTTCACCATATCTTCCTTGGTTTTGTACTCATTGCCTCTATTTATAAAGCCCACTGGTTCAACTGGAGTATTGTGTCCAATGCTGGGCAGCACACTTTAGGAAGGATGTGAAGGCATTAGAGAGGATGCAGAAAAGATTCACGAGAATGGTTCCAGGAATGAGAGACTTCAGTTATATGGATAGGTTGGAGAAGCTGGGGCTTTTCTCCTTAAAGAAGAGGAGATTAAGAGGAGATTTGATACAGGTCTTCAAAATCATGATGGGGAACAGGGTAGATAGGGAGAAACTGTTCCCATTTGTGGAAAGGTAGAGAAAGGGGAAACAGAGACAGAGAGAGAGAGAGAGGGGGGAGAGACAGAGAGGGGAGGCTAGAGAGAGAGAGCGAGAAAGAGGGAGAGAGAGGGACAGAGAGCAGGACAAAGAGGGAGAGGGAGGACAGGGGGACACAAAGAGCAAGGATGACACACAGAGGTGGGGAACAACACATAGAGTGGGGGGAACACAGGGAGAGACAGAGAGAGAGAGAGAGAGGGAGAGAGAGTGACCAAGATCAACCTGGCAGATGGATATCTATCCGCATCGCTACAAGAAGTGTGTGGGCAAACATTGACTACTTGTGCAAGCAAAAAAAGGCAAGTATCTCACTTTATCAGTGTGCAGTATAGCGATGAGAAAGTAAGTTAATAAATTAATCTTCTCATTTAAAGCAGCTTCACAAAAATGCACATTTGTTGTTGTTTTGATTAATAATAAGATAATATTTTAATGTCTTTATCTTTCCAAAATTGTCTCACTGGCCCCCTATGTAAGACAAAAGCTGTACGCAAAAAGAGTTTGGCAGTGCTTAAGAGTATCAATTTCAATGCAAGGAGTATAGCAAATGAGCTGAGGGCGCAGATCGACACGTGGCAGTATGATATCATAGCTATGACAGAAACATGGCTTAAGGAGAGACAGGAATGGCAGTTCTATATTCCTGGTTACAGGCGATAGGGAGGGGGATAAGAAAGGAGGGGGAGCTAAGGAACAAAAAGGGGCAATCACACTGCTGGGAGTGTACTATAGACCCCCAAACAGTCAGAGGGAGAAAGAAGAGCAGATATGGAGTCAAATCTCTGGGAAGTACAAAAATAATAGGGCAGTAATAGTAGGGGATTTGAACTACTCCAAATATTAACTGGGATAGTTTTAGTGTGAAAGGAATTGAGGGAGCAGAATTTTTGAGGTGCATTCAGGAGAGCTTTTTTGCCCAGTATGTAGCAAGTCCAACAAGAGATGGAGCAGTTTTAGACTTAGTTTTAGGAAATGAAGATGGGCAGGTGGAAGGAGTGGCCGTGGAAGAGCATTTTGGTGGTTGTAATCACAATTCAGTCAGTTTTAACATAATTGTGGAAAAGGACAGAGATAGAACAGGAGTTAGAGTAATTTGACAGGGGGATGGGATACAGATTGGAGGTCCAGTAGGGGGTGATGCACAGCCAAATATAGAAGGGAAACTAACTTAGTCTGGAAAGCAGAGCAAATATAGACCTGTTAAGGCACAAGCAAATAATGCAAGGCTGGATTGCATCTATTTTAATGCAGTGAGTCTTACAAGTAAGGCAGATGAATTGAGGGCGTTAATTAACACATGGGAATATGATATCACAGAGACAAGGATGAGGGAAGGGCAGGACTGGCAGCTCAATAGTCCAGGGTATAGAATCTTCAGGCAGGACGGGGGTGGGGGGTTGTAAAAGAGGAGGTGGCATTGCACTGTTGTGCAAGATGTCAATTACTGCAGTAAGGAGGGATGATATCTTAGAAGGTTCCTCAAATGAGGCCATATGGGTAGAACTTAAAAACAAAAAGGGGGCAATCACTTGGCTGGGAGCGTACTACAGGCCTCCAAACAGTCAGGGAGAGATAGAGGAGCAGATATGTAGGCAAATCTCAGAGAGGTGTAAGAATAATCGGGTAATAATAGTAGGGGATTTCAACTTCCCCAATATTGACTGGGATAGTCTTAGTGAAAAAGGCTTAAGGCAGCCGACTCTGAAGATAAGGAAGCAAGCATTGGTTTTCACGATGAATTGCACTGAAATTGAATAACCACAAGAGCCAGACATGTGATTTTTTTTTTTTGTTTGTTTTTCGTGGAATGTGGACATCACTGGCTAGGTCAGCATTTATTGCCCATCCCTAATTGTCCTTGAACTGATTGGTTTGCTGGGTCATTTCAAGAGTCAACCACATTGCTGTGGGCCTGGAGTCACATGCAGGCCAGACCAGGTAAAGACATCAGATTTCTTTCCCTAAAGGAACCAGATGGGTTTTCATAACAATCAACAATGGTTCTATTAAAAAGCTCTTAGACTAGCTTTTTAATTCCAGATATATTTATACATCAGCTGTGGTGGGATTTGAAACTGTGTTCCTGTAGCATTAGCTTGGGTTCTGGAGTACACCACCACCTCCCTGGAATAGTGTCTGTTAAATTCTTGACCCCATGCAAGAGGATAGAAAAATAGTAGTCTCCAATATTCATTGCTGCAGCCCAAGTAGACTGGTCAGCTACCTGAAGACTACATTCAATGTGTGGTGTCCTCTGGTGGATGGTTGTAAGTCGGATCTTTCACAGGGCAACTGGTGGGACATTGTATTGCAATTTTAACTCCTTAATGAGTATTGTATTGCAAGACTGGTTATTGAACTGTTAAATAAACCTAACGATTGATTAACCGGAATAATTTGTGTTTGTAGTCAGTGTTTTCCTGTAATTCTTGGGGTCAGGCTTAACTCAGGGAAGCAGAATTCCCTACACATTGTGGTTTTCAAAAGGAAATTGGATAATAATTTGAACAGAAAAGATTTGCAGGGTTACAGGAAAAGGTGAGGGAGTAGAACTAGCTGAGTTGCTCTCACGTAGAGCCAGCATGGATACGATGGGCTGAATGGCCTTCTTCTGTGCTGTAACCATTCGGTGATTCTATTCTATCAGTCTAGGATCCTGTATGAACCGCAACCTGCCCTGCCACCTTCAATAATTTGTGCAGATTTACCCCCAGGTCTCTCTGTTCCTGCAGCCCCTTTAGAATTGTATCCTTTATTTTATACTGCCTTTCCTCATTCTTCCTACCAAAACAAATCACTTTACACTTCTCTGCATTAAATTTCATCTGCCACGTGCCCGCCCATTACATCAGCCTGCCAATGTCCTCTTGAAGTCTATACCCATCCTCCTCACAGTTCACAATAAATCCAAGTTTTGTGTCATCTACAAATTTTGAAATTGTACACCTGCTCTGTGGCACTTTATCAAATGCCTTTTGGAAGTCCATGTGCACCACTTCAACCACATTACCCTCATCAACCTTCTCTGTTACCTCATCAAAAAATTCAATCAAATTAGATCAACATGATGTCATGCAGGCCCCCACCTGCCAAGAATGAGGCATATTAATTTTACCACCTGGACATTAAACCTCAAATTGTTGCTGGGAAGAAGAGAGGGCCTATTACAAGGAAATGCCAGGCTCCTGGCCAGAAAGACATTTTTGCATATCAGCAAACGGTGTTGGAACAAAGGAGCTATCCACTGCTCCCATACAATACACAGAAGAGAGCTGGTCAAACCAGTCGGGCATGTGACCACCTGCGGGCCAACTTGGGGAGTTTTAAATTGGAGAAACACTATTTGAAGACAGAAAGCTCTTGGCTCCTGGATTGAAAAGAACCTCTCTCCTGTCTGCTCCCATCTCTTTCTCATCAGCTTTGGAATCCATTGAAGACACATGAACCCTGAGAGAGAAAAGTCTTCAACAGTGAACAAGGTTTAGGAAGAATACTGGGCCCCAATGAAAAGCAAGATCTACCTATAATCAAGGACTCTACAGTGAGCTCGAAGAACCATAACAACTCTTCAGATATTGCCTCAAACCTTTCAACTTTATTTTTTCTTCTGCTCTTTTCTATCCCTATTTGCGTGTACGTATCGCGTATGCATGCTAGCGTGGGGCGCAGCATGTATCCGTTAACCGAATTAGAGTTTAAGTTTAAGTTTTAATAAATTTCACTTTTCTTCTTTAAACCTACGAAAGCCTGTTTGTGCCAGTTTCTTTGCCTTATAATTGAAAGCGATGGACAAGGATTCACCAAGGGGGAGCTCAAAACACGGTGTGTTTAAAATTAAACCCTGTTACAGTATTAATTTGGGTGCTAGCATCCGGAAGTTTACCCACAGACAAATGAGAGAAATTGGAAGTGGGAAGCCAGATTGTTCCCAATCAAAAAAAGAGCAAGATTTCAATACAGGTTTTCTTGTGGTTGTGTGTGCTTTAACACTAACCTGTCTGCAACTGAAGCTAGTAGCTCCCCAAGCCAGGGTGAAGAACTTGGGATAACTTAAAAGCACTGTCTATGGAGGAGTTGAGGAAAATGGCTGAGCAGTGTGGGATCACTATACGTGGCAAGGCTAGGAAGTCTGAACTCCTAAGGCTAGTGGCCAACCATTTTTCCCTTGAAACCAAAGAAGCAGAAGCAGGGTTAGAAGTAGACCCTGACAGAGTATTGCTAGCAAAGATACAATTGGAACAAAGGAAACTTGAATTAGAAGACAGGGAAAGAGAAAGAGAGAGACAGGAGAAGGAGAAAGATAGAACCTTCCAGAAGGAACATGAAGAAAATGAAAGGCAGGAGAGAAAGAGAGAAAGACAGGAGAAGGAACGAGAGACAGAGGAGAGATAGAGAAAAAGAATATTCCAGAAAGAATCTGAAGAAAGAGAGCTGAAGCGGCTTGAGTTAACTAGGGGTGACAGAGTAAACCTAGTGAAAACATGGCCAATATGGAGGAGCGTAATTCAGGGCTGGGTACTGAATTGTTAAAACTAGCTCATCTAATCCTAAAATTCAATGAGGAAGATGTGGAGGTAATTTTTGTGTCTTTTGAGAAACTGGCAAGGCAGCTAAAATGGCCTCTTTTACAACAAAGCAAGCTAACTGGAAAAGCCCATGAGGTTTATTTGCTGCTGTCAGATGAGAGTTCATCAAATTATGAACTGACCAAAAATGCTATCTTCGGGGCATATGAATTAGTACCTGAAGCCTATCGCCAATAGTTTAGAACCCTCAAGAAGCAAGCTAATCAAACTTATCTGGAGTTTAAAAGAAGTAAGCAGCTGGCTTTTCACTAGTGGCTGGGGGCTCTTAAAGTACAGCTCAGCTGTGAGAATCTCAGAGGGGTAATTCTGTTAGAGGAATTTAAAAACTCTCTCCCACTTTCCATAAAGACCCATGTAGAGGAGCAGTGGGTCCAGAGAGCGGCCATTCTAGCTGATGAGTTTGCTTTAATTTATAAGTCAGTTTCCCAGGGGAGAACCATTCTTAGTCACCCCCACAAATCCAAAAAGGACAAAGGGTGGGAAGGTGATAGGAGCCCAGGCAGTCCTGGGAGAGAAAGGAAAGCAGGAGACGCAGGGGGCCCTCCTCCAGTCAAAAAGGAAGGTGCTGTGAGCAAGAGTGAGACCCGGAGACCTGTGTGCTTCCATTGTAATAAAGCAGGGCATTTAAAAGCTGACTGCTGGAAACTAAAGGGAAAACCTGTAGGATTAATCAGGGCACACCCGCTCAGTGAAGACGGGACCATGATGGAAAGCACAGCAGAACAAGCTGTGGCTTTAACTGCAGTAAGAGTGAGACCCAGGAAGCTTACTTCAGCCAGTGCAGGAAAAGCTAATAGGATTCCTGAAGGCTATCAGGGTTTTGTGTTTGAAGGGAAAGTAACCCCATACCCCTCGAGTGGGGCAAGCAAGCCCATAGTAATTCTCAGGGACACAGGGGTCACTAGATCCCTTTTACTGGAAAAAGGCCTGACCTTTCCTCCAGAGAGTGCAGTGAACACCAAAATGGTGTTGTATGGTATTGGAGGGCAGCATATACCTGTACCTGTACACCGGGTGCACCTGGAGTGCGACCTAGTTTCGGAACCAGTGACCGTAGGGATTGTTCCTAGTTTGCCTGTGGACAGGGTTGACCTGCTCCTAGGTAATAATCTGGTGGGGGTGAAGGTAGTAGCCCCCCAGTAGTGAAAGAAAGACCGCAGGAGGTCAGAGAGACAGGACAGTGACGGGAGACGGACCCCTACAGTTTCCCTGAATGTGTAGTCGATCAGACCATGATCAAACCAGCTCCACCAGAGGAGGCTGAATTAGTACTGCAGACAGATGATCATGAGGTCTGCCTGTCCAAGACTTTCTTTGGAAAGTTCGGAGACCCAGGGAATGAATTAAATGGATTTTGCCGAGCTGAGGCTCAGTGAGCCGACCCAGTGCTGTGAGAGTTAGCACAGGCTGCCCAGTCTGAAAGTGAAGCAGAGGGAGCTCCTGATTGCTACTATTTAAGGAATGAGGTACTGATGAGGAAATGGAGTTCTCCTCACAGCCCTGAGAGCAAGGAGTGGACAGTAGTTCACCAGTTAGTGGTGCCACAGAGGTACCGAGGAGAAATATTAAGAAGGGCCCACAAGACTACAGTGACTGTACATGCCGGTTTACGAAAGACCAAAGCCCGCATAAGACAGCAGTTTGACTGGTCAAAACTCCACAAAGTTGTGTGAGGTGATGCATTTTGGGAGGACTAACAAGACAAGGGAATATACAATGGATGGTAGGACCCTCGGAAGTACAGAGGGTCAGAGGGACCTTGGTGTACTTGTCCATGGATCACTGAAGGCAGCAGCACAGGTAGATAAGGTGGTTAGGAAAGCATATGGGATACTTGCCTTTATTAGCCGAGGCATAGAATATAAGAGCAGAAAGGTTATGACGGAGCTGTAGAAAACGCTAGTTAGGCCACAGCTGGAGTACTGTGTACAGTTCTGGTCACCACACTATAGGAAGGATGTGATTGCACTGGGGAGAGTGCAGAGGCGATTCACCAGGATGTTGCCTGGGCTGGAGTATTTCAGCTATGCAGAGAGACTGAAAAGGCTAGAGTTGTTTTCCTGAGAGCAGAGAAGGCTGAGGGGGGACATGATTGAGGCATACAAAATTACGAGGGGCATTGATAGGTTAGATAGGAAGAGACGTTTTCCCTTACCGGAGGGATCAATAACCAGGGGGCATAGAATTAAGGTAAAAGGAAGGAGGTTTAGAGGGGATTTGAGGAAACAATTTTTGACTCAGAGAGTGGTTGGAATCTGGAACGCACTGCCTGAAGGGGTGGTAGAGGCAGGAACCCTCACAACATTTAAGAAGTATTTAGATGAGCACTTGAAACATCATAGCATTCAAGGCTATGGGTCAAGTGCTGGAAAATGGGATTAGAATAGTTAGCTGCTTGATGGCTGACACAGACACGATGGGCTGAAGGACCTGTTTCTGTGCTGTATAACTCTATGACTCTATGTGGTGGAGTACTGCAGGAGTTGCCACATGTGCCAGGTTGAGGGGAAACCCCAACCTACAGTGAAACCTGCACCCCTAAGTCCTGTACCGGTGTTAGGAGGACCCTCCAGCAGAGGGCTGGTGAACTGTAAGGGACCCCTGCCGAGAACGAAAGGGGACAGGCAGGCACATGGCTGGCAAAAGTTTGGGAAGAGAAGGGGAAAAAGCAACCGAGAGGGCAGGTTAAAGGAAATCCGGGAGGAATCCCAGATGAAAAACTCTACCGTCCAGTCAGCTTACCTTAAAAAATGTGAAACGTTAGACCCCACATTCTCCTATGTAAATGCAGACACCAGAAGCACCCCACCAGAGTTGCTAACAACATTTACAGGAACCTTCAGAAACAAAGGAAGAATTCAAGGGAACAGAGAAACTGTGAGAGTGATGCCTCACCTAGTCAAAGTGCCACACGGGAGTGCAGTGGAGTCTGCACAAATACCTGCAGGCAGGAGTGTCCCAGAGAACAAAGGGGAGATTAACAAAGAATCCTCCCCCATAGTCAGAGAAAAAGTCAACCACCCAGTCCCTGAATTCAAAAGCCTTTGCATGACTCAGCAAAACACTGAAAGAGAGTTCAGGATAGACCCACTAACTACTAACTTCTTTAAACCTAAGAAAGCCTGTTTGTGTTCATTTCTTTGCTTTATAATTGGAAAGCGGTGAACAAGGATTCACCAAGGGGGAGCTCAAAACACGGTGTGTTTAAAAGTAAACCCTGTTAAAGTAAGACCAGGTGAAGGCTGAGAGGGACCCCAAGACACCTTTCTCACCTGGTCGTAACAATGATTTCCCCTTAACAAATCCATGCTTTTCCTTAATTAGTCCACATTTGCCCAAGTTAATTTAATTTTGTCCCAGATTATAACTTCTAAAAGCTTTCCCGCCACTGAGGTTTAATTGACTGGCCTGCAGTTGCTGAATTTATCCTTACCCCCTTTTTTTGAAAAAACATGTAACATTTGCAATTCTCCAGTTCTCTGGCAGCACCCTTGCATCTAAGGAGGATTGGAAGATTATGGCCAGTGTCTCCACAATTTCCACACTTACTTTCCTCAGTATCCTCAGATGCATCTCATCTGGTCCTGGCGACTTATGAACTTTAAGTACAGCCAGCCTTTCTAATCCCTCCTCTTTATCAATTTTTAGCCCATCTAGTATCTCAACTACCTCCACTTTCACTACGACTTTGAATCTGTCTTTACCAAGGAAGAAGATGCTGCCAAAATACCTCAGCCATGCTCTCTGCATGTAAATCCCCTTTTTGGTCCCTAATTGGTTCTACTCCTTTTACCACCATTTTGCTATTTATATGCCTATAGAAGACTTTTGGATTCTCTTTTGGCTGCCAGTTTCTTCTCATATCCTCTCTTTACTACTCTTATTTGTTTTTTACTTTCCTTCTGAACTTTCTATATTCATAGGAACCTAGGAACATAGGAAATAGGAGCAGGAGTAGGCCATTCGGCCCCTCAAGCCTGCTCTGCCATTCAACCAGATTAGATTAGATACAGCACTGAAACAGGCCCTTCGGCCCACCGAGTCTGTGCCGAACATCAACCACCCATTTATACTAATCCCATATTCCTACCAAACATCCCCACCTGTCCCTATATTTCCCTACCACCTACCTATACTAGTGACAATTTATAAAGGCATCAACCTATCAACCTGCAAGTCTTTTGGCTTGTGGGAGGAAACCGGAGCACCCGGAGAAAACCCACGCAGACACAGGGAGAACTTGCAAACTCCACACAGGCAGTGCCCGGAATCGAACCCAGGTCCCTGGAGCTGTGAGGCTGCGATGCTAACCACTGCACCACTGTGCCGCCCTACCTCTTCTACCTCATTTTCCTGCACTATCCCCATATTCCTTGATATCTTCAATATCTAGAAATCTATCGATCACTGTCTTGAACATACTCAATGACTGAGCCTCCACAGCCCCCTAGGGTAGAGAATTCCAAAAATTCACCACCCTCTGAAGAAATTCCTCATCTCAGTCCTAAATGATCTACCTCTCATTCTGAGACTGCGTCCTCTGGTTCTAGACCGCCAGCCAGGAGAAACATCCTTCCTGCATCTATCCTGTTGAGCCCTGTATGAATTTTGTACGCTTCAATGAGATCACCTCCCATTCTTCTCAACTCTAGAGAATACAGGCCCAATCTCTTCAATCTCTCCTCATAGGGCAATCCTGCTGTTACGACCAGGTGAGAAGGGGGTCTAGGGGGGTTCCCTCTCAGCCTTTGTCTGGCTTAACTGTACAGGGTTTAATTTTTAAAACACCATGTTTTTAGCTCCCCCTTAGTGAATCCTTGTTCACTGCTCCAATTGTATGGCAAAGAAATCAAACAGGTTTCCTTAGATTTAAACAAGAAAGGTAGAAGTTTATTAATCTTAAACTCTAATCCGGTTAACGACTATGAATATGGGACACGACCATGCTAGCATGCATACACGGTAAACACACACGCAGATAGAGACAGAAAAAGTAGAAAGAATAAAGGGGAAAAGTTTGAGGCAATATCTTGTAGTTACAGTCCTTTAAGTTCAATGTGGAGTCTATGGTTGCCAGAAAGTCTTGCAATTCATTGGGACCCAGTTCATGCTTCAACTTGTTCTGCTGTAGGAGTCTTTTCTCTCTTGAGGTTTACATGTCTTCTGTGGGTCCGGTGGTTTGGGGAGAAAGCGAGAGCGAGAGACAGCCAGGCGAGAAACTTGCTTGTTTCAGCTTCAGTTGCACATTGCTTTCCAAATTCAAACTGTCCTGTGGCTAGTTCAAAAAACTGGACCAGCCAGTTAGTCATGTGACCAGCTGGTTTACCCAGTCCTGGCTCTGTGGATTGTATCATTTTAGCAGGGCCTGGAATGCACTTCCTTACCCCTTCAATGTCTGGTGATCAAAATCCAATTGGGTTAATTGGAGCAGGGAATAGTCCTTTGTCTCCACAAGCAGTGTCTCTTAGTATGCAAATGTCCTTCCAGTCCAGTGTCTGGTGATCTTCAAACAAATCATTTCTTCACTCCAGCAACAGTTAAAATCAATGATCATATGACAAAATTAATCTGCCTTATTCTTGGCAGGTGGGCATCTGCATGACACTATCACCCATGGAATCAGTCTGGTGAACCTTCGTTGCACTCCCTCTATAATTATCAACCTGACATCTGATATATGCACCCTTTTTCTGCTTCATCTTACTCTCTCTTTTGTCATCCAGGGATCCCTGGCTTTGTTTGTCCAACCTTTCCCCCTCCTGGGAATGTACATAGTCTGTACTGGAACAATCTCTTCTTTAATGGCAGCTTACTGTTCAATTACAGTTTTGCTGGACAATCTTTGTTTCCAATTTACCTAGGCCAGATCAGTTCTCACTGCATTGAAGTTGGCCCTCCCCCAATTATTTTTACTCTGGATTGTTCCTTGTCCTTTTCCATAGCTTACGTAAACCTTATGAAACTATAATAAAAATAGAAAGTGCTGGAAATACTCAGCATCTCAGGTCTGGCAGCATCTGTGGACAGAGAAACAGAGTTACGTTTCAGGTCTGTGACCCTTCATCAGAGCTGAAACTATGATCACTGTCCCCTAAATCTTCCCCTACTGACACTTAATTCACTTGACCCACCTCATTCCCCAGAACGAAATCCAACACTGCCTCCTCATTGGATCAGAAACATACTGATGTAGAAACTTCTCCTGACCACACTTTAGAAACTCTTGCCCCTCTCTGCTCCTTACACTATTACTATCCCAGTCTATATTAGGATAATTAACGTTCCCCATTATAACTACTCTATAACTTTTGCACCTCTCTGTAATTTCCTTGTAAATGTGTTCCTCTATATCTTTCACACTAGTTGGTGGCCTATAGAATGCACCCAGTAGTGAAATGGTACCTCTATTGTTTCTTAGCTTTAGATTCTGTCTTGACCCCTCTATAATATACTCTCTCTCCAGCTCTGAAATATTATCTGTAATTAATACTGCCACCCCTCCTCCTTTCTTTCCTTCCCTATCTTTCATGAACACCTTGTATCCAAGAATATTTAGTACCTAGTTCTGCCCTTTTTTGAGGAGGTCTCTGTTATCGCCATGACATCACATTCCCATGTGTCTATTTGTGCCTGCAGCTCACCAATGTTATTTACCACACTCCACGTGTTCATGTGCATGCACAGTAAACCTAATTTCAGCCTTATTGAATTTCCTCTAACTCTGATCCCACCTAATACCTTGCTATTTCTTACTCTAGTGCTATCTGTATCCTCCAATTCTTTGGGCACCTTGGTTTTCCCTTCTTCTGGTTCCCACACCCCTACAACTTAGTTTAAACCCTCCCCAATAGCACTAGCAAACCGTCCCATGAGGTCATTGTTCCCAGTTCTGTTCAGGCTTTTTTTCATTTGGAGGATGTGGGCATTGCAGGCTAGGCCAGCATTTATTGCCCATTCTTAATTGTCCTTGAGAAGGTGGTGGTGAGCTGCCTTCTTGAACCGCTGCAGTCCTTGGGGTGTAGGTGCACCCACAGTGCTGTTAAGAAGGGAGTACCAGGATTTTGACCCAACGACAGTGAAGGAACGGCGATATAGCTCCAAGTCAGGATGGTGTGTGGCTTGGAGGGCAACTTGCAGGTGGTGGTGTCCACATGCATCTGCTGCCCTTGTTCTTCCAGGTGGTAGAGATCGGGAGTTTGGAAGGTGCTGTCGAAGGAGCCTTGGTGCATTGATGCGGTGTATCTTGTAGATGGTACACACGGCTGCCACTGTGTGTCGGTGGTGAAGGGAGTGAATGTTGAAGGTGGTGAATGAGGTGCCAATCAAGTGGGCTGCTTTGTCCTGGATGGTGTCTAGCTTCTTGAGTGTTGTTGGAGATTCACCCATCTAGGCAAGTGAAGAATATTCCATCACACTACTGACTTGTGCCCTGTAGATGGTGGACAGACATTGGGGAGTCAGGAGGTGACTTGGTTCTGGCTGCACTCCCCAGAAGAAACATCACTCTCACCAGTATTCTGAAGAGTGAGATGCACTCCGGGGACTCCTGCATCACCTGCCTGGTCCTTCTTGACTGCCTGGTGGTCACCCATTTCCTATCTGCCTGCACAGCCTTAAGCTACATGGTGGCTAGATCCAGAAACGTGCAATCCATGTAGGTCTCAGCCTCGTACATGCACTATAGTGAAGTCAGCTGCTATGCAAGCTTCGAAACCCAGAGTCAGTTATACTTTACAGCCACTACATTATTGCTGTTATACAGGCAAATCCCACAGCCAATTTGCGCACAGCAATGTTTCCACAAACAGGATTGAGATAATGGTCCTGTTCATCTATTTTTGGTGGTGCTTGATGAGGGATAAATGTTGAGTTGGACACTATGAGAACTTGGCTTTTCTTCATTGAATAGCCCCATCTGGTAGAGCTGATGGGGCCTCGGTTTTACATCTCATCTGAAAGACAGCATCTCCGGCAGTGCTGCACTCCCTTAATACTGCACTGGAGTGTCAGCCTAGATTATGTGCTCAAGTCTCTGGAGTGGGACTTGAACCCACGAACTTATGACTCAGAGGTGGGTGTGCTAAAGAATTATAGGATACTAGGTTATTCTGGGAGTTGAATTACAGAGGAAGTCAACAGGCTTCATATAATAGGACATCGCATTGCTAAATGTACCAAGGATCTGTGAACAAGAACCAATGCTGTACATTGGAACCAAAAAAGATTGCAACAGTGTCGGATATCCGCAAATCTAATTTTGATTTTATTAGATTTTTATTAGGTATGTGTATTTAGGGCTTTGGAACCAAGACTAGTAAATGGAGTTAGGGACAGATCATCCATGATCCAATTGAATGGCAGAATAATCTCGAGGGGCTGAATGGCCTCCTCCTGTTCCTACGTAGAAGGACTCAGCAACCTTTAAATTACACTGCACTATGCCAGCCTACGAGGCTTAACAGAGTTGTATTAAATTCCTGTTTAACAGAAGTGGCAACCCGTTTGTTTGAAATGGAGGTGAGAGGAATTTTATACAAATATGCTGAGTGTTTGTGCCCTAATATTGTGCCAAGCAGTTATAAGTGCACACACACAAAAAAAAAAATCGATAGCATTATTTGCTCTGGAAAGGAATATAAGCAAGGAACAGATTAGCTCTCGAGTCTAGCACATTGTGTACACTGTGCCTTTGCTGTCAGTTATCAGCCGTGCTGTTTATCTTTATCATTAATACTCCTGTTTCCCTGTTGGAGTGTTGTGGGTGTTCAACGTGGCCCGTGATTGCCTGACTTGATTTTTCCAACAAGATGTTTGCGGACGCTACTTTGAGTTTTAAATGTCTAAGAAGCTGTCTGATTTTACTCAATGACCCTTTGGTTAAATCAAATTGCTTTACCTTTCGCGAAGATCAGTGTTATGACCAGGTGAGAAAGAGATCTAGGGTTCCCTTTCAGCCTTCGCTCTGGTCTTACCGTAACAGGGTATAATTTTAAACACACCGTATTTTTTTAGCTTCCCCATGGTGAATCCTTGCTCACCACTTTCCAATTATAAGACAAAGAAACCAGCACAAACAGGCTTTCTTAGGTTTAAAGAAGAAAAGTTGAAATTTATTAAACTTAAACTTAAACTCTAATTAGGTTAATGCCTACGGACACGTGATGCGCCCTCACTTGCATGCAATACATACACGCAAATGAGACAGAAAAGAGCAGAAGAAAAAATAAAGTGGAAAAGTTTGAGGCAATATCTGAAGAGTTTTTGTTATGTTTCTTCGAACTCACTGTAGAGTCCTTAATTGTAGGTAGATCTTGCTTTTCGTTGGGGCCCAGTATTCTTCTTAAACCTTGTTTGTTGCAGGAGACTTTTCTTTCTTGGGGTTCATGTGTCTTTCATGGATTCAGAGGCTTGTGAGATAGAGATGGGAGCAGACAGGAGAGATCTTCTCAGTCCAGGAGCAAGCAGACCTTCTGAGTTCAAACTCTCTGTGGCCAGTTCAAAAGAAACCCCTGGAACAGCCAGTTAGTCATGTGACCAGCTGGTCTAACCAGTCCTGGCCCTTGTGGATTGTATCCTCCTTAGCAGTCCCTGGAATGCGCTTCCTCACCTTCAATGTCTGTTAGTATGTAAATGTTTTTTTCCAGCCACAGCTGATCAGTTTAACAAGTCATTTCCTCGCTCCAACAACATTTAAAAATCAGTGTTCATGACAAAATTGATGTGCCTCATTCTTGGCAGGTGGGGGTCTAGCATGACAGTCAGTAACTTTATGTGCACGTTGATTGGTTTTATTTCCTCTCTGCCTCCTTTTCTTTGTGTGTGCCTGGGAGCAAAGTGGAAGGGTCAGGGTTCAAAATACATGGCACCGCTCAGGCCAAGGGCAGTAGGAAAGAAGACAATCAACTGACTAGATTAGGCTAGATTGGGTTTGAAATAAACGCTCTGGGTTGTAGGTGGAAGGAAATACTTTCACCTACACAGCTTTCTTGTCTATCTCTATTTTTATCATATCATCAATATTGACCTTTCATCGCTCGGAGGTGGACTTGTATCCGGCTCGGCTCAGAATAACAGGTGTAAGGTTATTCAGGTGAGGTGAGTTTGGGCTACATTGAATCTGGTTCATAGCAAAGGGGAACCCTCCACAATTAACTACTCAAGGTTCAACGTAATTTAAACATTGGAAAGACCGAAGCCATGGCTTTGGTCCCCACCACAAACTCCCATTCCCTCACCACCGGTTCGATCCACCTCCCTGACAACTCTCAGGCTGAACTACACTGTTTGCAATCCCGTTGAATTATCTGACCCAAAGCTGAGCTGACTATCCCATATCCTTTCCACCAGCAAGACTGCTTACCTTTTCCGCTGTAATATCTCCTGCCTCAGCCGTCTGCTGCTAGAACCTTCAACCCTCCTCTTTTTAACCTCCAGACTCGACTAATCCAATGCTGTCCCGGGTTGCCTCCATCTTCCACCCTACATAGACTGAAACTCATCCAAAACTCTGCTATCCATATCCTAACTAACACCAAGTCCTGTCTGCCCATCACCCCTGTGCTCGCTGATTTAGCACCTCCCCGAATATCTCCTTTTAAAATTCTCATCCTCATGTTTCAGTCCAACCATGGCCTCTCCTCTCCCTATCTCTGTAACCTCCTCCAACCCTACAACCCTTGGAGAAATCTGCATTTTTTGAACTCTGGCCTAATGTCCATCACTGACTTCCTTCAGTCTGCCATTGATGGCTGTGCCTTAGGTTATCTAGGCCCTGAGCATTGGAATTCCCTCTCTAAACCTTTTTCCCTCTCTACCTCTCTTCAATCCTTGTAGGCTCTCCATTTGACCAAGCTTTTGGTCACCTGTCCTAATGTCTCTTTCTTTGGTTCAGTGTCAATTTTTTTCCTGATAACAGTTTGGTGTAACTACCTCACGTGGACTGCAGTGGTGCAAAAAGTGGTGCTCACTAACACCTTCTCACGGGCAATGAGAGATGGGCAATAAATGCTGATCTAGTCAGTGACGCCCACATCCCATGAATGAATTTTAAAAAAGTCCTGTGAAGCAGCTTGGAATGTTAGAGGCACTATGTAAACAAAGGTTGTTGTTATAAGTTGATGCTAAAATGGCATTTCACACAGGAAGGGTGCAGTGATGGTTGCCGGGGGAGATGAAACTTTATTCCTGGTTTGCCTTCTAAAGTAGTTGAGGGAGCAGGGGAAATGTGTAATGGCTTAGTAAAGCGAGCTTTCCTCTGCTTGTAACTCATAATGAACCTGGTTCCTGGATGTCAATGTCAAGGCTTCAGGGGTGTAGCAGCATAATAGTTATGTTACTGGGTGAGTTATCCAATAGGCCTGAACTAATGAACTGGAGACATGAACCATGGCACTGGGGAGTTTAAATTCAATTAATTAAATAAAATCTGGAATTAAAAACCTAGGGCTGAATTTTTAAAGCCCATTAAGTGCAAGTCTGGAGGTGAGCACGATTTAAAGATTGCCTTCTTGGATCCTGCCACCCCTGGAACACGAAGCCATTTTTAAAGGAACGCCAGGAGGTAGGGAACAGCGACACCGCATACGTCCATTTAAGTGCCTGTTGAGCTCATTATGGAGCTCATTAACAGGCTTGTTAGCAGCAGTATGGGATTTGTAAAGGTAGGAAGTGGGGGAGGGGGGGAGCGACATGTCTGGAACATGGCAGGGTGTACAAAACAGGAACATTGAGGGGGGACAATGAGGGCTATGGGAAGGGCTGATTAGAATAATCCAGGGGCACAAAATTAAGCTCAGCTGCTTCAAAAGTGCCACACAGAGTAGCCATTGTTGGAGCTGTGAGACTTGCTTTTCTCAGTAGTGAATGGCAGGAATCCGGAGAGGGACGTCAGGCTGCTGGCATCACCTGGGAAGCTGGAGTTGGCAGGGGAAGGCCTGGTGAATGAAGGAACCCCAGCTGAGGGAGTTCAGACGGGAGCAGGCTTTTCTGACATTGGAAAAAGCAGGATGAGCTGTGGCAGATGCAACTTCCTAGACAGCAGGAGGCCAGAGGTGCACAATGGGGCTAAAGGCTGTCAAGTCCCCTGGACCTGACGGCCTGCATCCAACAGTCTTAAAGGAAGTGGCTGCAGAGATAATGGATGCATTGGTTGTAATCTTCCAAAATTCCCTAGATTCTGGAAAGGTCCCAGTGGATTCAAAAACTGCAATGTTCAAGAAAGGAGGGAGACAGAAAGCAGGAAACTATAGCTCAGTTAGCACAACATCTGACGTTGGGAAAATGCTAGAATCCATTATTAAAGAGGTAGTAGCAGAGCATCTAGAAAATCTCTATGCAACCGGGTGGTTCCAGGGATCAGCTGTGGACCTAGGAGGCATCTCAAGTTGGCAACTCATTGGGCGGGGGACTACACACACTTGACACAGGTGGGTCAGCACAAGCACAGAAGCATTGGGTTTCACCTCAATGGCTGGATTCCCCCACTGATGTGGCCATCAAGGCACTCAGTGACCGGCCAATGACATGTATTCACAGGAAGGAGTTCCACTCCCTCAATGTCCATCTGGTCTGCGCCTCAACAAGAGCTTCTTGTATGTGTGCACTCACTTTCCAGGCAGCTGCCATGACTCCTTCATCCTCCGTCAGTCCAGGCTGCCTCAGTACTTCACTCCATCCCCCAGAGTGTGTGGACGGATTAAAGGGGACAAGGGAAATCCCTTGAAGAGATGGCTATGGACCCCTATACAGGAGTCCCAGACAGAGGAACAGAGGTGAAAGAACCAATGCCACCTGCTCAGTAGCACAACTATTACGCAGGCCATTGGGCTTCTGAAGTGCAATTTCAGTGCCTGGACTGCTCAGGTGGTGCCCTCCATTGCCCTTCTGCAAGGGTCTCAGTCATTGTGGTGTTACGCTGCACTCTCCATTACATGGCCCTCCAGAGAGGTGTGGACTTTGAGGGCAGTGAGAAAGGACAGAGATCATCGGGGGAAGTGTGGGAAGTAAGAGAGGAGGAGAAAAAGGAGGCAGAGAGGGATAACAATGAAGAGAG
This sequence comes from Heterodontus francisci, assembly GCF_036365525.1. Lineage (NCBI taxonomy): Eukaryota > Metazoa > Chordata > Chondrichthyes > Heterodontiformes > Heterodontidae > Heterodontus > Heterodontus francisci. Next base: position 209,971,348 of record NC_090372.1, on the reverse strand, counting down.
CTGCAAGACAAGGTGGCCTCCTCCTACCACCCCCTGGGAAGAGGACCTCCTTCTTCTCCCTCACAGCCTCCAGCATTAGATCCAGATGGGCATTGATGAAGCGAGGGTCTGTTCTGCCCATACTGCTAGCCCTCCAGCTCCCCTGTAACATCTCGCTTCCCTCTGGTATTGTGGAAGGAAGATCACTCCCTCAGGACAACATGCAGCCTCAGTGATAGCTGCCATGTGGAGTCTGCATAAATCCCATACTTGAACTGACTCACCTCCATTCCGGGGCCCACTGGCTCTAAGTGGACAGGAAATCCGTCTCCATACAAATTAAGGGCTCACCCATTTGAAAATTGTAATCTGAATCAGTTTCTCACAGGAGGCAGGTTTCTGACCCAGTTCCTACTTCCTGCCTCCATAATGGAAATCCAGCCCCTAGTATCTATAATAACGACCATGTAACAAGCAGATTGTTGTAAAATCCCATCTGGTATGATAATGTCCTTTGGAGAAGGAAATCTGCTGTCCTAACCCAGTCTGGCCTACATTTGACACCAGACCTACAGAAACATGGTTGACTCTTAACTGCCCCCTAAAATGGCCCAGCAAGCCACTCAGTTGTATTCAAGAAAGCAGCTCACCAGCACCTTCCCAAGGGCAATTAGGGATAAGCCTAAATTCTGCCATTGCCAGGGACACCCACATCCCGTGAATGAATGAAGAAAGAATGTTCCCTTCTGCAGTAGTGACATCCATGGCCTTTGCCAGCCGCAGAAGGGAACAAAATATATAGCAGAGTACAGTTAGTGACCAGAACGTGAACGTAGAAAAAGTCTTCAGCTGCTTACAGGAGATGCAAGAATTTGGAAGAATTTCCTATGGCGTATTGATAACATTTGACTAACATCCTTCAAGTCTTTGTCAGTGGGTGTGCAACCTGAAAGTCTTGGCTTATTAGCAGCTACAGTGAAGTCTCTGACTTTGCTGTTCTCTCTCTCTTTTATATTGCTTTGTATAGGTCCCCACTGTTACCCCATCCCCTATCGCTCTTGTTTTTCTTTATGTTTAGATTCACAGTAGTGAGAAATTTGACTTTTTGTGGCCCTGCTGCTGATGGCTTCGATTATTTTAACACACATGTGATCTTTGGATGCTGTGCTGTTCCAGTTTGGCATTTTTGTTATCTTAGACTTGAAAAGGAAAGATTTGCAAGGCTATAGGGAAAGAGCAGGGGAGTGTGACTAATTGGATAGGTCTTTCAAAGAGCCAGGGCAGCAAGGGTAGAGTAAATAGCCTCCTTCTGTGTCTGAGTGTCTATGCTTCTACAGCTTAAGCTCCTTTTCTTCTGCCACTTCTCAGTAAGTGTGTTAATAAATAAAAGACACATGTTAATGTTGGCAAGGACTGATTCTTACGCTGAATTTGATAGACAAATATGTATTGTGGAAATTCCAGAATTGAATACAAACCTTAGCAATGAGATAGAAAACCCAGCTATGTGTTATAAGGTCTTAGAAATGGGTTTTGGCAAAAACTCAAGTTAGTGGGCAGGGGTCAGCAGAATAGTTTGGCAACATCAGCAGCCCCTGTTGCAAGATATAGAACTATTACATTCCTCAGTCGGTAGCACATTTGCCTCTGATTCAGAAGACTGTGGTCATCAATTGCCACTCCAGAGACTTGAGCACATAAACTCAGCTGGCATTGCCAGTGCAGTACGGAGGGAGTGCTGCACTGCCCGAGATGTCGTCTTTCAGATAAGATGCTAAGCCGAGGCCCCGTTCTGCCCTCTCAGGTGAACATAAAAGATCCCACAGGCTATTTCAAAGAAGAGCAGGGAATTCCCCCTGGTGTCCTGGGTTATCCCTAAACCAGATTATCTGGTCATTATCACATTACTATTTAGCCTAGCCAGCGATGCCCACATCCCGTGAAAAAATAGTAAAAAACAGCCCTTCTGCACACGTCACAAACCACGCTGAGATGAATGATCAATTAATCCAATTTTCCTTTGTGCTCATTTTGGTTGAGGGAGAATGTTGCTGAGACACTGGGAGAACTTCCTATTCTTCTTCAACTGTGTGTAAAATAGCCATAGATTCTACAAGAGGACTTGCCCTTGAAGCAACTTCCCTCAGGGGTAAGTGAATGTATGGGCTTCAGTGGGAGGCAATGGGAGCTGATAGTGTCTGCGAGTTCAGGAATGAGTTGGATTGGTATCGAGAAGGAAACTTGATAGTAGGATTGTGGAAAATGGTACTTCCTAGATTCTGATGGACAGCAGTGGGCTTTTCCAAGGTATCAGTCTTACCTCAGTGGGTAGCCCTCATGGCTCTGAGCCAGATGGTTGTGGTTCACGCCTCACTCTGGAGACTTGAGCACAAAAATCCAGGCTGACACTCCAGTGTAGTACTAAAGGGAGTCCAGTACTGAGGGAGTACTGCACAGTCAGAGGTGCTGTCTTTCCGATGAAACATTAAACTAATGTCCTGCCTGGCCTCTCAGATGGATGTAAAAGATCACATGGCACTATTTCGAAGAAAAGCAAGGGTATGCTTTCCAGTGTCCTGGGTCAATATTTATCCCTCAATCAACATCACTAAAACAGATTAACTGGCCATGATCACATTACTGTTTGTGGGAGCTCACAAATTGTGCACAAATTGGCTGCCCTAGTTCCTACATTACAACGCTTCAAAAATATTTAAGTGGCTGGAAAGTGCTTTGGAACATCCAAAGGTTGTGAAAGGCACTATATAAATTCAAGTTCTTACATTTCATTCTTTCAAGTCCTGCTACTTTCTATACTCTTCTGTTCAAATAGTGCCCTGGTTCTGTATTGTTCAACTGAACAGTCAGAAAGGAGCCTCCTGCTTCATGCTTCACCTGGAGGCTGGTGCTTATAGTTGTACTGCACTAATCGCTTATTTCTGGCTTGGAACTCAGAACCACAATTTTTGTAGTTCAGAGGAGACCGATGGGCAGTCAATGGAGCTAAGCTGACACGTTGATCAAAACAGTCAGACATTTTAAAAACACTTTCAAACAAAATAATCTTGAAGGGAAAAAAAACAATTAACTGTGAAACAAATGGAAAGTATGCTGGAGTTCATTGGATACTTTTGGGTAGAGAGTGTGGAATCTCTGGCAGGAATCCAATGGTCGAGTTTTTGTTTAAACTATAAATCATGATTTGGTAAAGGTACTATAAAAAAAACTCCTGGGATATGAGTGTTGCTCACATTTATTTATTTATTATATTTACTATATTTATTGCCCATCCCTAATTACCCATGAGAAGATGGCGGTGAGCCACCTTCTTGAACCGCTGCAGTCCTTGGGGTGTAGGTACACCCGCAGTGCTGTTAGGAAGGGAGTTCCAGGGTTTTGACCGAGCAACAGTGAAGGAACGGCGATATAGTTCCAAGTCAGGATGGTGTGTGACTTGGAGGGGAACTTGCAGGTGGTGGTGTTTCCATGTATCTGCTGCCCTTGTCCTTCTAGGTGGTAGAGGTCGCAGGTTTGGAAGTGCTGTCGAAGGAGCCTTGGTGAGTTGTTGCAGTGCATCTTGTAGATGGTACACACTGCTGCCACTGTGCATCAGTGATGGAGGGAGTGAATGTTGAAGGTGGTGAATGGGGTGCCAATCAAGCGGGCTGCTTTGTCCTGGATGGTGTCAAGCTTCTTGAGTGTTGTTGGAGCTGTACCCACCCAGGCAAGTGGAGAGTATTCCATCACACTCCTGACGTGTGCCTTGTAGATGGTGGACAGGCATTGTGGAGTCAAGAAGTGAGTTACTCGCTGCAGAAACTTCAGCCTCTGACCTGCTCTTGTCGTATTTATGTGGCTGTTCTAGTTCAGTTTCTGGTCAATGGTAATCCCCAGAATGTTGATAGTGGGGGATTCAGCGATGGTAATGCCATTGAGCATCAAGGAACGATAGTTAGCTTCTCTCTTGTTGGAGATGGTCATTGCCTGGCACTTGAGTGGCGTGAATGTTACTTGCCATGTATCAGCCCAAGCCTGAATGTTGTCCAGGTCATGCTGCATATGGACATGAGCTGCTTCAGTATCTGAGGAGTCGCAAATGGTGCTGAACATTGTGCAATCATCAGCGAACATCCCCACTTCTGACCCAATGATGGAGGGAAGATCATTGATGAAGCAGCTGAAGATGGTTGGGCCCAGGACACTATCCTGTAGTGATGTCCTGGGACTGAGATGATTGACCTCCAACAACCACAACCATCTTCCTTTGCGCTAGGTATGACTCCAACCAGCTTAGCGTTTTCCCCCCGATTCCCATTGACTCCAATTTTGCTAGGGCTCCTTGATGCTATACTCAGTCAAATACCTCCTTGATGTTAATGGCAGTCACTCTCACCTCACCTCTGGAGTTCAGCTCTTTTGTCCATGTTTGGACCAAGTCTGTAATGAGGTCAGAAGCTGAGTGGCCCTGGTGGACCCAAACTGAGCATCAGTGAGCAGGTTATTGCTGAGAAAGTGCCACTTCATAGCACTGTTGACGACACCTTCCTTCACTTTGCTGATGATCGAGAGTAGACTGATAGGGCGGTAATTGGTCGGGTTGGATTGGTACTGCTTTTATGTACAGGACATAACTGGACATAATAATTTTCTGCATTATCGGGTAGATGCCAATGTTGTAACTATTGTAGAACATCTTGGCTAGGGGAGCGGCCAGTTCTGGAGCACAGGTCTTCACTACTATTACCTGAATGTTGTCAGGGCCCAGAGCCTTTGCAGTATCCAGTGCCTTCAATCGTTTCTTGATATCACATGGAGTGAATCAGATTGGCTGAAGTCTGGCATCTGTGATGCTGGGGACTTCAGGAGGAGGCCAAGACAAATCATCAACTTGGCACTTCTGGCTAAAGATTGTTGCAAATGCTTCAGCCTTGTCTTTTGCACTGATGTGCTGGGCTCCCCCATCATTGAGGATGAGGATATTTGTGGAGCTTCCTCCTCCTGTTTAATTGGTCACTATCATTCACGACTGGATGTGGCAGAACTGCAGAGCTTCGATCTGATCTGTTGGTTATGGAATCACTTCGCTCTGTCTATCGAAAGCTGCTTCCATTTTGTGACATGCAAGTAGTCCTGTGTTGTAGCTTCACAAGGCTGACACCTCATTTTGAGGTATGCCTGGTGCTGCTCCTGGCATGCCCTCCTGCACTCTTCATTGAACCAGAGTTGATCCCCCAGCTTGATGGTAGTGGTAGAGTGGGGGATATGCCGGGCCATGAGGTTACAGATTGTGGTTGAATACAATTCTGCTGCTGCTGATGGCCCACAGCGCCTCATGGATGCCCAGTTTTGCATTGCTAGATCTGTTTGAAATCTATCCCATTTAGTATGATGGTCATGCCACACAACACGATGGACGGTATCCTCAATGTGAAGATGAGACTTCGGCTCCACAAGGACTGTGCGGTGGTCACTCCTACCAATAATGTCATGCTATGTCCTTTAGGACTCGGCCAGCTTGGTCAGTAGTGGTGCTACCGAGCCACTCTTGGTGATGGACTTTGAAGTTCCCCCACCCAGAGTACATTCTGTGCCCTTGTCACTCTCAGTGCTTCTTCCAAGTAGTGTTCAACATGGAGGAGTACTGATTCATCATCTGAGTGTGCGGGGCTGGGAGGTGCTGCGGTAGGTGGTAATCAGCAGGAGGTTTTCTTGCCCATATTTGACCTGATACCAAGAGACCTCATGGGGTCCAGAGTCAATGCTGAGGGCTCCCCCAACTGTAAACCACTGTGTCGCCACCTCTGCTGGGTCTGTCTGACCGGTGGGGCAGGACATGCCCAGGGATGGTGATGGCAGTGTCTGGGACATTGTCTGTAAGGTATGATTACGTGAGTATGACTGTGTCAGGCTGTTGCTTAACTAGACTGTGGGACAGCTCTCCCAACTTTGGCACAAGCCCCCAGATGTTAGTAAGGAGGACTTTGCAGGGTCGACAGGGCTGGGTTTGCTGTTGTTGTTTCCGGTGCCTAGGTCAATGCTGCACGTTACATCCGGTTTCATTCCTTTTAGACTTGTACCTAGTAGTTTGGTACAACTGAGTGGTTTGCTAGGCCATTTCGGAGGGCGTTTAAGAGTCAACCACATTGCCACATAGATAGAATTGTTAACAGAAGAATGGACACTGCATCCAAAAGCAATTCACTCAATAAAGTACTTTTGGTTTCGATCGCACGATAATGAGTTCTGAACAATCAAAAATGCCTGAGGGAGATGAGGAGTCATTGCTTTATGCAGCAAGTTCTTATGATCTGTAATCTGTTGCCTGAAAGGCTGGTGGCAGGAACTTCAATAGTAACTTTCGAAAGGGAATTGGATAAATACTTTAAAGAAGAAAATGATCAGGCTGTGAGGAAAGAGCTGGGGAGTGGGACTGATTGGCTAGCTCTTTGAAACAGCAGATATAGGAACGATAGGCCAATGGCCTCCTTCTGTGCTGTAAGTTTCTATAACTCCAAGTTTCTTTTTTCTTCCGGTGTTACGTTACAGAATGTTACTGATCTTCCTTGATATTCCTGAAGAAGTGGAGATCTATTGTTCTGTTCAGTGCTTGGTCAGCAATGCTACCTGGTTTTTCCTCTTTCTTTGACCAGGATGGTGACGCCAACTGCTCCAGCTGGGATCAAAAGAACATGAGAACAGGAGGAGGCCATTCAGCCCCTCGAGCCAGTTACACCATTCATTAAATCATAGCTGATATGTACCTTAACTCTATTTGCCCACCTTGGTTCCATAGCCTGAATGCACTTGCCTAACAAAAATCAATTAATGGATATGGGGAAAGAGGAAGGGAGTGGGACTAATTGGATAGCTCTTTCAAATATTTAGCACAGGCAGGTTGGGCCGAATGGCCTCCTTCCCAGCTGTAAAATTCTGTGATTCTATGACTCAGCGTCCACAGCTTTTTGGCCAAGAGAGTTCCAGATTTCCACTACCCTTTGTGTGAAGAAGTGCTTCCTGACATCATCCCTGAACACCCTCGCTCCAGTTTTATGATTATGTCCCCTTGTTCTGGACTCCCTCAGCAGAGGAAATAGTTTCTCCCTATCTATCCTTTCAAATCCTTTATTCATCTTAAACACCTCAATTAGATGAGCCCATAATCCTCTATATTCAATCAGTCCAGAGATCAACATAGAATATCCTAGTCATTCTGTTTCACTGTATCCAGGGACCCACTGTCTCACCCAAAAAGGCACAGGATTCTTTGAGATTCTCACAGAATAAGGGGGAAGGAAGGGGCCAGTTACATGGAACCATTCATGGAGACACTCAGTAAATCCCCCAATTTTTGTCCAGCCTGACCACCTGACCAGCCACATCACATGATGCATTCGCCTTTGCAGTCATCACCAGAATCAGATGAAACACCATCTGAACTGTCAAAAGATAAAATGCTGTAGAAACTGGTGTTGGGATTTATGAGAAGTCTTATTGCTTCAGATGGACTTTTTACCAGTTTATAGAGTCATAGTCATAGAGTTATACAGCACAGCAACAGGCCTTTTGGCCCACAGTGTCCGCACCGGCCATCAAGCCTATCTATTCTAATCCCATTTTCCAGGACTTGGTCCGGAGCCTTCTATGCTATGGCATTTCAAATGCTCATCTAAATACATCTTAAATGTTGTGAGGGTTCCTGCCTCTACCACCCCTTCAGGCAGTGTGTTCCAGATTCCAACCATCCTCTGGGTGAATTTTTTTTCCCTCAAATCCCCTCTAAACCTCCTGCCCCTAACCTTAAATTTATGACCCCTGGTTATTGACACCTCCACTAAGGGAAAAGTTTCTTCCTATCTACCCTATCTATGCCCCTCATAATTTTGTATACCTCAATCAGGTCCCCCCTCAGCCTTCTCTGCTCTAAGAAAAACACTGGACAATTGAATAAGGGATTGGCATGAGGCACCCTGGAAATAAAGTATATAAACAGGCACTCGAGAGGGAAAAAAACATTTCAGGCAGAGAAAAGCTTTCGGAGGCGGATCCATGCTGGGTCCATCCGAACATCCTGGTTAGATCAAGAAGACCGAGAGGAGAACAGACTGCCAGCGCCAGCTACAGAGATCAGCATTACTCTGCTTCATCTGTCCACTTGTCTGATCCGGGACCGGGAAACCGTTCCGAGGAGACTGCCAACGCCAGCTACAGAGATCAGCATCGCCCTACATCCCCCGTCCATTTGTGAAATGGTAAACCATTCTCACCTCTTATGTGTTATATATCCTTTCTGTCTATTTAGCTTATGTATGTTGTCTTAAACTGTTCCTTCTCAGCAAACTGCTTCAAAACCACTTTTGTGCAATCTGTGACTCCAGGGCCATAGTTATACCCATCAGGAAATGGTGAGCAGGCTGGGTCTCTTTAGAAAAGAGAAGGCTGAGGGGTGACCTAATAAAGGTGCTTAACATAATGAAAGTTTTTGATAGAGTAGACACAGAGGCAGCATTTCCACAGGGGCACGGTGGTCTTGTGCTTATGTTATCTAGAGGATTGGACTAATGATCTGGAGCCATGAGTTCAAATCTCACCACAGCAACTGGGAAATTTAAATTCAGTTAATAAATAAATCTACAATAAAAAGATAGAATCAATATAGTAATTATGAAACTATGGGATTTGTAAAAACCCATATAGTGTGATAATGCCCCTTTAGGGAGGGAAATCTGCTGTCCTTACCTGGTCTGGCCTATATCTGACTCTGGACCCACACCAATGTGATTGAATTTTAACTACCCTCTGAAATAGCCTTTAGATTAAAGGGTGGTCTAATTGAGATATTGAAGATGATTAACGGATTTGGTAGGATAGATAGAGAGAAACTATTTCTTCTGTTAATGGAATCCAGAACGAGGGAACATAATTAGAGCTAGAGCAATTAGGGATGGGCAATAAATAGAACGGTGATATAAAAGCAAAATACTGCGGATGCTGGAAATCTGAAATAAAAACAGAAAGTGCTGGAAAAACTCAGCAGGTCTGGCAGCATCTGTGGAGAGAGAAGCAGAGTTAACGTTTCTGGTCAGTGACCCTTCTTCAGAACTGGCAGATATAAGAAATGTAAAAGATTTTAAGCAAGTAAAGCGGGGGATGGGGCAAGAGATAACAAAAGAGAAGGTATTGATCGGACAAGGTCACAGAATAAATTAGTTTGTTCAGCTTGTTTCTACTGTGCCTACCCACTGTTTTTTTTCATGTTTGTGCTTGTAGCTGTTCAGTTTTCAGTCCATTAACACCCTATCTGTACTAATGTTTTGTCTTTCAGCACACCATTAACATATTGTTTGCCTTTGCTCCATGACCTTATGATCAACTACTCTGTGACATTGTCGTATCAACATCTTCTCTTTTGTTATCTCCTGCCCCACCCCCACTTTATTTGCTTAAAACCTATTACGTTTCTAACCTTTGCCAGTTCTGATGAAAGGTCACTGACCTGAAACGCTAACTCTGCTTCTCTCTCCACAGATGCTGCCAGACCTGCTGAGTTTTTCCAGCACTTTCTGTAAATAGAACAGTGCAATGGCCTCAAATGCCACAGCAACCCAGGTTGAGTGACTATCACTGCAGAAGCTGCTGTAGAGGGACACAAACTTCGAGGTGACTGGATTCACCACACATTCGTCCATTCAGAAGTGGAACAGCAATCACATGATATATGAAAGGTATTCAGGTGCAATATACCAGGGGCGACAGTATGTTTATTCACAACCTGAGAACTCTTTGTTCAGTTAAATTGCTTGTCTGTCTAAATGATTGCCTGCAAACGCCCTGCTAACTGATGTACTAAGGCGGACAGCAAAGGTCTGTCAGTGTCTTTTATTTCCCTGCCAATCATCAGCTCTGGTTCTGAACAGTGAGTACAATCACTGGGTGAGGCTTCAATGTGGGAAGATAGCAGTTTATTCCTCTCTGGTATCAATTCAATGTTGCTTTAAAGCCTGTCGAGATGTACTCAGGTAATTTCAACTTCATTGTTTGGTTAATATTACTTATCAAGTCATTTTTATTTAGCATGAAGTTTTCCAAGCTTAAGCTATTGCTGATGAGATTCAGAAACTACAAGCTCAACTGCATCTTTCTTAAGAGGCCCAACTTTCTTTGTATCCCAATCTTGGGGATCTCCATTATCCTTTGCATTTGCGTCCATCACCCGCTCTGGAGTTCTGACAGGAGTCAGAAAAGCTGAACAACTGCAGGGGCCAATTGGGACTGCAAGAAGTGAGAGAAGAACCCTTTAAACTCTTCAAGTTCTTCATCCCACTTTCCCAATTGAATAAAATGATACTGGTGAGGATTTGTCATCAATGTTGGAGTGGGGATATTTGGCTTTTTGTGAAGTTAAGATAGTTTCAGAAAAAAGATGCTCACATATTTAAACTAATTCAGCAGGGGGATGGGAACCTAAATTGTAGTTCCAGTGTACAGGATGTTGAGAGTAGTGAGGTCAGGGATAAGGTTACAAGGACGCAAGAGGGCACTGGCAAGCAAGAACTTGGTTTAAAGTGTGTCTACTTCAACGCCAGGAGCATCCGGAATAAGGTGGGTGAGCTTGCAGCATGGGTTGGTACCTGGGATCTCGATGTAGTGGCCATTTCGGAGACATGGGTAGAGCAGGGGCAGGAATGGATGTTGCAGGTTCCGGGATTTAGATGTTTCAGTAAGAACAGAGAAGATGGTAAAAGAGGGGGGGGGTGTGGCATTGTTAATCAAGGAGAGTATTACAGCGACAGAAAGGACGTTTGAGGACTCGTCTACTGAGGTAGTATGGGCCGAGGTTAGAAACAGGAGAGGTGAGGTCACCCTGTTGGGAGTTTTCTATAGACCTCCGAATAGTTCCAGAGATGTAGAGGAAAGGATAGCGAAGATGATTCTCGACAGGAGCGAGAGTAACAGGGTAGTGGTTATGGGGGACTTTAACTTTCCAAATATTGACTGGAAATACTATAGTTCGAGTACTTTAGATGGGTCAGTTTTTGTCCAGTGTGTGCAGGAGGGTTTTCTGACACAGTATGTAGACAGGCCAACCAGGGGCGATGCCACATTGGATTTGGTACTGGGTAATGAACCCGGCCAGGTGTTAGATTTAGATGTAGGTGAGCACTTTGGTGATAGTGATCACAATTCGGTTAGGTTTACCTTAGCGATGGGCAGGGACAGGTATATACCGCAGGGCAAGAATTATAGCTGGGGGAAAGGAAATTATAATGCGATTAGGCAAGATTTAGGATGCGTAGGATGGGGAAGGAAACTGCAGGGGATGGGCACAATCGAAATGTGGAGCTTATTCAGGGAACAGCTACTGCGTGTCCTTGATAAGTATGTACCTGTCAGGCAGGGAGGAAGTTGTCGAGCGAGGGAGCCGTGGTTTACTAAAGAAGTTGAAGCGCTTGTCAAGAGGAAGAAGAAGGCTTATGTTAGGATGAGACGTGAAGGCTCAGTTAGGGCGCTTGAGAGTTACAAGCTAGCCAGGAAGGATCTAAAGGGAGAGCTAAGAAGAGCAAGGAGAGGACACGAGAAGTCATTGGCGGATAGGATCAAAGAAAACCCTAAGGCTTTCTATCGGTATATCAGGAATAAAAGAATGACTAGAGTTAGATTAGGGCCAATCAAGGATAGTAGTGGGAAGTTGTGTGTGGAATCAGAGGAGATAGGGGAAGCGTTAAATGAATATTTTTCGTCAGTATTTACAGTAGAGAAAGAAAATGTTGTCGAGGAGAATACTGAGATACAGCCTACTAGGCTAGATGGGATTAAGGTTCACAAGGAGGAGGTGTTAGCAATTTGGAAAGTGTGAAAATAGATAAGTCCCCTGGGCCAGATGGGATTTATCCTAGGATTCTCTGGGAAGCCAGGGAGGAGATTGCAGAGCCTTTGACCTTGATCTTTATGTCGTCATTGTCGACAGGTATAGTGCCGGAAGACTGGAGGATAGCAAATGTTGTCCCTTTGTTCAAGAAGGAGAGTAGAGACAGCCCTGGTAATTATACACCTGTGAGCCTTACTTCGGTTGTGGGTAAAATGTTGGAAAAGGTTATAAGAGATAGGATTTATAATCATCTTGAAAAGAATAAGTTCATTAGCGATAGTCAGCACGGTTTTGTGAAGGGTAGGTCGTGCCTCACAAACCTTATTGAGTTTTTTGAGAAGGTGACCAAACAGGTGGATGAAGGTAAAGCCGTGGATGTGGTGTATATGGATTTCAGTAAGGCGTTTGATAAGGTTCCCCATGGTAGGCTATTGCAGAAAATACGGAAGTATGGGATTGAAGGTGATTTAGTGCTTTGGATCAGAAATTGGCTAGCTGAAAGAAGACAGAGGGTGGTGGTTGATGGCAAATGTTCATCCTGGAGTTTAGTTACTAGTGGTGTACCGCAAGGATCTGTTTTGGGGCCACTGCTGTTTGTCATTTTTATAAATGACCTGGATGAGGGTGTAGAAGGGTGGGTTAGTAAATTTGCGGATGACACAAAGGTCGGTGGAGTTGTGGATAGTGCCGAAGGATGTTGTAGGTTACAGAGGGACATAGATAGGCTGCAGAGCTGGGCTGAGAGATGGCAAATGGAGTTTAATGCGGAGAAGTGTGAGGTGATTCACTTTGGAAGGAGTAACAGCAATGCAGAGTACTGGGCTAATGGGAAGATTCTTGGTAGTGTAGATGAGCAGAGAGATCTTGGTGTCCAGGTACATAAATCCCTGAAAGTTGCCACCCAGGTTAATAGGGCTGTTAAGAAGGCATATAGTGTGTTAGCTTTTATTAGTATGGGGATTGAGTTTTGGAGCCACGAGGTCATGCTGCAGCTGTACAAAACTCTGGTGCGGCCGCACCTGGAGTATTACATGCAGTTCTGGTCACCGCATTATCGGAAGGATGTGGAAGCTTTGGAAAGGGTGCAGAGGAGATTTACTAGGATGTTGCCTGGTATGGAGGGAAGGTCTTACGAGGAAAGGCTGAGGGACTTTGAGGTTGTTTTCGTTAGAGAGAAGGAGGAGGAGAGGTGACTTAATAGAGACATATAAAATAATCAGAGGGTTAGATAGGGTGGATAGTGAGAGTCTTTTTCCTCGGATGGTGATGGCAAACACGAGGGGACATAGCTTTAAGTTGAGGGGTGATAGATATAGGACAGATGTCAGAGGTAGTTTCTTTACTCAGAGAGTAGTAGGGGCGTGGAACGCCCTGCCTGCAACAGTAGTAGACTCGCCAACTTTAAGAGCATTTAAGTGGTCATTGGATAGACATATGGATGAAAATGGAATAGTGTAGGTCAGATGGTTTCAAAGGTCGGCGCAACATCGAGGGCCGAAGGGCCTGTACTGCGCTGTAATGTTCTATGTTCTATATATCACACCTTTCAAAATGTCCCAAAGCAAATGAAGTACTTTTGAAGTGTAGTCACTGTTGTAATGTAGGAAATTTGAACTGAGAATATGGAAACTGAAAAAAATTATTTGCATTTTTATGGCAGCTTTCATGACCACTGGCTATCTCATAGAAACATAGAAAATAGGAGCAGGAGTAGGCCATTCGGCCCTTCGAGCCTGCTCCGCCATTCATTATGATCATGGCTGATCATCCAACTCAGTGGCCTGTTCCAGCTTTCGCCCCATATCCTTCGATCCCTTTAGACCCAAGATCTATATCTAACTCCTTCTTGAAAACATACAATGTTTTGGCCTCAACTGCTTTCTGTGGTAGTGAATTCCACAGGCTCACCACTGTCTGGGTGAAGAAATTTATCCTCATCTCAAAGCACTTTACAACCAATGAAGCACTTTTGAAGTGTAGTCACTGTTATAATGCAGGAAATGCAGCAGTCAGTCTGTGCACAGAGAGCTCCTACAAGCATTAACGTGATAATGAGCAGATAATCTGTTTTTGTGAGGTTGTTTCAGAGATAAACATTGGCCAGGGCACCAGGGATAACTCCCCTCCCCTTCTTCCAAATAGCAGCATGAGATCTTTTATACCCATCCAAGCAAGCAGATGGGGCCTCAGTTTAACAACCCACCCAGAAGATGGCACTTCCAACAGGGCAGTGCTGTACTGGAGCGTTAACCTTGATTTATTTTTGTGTGTGTTCAAGCCCTGGAGTGGAACTAGAACTCAGAGCTGTATGACTGAGAGGCAAGAGTGCTACCAATAGAGCTACAGCTGACACTGCTACCACAAGGTATAGTTAATTGTATATGTAGTCATTGCAGGGCTAAATTGTGGCGAGTCGAAGAGACTTAGTAGTTGGCAGGAAAAAAGACAGAGGCGCAAGGGGAGAGCCAACTGTGCAACAGCCCCAACAAACAAATTTCTCTGCAGCACCTGTGGAAGAGCCTGTTACTCCAGAATTGGCCTTTATAGCCACTCCAGGCGCTGCTTCACAAACCACTGACCACCTCCAGGCGCGTATCCATTGTCTCTCGAGATAAGGAGGCCCAAAAGAAAGAAAAGTCATTGAAGAATATATTAAAGGAAATGTTGATAGGATTAGATGAAGAGGGAGGAGGCTTATGTTGAGCATAAACACGGGCATAGACCTGATGGGCCGAATGGCCTGTTTCTGTGCTGTAAATACTTTGAATAGCATGAATGCATTGAAAGAGAAACTAGATAAACTGTCAGGGAGACAGGAATAGTAGATGATGCTGATACGATTGAATGAACGTGGTGGGAGGAGGCGCTTGTGAATCATAATCACCAGTATAGACCTGTTAGGCCGAATGGCCTGTTTCTGTGATGTAAAATTCTATATAATACGAATGCAATTTGAAGAAATGAATGGAAAAGATAATTTATTTAATGCACAACATTTTTTAGAATCACAGAATCTTACAGCACAGAAGGAGGCCATTCAGTCCATCATACCTATGCCGGTTCTATGAGATAGTTATCCAATGAGACTCACTCCCTCTGCTCTTCCACTATAGGCTTGCAAATTTTCCCTTTTCAAGTATTTATCCAATTCCCTTTTGAAAGTTACTATTGAATCTGCTTCCACCACCAGAAATTTGACTGTAGATGCCATATACATTCTGTGGCTACAAGAACAGAGGCTGGGGATTCTACGGCCATTAACTCACCCCCCGACACCCCAAAACCTGTCCACCATCTACAAGTCAGGAGTGTGATGGAATACTTTCCACTTGCCTGGATGGGTGCAGCTCCAACAACACTCAAGAAGCTTGACAGCATCCAGGACAAAGCAGCCTACTTGATTAGCACACCATCCACAATCTTAAACATTCATTCCTGGCACTCAGTGACTGCAGTGTGTGTACCATCTGTAAGGTTTGATCCTGGAGCCAGAGCTTATTCAAAAGAGTCGAGGAGAAACAAGCAGTTTATTGAGAAGGGACAGTTCAAATTCAGTGTTGAGTCCAGATGGCTGTAAAGTGTCCTGTGGAAAGATGAGGTGCTTTTCCTCAAGGTTGTGTTGAGCTTCAATGGAATAATGCAGCAGGCCAAGGTCAGAAAGGTCAGAGTGGGAGCATGGTGGGCAATTAAAATGACAAGCAACAGGAAGCTTGGGGTCACACTTGCAGACTGAATGGAGGTGGTTGGCAAAGCAGTCACCCAGTTGGTGTTTGGTATCCCCGGTGTAGAGGAGACTCCACTGTAAGCAGAGAATACAGTATCATAAATTGAAAGAAGTACAAGTAAATCTCTGTTTCACCTGGATGGTGGGAAGGGAGGAGGTAAAAGGGCAGGTGTTGCATCTCCTGTGCTTGCATGGAAAGGTGGCATAGGAAAGCGGGGAGGTGTTGGGGGTGACTGAGGAGTGGGCCAGGGTGTCGCGGAGGGAATGGTCCCTTCAGAATGCTGAAAGGGGAGGGGAGGATGTGTTTGGTGGTGACATCACATTGGAGGTGGCGGAAATGGCAGAGGATGATCCGTTGAATACAAAGAGCTGGTGGGTGGAAGGTGAGGACAAGGGAGGGGGGGAACGGATGAGAGCAGGAGAGCGTGAAATAGATCAGACATGGTCGAGGGCCCTGTCAACCACAATGGGGGAGGAATCCTCAGTTGAGGAGAAAGGAAGACATACCGAAGCGCTAGTATGGAAGATTGCATCATCAGAGCGGATGCAACAGAGTTGGAGAAACTGGGAGAATGAAATGGAGTCCTTACACGAAGCGGAGTGTGAGGAAGTGTAGTCAAGGTAGCTGTGGGCTTGTAGTGAATATTGATTGATAGCCTATCCCCAGAAATGGAGACAGAGAAGTCAAGGAGGGAAGGGAGGTGAAGGGATGAGTTGGAGATGGACCATGTGAAGGTGAGAGAAGAGTGGAAATTGGAAACAAAGTCAATGACATTTTACAGTTCAGGCCGAGAGCGGGAAGCGTTATCAATACAGTCTTCAATGTGCCGGAACAAGAGGTGAGGGAGGAGGCCTGGGTAGGACTGGAACAAGGAATGTTCCACATATCCCACAAAAAGTGTTTTGATGAGGCTCAATGCAAGCTCGAGGAACAGCACCTCATCTTTCGACTGGGCACTTTACAGTCTTCTGGACTCAACATTGAGTTCAATCATTTTAGATCATAAGCTCTGCCTCATTTTTTTTCTTTTCTTGTGTTTTTTTTGCCTGTTTCATTTCAGTACCCCTCCACCCCCACACACATTTCTTCCTTTATCCCTTTACGTTGTGTTCGGATGGCTGCTATTCTGCCATTCACACCTCATCCAGACACATCTTTTGTTTCTTTACTTGTCCCATTACCACTCCCTTTGGCTTTGTACCATGAAATCTTTTGTCATTTAATCTGTCCTGCCCTCCACTGTATTGCAAACATTCCCTTTTGTTCTTCTTCCCCCCTCCCTCCTTTCACTTGCTCAAAGTCCATTACATTACTAACTTTTCCCAGTTCTGATGAAAGGTAACAGACCTGAAATGTTAACTCTGTTTCTCTCTCCACAGATGCTGAGCATTTCCAGCACGTTCTGTTTTTATTTCAGATTTCCGGCAACCGTAGTATTTTGCTTTTGTATAAGGTTTTCTCTGGATTCTGATACCAAGCTCCAATCATCAAACATGTAACAGAATGCAGAATTACAAGTTACATTAAAAGAAATGATAAAAATGAATTCTGTTGGAATGGAAAGGTTATTTTGTCAAGAAAATATTGTGCTGCGATCGAGGATTTCTCAGTTTAATATCTTATCCAAAAGGCATCACCTCTGACAAGCAGCACTGGGAGATAATGCAGCACTCCCTCAGTAATGCACTGAGAGTGTCAGCCTAGATTTTATACTCAGGACTCTGAGTAGGGCTTAAACCCACAGTATTCTGAGACAATTACCCACTGAGCCACAGTTAGATTGGTAGCTTGTTCCGTGTGTGTTTGGAAACAGTAAGCTCATGATTGATTATCTGACAAAAATTCAATGGGGCATTTTGACAGACTGCGGGTCCCAATGTGTCTCATTCTCATTTTCAGTCTGTTCACCTTGGGGACTTACAAAACTGCTGGTAGAATATGCAGCTATCACAGTCATTAGCCTAAAGCCTAAAGCCATCAATGCTTTGACCCTGCCTGCATTCCCAATGCTCAACTTCACTACAAATTATCAACAGAAAATTAGACCTATTAAGTTAGTTTTTTTCACTGTGTACACCAGTGGCAATTTCCTTACACCTTGTCACCTCAACACTAGTGATTGAAGGGAACAATTTTGGCTGATGATAATAGCTTTGATAGGAAACAGATGCAAGTTCGCAGTCTCGTACCTAAATCATAAAGTTAGCATGCAGATACGGCAAGTAATTAGGAAGGCAAATGGAATGTTGGCTTTCATTGCAAGGGAGATGGAGTATAAAGTAGGGAAGTCTTGCTACAACTGTGCAGGGCATTGGTGAGACCACACCTAGAGTACTGTGTACAGTTTTGGTCTCCTTACTTAAGGAGGGATATACTTGTACTGGAAACAGTTCAGAGAAGGTTGATTCCTGGGAAATGAGGAAAGGGTGAGCAGTTTGGACCAATAGTCATTGGAATTTCGAAGAATGAGAGGTGATCTGATTGAATCATATGAGATTCTGAGGAGGCTTGGCAGGGTAGATGCTGAGAGGATGTTTCCCCTCCTGGGGAATCTAGAACCAGAGGGCACAGTTTAAAAATAAGGGGTCTCCAATTTAAGACCCAGAGGGTCATTAATCTTTGGAATTCTCTTCCTCAGAGAGCAGTGGAGGCTGGGACATTGAATATATTCAAGGCTGAGTTAGACAGATTCTTGAACTATAGAGGAGTCAAGGTTTATGGGAGGGGCAGACAGGAAAGTAAAGTTGAGGACACGATCAGATCAGCCATTAGCTTATTGAATGGCGGAGCAGGCTCGAAGGGCCGAATGGCCTACTCCTGCTCCTATTTCTTACATGGGGACAGTTCCACCTTTTTGCAGAACTAGTGATGGAAAAACAGTACAAGTTTTTATGTTCAATTTTGTGAGAAGTGTTTAGATCTCAGCATCGAGGTCCCACTGCAATGGGATTCCACCCAAAAGTGGACAGGTTAGCTTGGATTTCCCGATTTCCATTATGTTAACACTGGGCATTAACCCCCATATTTTAAATAGGACAATGCCAGTGTTGAGGTAGCGCATCCATCAAAAAAATCTAGCACATGATCCGCCAGGCCGAGTTTCCCCAGTGTGAGATACTGCTTCATTGTACAGTATCTATTGTTGCTTATATGTACTGACAGGGAATAAAGCTACACATTGGGATGGGTCTTCCTGGAGCAGGGCCTCTTGGACCATGTGCTGCTGTTTGGACTTTTTTCTGCACTAAAGTTTTATTTACAGCATAACTTGCTAGACGCACGAACTGATAACAGTACAGCGAGAGCAACGGGCCAATCTGTGACCTCAATGAATGGCGCAACCAATGAGATTTAAGGATTGAGCACTAAGCTCTGGAATTCCCTCCTATAGCCTCTCTGCTTCTCAATCTCTCTTTCCTCCTTTAGGCCACTTCTTAAAACCTACCTTCTTGAGCAGGTTTTTGGTCACTTGTCCTAATATCTTCTTATATGGCTCGGGAAGCATCTTGGGAGGCTTTATTACTTTAAAGGCACTATGTAAATATAATTTGTTGTTGTTTAGCGTTAGGAGCTACTGTCAGGAAGAGACATGGGACACAGCTCGACTTTTTGTAGATCTAGTGACGGAAAAATAGTACAATGCCATACAGCTGTCTGCCCTCTATTGAGATACTTTCCCTCCTTACACACATCTGTTGGTCTGCCTTGATGAGCTAGAAGGGTTCGAGCCCCAGTCTAGATGGTCCAGGCATGGGGAAATGAGAGTTCCTGTATCTGAATACTGGGTTGACAGCCAGGGGGATAGTCATGTCTGAGAGGAGTGGAGTGGCAGCACACCCAGACTCTCCATTGCAAGTAGTTGGTTCTGCTGGTGAGCAAATGTGAATCAGGCTAATGGTTAGTTCACACAAAGCGATTTCATTCACTGTAATAACAGATCTGCTGGATGTCAGCTGTGGTTCAATGGTTTAAACTCTTATCGTTGAGCCCGAACGTTGTGAGTTCAATTCTCACTCCAGAGACAAGCCCATTCTCCAGGCAGTGCAATACTGAGGGAGTGCTGCACTGTTGGAGGTGCCATCTGTTGGATGAGGCCTTGCCTGCCATCTCCGATGGATGTAAGAGATCCCATGGCAGCATTTCAAAGAGAAACAGGATTGTTCTCCTGAGTGCCCTGGCCAATGTTTATCTCTCAACCAACACCACTAGTAACAGATGGTCATTATCTTATTGTGATTGGTGGGATCTTGCTGTGTACAAATTGGCTGCCATGTTTCCTACATTATAACAGTGACTAAACTTCAAAAGTACTTCATTGGCTGGGCATAAATTTGCCCAGGCATGCGCCATGGAGAGGTCACTCCATAGTTGCCTCACAGCGACTGACACAACACGGAAGGCAGCAGTTACGGGTTATAAGTCCAGATAAATTGGCGTAGAAACTGGGCGCCACGGGTTGCCTTTGTCGGTGGGAGAGGTCATTGCACCTCACTGGACAGCTACCGCCCGCCTCAAACCGGGCAGCCCCCAGTCAATAAGGTTCTGTCCCGCCACAGTCTGCCTGCTTCAATGGGTGCTTGGAGCTCAGGGTCATTGCCCGAAAGGTGGACTGATACACTGCACCAAACAACATGAAAAAAGGAAAGAAGGTACCAGCCCTTCGCTTTGCAAGCTGGAACGTCAGAACTATGTGTCCTGGCCTGTCGGAAGACCTTACACAAATCAACGATTCTCGGAAGACCGCCATCATTAACAACGAGCTCAGTAGACTCAATGTAGACATTGCAGCACTTCAGAAGAATCGCCTCCCCGCGAGTGGCTCTCTAGCAGAGCAAGACTACACCTTCTTCTGGCAGGGCAGGGATCCTGAAGAACCAAGACAGCATGGAGTGGGCTTCGCCATCAGAAACTCCTTGCTCAGCATGATAGAGCCTCCCTCAAATGGCTCGGAACGCAGACTGTCCATCCGACTGCTCACCACCTCTGGTCCAGTACACCTACTCAGCATTTATGTTCCAACACTCTGCTCCCCACCTGAAGCTAAAGACCAGTTCTATGAACAACTCCATAACATCATTAGCAGCATCCCCAACACCGAAAACCTATTCCTGCTGGGGGACTTTAATGCCAGGGTTGGGGCCGACCATGACTCATGGCCCTCCTGCCTTGGGCGCTATGGCATTGGAAGGATGAATGAGAACGGGCAGAGACTGCTTGAGTTGTGTACCTATCATAACCTCTGCATCACCAACTTGTTCTTTCACACTAAACCCTGTCACCAGGTTTCATGGAGGCACCCAAGATCGCGTCGTTGGCACCAGCTAGACCTCATTGTCACAAGGCGAGCCGCCTTAAACAGTGTTCAAATCACACGCAGCTTCCACAGTGCGGACTGCGACACCGACCACTCCCTGGTGTGCAGCAAGGTTAGACTCAGACCAAAGAAGTTGCATCATTCCAAGCAGAAGGGCCACCCGCGCATCAACACGAGCAGAATTTCTCACCCACAGCTGTTACAAAAATTTCTAAATTCACTTGTAACAGCCCTTCAAAACACTCCCACAGGGGATGCTGAGACCAAGTGGGCCCACATCAAAGACGCCATCTATGAGTCAGCTTTGACCACCTACGGCAAAAGTGCGAAGAGAAATGCAGACTGGTTTCAATCTCATAATGAAGAGCTGGAACCTGTCATAGCCGCTAAGCGCATTGCACTGTTGAACTACAAGAAAGCCCCCAGCGATTTAACATCCGCAGCACTTAAAGCAGCCAGAAGTTTTGCACAAAGAACAGCTAGGCGTTGCGCAAACGACTACTGGCAACACCTATGCAGTCATATTCAGCGGGCCTCAGACACCGGAAACATCAGAGGAATGTATGATGGCATTAAGACAGTTCTTGGGCCAACCATCAAGAAGATCGCCCCCCTCAAATCTAAATCGGGGGACATAATCACTGACCAACGCAAACAAATGGACCGCTGGGTTGAGCACTACCTAGAACTGTACTCCAGGGAGAATGCTGTCACTGAGACTGCCCTCAATGCAGCCCAGCCTCTACCAGTCATGGATGAGCTGGACATACAGCCAACCAAATCGGAACTCAGTGATGCCATTGATTCTCTAGCCAGCGGAAAAGCCCCTGGGAAGGACAGCATTACCCCTGAAATGATCAAGAGTGCCAAGCCTGCTATACTCTCAGCACTACATGAACTGCTATGCCTGTGCTGGGACGAGGGAGCAGTACCCCAGGACATGCGCGATGCCAATATCATCACCCTCTATAAAAACAAAGGTGACCGCAGTGACTGCAACAACTACCGTGGAATCTCCCTGCTCAGCATAGTGGGGAAAGTCTTTGCTCGAGTCGCTCCGAACAGGCTCCAGAAGCTGGCCGAGCGCGTCTACCCTGAGGCATTGTGTGGCTTTCGTGCAGAGAGATCGACCATTGACATGCTGTTCTCCCTTCGTCAGATACAGGAGAAATGCTGTCAACAACAGATGCCCCTCTACATTGCTTTCATTGATCTCACCAAAGCCTTTGACCTCGTCAGCAGACGTGGTCTCTTCAGACTACTAGAAAAGATTGGATGTCCACCAAAGCTACTAAGTATCATCACCTCATTCCAGGACAATATGAAAGGCACAATTCAACATGGTGGCTCCTCATCAGAGCCCTTTCCTATCCTGAGTGGTGTGAAACAGGGCTGTGTTCTCGCACCCACACTTTTTGGGATTTTCTTCTCCCTGCTGCTTTCACATGCGTTCAAATCCTCTGAAGAAGGAATTTTCCTCCACACAAGATCAGGGGGCAGGTTGTTCAACCTTGCCCGTCTAAGAGCAAAGTCCAAAGTACGGAAAGTCCTCATCAGAGAACTCCTCTTTGCTGACGATGCTGCTTGAACATCTCACACTGAAGAGTGCCTGCAGAGTCTCATCGACAGGTTTGCGTCTGCCTGCAATGAATTTGGCCTAACCATCAGCCTCAAGAAAACGAACATCATGGGGCAGGACGTCAGAAATGCTCCATCCATCAATATTGGCGACCACGCTCTGGAAGTGGTTCAAGAGTTCACCTACATAGGCTCAACTATCACCAGTAACCTGTCTCTAGATGCAGAAATCAACAAGCGCATGGGTAAGGCTTCCACTGCTATGTCCAGACTGGCCAAGAGAGTGTGGGAAAATGGCGCACTGACACGGAACACAAAAGTCCGAGTGTATCAGGCCTGTGTCCTCAGTACCTTGCTCTATGGCAGCGAGGCCTGGACAACGTATGCCAGCCAAGAGCGACGTCTCAATTCATTCCATCTTCGCTGCCTCCGGAGAATACTTGGCATCAGGTGGCAGGACTGTATCTCCAACACAGAAGTCCTTGAAGTGGCCAACACCCCCAGCTTATACACTCTACTGAGTCAGCGGCGCTTGAGATGGCTTGGCCATGTGAGCCGCATGGAAGATGGCAGGATTCCCAAAGACACATTGTACAGCGAGCTCGCCACTGGTATCAGACCCACCGGCCGTCCATGTCTCCGCTTTAAAGACGTCTGCAAACGCGACATGAAATCCTGTGACATTGATCACAAGTCGTGGGAGTCAGTTGCCAGCATTCGCCAGAGCTGGCGGGCAGCCATAAAGACAGGGCTAAATTGTGGCGAGTCGAAGAGACTTAGTAGTTGGCTGGAAAAAAGACAGAGGCGCAAGGGGAGAGCCAACTGTGCAACAGCCCCGACAAACAAATTTCTCTGCAGCACCTGTGGAAGAGCCTGTCACTCCA
This sequence comes from Heterodontus francisci, assembly GCF_036365525.1. Taxonomy (NCBI): domain Eukaryota; kingdom Metazoa; phylum Chordata; class Chondrichthyes; order Heterodontiformes; family Heterodontidae; genus Heterodontus; species Heterodontus francisci. The sequence continues at coordinate 209,948,002 of NC_090372.1, read as the reverse complement.
GAATTGGCCTTTATAGCCACTCCAGGCGCTGCTTCACAAACCACTGACCACCTCCAGGCGCGTATCCATTGTCTCTCGAGATAAGGAGGCCCAAAAGGATTGGTGGGATCTTGCTGTGTACAAATTGGCTGCCATGTTTCCTACATTATAACAGTGACTAAACTTCAAAAGTACTTAATTGGCTGTAAAGCACTTTGAGACATGTTGAGATTGTGAAAGGCGCTATATAAATGCATGTTTTTCTTAAAGCGGTTGCCTCGTGTGCCGCTGGAAGGTAATGACATCGGTGCCCGAATATGACCCCTGAACCCAGGTTTGGTCTCCATTTTTGCTTTGGCGCCTCACCATCTCTTACATTCGATACATTCAGTCTTCCAGAGAGCTCCGAGGGAGCCACGAAGAAGATCTGACACTTAACAGAACAAAAATTCCCCCAGGAGAAAAATTGAGGCCATATGAAGTTTCATCTGTCAATACCGCTTCATCGATTTGGTTCAACTGATTTTCTGCCATCTCCTTGAGGGCCATTTGCTTTACCTCAAGAGGTGAAGAGAAAGATCAGTAATTCTGGAAGGTCACTGTGCTCCGGAAAGCCTCTTGTTGCAAAAACTCATTCAAAAGATTGTCTTTTTTTTTAATGAACTGCTGCGACAATGAATTTCGAACATTTCCAAAATCCATTTGTGTGGTCCGTGTAGGATTAATAATTGATAATAAATATCGTACAGCAGCAGTGGGTAAGCATTCCATTATCCTGCTCTGCTTCCTGCTAGGATGCAAGTTTTCCATGTGAAATGCTTTCCTTTCTTACTCCCTCCATCCATACTGAACTCCAGACTACACCAACACATCCTTTCCTTGAAGCTTAAAACTGTGGACTGACTGCCTTCCCCACTTCAGTCTCTCACTTCACCCACAACCCAGGAGTCTTTTTGAACCCTGAATTGGAAGGTTGCATAAACTTGGCTTGTATTCCCATGAGGAGAGGAGGGTGAGGGCTGATCTGATCGAGGTGATTGAAATGTTAAAAGGGTTCGATAGGGCAGATAATGGTGAAACCATTTCATCTGATATGGGAATTGAGAACAAGGGGACATAATCTTAAACGTAGAGCCAGGAATTTCAGGAACAAAATCAGGAAGCATTTTCTTTCACACAAAGGATAGTTGAGATCTGGAACTCTCGTTCCCAAAAGGCTGTGGATGCTGTGTAAATTGAAGCTTTCAATATTGATATTGATAGATTTCTGTTCGGTGAACATGCCAAGGAACATGGATAAAAGGTGGATAAATAGAATTTTTAAAAAATTTGTTCATGGGATGTGGGCATCGCTGGCTCGGCCAGCATTTGTTGCCCATCCCTAATTGCATTTGAGAAGGCAGTGGTGAGCTGCCTTCTTGAACTGCTGCAGTCCTTGGGGTGTAAGTACACCGACAGTGCTGTTAGGAAGGAAGTTCCAAGATTTTGACTAAGTGACAGTGAAGAAATGGTGATATAGTTCCAAGTCAGGTTGGTGTGCAGCTTGGAGGGGAACTTGCAGATGGTGGTGTTATCATGTATCTGCTGCACTTGTCCTTCTAGGTGGTAGAGGTCGTGGGTTTGGAAGGTGCTGTTGAAGGAGCCTTGGCGAGTTGCTGCAGTGTATCTTGTAGATGGTACACACTGCTGCCACTGTGCGTCAGTGGTGAAGTGAGTGAATGTTGAAAGTGGTGGATGGGGTGCCAATCAAGCAGGCCGCTTTGTCCTGGATGGTGTCGAGCTTCTTGAGTGTTGTTGGAGCTGCACCCATCCAGGCAAGTGGAGAGTATTCCATTACACTCTTGACTTGTGCCTTGTAGATGGCGGACAGGCATTGGGGAGTCAGGCGGTGAGTCACTGGCCGCAGAATTTCCAGCCTCTGACCAGGTCAGAGATACAAATTTTCCAAGATCTTTGAATAGCTCGAGGGGCTTTTCCTATGTGCCTCGACCCCAAGCTTGCTATCACTTAATCACTATCTCATGGTCTATCTCATCTCTGTCTGTTAGGTGGCTGTGAGTTCGATTTGAGTCGACTGACACTCAGTACAGTCGAATTGCTGCACTGTTGGATGACACATTAAAACAAGATCCCATGGCACTATTCAAAGAAGAGCAGGGGAGCTCCCCTGGCCAATATTTATCCCTCAACAAGAATTAAGAGGGCTAAAAGGGGTCATGAAATATCTTTAGCAAACAGTGTGAAGGATAATCCCAAAGCCTTTTATTCATATATAAGGAGCAAGAGGGTAACTAGAGAAAGGATTGGCCCACTCAAGGACAAAGGAGGAAAGTTATGCGTGGAGTCAGAGAAAATGGGTGAGATTCTAAACGAGTACTTTGCATCGGTTTTCACCGAGGAGAGGGACATGACGGATGTTGAGGTTAGGGACAGATGTTTGATTACTCTAGGTCAAGTCGGCATAAGGAGGGAGGAAGTGTTGGGTATTCTAAAAGGCATTAAGGTGGACAAGTCCCCAGGTCCGGATGGGATCTATCCCAGGTTACTGTGGGAAGCGAGGGAGGAAATAGTTGGGGCCTTAACAGATATCTTTGCAGCATCCTTAAGCACGGGTGAGGTCCCGGAGGACTGGAGAATTGCTAATGTTGTCCCCTTGTTTAAGAAGGGTAGCAGGGATAATCCAGGTAATTATAGACCGGTGAGCCTGACGTCAGTGGTCGGGAAGCTGCTGGAGAAGTTACTGAGGGATAGGATCTATTCCCATTTGGAAGAAAATGGGCTTATCAGTGATAGGCAACATGGTTTTGTGCAGGGAAGGTCATGTCTTACCAACTTAATAGAATTCTTTGAGGAAGTGACAAAGTTGATTGATGAGGGAAGGGCTGTACATGTCATATACATGGACTTCAGTAAGGCGTTTGATAAGGTTCCCCATGGTAGGCTGATGGAGAAAGTGAAGGCACATGGGGTCCAAGGTGTACTAGCTAGATGGATAAAGAACTGGCTGGGCAACAGGAGACAGAGAGTAGCAGTGGAAGGGAGTTTCTCAAAATGGAGACGTGTGACCAGTGGTGTTCCACAGGGATCCGTGCTGGGACCACTGTTGTTTGTGATATACATAAATGATTTGGAGGAAAGTATAGGTGGTCTGATTAGCAAGTTTGCAGATGACACTAGATTGGTGGAGTAGCAGATAGTGAAGGGGACTGTCAGAGAATACAGCAGAATATAGATAGACTGGAGAGTTGGGCAGAGAAATGGCAGATGGAGTTCAATCAGGGCAAATGCGAGGTGATGCATTTTGGAAGATCCAATTCAAGAGTGAACTATACAGTAAATGGAAAAGTCCTGGGGAAAATTGATGTACAGACAGATTTGGGTGTTCAGGTCCATTGTTCCCTGAAGGTGGCAACGCAGGTCAATAGAGTGGTCAAGAAGGCATACGGCATGCTTCCCTTCATCGGACAGGGTATTGAGTACAAGAGTTGGCAGGTCATGTTACTGTTGTATAGGGCTTTGGTTCGGCCACATTTGGAATACTGCGTGCAGTTCTGGTCGCCACATTATCAAAAGGATGTGGATGCTTTGGAGAGGGTGCAGAGGAGGTTCACCAGGATGTTGCCTGGTATGGAGGGCGCTAGCTATGAAGAGAGGTTGAGTAGATTAGGATTATTTTCATTAGAAAGACGGAGGTTGAGGGGGGACCTGATTGAGGTGTACAAAATCATGAAAGGTATAGACAGGGTGGATAGCAAGAAGCTTTTTCCCAGAGTGGGGGATTCAATTACTAGGGGTCACGAGTTCAAAGTGGGAGGGGAAAAGTTTAGGGGGGATATGTGTGGAAAGTTCTTTACGCAGAGGGTGGTGGGTGCCTGGAACGCGTTGCCAGCGGAGGTGGTAGACGCGGGCACGATAGCGTCTTTTAAGATGTATCTAGACAGATACATGAATGGGCAGGAAGTAAAGAGATACAAACCCTTAGAAAATAGGCGTCATGTTTAGATAGAGGATCTGGATCGGCGCAGGCTTGGAGGGCCGAAGGGCCTGTTCCTGTGCTGTAATTTTCTTTGTTCTTTGTTCTTTGTATCACTGAACAAAACAGTGGAGTCTTACACAACATGGAAAAATAACCTGGCATATTTGATGAGGAAGAACTGCCACTATTTTGACTTGCATGACCTGCACCATCAATATGGTACCATCTCCAAACCTCCCCAGTAGACTATCTGAAACTGAACTCCTTCCCCCGAGCTGTTGTGGGATGACCTTAAGAATGGACCACCATAAGGGCAGCAAGTGCAGATCATCAGAGGAATTGATGTCGTGTCACATGTGACCAGTCAGTTGTGGGTGGAGCCCAAGACATTAAGACGTGTTCAGATGTACTCATGCAGTAACTCTTTGTGTACATATGTTCCTGTTCAGTTATAATAAACCCCACGTTTATTCTGAATATTACTTGTTGTCCTGTGACTCTTAGCAACAGATCACACACCAAGGGACAAGTAATATGTCACAAACTATCATAGATCAATGCTTGGATGAGGAGTTAAGCCAAGGTCCCTATTTCTAAGAGATATCGTAAGGTGCTACGTAACGATATTTTGCTGTTGCGGGTTGAGGGGTTGTCCACTGTCTCCCAGATGAATGCTTAGGCTTTGATGCCTGATGGACCTGTTGAGCAGGAGGTCAGACATTTCTTCATTTCATCCTTGGAGGTGTTTGATTTTTGGTCTCACTTCTTGGTACATGTCACAATAGAGATCGAAGCAACTACATGAGAACCTTATACACAGAGAGTGTACTGTGCAATGTGCTTAAAACAAAAGAACTGCCTCAACAACACAACACAGGACACATCAAACATGATCTCATTTTCTATAAAGATATGAGGGCAGCAGATAAGCTTCAAGAGGAAAAGAGATTATTCTCAAACATTTCATGTTGTTCTGTTACAGATGGAAGCACAAACAAAGCCTCTACTCACAGAGTCAGTCAAACCCCCAGGAATGGAAATAATTACACACTATCTTCTACAGCATGCAGAGTGCCAGAGAAAGAAGCAGAGAGGAGAGGAGAAGATAAGATGAAAGAGAAACTGGGAATGACGATGACAAAGATAGAGCAGCAGAACAAAGAAAGTGGAGCATTAGGAAAAATAAAGACTTTAACTCAAGGACTGGAGTCCAGTCAAACACAGAACTCAACCAAATATTGACTTTCAATAGTTCTGTTGTCCTGCAGTACTCAATTTCTCATCTAGGTAATAGATTTTTGAAGTGTTGCCCCCAGCGAGAAGCTTCACGCACATTGTTGGCACGGAGATCACATGTGCAATGTTACATCTATTCATTTGCACAGATGGGAACCCTGTTGGGACCATTCAATACAAGTTGTACTTCTCTCAGCAGAGTTCTCGATGAATAGGGATGAGGAAAACCAGCCGGTCCTTCTTAGATATTTACAGCATAGAATGAGGTCAAAGAAGGAGATGAGGAGGAATTGCTTCTCTCAGAGAGTTGCTAATCTTTGGAATTCTCTTCCTCAGAGAGCAGTGGAGGCTGTGTCATTGAATATATTCAAGGCTGAGTTGGACAGATTCCAGATATAGGGGAGTCGGGAACTGGCAGGTAAGTGGAGTTGAAGCCATGATCAGATCAGCAATGATTGTATTAAATGGGGGAGCAGGCTCGAGGGGCCGAATAGCCTACTCCCGCTCCTATTTCTTATATTCTTGTGAGGTCATTCAGCCCATCTTGCCTATGCTGGCTCTTTGGCAGAGCTACTGATTTAATCCCTCTCCCCTGCTGTTTCCCCATATTTCTGCAATTTTCTCCCCCAATCTTATGTTTAGATCTGCTTCCACCTGCCCTTTCATGCCATGCATTCCAGATGATAACAACTCCCTGTGTGAAAACAATTCTTCTCATCTCACCTCTGGTTCCTTTGCCAATTACCTTCAATCTGTGCCCTCTGGTTACCAACCCTTCTACCAGTGGAAACTATTTCCCCTTCTTTACCCAATCAAAACCCTTCATAATATTGATTGGCACTATTAAGTCTCCCCTTAACCTTCTCTGCTCTAAAAGAAAGACTTGCATTTATATAGCACCTTTCATGACCACCAGATGTCTGAAAGTGTTTTACAGCCAATAAAGTACTTCTGAAGTGTAGTCACTGTTATAAATGGCTTCTCTCGTCTTGTATCTGAAGTCCCTCAGCTGCCATTTCAAAGTCACACTCCTGTGTGAACTGGTCAAGGAGACAGAGGAAGGGTACCTCCGAACTGAAGGTAAGTTTAGATGAGGGGCAGGATTTACCGCGGCCGTTTAAGGCAGGAACGGTGACGTGGGGGACAGAGAATAGCATCGGAGCCATCCACCCGGAAATCCGGCGACGTGACGTCAGTTCCGGACTTTGTCAGTAGCAATAAAGCACCATGGCAGCAATGTCACCCTGATATCATGGGAAGCTGTTTTACATCGATGAACTTCTTTTTAAAATGCACTTAAATCTAAATATTCACGATGTAATGATTGGCTCTTGATTTAGTGGCTGGCGGGTGGCACTCACCTGCCTTCACGTTAACAACAGTAAAAACCTGGCGGCACCAAGGCGAGAGGCAGCCTTGTGCATTGCTGCCTGGGGGAACTCAGAGGCCATTGTCGGACCGTGTGCTCTGCAAGGGGGTTCAGGGTTACAGGGCCTCTGCAAGGGGGTTCGGAGTCACGGGGCCTCTGCAAGGGGGTTCGGGGTCACGGGGCCTCTGCAAGGGGGTTCAGGGTCACGGGGCCTCTGCAAGGGGGTTCGGGGTCACGGGGCCTCTACAAGGGGGTTCGGGGTCACGGGGCCTCTACAAGGGGGTTCGGGGTCACGGGGCCTCTACAAGGGGGTTCGGGGACACGGGGGCACTGCAAGGAGATTTGGGTTCCTGGGGGCTCTGCAAGGGGGTTCGGAAACTCGGGGCCTCTGCAAGGGAGGTGGGGGTCAGGGTCTCAGGGGCTGTGCAAAGGGGGTACGGGGTCTTGGGGGCTTTGCAAGGGGGTCAGGGTCTCGGGGGCTCTGCAAGTGGGTTTGGGGTCCCGGGGGCTTTGCAAGAGGTTTCAGGGTCTTGGGGACTCTGCAAAGGGGTTTGGGGTCTCAGGGGCAGGCAAGAAGGTTTGAGGTCTTAGGGACTCTGCAAGGGGGTTTGGGGTCCCAGGGGCTCTTTTTTTGATTTTTTGATTTGTTCAAGTGATGTGGGCATTGCTGGCAAGGCTAGCATTGATTGACCCTCCCTAATTGCCCTTAAGAAACTGAATGGCTTGCTAGGCCATTTCAGAGGGCATTTAAGAGTCATTGCTCTGGGTCTGGAGTCACATGTTGGCCAGACCAGGTAAGGATGGCAGATTTCCTTCCCTGAAGGTCATTAGTGAACAGATGGGTTTTTACAACAATCGACAATGGTTTCATGGTCACCATTAGAATAGATTTTTAATTCCAGATATCTTTAATTAATTAATTGAATTCAAATTTCACCATCTGCCGTGGCGGGATTTGAACCCATGTCCTCAAGCCTCGGCCTCTGTGAAATTACCACTACGCCACTGCCTCTGCAAGGGGGGGGGGGTCGGAGTCCCGCGGGCTCTACAAGGGGGTTCGGGGTCCCGGGGGCTCTGCAAGGGGGTTTATGACTTCGGGGGCTCTGCAAGGGGGCTCAGGGCCTTTGGGGCTCCAAAAGGGGGTTTGGGGCCTCGGGGGCTCTGCAAGGATAAGTGTGGGTTTCGGGGGGGGTGGTCTGTAAAGGTTTAGTGGGGGTTTGGGGCTGTAAAGGGTGTAGTGGGGGTTTGGGGGACTGTAAAGGGTTTGGTGGGGGTTTGGGGGACTGTAAAGGGTTTAATGGGGATTTTGGGGGGGTGGGTGCTGTATTGGGTTACCAAACTGCAGTGGGAGTTGTTTGGTTGATCATACTTCTGGAAGAGTGGGTTGGCTTTGAGGGCCATCACGCAGAGAGTTGTCAAAAGCTCAGTGGACAAGGCAGGGTCATCTCTGCATCGAGAGTGATCTGCAGGCCCACAGGTCACTGGCATGGGTCTCATACACCCGGTATTTCTGAACCTCCCTGATGTGATGCGGCATTTCACAAGCAGGGAGGTCCAAGGGAGGGCATTGCTGGTTAAAGAGGAAATTAACGCAATAGTGAGGAAGGATATTAGCTCTGACGATGTGGAATCTGTATGGGTAGAGCTGAGAAACACTAAGGGGCAAAAAATGTCAGTGGGGGTTGTATATGGACCCCTGAACTGTAGTGGTGATGTTGGGAATGGCATTAAACAGGAAATTAGAAAAGCATGCGATAAAGGAACATCTGTAATTATGGGTGACTTTAATCTGCATATAGATTGGACAAATCAAATTAGTCACAATACCATAGAGGAGGAATTCTTGGAGTGTAAATGGGATGGTTTTCTGGACCAATACGTTGAGGAACCAACTGGAGAACTGGCCATCCTAGACTGGGAATTGTGTAATGAGAGAGGAATAATTGACAATCTAGTTGTGCGAGACCCCTTGGGGATGAGCGATCATAATATGATAGAATTCTTCATCAAGATGGAGAGTGACATAGTTGATTCTGAGACTGGGGTCCTGAATCTTAATAAAAGGAACTACGAAGGTATGAGGTGCGAGTTGGCTATGACGGATTGGGAAACGTTACTTAACGGGATGACAGTGGATAGGCAATGGCAAACATTCAAAGAGCGCATGAATGAACTGCAACAATTGTTTATTCCAGTCTGGTGCAAAAGTAAAATGGGAAAGGTAGCCAAACGATGGCTTACAAGGGAAATTCGAGATAGTATCAGATCCAAGGAAGAGGCATATAAATTCACCAGAAAAAACAACAGACCTGAGGATTGGGAGCAGTTTAGAATTCAGCAAAGGAGGACCAAGGGATTGATTTAAAAGGGGAAAATAGAGTACGAGGAACATAAGAACTGACTGCAAAAGTTTCTATACGTATGTGAAGAGAAAAAGATTGGTGAAGACAAATGTAGGTCCCTTACAGTCAGATACAGGGGAATTTATTTATTATGGGGAACAAAGAAATGGCAGACCAACTAAATGCGTACTTTGGTTCTGTCTTCATAAAGGAGGACACAAAAGTCATACCAGAAATGTTGGGGAACACAGGGTTTAGTGAGAGAGAGGAACTGAAGGAAATCAGTATTAGTAGAGAAATGGTGTTGGGAAAACTGATGGGATTGAAGGCTGTTAAATCCCCAGGGCCTGATAATCTACCTCCCAGAGTACTTAAGAGTACTTAAGGCCCCAGAAATAGTGGATGCATTGGTGGTCATCTTCCAGGATTCTATAGACTCTGGAACAGTTCCTACAGATTGGAGGGTAGCTAATGTAACCCCACTATTTAAAAAGGGAGGTAGAGAGAAAACAGGGAATTATAGACCAGTCAGCCTGAAGTCAGTAGTGGGGAAAATTCTAGAGTCCATTATCAAAGATTTTATAGCAGAGCACTTGGAGAACAGTGGTAGAATCGGGCAGAGTCAGCATGGATTTACGAAAGGGAAATCATGCTTGACAAATCTACTAGAATTCTTCGAGGATGTAACTAGTGGCGTTGATGAGGTAACTCCAGTATTTGTGGTAATTCTTCTGAGTTTTCTGATACAAAAAGGAGATTGACAGCACTTGCTACCACTAGAATTATTGGAATTATTAGGTTGAGTTTGGAAAAGTGTTCACCTCTTCAGAAATGACAATATCCCTTTGTCATGAAACTAGTGTGAACACTTCCTTCTGACGATAGCCTGCAAGTTTCTATGTCAGCATTGTCTCGCTAATTATTTCCTTTAGAAGCATCAATCCAACTGTCAGCCCTGTGTGTGTCTTAAAAATAATTTTGCTGTTTGCTGCAGTATTCCCTTCGTTTTAAAAAATGAACTGAGAAAGGCTTTGAAGCCATTTGGCAAATAAATCAAAGGCACCTTTGACCTTAGAATTAAAACTTGCAGAACGCAGCCAGTCTCAATTTGAAAACAGAGAATGAAAGAATGAATTAGGCTTTGTACAGTGTCTTTTATAACCTTAGGGTGTCCCAAATCGCTTGATAGCAAATGAGGTTCTTTATAAAGTACAGTTACTGTTACAAAATAGGAAACACAGTGGCCAATTTGCACACAGCAAGTTCCATAAAAGACAATGTGATAAATAGCAGACCATCTGTTTTAGTGATGTTGATTGAGGGATACATTATGGCCAGGTCACCGGGGAGAACTCCCCTGCTCTTCTTTGAAATAGTGCCACCAGAAAGGGAAGATGGAATCTTGGTTTTATGTCTCATCCAAAAGACGGAATCTCCATTCTGGAACGGCCATAACACAAACCCTGTGGCCAATCATGGATTATAGCCTAAGCTTTCAAAATGTTGGATAATTTGATAGTTAACAGCACACCTGATAACTTGAGGCAGTGCTAATGCGATGGGGAATTGGGTGTTAATTGGAAGGGTCAGAAGATCACTAGAACACTCAGGAGGAGGGTTTCACAGCTGCATGTGAAAAGCCACAAGTTCACCAGTGGAGTGAGGGTGTTAAATCCAACAAGCAAATGAACTTTCAAACATAATGAGTAACTTGAGTTAACACCTATCTTAGATGAGAAACAGAGTTACTTACAAAAGAGCCTTTTGTTGCACAAAAGCAAGAGTGTGGAATACCGCAGCTCAGCACCTACAGGCAATGGTCACGATGGTGGTCCCACGGGCCTTCAATCTGGTCAGGGAAAATGATTTCCATTCCTCCAGCCTGGGTATTCTGCTGCGGGGAGGTAACTTCACCATCTCCGAAGTTAAGGGGGTGGTGGGCGGTCCCTCCTCGTAGCAGACGTAATGTACAACTCTGGTTGATCAACGTGTACGCCCCGGTCCAATACAGCGAGCAACTGACCGTCTTCCAGCAGCTCCCACTGCTGCTGGCAACATCCAGACCGGTCATCCTAGGCGGTGACTTCAACTGCATCATCGATGCAGCTGGATGATCCGACAGTGACAACAGCAAACTAGATGCTACGTCTAGATTCCTAATGGAAACAGTAAAAGGCGTTAAGCTGCACAACATCTTCAGCAACCCTGCAGACGGAGCACAGCGTAGATACATCTGGTCAAGACTGGACGTGTCTGCCCGTTCCAGGATTGACTTCCTGTTTGTGTCCCATGCTTTCACAGTCAGATCCACCGACGTCAAGCCGGTGTTCTTCTCTGACCACAGCCTCCTACTGGCCGACTGTCACTTACAGGATGACCAGTGGGTTGGCAGTGGACGTGGAAGCTGAATGTAACACTGCTGACCCCGGAGAACATTGAGGAACTCAAAAGGGACTACAAAGGTTGGAGAACTGTGAAACCCCTCTTTGAGTCTCCGGTGCAATGGTGGGAAGCAATCAAGATGAACATCAAGAGGTTCTTTATCCTCAAAGGTGTTCAGATGGCGAGAGAGAGGCAGCTGTATAAAACTCTAGTTAGGCCACAGCTGGAGTACTGTGTATAGTTCTGGTCACCACACTATAGGAAGGATGTGATTGCACTGGAGAGGGTGCAGAGGAGATTCACCAGGATGTTGCCTGGGCTGGAGTATTTCAGCTATGAAGAGAGACTGAAAAGGCTAGGGTTGTTTTCCTTGGAGCCGAGAAGGCTGAGGGGGAACATGATTGAGGTGTACAAAATTATGAGGGGCATTGATAGGTTAGATAGGAAGAGACTTTTTCCTTAGCAGAGGGGTCAATAACCAGGGGGCATAGATTTAGGGTAAGGGGCAGGAGGTTTAGAGGGGATTTGAGGAAACATTTTTTCACCCAGAGGGTGGTTGGAATCTGGAATGCACTGCCTGAAGAGGTGGTTGAGGCAGGAACCCTCACAACATTTAAGAAGTATTTAGATGAGCACTTGAAATGCCATAGCATACAAGGCTACGGGCCAAGTGCTGGAAAATGACATTAGAATAGTTAGGTGCTTGATGGCCGGCACAGACATGATGGGCTGAAAGGCCTGTTTTTGTGCTGTATGACTCTATGAGAGGGAAATGTCCCGACTCCAGAAAAAAATACAAAATCTGCTCCAGCTGCAGTCAATGGGGGTCAAGGTCAAGGAGGATCTCTAAGAGGTGAAGAGCCAGCAGGCCTCGCTCTTTGCCACAGAGGCCTCCAAGATCATCTTCCGGTCCAGAGTCGGCTCCGTTGAGCAGGATGAGAAGTGCTCGTGTTACTTCTTCCAAAAGGAACACAGAGAGCTCTGTGATCAGCAGCCTGAAGGAAGAGGACGGCTCGGTAACGTCATCGCAGTCCAACATACTAAGGATCAGCAAATCCTTTTATGCTGGGCTGTACGACGTGAAGCCCACGGACAACACGGCCTCCCAGTCCTTCCTGTCATCTATCACGGAGGTCTTAGATGACAGCATGCAGGAGAGTCTGGACAAAACGCTAACTCTGGATGAGCTGACAAAAGCCGTCAGGTCCTTCGAGATGAGTAAAACTCCCGGAAGCGACAGCTTACCAGTTGTGTTGTACTCGGCCCTATGGGACTGGGTCAGTCCGGACCTGCTGGAAGTATACGAGAGTATGCTCCTGGCTGGCAGCGTGTCAGAATCCATGAGGAAAGGCATCATCACCCTCATCTACAAGCGGAGGGGAAAGAGGGTGGAAATCAGTAATTAGCGGCCCATCTCAGTGCTTAATGTGGGCTATAAGATTCTGTCCAAAGTCATCATCAGTCGGGTCAAGTCTGCTCTGGAGTTGGTGATTCACCCTCATCAGACTTGCACTGTACCCAGCAGGATGATCTCTGATAGTCTCGCGCTACTCAGGGATACAATCGCCTATGTATGGGCCAGGAGAGTGGACACCTGCCTCATCAGCTTGGACCAGGAGAAGGCTTTTGACTGGATATCGCACACCGACATGGTGGATGTGCTTTCCAAAATGGGGTTTGGGGAGGGAGTCCACAACTGGATCAAACTGCTCTACACCAACATCAGTAGCGCAGTCTCAATCAATGAGTGGGAATCAGAAAGTTTCCCGATCCAATCTGGAGTCAGACAGGACTGTCCTCTCTCCCCGGTCTTGTTTGTTTGCTGTATTGAACCTTTTGCTGAGTCCATTAGGAAGGATGCGTGCAAAAGAAGGGTGACAATCCGACACAGCAGAGGCACTCGGGTTAAAGCCTCCCTGTACACGGATGACATCGCCATCTTCTGCTCGGATCCGCTATCCGTTCGCAGACTGATGAGCATCTGCGACCAGCTCGAACTGGCCTCGGGAACCAAAGTAAATCACGGCAAGAATGAAGCCATGTTCTTTGGGAACTGGGCCGACCGATCCTACCTGACAGTGCTGGTGATATGGTTCGGAAGGGCTGGGGCATGGGCCAAAACATGGAAGGACCGAGTAGCCATGGTACCCCATAAACTGAGCATGTGGGAGCAGCATTCGCTCTCCATTGTGGGTAAGAACCTGGTCATCAGGTGAGAGACACTCACATTGTTGTGGCAGTCACCTGAGCCATCTTCCGCTTTGTCTGGAGATCCAAAATTGACCGTGTCTGGAAGGGCACAATGTTCAAACCTCTAGATAAAGGGGGAAAAAACATACCCAACATCGCCCTCATCCTGTGTGGCTTTATCTAGCATAGAACCCCAGTACGCAAACACCAAGTGTCACTTGGTGCTGAGGTTCTATCCATCCCCAGTGTTACAAAGGATGGGTCTGGTCACATTGCCACGGAACACTCCATCCAGTTGGACCGTGCCGTATCACCTATCCTTCATGGAAAAGTTTGTGCAGAAAAACACATTTGACCACCAATCCATCAGGCTGTGGTCTGCACAGAATGTCCTCAAGACCCTACGGGAAAAGGAGATGGTGGATCCTGTCAGATGGCTCCCCGAGCAGACTGCCAAAGTTATTTGGCAGAATGCCTCATCACCAGAACTTTCAAACAAGCACCAAGACGTAGCTTGGCTGGTGGTGAGAAGAGCCCTCCCCGTCAGATCCTTCCTGCACACCCAGAATCTCACTGCCTCCGCATGCTGCCCTCGAGGTGGCTGTGGTGGGGAAGAGACTGTTGCCCACCTCCTTCTGGAATGTGCCTTCGCCAAGCAGGTGCGGAAAGAGATGCAGTGGGAGTTTTTGTCGAGGTTCATCCCGAGCAGCTGTGTAACACAGGACTCTGTGCTCTATGGTCTGTTCCCAGGGACGTACACCGAGATGGAGGACCATCAACTGAGTGAAAGCCGCTCTTTGGTCTGCCCGAAACCTGCTCGTCTTCCAGCGCAACGAGTTGTTCACAACCGAGTGTTGCAGACTGACACATTCCAAGGTCCAGGACTACGTGCTGAAGGATGCAATAAAGCTTGGGGCCGCCGCAAAGGCTCAATGGGGAAAGGCCACTGTGTAAGGTCCCCCTACCATAGTGAACCGAGGGGCTGGAACTTGTGTAAAACCCCTCGGGCTGTATGGACCAAAATATAGTTTTGCTGTGTAATGCAAATATACAGTGCATGTAAACTGGAATGGAAAAGTTGTGAGGCAACTCAGGTTCTGTACTGAAGAAAACTGATTTCTTTTGTACTTTCTGGAATGTCAACTTGGAACTGTTTCGCACTCTTTTGCAATGTATTTTTTTTACAGACTTTTATGGATAAAGTTTACCTTTGGAAAAAAAATAATCTGAATGGGCAACCACACTTTCAAACTGCCAATGCCATTAGCGATGAATTGACTAAATAATTTATGACATTAATCTCTGGGGTCAACCAAGTAATTGGATGAAATAGTGCAGCCCTGGCCTTGGGCTTTCTCATGTGACCAATAATAGTCTCATCTTCTCATGAATTACTGCACATAGTCTCTCAAAATGGGGCTGTGACAGCCACAGAGCTAACAATTAGTTTTCCACTGTGAGAGCCATTAAAATTCGTGAGTGGGCGCAAGTCTTAGTCATAGAGTCATAGAGTTATACAGCACAGAAACAGGCCCTTTGGCCCATCATGTCTGTTCCGCCCATCAAGCACCTATCTATTCTAATCCCATTTTTCAGCACTTGGCCCGTAACCTTGCATGCTATGGCATTTCAAGTGCTCATCTAAATATGTCTTAAATGTTGTGAGGGTTCCCGCCTCTACCATCTCTTCAGGCAGTGTGTTCCAGATTCCAACCACCCTCTGGGTGAAAATTTTTTTCCTCAAATCCCCTCTAAACCTCCTGCCCCTTACCTTAAATCTATCCCCCCTGGTTATTGCCTCCTCTGCTAAAATTTCTTCCTATCTAACCTATCAATGCCCCTCATAATTTTGGATACCTCAATCATATCTCCCCCACTGACACTTCTACCACTTGTCCCACTTCATTCCCTAGGATTAGGTCCAGTACCACCCCTTCTCTTGTAGGACTTTCTATGTACTGGCTCAAAAAGCTCTCCCGTATGCATTTTAAGAATTCCGCCCCTTTAAGCCTTTAGCACTAAGACTATCCCAGTTAATATTGGGGAAGTTGAAATCCCCTACTATTATTACCCTATTATCTTTCTACCTCACTGAGATTTGCCTACATATCTGCTCCTCTATCTCTCCCTGACTGTTTGGAGGCCTGTAGTACACTCCCAGCCAAGTGATTGCCCCCTTTTAGTTTTTAAGTTCTACCCAAATGGTTAATTTGAGGAACCTTCTAAGATGTCATCCCTCCTTACTGCAGTAATTGACTCCTTGATCAACAGTGCAATGCCACCTGCTCTTTTATCCCCTCCCCTGTCACGCCTGAAGATTCTATACCCTGGAATATTGAGCTGCCAGTCCTGTCCCTCCCTCAACCATGTCTCTGTGATAGCAATAATATCATAATGCCATGTGCTAATCAACGCCCTCAATTCATCTGCCTTACTAGTAAGACTCTTTGCATTGAAATAGATGCAATCCAGCCTTGCATTTTTCACTTGTGCCTTAACAGGTCTAAATTTCCTCTGCCTTCCAGATTGACTGAGTTTCTCTTCTATATTTGACTGTGCATCACCCCCTACTGTACCTCCACTCTGTATCCTATCCCCCTACCAAATTAGTTTAATCCCCCACCAACAGCACTAGCAAACCTCCCAGCAGGGATGTTGGTCCTGTTCCGGTTCAGGTTCAACCCGTTCAACTTGTACAGGTCCCACCTTTGCCAGAAACAGACCCAGTGATCCAGGAAACTAAAGCCCTCCCTCCTGCACCACCTCCTCAGCCACACATTCATCTGCTCTATCCTCCTATTCCTATACTCACTAGCACGTGGCACTGAGAGTAATCCAGAGATTACAACCTTTGAGGTCCTGCTTTTTCATCTGCTACCTAGCTCCCTAAATTCTTGTTGCAGGACCTCATCCCTCTTTCTACCTATGTCGTTGGTACCAATGTGTACCACAACCTCTGACTGTTCACCCTTCCCCTTCAGAATGTCCTGCAGCCGCTCTGAGACATCCTTGACCCTAGCACCAGGGAGGCAACATCCCATCCTGCAGTCTGGCTTGTGGCCACAGAAACGCCTGTCTGTTCCCCTTACAATTGAATCTCCTATCATTATGGCTCTCCCACTCTTTTTCACCCCCTCCTGTGCAGCAGAGCCATCCATGGTGCCACGAACATGGCTGTTGCTGCTTTCCCCTGGGAGGACATCCCCCCCCAACAGTATTCAAAGTTGTATATCTGTTTGAGAGAGGGATGGCCACAGGGGACCCCTGCACTACCTGCCTGCGCCTACTACTCCTCCTGGTGATCACCCATCCCTTTTCTGCCTCTGCAGCCATTACCTGCGGTGTGACCACCTCGTTAAATGTGCTATCCACCACATCGTCAGCATCGCAGGTGCTCCATGGTGAATCCATCCACAGCTCCAGCTGCGCAATGCAGTCAGCCAGTAGCTGCAGTTCGACACTGGAAGTGCCCTTGATTTCCCACATAGCGCAGGAGGAGCATAACACGGGGCTGAGCTCTCCTGCCATGACTTAGCCTTAGATTAAGCTCCTTAGTTACTCCCTTTAATTTAGAGTACTAATTATACTATGGACTTTATTCCACTCCAAACACTACCTACTACAATCTAAAGTCCCCACCTTTACTTTTACTTCAGCTATTGAAAATAGTAAAAAAGGATAGAAATACCCACCTGTTCCTACTTACCAGTCAGCTGCCTCCCCTTGCAATGCGTCACTTTCTGAACTGTGACGTCAGTCGTGGAACTGTCTCACTGTCCCTGTGAGAGTGTGTGAGAGTATGCTTCTTTTAAACTGCTGGAACTCCCGCTCGCCGGTACCTGTCTTCTCGCAGGTCCGCCTTGGTCTCGGTCTTTCCCTGGCCTCTCGCAGCCTCTTTTAAACTGCTGGAACTCCCGCTCGCCGGTGCCTATCTCCTCGCAGGTCCGCCTTGGTCTCGCTCTTGATTTAAGGTTTCTGAAAAGCATTTACTAATATCAGACAATTAGTTCTTTTTTTGGAACAATTATGTGGTGAAATTGCAGCCCTTCTTACCTGGCATTTAAATTCTGCTCCCTCAATGCTTTTGCCCACCAACACCAACTCTCCTCCCACCCCCCAATGCGCATTAGAGCTTTGACAGTCAGTTCCTATCAGAAATGGAAAGCTCTATCATTTTCACTGTCATTTATTCATGCATCAATTACCTGAGGCAGCAAACTGTTTTATATTCCCGAGTACCGGAAAATAAAGGATGTGGGGCAATGGTCCATACGATCATAGGATCATACGAAATTAGAGTAGGAGTAGGCCATTTGGCCCATCGAGCCTGCTCACCATTCAAACAGACCATGGCTGATCATCTACCTCTACGCCATTTTTCCCCACTTTTCCCATATCCCTTGATGTCATTAGTATCCAAAATCTATCGATTTCTGTCTTGAACATGCTCAGTGATTGAGCTTCCACAGCTCTCTGAGGTAGAGAATTCCACAGATTCACCACCCTCTGAGTAAAGAAATTCCTTCTCGTCTCAGTCTTAAATGGCCTGCCCCTTATTCTGAGACTGTGTCCCCTTGTTCTAGACTCACCAGCCAGAGGAAACATCCTATCCACATCCACCCTGTCACGTCCTGTAAGAATTTTGTAAGTTTCAATGAGATCACCTCTCATGAGAATACAGGCCCTGTTTCTGCAATCTCTCCTCATAAAACAATCCCGTCATCCTAGGGATTAGTCTGGTGAACCTCCATTGCACTCCCTCTATGGCAAGTATATCCTTCCTTAGATAAGGAAACCAAAACTGTACACAATACTCCAGGTGCGGTCTCACCAAGGCTCTATACAATTACAGCAAGACATCTTTACTCCTGTACTCAAATGCCCTTGCAATGAAGACCAATATACAATTTACCTTCCTATAGAATTGGTTAGCATTGGAGCCATTTTGAAAGTCAGATACCTTGCTATATGAAGGAATAAACTTTCAGACGGTCCACTCTCAGCTCAATAGTTGGTGAACTAGACACAGAGCACTGGGTGACCGATTTGTGTGTCTCTTCATCCTCCAATCCCCACTCCTGCTGAGCACAGTAAATTTACCTTGAAACTTTTTTGAAAGAGAGAGTGAGCTGCCTTCAGCTGGGGAGACTGTGGAGCTGCCAAGGTTGGTGTGTGGGAGGAAGTAGCTCATCCAGGGTTTCCTGAAGAAAGAGTTTCATTTATATAGCACCTTGCATGGCCTCAGGATACCCCTCAGGGCTGGAATGCCAGCGTAGATTTTTGTACTCAAATCTCTGGAGTGGGATGTAAACCCACAAACTTCTGACTCAGAGGCAAACATGCTATGCACTGAGCCACATCTGACATTCCAGTGCAGTACTGAGGAGGTGCTGCACTGTCAGTGGTGTCAGCTTTCGGATGAGATGTTAAACCACGGCCTCACCTGCCCTCTCAAGTGGACATAAAAGATTGCATGGAACTATTTTGAAGAAGAACAGGTCATTGGTGTCCTGGCCTATATTTATCCCTCAAAAAACTGCTAAATCGAATTAATGAATTAATAATCGCTAAACCTCAATCACTAAAACACATTGCTGTTTATGGAACATTGGTGTCCCCAAGTCAGCTCCCATGTTTCTGACATTGTAATAGTGACTACGCTTTCTAAAGTAAAGCATTTCATTGGCTGTTCTTTCTTTTCCTGATCACTATGCAGCTGGAAGTTCAGACGAGAACAAGGTTGGGTTCGATTGTTGCATGAATCACTGATACCCTTCAGGATTGGGAACTTGCTGACCCTTCCTGGACCTGCTTACATGCAACCCAGCCCCATGTTAATTCTCAATGCCCTCCAAAGTGGACTACCAGCTGCTCAGAGTTAAAAACCATCACTACAATGAAGAACGTCCCGCCAACAACTGCACGCGACAACTAGCAACGAGGCCTTGTCACATCTGAAGAACTAATTGCTAAGAAAAGAAACTTGAATCGTCCGCAGAATCTCATTGCCATGAATCACATGTCAACAGTGACCAGTTGGATGAGGCAAAGAGTTGGCTTATTGTTTGTGAGGGGATCACACCTCATGAAGGAATCAGTCCCTTCAGGAGGAAAGGGAAAAGCAGGCTAGAAAAAAGGGAGAGGAAATTAATTAACAGGATTAATCTCCACTTGGAGGGGCAGGGATTAATCAGGGATAGTCAGCATGGCTTTGTCAGGGGGGAGATCGTGTCTTAACAAATTTGATTGAATTTTTCAAGGAGGTGACTAGAGGTGTAGATGAGGGTAAAGCAGTTGATGTAGTCTACATGGACTTCAGTAAGGCTTTTGATAAGGTCCTGCATGGGAGATTGGTTAAGAAGGCAAGAAACTGTTCCCATTGGTGGAAGGGTCGAGAACTAGAGAACACCAATCTAATGTGATTGGCAAAAGAACCAAAGGCAACATGAGGAAAAACTGTTTTACACAGTTAGTGGTTAGGATCTGGAATGCTCTGTCTGAGAGTGCGGTGGAGGCAGATTCAACCATTGCTTTCAAAGAGGAACTGGATAAGCAACTGAAGGGAAAGAATTTGCAGGGCTACGGGGAAAGGACTGGGAGTGGGACTAGCTAAACTGCTCTTGCAGAGAGACAGCATGGACATGATGAATGGCCTCCTCCTGTGCTTTAAGCATTCTCTGACTTGAACAGGATATGTAAGTAGATGCTTCAATGAGGTTATGCTGCATTCTAAGGATTTTCATTCTTTGCGCGTGATTTTCCTTCTGGCTCAGGTGGGCCTCATGACACTATTCAAAGGACAGATAGTGCCTGATATCTAGGCCTGAACTCTGAAATCCACCGACACCACAAGAGCTGACATGGATCATTATCATCACAGGGCACTTTTTCTGATATCCCATCCCAGGTACAAAGTTTATCCTTCTGGCCACGCATATCAGGAAATAATCGATCTCGGTCTGTACTAACTGGGTAATCATGGCCTTGAATTTTCCTAGGAGGCAATACTCCACACTAATCCAGGCTTATTGCTTCCTAACTGCACATTGGCCATCCCGCCAGAGAGTTCATATACAGGACCAACCCAACAGACCCATTGTTTCAGCTTGTGCCCTGTTTCAGCTCAACTCCATTCTCTCTGTCAGCTGCAATGTATAAAGCTCAGGTCTGGAGTATTGTGTTTAGTTCTGGGCCTCAGGAAGGATATATTGACCTTGGAGCGAGTGCAGCATACATTCACCAGAATGATACTGGGGCTAAAGGGTTGAATTATGCGGACAGGTTACATAAACTAGGCTTGTGTTCCCTCGTGTATAGAAGAATGAGGAGTGATCTAATCTAAGTGTTTGAGAGGATTAAAGTATTTGCTAGGGTAGATAGAGAGATACTATTTCTTCTGATGGGAGCTGACCCTTAAAATTAGAGCTAGGCCTCTCAGGGGTGATGTCAGGGAGCACTTCCTCACGCAAAGGGTGGAATTCCTAAAATCTCTCCCCCAAAAACCTGGGGGGGGGGGTCAATCGAAAATTCCAGATCTGAGATTGATAGATTTTTGTTTGATTATGTTACTCAGGGTGTTATGAGCGCTGGACTTTTTAACATGGTTATGTTTTAAAAACTGTGATTTTTAATGTAGTGTAAGATGGAGTCAAAGACGTCATGTGACTCCACATCAACTCTGCTAAAAGACGGACAGGGATCTTGGTTACCAGAACAACAAGGAACCCAGATCAAAGACCCTTTTGAAAAGCAGAAGGCAAAGTTGTAATACCTGGAGAACAATATGTTTCACCCTCCCAGACTTTCAGATTGTAAACAAGGAGCCAGTGGCTCTGAAAATGTAAACGTGAGTTGCAATTGCTAACACCTGGAAACAAAGGAAAGCCCAGGTGGCTCTGCTGTAGCCAGACTTGTGGGCTCTGCATATTGAAAAAGCAAATGACTATTGACTTTCGATTTTTGGATAAATTTTGCAGGTTTGGGGGAGTCTGCAGGCTGTAAGGAAGACTGGAAGGTGGCAGTCTCAGGACAGAGAGAGAGAGGGGAAACATCTGCTTTCTGAGCACTGACACAGTGAAAGGCTGCAAAGACCTGAATCCAATTTGAAAGTTGAGGTTTGCGGAGAAGAAAAGACCCAACAGGATCACCAGAAATCACCTTATTCATGGTTCTCCAGGTCGAAAGTGCTCAGAAGAAGGGAGCAGTGAGTACATTGACTTTGAGAAGGACTGGGAGATCCAACCCATTGCAACTGGGAGGAGTTTGGGCCTTTTAACTGCAAAGGTATCACTTCAGTAAGGATTGTGTAAATGTGGTGTAGGGTTTTCAAGTGTTTTTAATAAATGAAGGAAAAATACCTTTCTCTGTAATTTGGAGTATTACCCACTTGCAAAGTACCATTTAGTTAATGGTGATTTTTAATTTAGTTCTTATAATAAAAGTCTTAAATCATGAAATCTTGTCTTGTAACTCTTTAAATTGGTCTGGGGAGTTTGTATCTCATGTTTTGAAGTTAACAATCTCGCTGAGGTAGTCACAAGAATTACGGAACCAAGGCGGGTAGATAGAGCTAAGATATAGATTGGCGTGATCTAATTGGATGGTGGAACAGACTCGAGGGGCTGAATGGCCTCCTCCTGTTCTTATGTGCCTATGTTCCAATATTCAGGATGTATGTAATGTGCCTATTTACAGGCCTGTATGAAATTTGCACCAGGTAGGTCTTGAGCCTAATTTCCATTGCCTGCCATCTCTTTTTCAGGCAGGATGCCAGTGAAAATCAGCCCCAAAGCATCATGTTGAAAGATATTTTTGTAACAAACATTAAACATTAATGTTTAAAATGTTCAAAAAGTCACCCTTACTAATCTGAATTTGCTCGGACCTCTTATTGGGAAATGGTTTAAAGGTGATTAGAAATCAGACGCACCATTTTGAGTCAAAAAACAGAAAATGCTGGAAATGTTCAGCAGGTCAGGCAGCATTCGAGGAGAGAAAAACAGCGTTAAAGTTTCAGGTCTGTGTGACCTTTCATCAGAACTCCACTTTGAGGTTCAGATGATGCACATTGCGGAAATTCTGTCAAAACTTTGGCTTAAGATTGGCAGAAGCCTGGCAAACAGTTGTTTCTCTGGGTTTTTCTTCTGCTGTCTTTCCTAAACTAGAGCTGAAGACTGGACGAAACCCAACGGGAAATTCCAAGCATATGAGAGTTAATCTCAAGCAATTTATAATGTAATCTGAATCCTGAGATACATGAGCTCGTTCCTATGGATCCATTATGTCTGAAGCTGTGGCAGTTTTATTAGTAATTCTTCTGACCATTGCAGGGTGCCAATGACAACTGGTTGATGCAAGCTAATTGAGCACAGATATGGGAAACTTGCCTTTATTGGAAAGATTTCAGAGAAGCGAGACAAGCAGGCTGTGGGGATTGAAACTCATGGGAAGCATAGGAACAGGTACGGGTCATTCAGCCCCTTGAGCCATTCATTCAAATCATGGCTGACTTCTATCTTAGCAATAGGACATAGATGGGCTAGCAGAGTGTGCAGACAAGTGGCAGGTGGAATTTAATACAGACAAGTGTGAGGTGATGCATTTTGGCAGAAGGAATAAGGAAAGGCAATATATGTACAATTCTAAAGAGTGTGCAGGAACAGGGGGACCTTGGGGTGCATGTGCATTGATCTTTGAAGGTGGCAGGACATATTGAGAGAGTGGTTAGTAAAGCATATGGGATCTTGGGCTTCATAAATAGAGGCATTGAGTACAAAAGCAGGGAAGGTTATGCTGAACCTTTATAAAGCTCTGGTTAGGCCCCAACTCGAGTATTGTATCCAGTTCTGGTCACCACACTTCAGGAAGGATGTGAGGGTCCGTGAGAAGGTGCAGAGGAGATTTACCAGAATGGTTCCAGGGATGGAGGATTTTAGTTACAAGATTAAGTTGGAAAAGCTGGTTTTGTTCTCCTTAGAGCAAAGGAGATTGAGGGGAGATTTAATAGAAGTGTACAAGATTATGACAGGCTTAGATAAGTTAGACAAGGAAAAACTGTTCCTGTTAGCACATGGTACAAGGACTAGGGGACACAGATTGAAGGTTTTGGGCAAGAGATGCAGGGGGGATATGAGGAAGAACTTTTTTACGCAGTGGGTGGTAATGACCTGGAACTCACCACCCACAAGGGTGGTGCAAGTGGAGACAATCACTGACCTCAAGAGGAAGCTGGATGACAGCTTGAGGGAAATAGACTTGCAGGGCTATGGGGATCGAGCAGGGACTGGGACTCACAGAACAGCTCCATGGAGAGCCGGCATGGACTCAATAGGCCGAATGGCCTCCTTCTGTGCCATAAATGACTCTATGACTCTATAACACCATTTACCTGCCTTTGTTTTCCTATTCTTTAATACCAGTACATAAAAAAAATCTATCATTGTTAGTCTTGCATTTTCAATTGACCCCCAGTCTCAATATCTTTTTGGGGAAGAGAGTTCCAGATTTTCATGACCCTTTGTGTGAAGAAGTGCTTCCTGACATTACCCCTGAATGACCCAGCTGCAACTTTAAGGTTCTGGCCCCTTGTTCCGGACTCCCCCTACTAGAGGTAATAGTTTCTGTCGATTGTTTAATCACCTAAAAAGCTTCAATTTGATCACCCTTTAATCTTCTATATTTGGTGAAATATGAGCCTAGTCTATGCAACCTCTCCTCTTAATATAACCCATTTAAACCAGGTGAAGTTCTCGTCAATCTGCACTGCACCCCACCCCAGGACAATATAACCTTCCCGAGGTGCAGTGCCCAGAAACAGGTGGGGGAGCTCTGCTAAATGTATAAATCAGTGCCTTGGGCTGTTGTTGAATCCCACTTGCAATTCTGAAGTACAAACAGGGAGAGCGGAGGCATTCTTTCTGGCTCCACAATAATCATGGAGCCTGTTCTCCTCATTCCAGGATCGGTTTCCCTCGCCCAGCTCGGGCAAACCTGGTACAGCCGCTTCAGCCTAGCGTCCAGCCTGACTTCCTGTCCTCACACATCTAGTGAGCTGCAGCAAAGTGCCTATTTGATGCCCGTTGATTTCAAATGAGGCCTGTGCCTGAAATTGGTTTGGGCCTCACCCCGATGTCACCTTCAGGTGGGTGGCATGGCCACACAGTCTACTTCATGACGATTTTCGGCAAGTTTAAAATCTCCCCCGCCTCCATGAATTTGCACGATTCATCGGTTGGTATTATGATCCAGACCTTTGAGAACTCTCTACCCAGCAGGTCCCATCACCTTGTCAGTCCTCTCCCTGTTTTGCAAACTTCCTCAAATCGTCCTTCTTTCATTGTCCCTTTGATTATCATCCTCCAATTCCCTACCCATGCCTCCACCCCCTCCCCCTTTCTGTTTCATTATAGTGCACTCGGAGGTGGCTCACTGGGTAGCACCTTTGCCTCTTGAGTCCAGAAAGTTGTGAGTTTAAGTCCCACTCCAAAGACTTGAACACAAAAGTCTAGGCTGACACTCCAGTTCAGGCCTGAGGGAGTACTATAATGCCATCCAGCTGAGACATTAAACTGAGGTCCTGTCTGTCCTTGCAGGTGGACATGAAAGATTCCATGGTGCTATTTTGATGAAGAGCGGTGGTGATCTCCCTGGTGTCCTGGTCACTATTTATCCCTCAATCAACATCACAAAATATACAGTTTACCTGATGCACGGGGAGAGGCAATATAAACTAAATGGCACAGCTTTAAATGGGGTGCAAGAGCTAAGAGACCTTCAGGTTTATGCACAAATTTTTGAAGGGAAGAAAGGCTTGCATTTATATATTGCCCTTCACGACCACTGGACGTCTCAAAGCGCTTTACAGCCAATGAAGTACTTTCTTTTGAAGTGTAATCACTGTTGTAATGTAGGGAATGCAGTTGCTAAATTGCGCACAGCAAGGTCGCACTGTGGTAATGACCAGATAATCTGACTTTGTGATGTTGATTGAGAGATAAATATTGTCCAGGACACCAGGGAGAACACCCTGGTTCTTCTTTGAAATAGTGTCATGGGATCTTTGACATCCATCTGAAACGGCAGACTTTAAAGTCTCATCCGAAAGACGGCACCTCTGACAGTGCAGCACTCCCTCAGTATTGCACTGCAGTGTCAGCATTGATTTTTGTGCCCAAGTCTCTGGAGTGGGAACTTGAAGATGGCCGGATTACTTGATAAAGTTGTTCAAAAAAGCATAGGGCAGCCTGGGTGTTAAATAGACGATAGAGTACAAGAGCAAGGATGCTATGCTAAACCTTAATGAAACACTAGTTAGGCCACAGTTAGGGTAATGTGGTTGTGATCTGGAATGCACAGCTTGAAAGCTTCAATAGTAACTTTCAACAGAGAATTGGATAAACACTTGAAAAGGAAAAATTTACAGGGCTATGGGGGAAGAGCAGGGGAAGTGGGATAGCTCTTTCAAAGAGCCAGTACAAGCATGATGGGGTGAATGGCCTCCTTCTGTGCTTTAAGTTTAAAGATAAATATTGGCCAGGACACCGGAGAGAACTCGCCTGTGATCTTTTATGTTCACCTGAGAGGGCAGACGGGGCTGAGTTTAACAACTCATCCAAGAGGCAGCACCTCCAAACAGTGCAGCACTCCTTCAAAACCGCACCTTCTCTCTGATACCAATTGTGGGATATAGTCTCCCCAACTGAGGCCAGTTTCCTTCAACAAGTGGCACTCCCTCAGCGCTGCACTGGGGAGTATTAGCGTGGAGCCGTGCCTTGAACCTACAACCTTCTAACTCAGAGTGTTATCCCCGAGCCACAGCTGACACTGTAAAGTAGCATCTACATATGAAGAGGTAAATCCAAACAATAACACAAGGTGGGACACAGTGAACTTACGCCATTTTTTTCCCAGCGTCCCGCAGCTCCTCAACCAAAATTACACAGACGGGTTTTGAAACCTCCTCCACACCCCAGGAAAAATGCCCCCCCCCCCCCCCACCCGACAGTCTGGAAATGTGTAACAAGGCAACAATACCTCAAGGTGTTGAGATGGCATCACAGAATAAAAAAGCAAAGCGCAAGTGATTTATTGCTGGGAGCTCAACACCAGATGTATTACTGTCTGCTAACATACTTCAGAAGGGTTTGATTTATATAAGATACAACTATGTCATAATTACTTTTATGTTGTGCCCAGCTTACTGGTTTTCCTTTAATCTTTACCAATATGATGTTAAGTCAAAGACAGACATCTGGCTTTTAAGGGATTTGAGCAGGAAGTGATGTGAAGACATTTAATATTGGGATTAACTGTACTGCCAACTGCAAGAGGTTTCTGCTTTCTAAATATTATTGACTAGCGACAATTGGAATGTGCTCCAGTAGCCGGTTAAACGTGGCTGGGTTTAAAGGAATGGCCGAGATGATTGTACTATGTGGAATTTTCAAACCAGGCTGCTGCTTTTAAGAATGCCTCAGGACTGCCTCATTGAATGAGTCGTGATTGGGTAGATTCACAATTTTTTTTTGAAGGAGGCAGACTGCACAGGTAAAGAGAATGTGTGCAGTGGCGTGATGAGCCAGTTTATCAATGTAGACTTTCTGGCAAATTGTGATAATCGGATTCAATGAAACTGGTTATGTGGGTTGCAATGAGAAAGAAAGAACTTGCCATTAAATAGCGACTTTCACAACCTCAAGACCTACTGAAGCGCTTTATAGTCTGTTAAAGACTTTCTGAAGTGTTGTCTCTGCTGGAATGTATGAACCGTGTCAGTCAATTTATAAACAGTAATATCCCACACACACAGCAATGCAACAGTAACCAAGTAATTATTTTTAGTGATGTTAGTTCAGGGATAAATATTGAGCAGGACACTGAGGAGAGCTCCCCTGCCGCTCTCTCGAATAGCACTATGGGGCCTTTTACATTCATCTGAGAGGGTTCAACATCCCATCTGAAAGACGGCATCTCCGACATTGCAGCTCTCCCTTGGAACTGCATTGGAGTCTAGAGCTCCTGTGCTGATATTGAATTCCGAAGTTGAGAATTTAGGAGAAAATAATGAACCAGATCGATGCACCTTTTCTCACATTCTATCCCACCTCCCTCTGACCCCCCCCCCCCCCCTCCGACCCCACCCCCGCCATGCTGCTAGTCTATGGCAGGTAGCTCTTGGCAGCTGATCATGAGCCACAATGGATGGGGATCAAACCAGATTAGGGAGGAATTTTACGGGCCCCCAACAAGCGGGCTAGTGGCGGAGGTGGGGCGGTGGCGGTGAGAAATGGCCCGCCTTCCCCGGGCCAATCAAGGCCCTTAAGTGACCAATTAACTGCCACTTAAGGGCTCCTCCCACCACCACTGGTACTTTACCCACAGCAGCCGGACAGCAAAGGCCCCAAGAAAACTGCCAGGTAAAACCTGCAACTATCTTGCAGGCTGCGGGGGGTGGGGGGCCTCCTGATTCGGGCACCTTGTGCACCAGGGAGGGCTGCTCCTAAAGCCCCAATCGCCCCTAACACACACCGACCCCCTGGCCTTGGCGGGACCCGGCCAATTGTCCCTGGGCGAGGCCCCAAAAACTTATTTTCTTTCCAGGGCCGTCCTTCCTCTTCCTCCTGAAGCTGCGTGCAGTTCCTGCAGTGCCCACCGCTCCCGGTGGCGCTGCTGTGACTATGAACTGCAGGCCTGCTGATTGGCCGGCAGCTCCATTAGGTAGGACTTCCTGCCTTGAGGTGGAAGCCTCGCCCAAGACCAATGGGGAGTGAAAAATCCCGGCGTGGCTCCCCAGACCTGGCGGAGGCGGGCTCGCCACCGACATTTTGGCCAGTGGGCAGGGTCTCCCGCCCAACATTAAATTCCGGCCCAAGTGGTTTATAAGAACATAAGAAATAGAAACAGGAGTAGACCATGCAGCATCCTGAGGCTGCTCCTCCATTCCGGCTGAAATTCTACCTCAACTCTACTTTCCCACCCCCTCCCCATATCCCTTGATTCCCTGAGAGATCAAAAATCTGTCTATCCCAACCTTAAATGTATTCAACGATGGAGTACGACCCTCTGGGGTAGAGGATTCCGAAGATTCACAAGCCTCTGAGTGAAGAAATTTTTCATCTCAGTCCTAAATGATCAGCCCTTTATCCTGAGACTGTGCCCCTGTGTTCTAGATACCCCAGCCAGGGGAAACAACCTTTCTGTGTCTACTCTGTCCAGCCCCTTCAGAATCTTGTATGTTTCTATGAGGTCACCTCTCATTCTTCTAAACTCCAGAGAATACAGGCCCAATTTACTCAGCCTCTCATCATAGGGCAACCCTCTCATCCCAGGAACCAATCTAGTGAACCTTTGCTGAACTGCCTCCATTGCAGTTATATCCTTCCCTGGATATGGAGATCAAGTGCACAGTGCTCCAGGTGTGGTCTTACAAAGCCCTCTCTAAACTCTCAGCCATTTCTCTTCTTTCGTTAGACACCAAGAGATATTGAGCTATAGCTGGTAAATGGCGATTTAACATAATGGTAGAACAGCATCAAAGGGCTGAATGGCCCATTTCTGTTCCTCTGCTCCCACAACTTGCTGACCAGGAGACAAGAGTGACAATCTAACCAAAAAACAGACAATGTGGCTGAGGGGCATCATAGAAATTAATAACAAAGGAGGGGATGGGAACCCCGGAGAAGCAACATTGCAAAAGAGAGAAGGGAAACAGTTGGAAGAAATGCACTGTCTGTGGTTGGAATGGAAACATGTCCCACAGGACTGAACGATAGGAGAGGTTTGTGGAGAATATTGCCATGATTATTAAGCCAAATGATTGGTTCAAAGAGGACCATGAGGAATAACACACACCAATCATAATCACCAATACTGACATGCATGATTGTGGCCATTTCCTTTCATTTTTCTCAACATCTGCTAACCGTAATGCTGCATTCCTAATCTCCCAGATTGGAATCTTTTGATAACTGGTTGCAATCTAAATATTTATATATTGACTGTGAATCATAGAGTCATAGAATTATACAGAAGGAGGCCATTCAGCCCATCATGTCTGTGGCAACTCATTGACAGAGCTATCCAATTATGTTGCTCCATTCTGCTCTTTCTCCATAGCCCTGCTATTTTTTGCCTTTCAATTCCCTTTTGAAAGTTCATATTGAATCAACTTCCTCTACCCTTTCAGACAATGTATTTCACATCATAATAGCAATTATTGTTAATTGTTAAAGGTTGGAACATTAAACACAGATCTCGCAATTTTTATTAAAAAGTCTTGTTTTTACATAGTGTCATTTATTATCACTCATTGTTTCACTTACAATAAATTACTCATCCCAATGACAGCACCTCTCATTATCTCACTGAAGTGTGGGAATAGCTGGATGACTAAACTGCAGCTTATGTTTACAATGACACAACATTAAGCATCAAGTATATGTAAAAGGTAAGTGGGTTTAACAGTTAACATACGTGTAGTCCATGTGATCTCCTGGACGAGTTTCGGTTGCCTGAGGGAGTCGCGGAGGAATTTGTTTTGCCCTTATTAGCTCTGCCTTCTTTTGCCTGTCCCGGGAGATCGGCATGGCTGCTGGGTGGGGTCGGAAGTGTCTAGGCAAGATGTCCAAATTCATGAGTGTGGGGAAGGCTTGATGGAGCAGCTGGTCTTTTCCTGCTCTTCAGTTCCACTTAGGAAGGACATTTTCACACAAAGAGTTGTAGAAATCTGGAATCCTCTGTCCCAAAAGGCTGTGGATGCTGGAGGACAATTGGAGCTTCCAAGACTAAGATTGATAGATTATCTTTGTGAGGTGAGGGTATCAAGGGATAAAGAGCTAACACGTGTAAATAGAGTTGTGGTAATGATCAGCCATGATCTAATTGAATGTCTGAGCAGATCCAAGGGGTGAAACAATCCATTCCAGTTCTGATGTTCCAATTTTCATCTGTTCATATATATTGGGGGTTTAACAGTTTTAAAGTATAACTTCGAGCAAATAAGGTAAAAATTACAACATAAAGAGCATTTGTATTTTCAGTTTTCTGTTCTGATCACTGTCAGAAAACTCGCCTACTTTTCTTCAGAATAGTTTCAAGGGATCTTTTACATGGGAATCTGTTGTTCAAGTGAAGTGACAACTGCCATTGACATCAAGGCAACATTTGATAAAGCGTGGCACCGAGTAAGATTAAAAATCAGGTGAGAACTCTCATCTAGTTGGAATCATACCCAGCATAAAGGGTAGCTGTCAGGCCAATCATCTCAGTCCCAGGACATCACTGCAGGAGTTCCTCAGGGTAGTGTCCTAGGCCCAACCATCTTCAGCAGCTTCATCAATGACCTTCCCCCCATCATAAGGTCAGAAGTGGGGATGTTCGCTGATGACTGTGTAATGTTCAGTACCATCCGCAACTCCTCAGATACTGAAGCAGTCCATGTCCATATGCAGAAAGACCTGGACAACATCCAGGCTTGGGCTGATAAATGGCAAGTAACATGGACTGCACATAAGTGCCAGGCAATGGTAATTTCCAGCAAGAGAAAATCTAACCATTTCCCCTTGACAATCAACAGCATTAAATGGACATTAGCTACATAAATGCTGTGGCTACAAGAGCAGGTCAGATGCTGAGAATTCTCCTGCGAGTAACTCATCTCCTGAGTCTTCAATGCTTGTTCCTCATCTACAAGGCACAAGTCAGGAGTGTGATGGAATACTTTCATTTCCCTGAATGAGTGCAACTCCAATTGTTAAGGGAGCCGGGCATTATGAGGGCTATAAGGTGAAAAGAGTTATTTTCCTTTGAATGAGGGATTACATTTTTTTTTAAAGATTCATCTTCCTAAAAGGTTAAAAAAGTTCATCTCTATAATACTAAATGGACATGAGCCTCAGTGAAAAAGCTTGCCTCATCTCAGAACCATAAAACCATAGAATCTCACCACAGGGTAAAACATTGATAACACTAACATAGTGTAAGATTTGATAAGATTTTTTTTACTGATAGCCCTAAACCACACTCAACTGAATTTTTGACAAAGCTAACAAAACCCAAAAACTGAATTATAATCTTGAAACATAGATGACTAATGAAGAATTGACCATATGAAGCTCGCAGCCTGGCTTTCTTAGAAATCAAAGAGGCCCAGACCTTACCTAGAAATTAACAGTTATACAACTTTTCTTAGGAATCAACGAGGACAGACCTTACCTAGAAATGAACAGTTATACAGCCTTATTTGGGAAATAAAGGGAGACAAACTTACTTACAATTGAGGAGAACGCCCCCCTACGTAAGAAATTAGTTATAAAGATAATTATAGCACAGGAACAGGCCCTTCAGCCCTCCAAGCCTGCGCCGATCCAGATCCTCTCTCTAAACATGTCGCCTATTTTCTAAGCTTCTGTATCTCTTTTCTTCCTGCCCATTCATGTATCTGTCTAGATACATCTTAAAAGACTCCATCGTGCCCGCATCTAACACCTCCGCTGGCAATGCGTTCCAGGTGCCCACCACCCTCTGCGTAAAGAACTTTCCACGCATATCCCCCCTAAACATTTCCCCTTTCACTTTGAACTTGTGTCCTCTAGTAATTGAAACCCCCACTCTGGGAAAAAGCTTCTTGCTATCCACCCTGTCTATACCTCTCATGATTTTGTACACCTCAATCAGGTCCCCCCTCAACCTCCGTCTTTCTAATGAAAATAATCCTAATCTACTCAACCTCTCTTCATAGCTAGCGCCCTCCATACCAGGCAACATCCTGGTGAACCTCCTCTGCACCCTTTCCAAAGCATCCACATCCTTTTGATAATGTGGCGACCAGAACTGTACGCAGTATTCCAAATGTGGCCGAACCAAAGTCCTATACAACTGTAACATGACCTGCCAACTCTTGTACTCAATGCCCCGTCCGATGAAGGAAAGCATGCCGTATGCCTTCTTGACCACTCTATTTACCTGCGTTGCCACCTTCAGGGAACAGTGGACCTGAACACCCAAATCTGTCTGTACATCAATTTTCCCCAGGACTTTTCCATTTACTGTATAGTTCACTCTTGAATTGGATCTTCCAAAATGCATCACCTCGCATTTGCCCTGATTGAACTCCATCTGCCATTTCTCTGCCCAACTCTCCAATCTATCTATATTCTGCTGTATTCTCTGACAGTCCCCTTCACTATCTGCTACTCCACCAATCTTAGTGTCGTCTGCAAATTTGCTAATCAGTCCACCTATACTTTCCTCCAAATCATTAATGTATATCACAAACAGTATAAATATTGGACGCACATATTGGATTTTTAGATTCGTTGGACTCGCTCCAATGTCTCTCACGGTAAAGGTACTGGAATGAGGTGATGATAGTTCTCCCCTTAACTGGGACAAAGGGAGCTCGCTAACTCTGTAGTCTTCTACTCAGGGATTTAAAGTAAATGTATCTTTAATAATTGATGGATATCCTACTTAAATATTTTATTTTAACAACATTAACCGCATTATAGGAAGGATGTGGAAGCTATGGAAAGGGTGCAGAGGAGATTTACTAGGATGTTGCCTGGTATGGAGGGAAGGTCTTACGAGGAAAGGCTGAGGGACTTGAGGTTGTTTTCGTTGGAGAGAAGGAGGAGGAGAGGTGACTTAATAGAGACATATAAGATAATCAGAGGGTTAGATAGGGTGGATAGTGAGAGTCTTTTTCCTCAGATGGTGATGGCAAACACGAGGGGACATAGCTTCAAGTTGAGGGGTGATAGATATAGGACAGATGTCAGAGGTAGTTTCTTTACTCAGAGAGTAGTAGGGGCGTGGAATGCCCTGCCTGCAACAGTAGTAGACTCGCCAACTTTAAGGGCATTTAAGTGGTCATTGGATAGACATATGCATGAAAATGGAATAGTGTAGGTCAGATGGTTTCACAGGTCGGCGCAACATCGAGGGCCGAAGGGCCTGTACTGCGCTGTAATGTTCTAATCTAATTCTAATCTAAACATTTGGATTTAAAAGCTCTACTAGAAATAAGAGTGCATTATCTTTCTTTTCCTAGAACTGTTAACATTGTGATTGACTCTCTCACCAACTGTGAGTTGCATGTTCAATTTTTTAATAAACTTTTATTTAATTTAGAAATTATATTGTCTCCCATAGTCTTCTGTATCACTACCTCGTGAACCCGTCTCTGTACACTCTTCGGTGGGGAGGTGCATTACTGAGGAGAGATTCCTGGACCCTCATAATATCCATTTTATTGTAATCCAGCTGAAATTTGTGAAAAAGTTTAGCTGGAGGGTAGTAATATTCTCAACTGGTTCCTTTTCTTTGGCAGTGTGAGGTCAGTCCTTCAGACCCATTCAGTGTCTTTTGGATCTGTCTTTCTCCATCTTAGGTTGAGAGTGGTCATCTGAGAAGTACACCTGATCCAGATTGGTCCCAAGAAGGGACTAGGATTATAATCCAACATACAACACTCACGAAGTTTGACACCATCCTGGGCAAAGCAGCCCATTTGATCGTCACCCCATTCACCACTTTCAACATTAACTCCCTCCATCAAAAGTGCATAGTGGCAGCAGTGTGTACCATCTACAAGATGCACTGCAGCAACTCACCACGCATCCTTCGACAGCACCTTCCAAGCCCTCAAACTCTACCACCTAGAAGGACAAGGACAGCAGACGCATGGGAACACCACCAGCTGCAAGTTTCCCTCTAAACCACACACCGTCCTGACTTGGAACAGTTCCTTCACTGTCGCTGGATCAAAATCCTGGAACTCCCTCCCTAACAGGCCCCTGGGTGTACTTACACCACATGGACTGCAGCCGTTCAAGAAGGCAGTTCACCACCACCTTCTCAAGGGCAATTAGGGATGGGCAATAAATGCTGGCCTAGCCAGCGACACCCGCATCCCTTAAATGAATACATTTTTAAACCTGTATTCACAACATTTAGGGTATTAGATTTGCTATATTACAACAGTGACTACAATTCGAAAAGTACTACACTGGTTGTTAAGTACTTTGGCACATCCTGAGGTTGTGAAAGATGCAGTATAAATTAAAGGCTTTTTAAACAGCATTGTGGTTGGGGAGGGGGAAGGGGGGTGACAGTTACGAGAATTTCAGCAAGGAAGTTTGATTGCACTCTTTTTGTGTTTAGAATGGGATCTCGAGAGACTGGTTAGGCTGTTGAAGTGACACATTGTCCTGTCTAGACGCTGGGCTTAAAAGCCTCGAAGGAATAAAGAAATCTGTAAACAAGCTCTGTGAACATCACCTCTTTTCATTTCCGTTTGCTGTCATTGCAGCTCGGGAGCAGAGGTTTAAAACTAGACTGATGGTGTCTCTGCTGCCTGTGGGAACCCAGAGTAAGGAACAGTTAAAGCTCAATCCAGTAGCTAGTTGTGGCCCAAAGCAAATATCTGCCTACAGTCTGGTCCAAAATAGCAGTAAATGGTCAATCTCACTTTGAACAAGGATAATGTGTGCAGCATGGAGATTCGATATTTAATTCCGTGGTAGCAATTGGTGCTCCTTCATGTTTTGGATGCAGGGTTTGAGAGATGAGGGAGCTTCTGTCTGGGTTACACCTGGACCAGAAGTACTTGTTGCTGACACCCGATCCAGCACAAAATCCAGCCCGGAGTGTTGCTGCATCCTTACAGGGAGGACAGAGGAGTGGGTGACCAGTCCACACAAAGGCTGTAACTTGTCTGGGGGTAGCAGTGCCAGAGCCTCTGGGTCTGCAGCACAACAGGGAAATGAGCAGAGGCTATGGAGAGGGCAACCTCTGCGCCATGCCCTCGGCCAGTTGGAGCCAGACTCCTTCATGCTTCTCGACAGTGACAGGAGGCTGCCTGGCAGTTCCTCCAATACACCCAGCATCTCAGTGTGCATGCCCATCAGTGGTTTTCTGTAGGCCACCCCATTGATGTCCTCATCTGAGTCCTGTACAGCAGAACTCATCTGCAACCACCCTCTTCTGTTAGCTGGCAAATAAACCATGCTTTACCACTGGCCAGGCTGCATCCCATTCGTACCTGGTGACTCACCACATGCTGATCCCAACTCTGCATTACCCTCCAAGGTACAGGCAGTGCCAGTATCTGAGCTGGTGGCTGTGAGTATCAGATTAAGTGACGGGGCCTCTCCATCAGAGCAGTGCTGCTGCTCTCTCCCTTCCTCCTCGGGCTGCTGTGGCTGGGCAGGCAACAGTTCCTGGGTCTCTGAAAACAAGAACTCAGCGCGGGAAGGTTGGTGTGATGGGGGGGTGGGTGTGGGGTGGAAAGTAAGAGGTCCATGGTCACACCATCCGCAGCTTGCTCATCATGTCAGATAGCAGGATGAGGATGTGCTGGGAGTTGAAACAAGGCAGGTGCATAAGGCAGGAACGTGCCGTCATCCTTAATTTTTTTTAATTCATTCATGGGTGTGGGCACTGTTGGTGAGGCCAGCATTTATTGCCCTTGAGAAGGTGGTGGTGCCTTCTTGCACCTCTGCAATCCATGTGGGGTAAGTACATCCACAGTGCTATTAGGAAGTGAGTTCCAGGATTTTAACCCAGTGACAGTGAAGGAATGACGATATAGTTTCAAATCAATGCCCTGAGCAATGCTGGATACCACGGACCCCATCACAGCTGGTCCCAGGAAGCAGAGAATCAACTCCTCCATAGGGCTCAGGAGATGCAAGTGTCCTTGTTCCCTGCCAGTTCTGCTGATACAGTGGGCTACATTTTCTTGCCACAGCGAGGGCAGAAGGTCAGTGATTGTGTAGCATTGTATTTGGGTGATGTGCCTGCCACAGCTGAATAGCTGAAGGTGTGTGGAGGCAGTGCGAGGTGAGTGTGAGGCTGGCAGCATTGGTAGGTGTGTGAGGGTGAGGTGGAGTATCTGGATGTTAGGTGTGAGTCCTGATTGCCAGGGAGTGCTGATGGGTGAGTGATGGGGATGTGGGACATCGAGCAGTGTGAGAGGTCGGTGGTGTGGTGGATAGGAGATGCCATATGAAGATGTATTCACTGTCCTGACCACCGTGTGAGGTCATTAGACTTCTTGTGGCACTGCTGCCAGGTCCTCGAGTCCAGGCACTGGGAATTGAACTCCCTGGCCATCTCTCCGACTCCCTTCTGAGGGTGGTCCTTGAGGGTCTTCTGGCTCCTTGTGAAACCATGGCATCCCTCCTCCTGCCCGCCTACATCACTCATGCCTCCAGTGCTGCATTCTTCACTCTGGAACCCTCTCTTTGCCCTGGTCTTCACTTTCTATCATTTAAATTGCAGCAATATACAGTTGAGCTTCCCTTTCAGAGGCACAGCCTGCCTTTAAGAGGAGCAGGCTGGCTGCACCACATGGTGGCTGAACAACGCTGCTGGGCTCCCCTGCTGAGCGCAGAGGCAGCCAGCAGTGTTAAGATGAAAACTGCAGCCTGCATCCAGCACAGCCAGAGGCTACAATCATGCCAATGAGGTGGGTGCACCAAAGTGACGTGCTGCCCACCTGAATGTGAGCAGGCGTGGGCAGGTCTCAAATCCCGGTCCTCACACCCAAAAATGGGGGTAACCCAATTTCTAGCCTATTGTGTCTTATGGTGGCTCCAACACACTTTGCATATAATAAATTACTTTGGAGTGCACTCACTGCAGGTTAATGGAACAACATTGACCAGGACATAGGAAGGAGCTTCTCTCCTTGGAATAGTGCCATGGGTTGTTAAAAGTCCACCTGAACCACAGGAATGCACGGGGGCAGCTTGGGGGGAAAGATGCATAATTCAATATCTCAGTCAAAGGATGGATCCTATTATAATGTGGCATCTCCTCAGTATTAGAATTAAACCAAAAACTAAGGGTAGTGAGATTAGCTTTGAATCTCTCCAGCAAAAAGCCAACGTAGACACAATGGACTGAATGGCCACCTTTTATTGAGTCATGGAGTCACTTACGGCACAAAAAGAGGCCATTCAGCCCATTGAGTCCATGCCAGCTCTCCACAGAGCTATGCAGTCAGTCCCACTCCCCGGCTCGATCCCCGTAGCCCTGCAAGTCTATCCCTCTCAGGTGGCCGAGGAAGATAAAACTTGCTTTCGCACAGCAGTTGATCTGAAACTATAAGCATAAAGCTTTGTGTTTTCAGAATATGCACCATAAGACAGCATAGTTGATAATAGCAGCATATACCATTGGCGGCCGTGTCTTCAGCTACCAAGGCCCTAAGCTCTGGAATGCTCTCCCTAAATCTCTCTGCCTCTTTCCTTCTCTCTCCTCCTTTAAGGTCCTTAAGTTCCTTAAAACCTAGCTCTTTGACCAAGTTTTTGGTCACCTGTCTGAATATCTCCTTATGTGGCTCAGTGTCCCATTTTGTTTGATAACGTTCCTGTGAAGCAACTTTGGACATGTTACTATATTAAAGATGCTGTATGAGCACAGGTTGTTGCTCCTGTTGTTATGGTATCTCCCCACAATCCAGTATATGGTCTCTATCTCAGCCATTCCCTGTAACAATGCATTCCATCCTCCAGCAACTCTCGGCACAACAAAATCTTTTCGAACTTCGCTCCACATCCTTTCAGTGATATTTAAATTGATGATGCCCTTAAAAGGTTGGTAATTAGAATAGATACTTCAGAATTCAATAAGACCAAATCAGCTATTAATCCTGAAACTGTAGCATGTGAATTCTGTGGTAACTTGTAGCATTAGTGCTGTAAGTAAATATTTAATTACTATTGATATCAGTTTTCATTATACAATTAATTTCTATGATAGCCAATAAATGCCTTTGAGCCCTGTTATTGGCTCCCAGTCCGGTAATCCCTCCATATAAAAATTCTCATCCTTGTTTTCAAATCCCACCAGGGCCTCAGCTCTCCCTACCTCTCCAACCTCTTGCAGCCCTAACCTTTCGAGATCTCTGTGCTCCTCCAATTCTGTCCTCTTGTGCATCCCCTATTTTAATTGCTCCAGCATTGGCGGCTGTGCCTTCAGTTACCTGGGCCCTAAGCCCTGGAATTCCCTCCCTAAACCTCTCCACCTCTCCGCCTGATTCTGCCACTTTTTGATGCTCCTTAAAACCTACCACTTTTTCCAAGCTTTTGGTCACCTGTCCTAATATCTCCTTCTGGGGCCTGGTGTTGAATTTTGTTTGATAATCACTCCTGAGAAATGCCTTGGGACGTTGTTCAATGTTGAAGGCGCTACATAAATGCAAGTCAATTTTATTCCTGGTATCTTGATGAATTACTTAATAAACTTCCTAGTAAGAGCATCCATTCCCTAACAGCAGATGTGAATTTGTTGTGCACCTATTATGGGCTACCATCCACTGAGAGGCTCAAAACAGACCCGATGACTCAAAGTCGACAGTGGAGTTGTACCCCGGTGGAGATTTTCACCTCTTGCTACACCTTTGAACAGCAACGTGGAGCTCAACAAGTTCCACAAGAAAGCAAAATTCTCCCCTGCACATTTCCCTTTTCAACTGCGGGAAACAATGATTGAGTTTGTGAGACAACCATTACGATATAACCTCCAACCAAAGGTCTCAGCTGGTGCTGCCACATGTCATCTGGGGAAATATCCATGGCAACATTGATTAACGCAATTCAGGCTGTGTAATCAACAACTTCTCATAACAAGATAAGGTTATATAACTATCAAAATAAAAAGCAGTGAGCTGAAATCACTTGCATCATTTTTTAGGGGGGGACTGCAATTAAAATGCAAAAATAAACTAGATTAGGAAAAAGTACTATCAGTTCATGCTGTCTTACACCTGTTATTTGCTCATAAATTATGATTTTGCCTAGCTGCGACTCAGTTTAGATATGTCCCATAATGATGCAATAGTTAATGTACCGTGTTAAATTCAGTTGTGTTTTTGTTTGGATTTCAGATGTGTTGCTAATTCAGAGAGGCGGTAACTGTATTAATGCAGGAACTGGAACCTAATGCAGTTCATCGGTTGCTCTCCAAGTTTACAATTTTCCCATACATTGCTGCTCCGTCCCTCGCAACCTTCGGCCACTTTCTCAAGTGCCTAGCCAGTTCCTGCTTTAGTTTGCTGACAGTAACCATCTTTATCTTCTCCCTGGACAGCTTTGGGACTTATTCCCCAATCATAGGTTCCTGGCAAGGAGTTGCCCTTATGGGGAGCACTGGTTGTGAAATTGTTAGATCCAAATGCCTTGATTTTCTAACTACAGTAAAAAGCTTTGCTATCCAGCATGTGCCAGACTTGAGAGGCACCAGATAAAAACTCCAGTTAATCACGAATTGCACTTACCAAGGTGAGTGGAGATCCAACCTTCTGTCCGGAAGTTATTACCATGAGAGTGAAGGGTATCCAGGGACCGGCATTGAGAAAGCCAATTCGTAATTTTCATATAATCTTTCAGGATTGGTACACCAAAATAGTACGCAGGAGAGCCCGCCCTTTCCAATGAGCCATCCCCGCTGGAGATTGGATGGAGAGCCCCGGAGAAAAACGCGTCTGACTACAGGGAGCAACAATCTTATTATAGTGAATGGGGAACCAGTCACCAAGGCAAGGTAGCATGTCTAACCGCAGATGGAAACCTGAATTCCCGTGGAAATTCCAGATAATGGAGCTTGCCTGTTGGTAAAGTGAATGTATAACAAACCTTTTCCTGTACTTACATATCAGCTCATATTTTGCAGTTGGAATGATGGTGAAATTGTCAACGTTTGCCTTGTGAAACTGACAGCAACCCATGGCACCGCACAGACTCTGTTAAATGTGGAAATACAGAAGATGCTGCCAGTGATTCTCTGCTCCTTCACAAGCTACGCTATTGAAGTCCCCGCACATAGCAATTTTTAGAAATCACAGAAAAGACAAGAATGTCCCCTTTCATACTGTAATATCACTGTTAAAACCCTCAAAAAATTATGCCTTATTTATGTAGTGCAACTGGGCTTTAATGGAACACATAACTACTTCTGAATAACCTCTCTGGCCCTGAGAAATCAATTTTATATTTGTGTAATGTCAAATTTTTCCTTTATTCCATAGATTTAAAATATAGAGAGTCATAGAATTATTATGGCACAGAAGGAGGCCATTTGGCCAATCGAGACCATGCCAGCTCTCTGTAGAGCAATCTAGGCAGTCCCATTCCCATGACCTATCCCCATAGCCCTACAAATTTATTTCTCTCAATTTCCAATTGAAATCATTCATCATCTCCACTTCCACCACCATTATGGGCAGCGAGTTCCAGGTCATTACCACATGTTGGCAAAAAAGTTCTTCTTTCCAATCCCCCTGCATCTCTTTACCAAAACCTTAAATCTGTGTCCCTTAGTCCTTGTACCATCAGCTAATGGGAACAGCTTTTCTTTGTCTACTTTATCTAAACCTGTCATAAT
The DNA here is from genome assembly GCF_036365525.1 of Heterodontus francisci. Lineage (NCBI taxonomy): Eukaryota > Metazoa > Chordata > Chondrichthyes > Heterodontiformes > Heterodontidae > Heterodontus > Heterodontus francisci. Next base: position 209,907,141 of record NC_090372.1, on the reverse strand, counting down.
CTTGAAAACCTCTATCAAATATCCCCTCAATCTCCTTTGCTCCAAGGAGAACAATCTCAGCTTCTCCGACCTAACCTTGTAACTTAAACCCCCATTCCTGGAACCATTCTGGTAAATCTCCTTTGCACCCTCTCAAGGACCCTCACATCCTTTCTAAAATGTGGTGACCAGAACTGGACACAATACTCTAGTGGTGGCCTAACCAGAGCTTTATAAAGGTTTAGCATGACTTCCCTGTTTTTGTACTCAGCACCTCTATTTATGAAGCCCAAGATCCCATATGCTTTGCTAACCACTCTCTCAATATGCCCTGTTACCTTCAAAGTTCTATGCAAATGCACCTCCATCTCCCTCTGTTTCTGCTTTAGAACTGTGCCATTAAGTCTATATTGCCTTGCCTCATCCCTTCTGCCAAATTATATCATCTCACGTTTCTCTGTATTAAGTTCCATCTGCCACTTGCATGCCCATTCTCCTAGCCTATCGAATCCTGGTGCAGTCGATTGGTATCATCCTCACTGTTTGCCGTACCTCCAGGTTTGGTATTATCTGCAAATTTTGAAATTTTACTCTGTATTCCAATATCAAAGTTATGTATCAATATTAAAAAAGCAGTGGTCCTAGCACTGAACCTTGGGGAACACCAGTGTTTACCATCTTCCAATCTCAAAAAGCACCGTTTATCATGACTCGCTGTTTTCTGTCCTTAAGCCAATTTTTTATTGAAGCCGACACTGGCCCTCTTATTCCATGAGCCTCAATTTTGTTAACCAGCCTATGATGTGGTACTTTGTCAAAAGCTTTCAAAAAATCCATATAGACAATATCCATTACCTTCCCTTCATCAACCCTCTTTGTTACTTCATCAAAATTTCTAATCGTCAAACACAGTCCGCCATTTACAAATCTGTGCTGGCTATCCATAATTAACTGAAACCTCTCCAAGTGCCTATTGATTTTATCCCGGATTATTGGTTCTAAAACCTTACCCACCACTGATGTTGAACAGGCCAGTCTGTAGTTGTCCTTACACCCTTTCTAGAACAAGGGTGTCACATTTGTGACTTAGCCACTCTAAGCATAGTCAGCCTTTCCAGTGCATCTTGCCTATCAAGTTTCACCCCATCAATTACTTCTATCATCTGTGCTTCCACAGATATTTTGTCAGCATCCTCTTCCTTAGCAAATGCCGATATAAAACACTCATTAAGTATTCTAGCCTTGCATGTGCCTCTAAGTATCTATCACCTTCTTTGTCCCTAATCGGCCACACCCCGCCTCTTACTACCTGCTTACTATTTACATGCCAGTAGAGGATTTTTGAGTTCCCTTTTATGTTGACAGCCATTCTATCCTGACCTTCTCTCTTTGCCATTCTCACTTCACTTCCCCTCTCAATTACTGTATTTGGCCTGGTTCTCACTTGAAGAATTCACCTGGCATGAATCATATATCCTCTTTGATTGTTTCCTCATATTCACTATCTCCCTCGTCATCCAAGGAGCCCTGGCTTTGGTTCCCTGACCTTTTGCCCTTGTTCGAATGTAACCGAGCCTGTACCTGAAACATCTCCTTAAAGATCACCCATTGTTACATTACAGTTTTTCCTGTCAATCTTTGATTCCATTTCACCCTGGCTGGATCCCCTCTCATGTTGACGTTAGCTCGCTTCCAATTCAGAAGTTCTACTTCAGATTGTTCCTTGCTGTTCTCCATTATGAATCTAAACCTTATGATACAATGATCACTCTTACCCCACAGACACTTGGTCCACTTGGCCCATCTCATTTCCCAGCATCAGATTCAGTAATGCCTCCATCCGAGTTGGACTGAGAACAACCTGATTAAAGAAGTTCTCTTGAACACATTTCAGAAATTCCTCCCCCTCCTTACTCTTTATTCTATCATCCCAACTGATATTTGCTTAATTCAAGTCACCAATATCACCACTCTATAGTTCTTGCACATCTCTGTGAATTCCCTGCAGATTTACTCCTCTAACTCTTGCACTATTTGGAGGCCTATAGAATAATCCCAGGAATGTGATCATACCTTTCTTGCTTCTCAACTCTAACCAAATGGATTCTGTCTTTGTCCCCTCATGGATATTCCCTCTTTCCAACACTACAATGTCTTCCCTAATCAGTATTGTCACCCCATCTCCCTTTTTACCTTTCTTTACTGAGCACATTGTATCCCTGAATATTAAGCACCAAGTCCTCAGCAATTTTAAACCACATTTCGTATAGATCCTTGGTTCAACTGCACCTGGAGTACTGTGTGTGATATTATTGCCATAGAGTGAGTGCAACGAAGGTTCACCAGATTTGTTCCCAGGGTGGCAGGACTGTCCTATGAAGAGAGATTGGGGAATCTGGGCCTGTATTCTCTAGAGTTTCGAAGAATGAGAGGTGATCTCATTGAAACCTACAAAATACTTAAAGGGATAGACAGGGTAGATGCAGATAAAATGTTTCCCCTAGTTGCGGACTCTAGAACCAGGGGACACAATTTCAAAGTAAGGGGGAAGCCACTTAGGTGTGAAGTGAGGAGAAATTTCTTTACTCAGAGGGTTATGAATCTTTGGAATACTCTACTCAAGAGAGCTGTGGAAGCTCAGTCATTGAGTATGTTTAAAGCAGAGATTGACAGATATCTAAATACCAATGACATAAAGGGATATGGGGATAGTGTGAGAAAAAGGCATTGAAATGGAAAATCAGCCATGATCATATTGAACAGCAGAGCAGGCTCGATGGGCTGAATGGCCTACTCCTATGTTCCTATGTTCCATTATTGCTACTACATCATAATCCCACATGGCTATTTGTGCTTGTAGCTCACCAACCTTATTCACCACACCCCATTTACATACATTTACATACATGAATTGTAAACCTATCCTTGTATTCCTCATAGTCCTTCTTAATTTGCTGCTATCTAATATGGCACTACTTCCTTCTCTAGTACTGTCCAGCACTCTCACTTAATGCACTTTATTTATCTTTTCTACTTCTATATGCTGGTGCCCATCCCCCTGCCAATATTTTTAAACCCTCCCCAACCAATCTGGTGAACATTCCCACAAGGATATTCGTCCCAGTCCTGTAGAGGTGCACCTTATCCCTTTTGAATAGGTGCCTCCTGCCCCAGAACTGGTCCCAATGCCAGAAGAATCTGAAGGCCTCCTTCCTGCACCATGCCTCAAGCCACACATTGATCCTCCTATAGTCCTATGTGTATTCTTGCTATTGTGTGGCACTGGGAATAATCCAGAGATTACTGCCTTCCAGGTCCTTTTCTCACCTAGCTCCTGAAAATCTGACAGTAGGACCTCAGTACCTGCTCTCTATCGTTGTTACCAACGCGCACCACAATTTCTGGCTCATTCCCTTCCCCCTGCAGAATATTCTGTAACCGCTCCATCATGTTCTTTACCCTGGCACCAGGGAGGCAGCACGCCATGTGGGACTCATAATGATGGCTACAGAAACTCTTGTCTGTCTTCCTAACTATGGAATCTCCTAAAACGACTACATTTCTACTCTTTGCTGTTCCCTCCTGTGTGGTTCCTTGCCCATTGGTGCCATGGTCTGGTCTAAAATTACTTTTTTAAAAAGTTAGTTCATGATATTTCAGCTGTATGTTCATGTGTATGTTCCAAATTTTATTTCACTCCCCACAATATTTATAAAAAGTGAAGAATAATCAATGCATTTTACTTCCTAGTTTGCTGACTGAGAATTCTTGAATGTTAATTGGCTGCTTATCCTGTTTGATGACATCACCGATGTTGGACTCCTGGAGATCCCTCTGAATTGATGTCAGATTCAAATTAATCCACGCTGGAGAACACAATGGGCTGAAGTTTTGCTTTGGCAGTGGAAATGGGAATTGGGATTGTATCCGAGCCCTGAGCTCGTCCCTGGCGGTCGGCAGGGGTAAAGTAGTCACTCTTCGGAATTTTGACCGGGGCGGCCCCTTAATTGGCATGGAAACAGGCTCCCTGTCCAATTACGGGCAGCGAGCAGGCTCACGAAGCTGGAGGGCCAATCGGAGGCCTTCCAGCTTGACAGGAGCATCAGGCTGCAGTAAAGAGTAAATAACTGAGAGGGTGCTTCAAGAAGGTACTGTTACACCATTGTGTTTTGTTGAATGATAATTGTCTTTGGTCCACTGACCTGGAGATCTGAATTTTTACTTTTGTTTTTAAAAAGACATTTAAAACAGGATGACTGCTAGCATCTTAAGATGATCACCTAGTTTGCTACATTGTAACCTATACTGCAAAGGACTGTGAGGAGGGAGACAAAATGTCTGTGCATTTCCCAGCAAGAACGAAGACCCAGGAAGTTCAAAGGAACTAACTGTTCTCTCAGCAAGGAGAGAAATACTGCTAATTGCTATGCTTTGAATCACTGAGTGACTGTCATGTGACAAGCTCCTCCCCATCTGTGGTTTTAAGCTGGTGTTTTCTCTGTAGCAGAGGAGAAGCAACAGGACTCTGACATGTGCAGACCCGATTGGGGATCCCTCTCTCTCTCTCTCTCTCCATTCCAGCTTGAAAGCTTTCAAATCCTGCCTGTTGACTGACCAGCTTTGCATACTCTGGCTACAATCATCCGCATCACTATCTCCAAGAGACTCACCGAATCAGTCATCCACCTCTTCAAACTGTAAGCCTCAGGACCAAAAGCCAGCTGGCACAATGGCGCAGTGGTTAGCACTGCAGCCTCACAGCTCCAGTGACCCAGATTTGGTTCTGGGTACTGCCTGTGCGGAGTTTGCAAGTTCTCCCTGTGACTGTGTGGGTTTCTGCTGGGTTCTCTGGCCAAAGGGCCTGTTTCAGTGCTGTATCTCTATGGACTCTAACTCAACCAATCTACCTTTCCTCACTCTGTAGCCTAATAATGTGTGTGCAAAAACCTCCACTGTGAGTGAATGTTAGCGCATTGTTTATTATTTTTATTAGTTCGGTTTAGGTAGAATAAAGTTAACCTCTTTCTTTGTAAACTCAAGAAAACCTGTCCAATTGGTTCTTGTTATGATCATAGCAAGTAAGTAATCAAACACCTACTGAATTTTTTTTTAAATTCATTCATGGGATTTGGGCATCGCTGGCCAGGCCAGTATTTATTTCCCCATCCCTAATCGCCCTTGAGAAGGTGGTGGTGAGCTGCCTTCTTGAACCTCTGCAGTCCATGTGGGGTAGGTACACCCACAGTGCTGTTAGGAAGGGAGCTCCAGGATTTTGACCCAGCGACAGTGAAGGAACGGTGATATAGTTCCAATTCAGGATGGTGTGTGACTTGGAGGGGAACTTGCAGGTGGTGGTGTTCCCATGCATTGGCTGCCCTTGTCCTTCTAGTTGGTAGAGGTCACGGATTTGGAAGATGCAGTCTAAGGAGCCTTGGTGCGTTGCTGCAGTGCATCTTGTAGATGGTACACATTGCTGCCACTGTGCGTCGGTGATGGGGGGAGTGAATGTTTGTAGATGGGGTGCCAATCAAGCGGGCTGCTTTGTCCTGGATGGTGTTGAGCTTCTTGAGTGTTGTTGGAGCTGCACCCATCCAGGCAAGTGGAGAGTATTCCATCACACTCCTGACTTGTACCTTGTAGATGGTGGACAGGCTTTGGGGAGTCAGGAGGTGAGTTACTCGCCGCAGGATTCCTAGCCTCTAACCTGCTCTTGTAGCCACGGTATTTATATGGCTACTCCAGTTCAGTTTCTGGTCAATGGTAGCTCCTCGGATGTTGATAGTGGGGGATTCAGCGATGGTAATGCCATTGAATGTCAAGGGGAGATGGTTAGATTCTCTCTTGTTGGAGATGGTCATTGCCTGGCACTTGTGCGGCACGAATGTTACTTGCCACTTATCAGCCCAAGCCTGGATATTGTCCAAGTCTTGCTGCATTTCTACACGGACTGCTTCAGTATTTGAGGAGTTGCGAATGGTGCTGAACATTGTGCAATCATCAGCGAACATCCCCACTTCTGACCTTATGATTGAAGGAAGGTCATTGATGAAGCAGCTGAAGATGGTTGGGCCTAGGACACTACCCTGAGGAACTCCTGCAGTGATGTCCTGGAGCTCAGATGATCGATCTCCAACAACCACAACCATCTTCCTTTGCATTAGGTATGACTCCAACCAGCGGAGTGTTTTCCCCCTGACCAGTACATCCACTTTAAGAAAGAATCAAACCTGTTGTGGTCAAACAGGGAGAGAGAAAAGAGGGAAGCCCTTCGACCCCTCCTCACTTGACTGTAACAGTACCCTTGCATCAACTCTTTTAAAAATGTAAATGAAAAACAGAAAAAGCGGCCAGGCCACCACTTTTGGGGGGGAATCCCTACACAGTGCAGCCTTGCTGCACCCACATCCAGGCAGGCAGGGAGGGCCTCTAGACCTGCCTGGAGTGCCAGCCACCGGGTGCCTGCCTCCCGGCAGTTAAATTGCACCCTCGTCACATCAGGAAGCATCACATTGGGAAAATTTCAGTTGGCCTCTTTTCACTGCCATTAACAAGGCTCTTAATGAGCCGAATTAGCTGCCCGCCTCGTGGGGGTGGGTTGCCCTGCCAGGCCCTGAGCCCACCTTGGCCACAATGGCCAGCGCTGGGAGCAGTGGTGGAAAACCAGCATGCCGACCAGTGCCGGTATTTTCGGGCCCCGTCCGCCTCCTCAACCTCAACCTCGGCAGGGCCTGAAAATTCTGGCACTGGTCGGCATGCTGGTTTTCCGCCACTGCTCCCAGCGCTGGCCATTTTGGCCAAGGTGGGCTCAGGGCCTGGCAGGGCTACCCAGCCCACGAGGCGGGCAGCCAATTCGGCTGTGGGCAGCCTCCTTCGAGGTCAGTGGCTTCAGTGCCTGCAAAATCCTGACCGGTATATGAAGTGGCTGCTGCAGCTCAATGAGTAGCACTTGATCTTCTGAATCACAAGGCTGTGGGTTCACTTTCCAGAGACTTAAACATAAAGTCTGGGTTCGTTTTCCAGTGCAGTATGAAGTGAGTGCTGTACTGTCGAAGGTGCTGTCTTCTGATTACAACATCAAACAAGGGCTCCGTCAGCTCTCTCCTATTCATGGCTTCTTGGTGATCCTGGTGTTCTGCTGATCGGTCAAATCAATGTTACTAACACAAACAGATTATCTGCATATTATCACATTGCTGATGGTGGGAATGCTGTGTGCAACTTGACTTCTGTGTTTCCTACATTACAACAGCGATAGTCCTTCATTTTCTGTACAGTGCTTTGAGACATCCTGCGATTATGAAAGTGATATATAATTGTTTTGTATTTCTCTCTTTTTTGTTCTGGTGTTTAACAGCACAGTATTGTATTTGTGTATAGTGTACTCGTGTATATTATGAAGCATTAACAATGTGTCGTGTCCTGTTAAATACACCATTAACAGTGTGATGTGTTCAGCTGAAGACCCCATTCGCACAGTGAGATGTTGAGTTCAATGCACCATTAACAGTGTGATCTGTCAAGGTAAACTGAGGTAGAAATTCTGTATCAACATGCAAACAATTAAAGCATTGTAGTACGATCGCGGCTGTACATTTGATGGTCAACATAAATCCAAGCTGATACTCCAGTGCAGTAGTGAAGGAGTGCTGCACTGTTGGAGGTGCTGTCTCTCAGATGAGACATTGAACTGCCTGCCCTCTCAGGTGGATGTAAAAGATCCCATCACACTATTGTGAAGAAGTGCAGGGGCATTCTCCCTGGTGTCCTGGGCCAGGATTCATTCCTCAACCAACATCACTAAAACAGATGATCTAATCATTAGCATATTCCTGTTTGTGGGAGCTTGCTGTGCGCAAATTGGCTGTTGCATTTCCTACATTACAATAGTGACTACACTATCCCATCTTCACATTGAGGATACCGTCCATCATGTTGTGTGGCACTACTACCTTGCTAAATGGGATAGATTTCAAACAGATCTAGCAATACAAAACTGGGCATCCATGAGGCGCTGTGGGCCATCAGCAGCAGCAAAATTGTACTCAACCACAATCTGTAACCTCATGGCCCAGCATATCCCCCACTCTACCACTACCATCAACCCAGGGGACCAACCCTGGTTCAATGAACAGAGTAGGAGGCATACCTCAAAATGAGATGTCAGCCTGGTGAAGATACAACACAGGACTACTTGCATGCCAAACAGCAGAAGCAGCATGTGATAGACAGGGCAAAGTGATCCCACAACCAACGGATCAGATCTAAGCTCTGCAGTCCTGCCACATCCAGTCATGAATGGCGGTGGACAAAGAAACAATTAACAGGAGGAAGAGGCTCCACAAATATCCCCATCTTCAACAATGGGGCATCTCAGCACATCAGTGCAAAAAACAAGAATGAAGCATTTGCAACAATCTTCAACCAGAAGTGCCAAGTGGATGATCCATCTCGGCCTCCTCTTGAGATCGACAGCATCACAGATGCCAGTCTTCAGCCAATCCGATTCACTCCACGTGATATCAAGAAACAGCTGTAGTCACTGGATACTGCAAAGGCTATGGGCCCTGACAATATTCTGGCAATAGTACTGAAGACAGCCAATTACTGCCCTATCAGTCGACTCAATCATCAGTAAAATGATGGAAGGTGTCATCAACAGTGCCATCAAGCAGCACTTGCTTAGCAATAAACTGCTCACTGATGCTCGATTTGGGTTCCGCCAGGGCCACTCAGCTCCTTACCTCATTACAGCCTTGGTCCAAACATGGACAAAAGAGCTGAACTCCAGAGGTGAGGTGAGAGTGGCTGCCCTTGAAATCAAGGCAGCATTTGACCGATTATGGCATCAAGGAGCCCTAGCAAAACTAGAGTCAATGAGAATCAGGGGAGAAACTCTCCACTGGTTGCAGTCATACCTAGCACAAAGGAAGATGGTTGTGGTTGTTGGAGGTCAATCATCTCAGTCCCAGGACATTACTGCAGGAGTTCCTCTGGGTAGTGTCATAGGCCCAACCTGCTTCATCAATGACCTTCCCTGCATCATAAGGTGAGAAGTGGGGATATTCGTTGATGATTGCACAATGACAAGTTGAGTGAGTGGGCAGATGCAGTATAATGTGGACAAATGTGAGGTTATCCACTTTGGTAGCAAAAACAGTAAGGCAGATTATTATCTGAACGATAATAAACTGAGAGAAGGGAATATGCAATGAGACCTGGGTGTTCATGTACACGAGGTGCAACAGGCGGTAAAAAAGGCAAATGGTATGTTGGCCTTTGTAGCGAGAGGATTCGCGTACAGGAGCAGGGATGTCTTGCTGCAATTATACAGGGCCTTGGTGAGGCCACAGTTTTGGTCTCCTTATCTGTGGGAAGATGTTCTTGTTATAGAGGGAGTGCAGCGAAGGTTTACCAGACTGATTCCTGGGATGGGGGGACTGACGGATGAGGAGAGATTGAGTCAGTTAGGATTATATTCTCTGGAGTTCAGAAGAGTGAAGGGGGATCTCATAGAAACCTATAAAATTTTAACAGGACATGACAGGGTAGATACAGGAAGGATGTCCCCGATGGTGGGGGAGTCCAGAACCAGGGGTCATAGTCTAAGGATACGGGGTAAACCTTTCAGGACTGAGATGAGGAGAAATTTCTTCACCCAGAGAGTGGTGAACCTGTGGAATTCACTACCACAGAAAGCAGTTGAGGCCAAAACATTGTATGTTTTCAAGAAGGAGTTAGATATAGCTCTTGGGTCTAAAGGGATCAAAGGGTATGGGGCGAAAGCGGGAACAGGCTACTGAGTTGGACGATCAGCCATGATCATAATGAATGGAGGAGCAGGCTCGAAGGGCCAAATGGCCTACTCCTGCTCATATTTTCTATATTTATATGTTTTGCAACTCCTTAGATAATGAAGCAGCCCGTGTCCAGATGCAGCAAGATCTGGACAATTTCCAGACTTGGGCGGATAAGTGGTAAGTAACATTCACGCCACACAAGTGTCAGGCAATGACCATCTCAAACAAAAGGGAATATAGCCATCTACGCTTGATGTTCAATGGCATTACCATCCCTGAATCTCCCACTATCAACAACCTGGGGGTTACCATTGACCAGAAACTGAACTGGACCAGCCACATAAATACTGTGACTACAAGTGCAGGTCAGAGGTTGGGAATTCTGCGGCAAGTAACTCACCTCCTGAGTCCACAAAGCCTGTCCACCATCTAAAAGGTGCAAGTCAGGAGTGTGATGGAATACTTTCCACTTGCCTGGATGGGTGCAGCTCCAACAACACTCAACAAACTTGACAACATCCAGGGAAAATTAACCCATTTGATTGGCACCCCATCCACCACCTTCAATATTCACTCCCTCTACCACTGACGCACAGTGGCAGCAGTGTGTACCGTATACATGATGCACTGCAGCAACGCACCAAGGCTGCTTAGAGACAACACCTTCCAAACCCGCGACCTCTACCAACTAGAAGGACTAGGGCAGCAGATGCATGGGAACATCACCACCTGCAAGTTCCCCTCCAGGTCACACACCATCCTGACTTTGAACTATATCGTCGTTCCCTCACCTTCGCTGGGTCAAAATCCTGGAACTCCCTTCCTAACAGCACTGTGGGTGTACCTACCCCACATGGACTGCAGCGGTTCAAGAAGGCAGCTCACCACCACCTTCTCAAGGGCAATTAGGGATGGGCAATAAATGCTGGCTTAGACAGTGACGTCCACATCCCATGCATGAATAAAAAAACACTTCAAAGCACTTCATTGGCTGTAAAGTGTTTTGGGACATCCTAAGGTTGTGAAAGGCACTGTGTATTTCTTTTAACAGGATTAAACTGGCAGATATTACAAGCTACAATATGACAAGCTATATATTTCAAACAGTCAATATGACCGTGTGGTTAAAGGTGTAAACAAATTCAATACTAGCCTACACAGAATGTTGTTTTGTTCTGAGTAACGGATGCTCTACTTCTTTTCTGGAGTGTGCAGGCCCTTTAAATATTTTTGTGCGGCCTACACACACGGTAACGTAACTGGGCCAACTTATGCATGGGAATTTTTGGGTTGCTACGTGGCCATGCAGTTTAAAGGGAACATTGGTGCTGAGTTGGTTGATTGGAAATCAGGGACTGACAGTAAGGGTAGTACAATATAATTCAGTGCTTCTGGACTAGAGAGGGGTGGTGGATGTGTAATCAGCCAGGTTCATGCTCCTGATCACTGGTGACATCTGTTGGAAAGTGGGACTGTCAGGACATTGTGAGCAGAAGATCTAGGCTGACACTCCTGTGTGTTATGGCATTTCAAGTGCATATCCAAGTGCCTTTTAAATGTTATGAGGTTTTCTGCCTCTATCACCCTTTCAGGCAGTGAGTTCCCAATCCCCACCAGCCTCTGGGTGAAAATATTACTCCTCAACTCCCCTCTAATCCTCGTATCAATTACTTTAAATCTATGCCCTCTGATTATTGACCTCACTATCCAGTCTATCTCGGCCCCTCATAATTTTATACACCTCTGTTCCAACAAAAACAACACCAGCCAATCCAATCTTTCCTTATAGCTAAAATTCTCCATTCCTGGCAACATCCTCTGTACCCTCTCTAATACGATCACATCTCCCCTGTAATGCAGTGACCAGAACAGTATGCAGTACTCTAGCTGTGGCCTAACAAGTGCTTTATGCAGTTCTAGAATAACCTCACAGCTGCTCTCATGTCCTAGGTCTCAGCCAACCAAGGCTCCATCTACCCTCTCATATCCCATGGCACTATTTTGAAGAAGAGCAGGGGAGTTCTCCTTAATGTGCCCCCAATATTTATCATTCAACTAACACCTAAAACAGATGATCTGGTCGGGTATAGTGCAGGATAATGGTGTTGGAAGTAGAAGATCAGCCATGATCTCATTGAATGGCAGAGCGGGATCAAAGGGCTGAATGGCCTATGCCTGCTCCTATTCTTTATGTTCTTACGTTCTTATATCATTGCTGTTCATGAGACCTTGTAAATTGAATGGTGCATTTTCTAAGTTAAAGAGAAAGACTTGTATTTATTTACTGCCTTTCCCAAAATCAGGATGCCACAAAGTGCTTTACAGCCAATGAAGTACTTTTGAAGCTTTTATAATGCAGGAAATGCAGAAGTCAATTTGCACCCCTGCTCTTCTTTAAAATAGTGCCAAGGGACATTTGGCATCTACCTCGGGGGAGCAGATGGGGCCTGGGTTTAATGCTGCATCTGAAAGACGGCACCTCCAACAGTGCAGCACCCCCTCAGTACTGCACTGGAGTGTCAACCTAGATTTTTTGTGCTCAAGTCTCTGGAGCAGATCTTAAACCTTCAACCTTCGGACTCAGAAGTGAGATTGTTACCCACAGCTGGCTAAACTTCAACAAGTGCGGAATTGGCTGTAAAACACTTTGAGGCGTCCTGACGTCATGAAAGATACCATAAAGGTGGAAGTCTACTTTCCTTCTTTCATTCATTCTTTCTCTTTCTGAAACTCTTTCTTTCCCTCAATTGAGTTGAAGTGACCACCTGGCTTGGTTGTGATGCCACCTACAGTCGAATTGCCCACAGCTGCTTGGCTAAACTAGCAGCACGCTAGTAGCCCCGCAGGAGAGTGGCCAATGAATGCTCAATGCCACCAGGACAAAAGAGGATAGCCTGGGAGAATAAGCACAAACAAAAATTGAAGGAACCTTTGCTCTGCTAGATTGTCAGAGTTGAGGCAGGGTTGCATTCCTTTCAGGGAATAGCTGCTCGATGTGAACTTAGTAATGTTACGACCGAAGTGGGAGGAGTACACTGATAATTCTAGTTCCACTTCTCCAAGGGTCACAACATATATTTATATTTTTTCCCACTTTCCGACACGGTCAATGATAGACTCTATTCTTATCTCAGAATAAAACACACCAGCCAGTTTTCTTTAATAAACAACAAAGTTATTAGTTAACAAGTCTTAACCAGTAATGAAGTAAAGCATAAACACACACATTGAAATATTAAAGTTGCCTTTTTACCTTAGCCCATCACACACGCATACACCGGTTAACCAGAAAAATAAAAGGATTTTTAGAGCTCTATTACAGACAAAATAAAGGACACTTGGGCTGAATCCTTGCTCATTCTTGAAGAAATAGCAGATAAAATAGGTTGTGTACCAAAACTGGCATATAGTCTGGCCTCCGACTACACGTAGGTGGGTCACTGGAATCTTTTAGGCGGCGTTGAGAATTAATTCAGCAGGCTTTTCGTCAAAAACAGGAGACGAGATAAGTTGACACAGTGGACATCTCGGGGTCTTTTAGAGAGGTACTGGAAAGCTGAGCTGGGTTGTGGTCTTCTCTCCTTCCTTGGGAATTCTCTTCTCTCCTTGCAAGTTCTCTTCTCTCCTTGGAAGTTCTTTCCCTTTTTATACAGTTCAACCCTAACTCAAATCAATTCAAAAGTGAAACTGACAACAGGAGGGCAACCTTTTGACCTCCATCAATCTTCACCTGTCACTTCTTTGTAAACAATTACTCCAGGTGTCCAAAGTTCTCTGTCGTTTACTGAGCTGGAAGTCAGGTGGTTTCCTGGAAAGGCTTGTTTTCCTCACAAGACCGCTCAGTGCCCCTTTTAAAAAACATTTCCAGGGACAGTTTTTTCAAAGTCAAGTGGCCTTTACATGACCCCCTTTGTAAACCCCAAAGTTTAACATTTCTTCAATCTTTCAAAAATGTATCCTCAAAAAAATATATATGAAGACGTATGCTTGATTTGAGTGATACTTAGCAGTTAAATAAATGCACTTATTTTTCAGCTACTTTAAAGGTAAAAAAAACTTAAGTCCATCAATAGTTTCCCCATAGCATTTTACCCAGTTAGCACCAAAAGTCACATTTATCTGCAATTCCTTTCAAACTTTAAGATATATGTTACACAACGGAAACATTTTTTCATTCAGACTTGATGGGCATATTAAATCTTCAGATTGCAATCAGAAGCAAATGTGTCAGTGGCAGAATGATTTGGAATTGGAGAGCAATTTCCTTTGAGCTGTTGCCTTGGCAGTCTTCTGGCTTTTGAGAACTGCCTGTAACAGTTGTGGCTCCCGTCTAATTTATGAAATTAGCAGCTGTGCATGGTATTTCATTGTGTCACAAACTGACCAAACCCAGGTTAAGAGCTAAGGTGACAGGGGGGCTGTTTAACAGCCTGGAAGCGAGGCACCCAGGGCAAGCAGGGGTCCAGTGCTCCAAGCAGTCCCACAGGCCCTCTCTGCCTGCCTGGGTTGAGACAAAGGTTGCCCTGTATAGGGACTCCCCCTCCACTCCCCCCCCCCTCCCACCCTCATACCCTCACTGTGGTAGCCTGGCTGCCTTTTCTATATTTTAAATACATTTTGTAAAAAGTTAGAGAGAGGACATCTTCCTGTTGAAGCACCCTCTCAGTTACTTACCTTGTACTTCAGATGGGTGTTCCTCTGAAGTTGGAAGGCCTCTGATTGGTCCTTCAGCTTTGAGATCCTGCCCGCCATCCTTAATTATACAGGGAATCTGTCTCTGTGATAATTAAGGAATTAAGGGGGCTCCCCAGTCAAAATTCCAACTGTTTCCCCTGAGGGGTGGGTTTGGGACCCAGAAACAGTCCCAGCTCCTGTTTCCTGTCCCCAAAGCCAAAATTCAGCCCTCTATCAGCATTCCAAATCAGAAGGCTACTGGTGGTATAGTTTGGCAGCAGGAAGCTCTGTTGTCATTAGCAAGTGACTGAAGCTGAGCTGGCAGCAATATTTGTCTATGTTGGTACACATTGCTCTGCTGTATCTATACCCCCTAGACACCCCCTTCAGCCGTCTGACCTCAGTTTGATCAGCACCACATCCATTCCTTAAACAGTCACTCCCTCCACCACCGACACACAGTGGTAGCAGTGTGTACCATCTACAAGATACACTGCAGCAACTCACCAAGGCTCCTTAAACAGCACCTTCCAAACCCGCGACCTCTACCACCTAGAAGGACAAGGGCAGCAAATACATGGGAACACCACCACCTGCAAGTTCCCCTCCAAGTCACACACCATCCTGGCTTGGAACTATATCGCCGTTCCTTCACTGTCGCTGGGTCAAAATCCTGGAACTCCCTTCTAACAGCACTGTGGGTGTACCTACCCCAAATGGACTGCAGCAGTTCAAGAAGGCAGCTCACCACCACCTTCTCAAGGGCAATTAGGGATGAGCAATAAATGCTGTCCTAGCCAGTGACATCTACATTCTGCGAATTAATAAAAAAAGTTTACTGACAGTCATTGGCTTTCCAGCTGGAAATGCGCCACCCATCATACTGGGAAGGGACAAACAAGAGATGTCCTTTCCGCATGCCTTAAGCAGGTGTTAGGCCCTTGCTTATGGTTGCTAATGATTGTTTGAGATCCCGCCTCCAAGATTGGTTTGACCTGAGGCAACCTGTGTCATCACAGGCTTCACTCAGGGAAATCAGCTGTGGGCAACATCTGCCATGAAGAAGGAAAGTAACCCACCTGGATGAAAGCACTTTGACTCTTCCCGAACACACATTTAGCCCCACACCTGAGATCACTGCTGCTTTTAACCCCTGATATACCCCTCCCAGCCTCAGCCTGCTTTCCCGACCTCAGCTCCTGGATCCCGGCTTCCTATCCAAATCTCCAATCAGTCTCCTTGGCCTCCTCTCCCAATCCTTAGGCTCTCCTGATCGAACCCTGAACCTACTCCCAATACCAGTGCTGGGGCCCCAGCTATTCACAATCTATATCAATGATTTGGACCAAATGTAATATTTCCAAGTTTGCTGATGACACAAAACTAGATGGGAATGTGAAACAAAAACAAGAAATGCTGGATTCACTCAGCAGGTCTGGCAGCATCTGTGGAAAGAGAAGCAGAGTTAACGTTTCGGGTCAGTGACCCTTCTTGGGAATGTGAGTTGTGAGGAGGATGCAAAGAGGCTTCAAGGGGATTTAATCAGGCTAAGTGAGTGGGCAAGAACATGGCAGACGGAATATGATGTGGAAAAGTATGAAGTTATTCACTTTGGTAGGAAAAACAGAAATGCAGAGATTGGGAAGTGTTGATATCCAAAGGGACCTGGGTGTCCTTGTTCATAAGTCACTGAAAGCTAACAGACAGGTGCAGCATGCAATTAGGAAAGCAAATGGTATGTTGTCCTTTATTGCAAGATGATTTGAGTATAGGAGTGAAGAAGTCTTGCTGCAATTGTATAGAGCCTTGGTGAGACCGCACCAGGAGTATTTTGTACAGTTTTGGTCTCCTTGCCTCAGGAAGGATATAGTTGCCATAGAGGGAGTGCAACAAAGGTACACCATACTGATTCATGGGATGACGAGATTGTCCTATCAGGAGAGATTGAGGAGACTGGACCTGTATTCTCCAGTGTTTAGAAGAATGAGAGATGATCTCATTGAAGCATAACAAAATTCTTACAGGGCTCGACAGGGCAGATGCAGGAAGGATGTTTCCCCTGGCTGGGGGTCTAGAACTAGAGGACACAGTCTCAGAATAAGAGGTAGGGCATTTAGGACTGAGATGAGGAATTTCTTCACTCAGAGGGTGGTGAATCTTAGGAATTCTCTACCCCAGAGGACTCTGGAGGCTCATTCATTGAATATATTCAAGATAGAGATTGATAGATTTCTAGATATTCAAGATATCAAGGGCTATGGGGATATGTGGGGAAATGGCATTGAGGTAGAAGATCGGCCATGATCTAGTTGAATGATGGAGCAGGCTTGAGTGGCCGAATGGCCTACTCCTATTTCCTATGTTCCTGAATTCCTATGTACCCAATGTAACCCCCAGCTGTCTACTTGCAACACCCCCCCCCCACCCCGCCCCCCCATCACCCCCATTCTTGTCTTCTCTTCACAGTCCCCAGCCGCCTCCCTCCCCAGTCTCCTCTCCTAACACCCTATCACTGCCCCTTCATCTTCTCTCCCAACCTCAATCACCACCCCCCACCTTCCCACTGACCTACTCATGACCCTCAATCGACCCCTACCCTGACCTCCTCTCCTGTCCCCTAATCAAATGCGTAGCCTCTTCTCCAATCCCCCAATCAGATCCTTCACCTCTTCTCCCTTCCCCCAATCAGATCCTCATCCCCCTTCCCCCGATTGGATCCTTCACCTCCTCTCCCTTCCCCCAATCAGATCCCTGGCCTCCTCTGCCAACACCCAATTCCAGACCCCTGACCCGACCACTGGCCTAATCTGTGACCCCAGTTGAGGACAATCTCCAACCTCTATCCCAGGCCCTGATTCCAGACAACTCTCACCTAATAGCTGCTGTGACATTAACAAAGGTGCAACTTGAAATCCTTTGACCAGCCTTGGGCCTCATCTTACAGGGAGAGGTAGGGGGGTGTGAGGGGTTGGGGGTCACTAACCCCCCCACTGTGTGCCCGAAAATGGTGATGGTCCATCTTCTAGGCCTATGTGTTTACACTCCTCATGTAAAGAGGTCTCCGCTAGATTGGGTCCTATATGATTACACTTCTCATTTAAAGGAATCTTCTCCGGAATGGGTCCAGAACATTTGATCACGGGAAGACCCAACAACAATATGAAAGGGATAAACAGCAGGAGGAGTTCACTCTTCCGCAACATGGAGGGAATAACTTGTAATTGGACTACCACACAATTAATGTACATCAGAAACTCCTACATCTGGTAAATAAATAAAGTTGATTTCTGGCCAGTATCAGGAGAGGGAGAGGGAGCAGGGAAGTGTTGCAAGCTGTATGTCATTTAGCTTGGCGCAGAATTTAGCACTGTAAATTTCCATTGCTGAAAGATGAATTATCTCATTTAAGACGTATTAAACCCATAACTTTGCCAAGTGCGTCAGCCAAGGTAAGGACAGTGATGTTGTTTTCAGTCCTATATAAATCTTTCAGGTGACTGTGTGGCCTTAGGTTGGGAGATTTGCTGTACTGCAGTGTGAAAGCTCTTGTCGAGAACGAGTCTCCGGTGAGCAGAAAAAGCATTCATCTTCCTCAAGGCAGTTTTTGACCATTTGTCATTCAGTGAAATTTGGCTGTATGAATGTCCGTTCACCTGAGATTATGGGAAGCGTATCAGAGTGGATAACTCCAGATGATGTGTTAGTTCCAACCACTCTACATGGTAAATGTGTCTCTGCCTCAAGTATACAGTGAGATCCCAGTCTTAAAGTAAGTGCCCATGCAGAGTAAAAAGGCAGGCTTGGAAGGTGCAGAAAAGATTTACGAGAATGTTTCTAGAGCTGAGGGACTTCAGTTACGTGAATAGATTGTAGAAGCTGGGGTTGTTCCCCTTAGAGCAGAGAAGGTTGAGAAGAGATTTGATGGCAGTGTTCAAAATCATGAGGGGGCTGGACAGAAACAGAGAGAAACTGTTCTCATTGGTGCAAGGATTGAGAACCAGAGGACACCAACTTAATGTGATTGGCAAAAGAACCAATGGCAACAGGAGGAGGAACCTTTTTTACACAGTGAGTGGTTAGGATCTGGAATGCACTGCCTGAAAGTGTGGTGGAGGCAGATTCAATCATGACTTTCAATAGGGAACACAAACATACGAATTAGAAGCAGGAGTAGGCCACTCGGCCCTTCAAGCCTGCTTCGTCATTCAACAAGATCATGGTTGACCTGATTGTAACCTCAACTCCACATTCCCACCACCCCCGATAACCTTTCACCCCTATGCTTATCAAGAATCAATCTACCACTGCCTTAAAAATATTCAAAGACTCAGCTTCCACCACCTGTTGAAGAAGAGAGTTCCAAAGACTCACAACCCTCAGAGAAAAAATTTCTCCTCATCTCTGTCTTAAATGGGCAACCTCTTATTTTTAAATAGTGACCCCTAAATCTAGATTCTCCCACAAGAGGAAACATCCTTTCCATATCGACCCTGTCAAGACCCCTCAGAATCTTATATGTTTCAAACAAGTCGCCTCTTACTCTTCTAAACTCCAGCGGATACAAGCCTAGCCTGTTCAACCTTTCCTCATAAGACAACCGGCCTATTCCAGGTATTAGTCTAGTAAACCTTCTCTGAACTGCTTCCAAAGTATTTACATCCTACCTTAAATAAGGAGACCAATACTGTACAGAGTACTCCAAATATGGTCTCACCAATGCCCTGTATAACTGAAGCATAATCTCCCTACTTTTGTATTCAATTCACCTTGCGATAAACGATAACAGTCGATTAGCTTTCCTGATTACTTGCTGTACCTGCATACTAACCTTTTGTGATTCATGCACTAGGACACCCAGGTCCCTCTGCATCTCAGAACTCTGCAATCTCTCACCATTTAGATAATATGCTTCTTTTTTATTCTTCCTGCCAAAGTGGACAATTTCACACTTTCCCACATTATACTCCATTTGCCAGTTCTTTGCCCACTCACTTAACCTATCTATATCCCTTTGTAGCCTCCTTATGTCCTCTTCACAAATTACTTTCCAACCTATCTTTGTGTCATCAGCAAATTTAGCAACCATACCTTCAGTCCCTTCATCCAAGTCATTTATATAAATTGTAAAAAGTTGAGGCCCCAGCACTGATCCCTGTGGCACATGACATGTTACATCTTGCCAACAAGAAAATGACCCATTTAAGCCTACTTTCTACTTCCTGTTAACTAGCCAATCTTCTATCCATGCCAATATGTTACACCCTATACCATGAGCTTTTATTTTCTGCAATAACTTTTGATGTGGCACCTTATCAAATGCCTTCTGGAAATCTAAGTACAGTGCATTCACCAGTTCCCCTTTATCCACAGCACATGTTACTCCTTCAAAGAACTCCAATAAATTGGTTAAACATGATTTCCCTTTCACAAAACCATGTTACCTCTGCCTGAT